>NC_081294.1:48495000-49128928 GCF_030435805.1 Mustela lutreola | reverse complement strand
ATGGACCTATTCAGCTGCTGGGAGTTCCAGGGGGAGATGACTTCAGAAGTATGATATTTAAGAGCAGGAGGAAGGAACGGCTCCATAAGGATGCCGGGCCTCTATTTATTCCACTCCGTATGCCAGGCTCCAAGCCTTCTCGGCTGATTCCCATTTGTCTTTCTCCTGTGGAATATTTCAGATTTATAGTGCCATCTGTTGAGGAGCACAGGCCCAGGACGTCACGGTTCAGCCTGCAGCCCTTCTGCCGCCCAAGGCGGGGAGGCGGCCCCAGAGCGCAGCGGCTGGTGCCAGGCTCGTGACTTCCCTGCCCGCGCCAGGCTGAGTGATGGATTAGGGCCCCCACCAAACCCCCTCCTCTTATTTCTGCATCTGGATTGGTGGCCTAGGCCGGTTTCTGGTCCTCCGTGTACAACTGTACCTTACATTCATATTCTCTATCTCTCTCTCTCTCTCATTGTCTCCTGGCTTGGATCTGGGCTCCCTGGGCCTTTGCTCTACCGCACTCTACATTAATTCCCCTCTCTTCTGGCATTTTCAAACACTACCTTTGCCAGGGCTCTAGGGGGTGGCTGCTGAACTCTGCGACTCTGACTAAGGAATACTGTCATAAAATTGCTAGGTATCATTCAGACATCGAAGGGCACAATGCTTCAAACATTTGGATGCTTTTTTGGAGGATTTGGGGTCTATCCATGTGTCCCATCTCACTCAGGAATGCCTCTTTATTTCCAAAGCAAAACTATCTGCCTGGAACTGACACATAAAAATGTACCCCAGCTCCTTTTCCATGGCAGGCACCAGTGCAATCAACAGGCCCCATGCATGCCCTAGAATTTGCAATTGGGCCATCTCCAGCATCCCAGACTGAAGAAGTAACAGGCAGAAATGCAGGATTGATGGACAGGAACCTGCTCTGTCATTCAACTTGCATCACCTCCTGCTGGAACAGCACATTCATCTTTTCAGAGTGCCTTCTTTTGCCCATGCTTCTAATAGGCTCCCATAATAACCCTGGGAAACACACAGAGTGGGTCTCATCACTCTCGGTCTCATTTGGCTGATGAAATTCAAGGAGGATATGTGATTTGCCCAAGGTCATGCTTTATTGTTTTGGGGTTTTTTCTTTGTTTGTTTGTTCGTTTGTTTTTTGGTGGCACATCTTCTAATTCATAATCTACTATTCTTCCCTGGGTATCAGATTTGTACTCCTCATTTCTGCTTTTCTTAACCATAAAATATTCATACTTATGCCGGTATTCCCTGACACCTAACCAAACGCTTGATTTTATAGTTCACCTGTGAGGATCCCAGAGCCTTAATTCAGGAGTAGTTGAGTAATTTTAGTAATTCATACATGACTGGGTTAAAATCATGTAAGCGTGGACTGGACCGGTTTCCCTAAAACTACCTATGCAAATGTGTGTGCCAGGCAATTTGCTAAGTAACACCAACAGTTAACACTGAATAAGCGTTAACCCTATGCCAAGAAGCCTTCTGCTCTCCATGAACTTAAGCTTCACCATGACTCTACCTGGTAGGTAATACTCTCTTCACCATCCAGGGAAAAGAGAACTGAAGCAAACAGGTCAAGTTTGCATAAAATCACACAGTGATTATAATTGAGGCAGGATTCGAACTCCTAACCACAGAGGTCATTCTCCTAATCGCTTTCACTACAAATTAAATAAGATTGTCAATGGCAAAGAGAAATTGAGGGAGCAGATATTTAGACAACAAAAGAAAAAAAAATGTCAAGAATTCTTAAATCACAGGGGTACCTGGGTGGCTCAATGGGTTAAGAATTCTTAAATCACAGTCTTCTGTACATGATGGATTATGTATAAAAAATTCTTCTCTGTTCTTTAAAGCAGGCTCTGAAAAATCATATCTGATATCCATTAAGTCAGGTCATATTAAAGACATTCCATGTTAAAAATCAGACAAAGAGATTAGGGAATTTATTTATTTATTTATTTATTGCCCCCCCCTAGTCTGACTAGCATTACTGAATTACTGTGTTATTTACTCTCTACTTGGATTCCCAACACACAGTCACCCTGCCTGTCATCCTGGGTGTGTTACACATTTTATAGCAGCCATGTAATAATAGATAAATCTCATCACACAGTCTATTTACAGGATCACTCAGCCCCTTCCCCATCTGCATGTTCAAGATTACAACTTTATCAGTGCAAATAAAACATCATGTGCTAAAAAAAGCCATGAGATGTGATCAAAAGCCAATGGGCCAGAAAAGGCAAATATGGCAAAACAAGTTGCTCACTTCCATGAAAACAAATAAAATTTTAAGATGTAACAAACTCAGCAATTTCTTTTACTGGCAGCAAAAATTATCTCTCCATTCCCTGGCACAACAGACCCAACTATATGAAAGCCCAACTCTGAGACACAGAGCTGTGTCTGAAAACAGTGGAGCTGGGGTGTCAGAAGAGATTAAAAGGGCAAAGAACCATGGCTCAACAGAAAAACCTTCAAAATTCCTAACAATTCACCAGGAAAAAATGCAAATAAATTCATCATTAGCCTAGTCCTAAGTTTAACAGTTTCTCTCCAAACATATGCTTTATACATTTTTGATGAGATGTAAATTAATATCCTCTTTTTTGTCCTTAACATTGAGTAATAAAGACTTAACTCAAGCCAATGCCTATGAAAATATTGGGGAAAACTATTGAAAAGGTTTGTAATATCATGTTCAGATCTTTGCAAAATTTCTACTTTATTTTCAGATTTGCTTCTCTTTAAAGTGAAACAGTTAAGGCAGAGAAAAGCAGATACAGCTTATGTGAGATTACATTTTCTTAACCTATTCAACTTTTTATACTAAATTTCTTTGGGGAAAAGAATGATTCTAAGGATAGAGAGCCCTTTGGGGTATTTTAGAGTGATTCCAAGATAGGAGAAGATAAAGTATCCTTCCAGAGTAGATAAAGAAAATGGTGCCAACCAATCCTCAGGAGCCTGAATTCTAAACATAACATGAATCTCTGGCCCCACCCATGAGGCCCAATTTCCCAATTAAAAAGAAAAAAGGGATTGGAAAGACTTATTAAGCAAGGTGACTCAAAATCCAATTTTGATGACTTAAGCATAAGTACATCAGCAAGTTGTGGATTAAATTTCCTTTAATATACACCTAGGTCTAGGAATACTAGAAAAAGGAGATGGGGGGGGGGGGATATGCTTTACATTTCTTTCTCTCAATGCTTGAGTAAAAAATGTCTGAAGACATTTAAAAATCAAAACACACAACCAAAAATTTACAAACCTCAAACAGATTTTGTTCTTACAACATCTGAAAGCTAAAGACAGAAGCAGGAGAGAAAGAGAAAGAGAGAGCGAGAGAGAGAGAGAGAGAGAAGGAAAGAAACTTAGAACTCCACTGAAATCCTACCTTGCATTGTGAGAGCAAAGGAATTCTGACACAGTATATTGTTTTTCTCTGTCATCACCACAAATCTGTATTTCAAGCTAGGAACCAGCATATTGTTTCCATTGAGTGGGATTAGCAAAATTTGTTTCCAGGAAAACTTTAAAACTAGCCCCAAGTTTCAGTCTCCATTGGTTAGGTCATAAAGAACAGCAACCAATTCCAAACTTTGATGGCTGTTCATGGTGTCATTTGCTGCTACACATCTGTTTAACTCGGAAGTGACGTTCCCAATTGAGTGTGTTTTCTGCAAGTTCCCCCATGAAATTACTTCAGTTTTATGTAGAGATCATTGTGTACATTTCACAAATTCATATAGAGCTAAAATAAATAGACACTTTCAAGCTTCACAGTTTCCAATCTGATATTTTTCCAAATCCAGGAGAAAAAGGAGTGGGCAGGGAGGAGAAGAGAGAAATGATTGAACATTGTGTCTTTGAAGAAAATATGGCAAAAAGTAGAAAGGATTATTTTGAAGCTGTAAAAGTTCTGGAAAGATTCCCTTTACAGATCATTATAGCATAAAGTATTATTGTTCTTTTTACAGAGACTGGCTCATTTTTTTTACTCTTTCCTATAGATGCTTCGGCTGTTATGTTCCAGAAGTCCCCAGTTTCACAGCTTCCTTGGCCGGCCAGGGCAGATGCTATAATTCTTCCTTGCTTTCCTACACACAAAGGTGGGACTGTCAGCCTTTCACCAACAGATGGGAGGCTTGTCTCCACTCACGGGTATTACCATTTCTGCCCAACAGTGAATTGATTCTTACCCCACTCCAGAGCCGAGCCTGGTGGGGTGGGAATTCCAGGTCAGAGGTAAAAGCAAATGTTTCTGGAGACACAGGAGAAGCGAGGGGGAGTTTAATCTCAATCCTCCTGATTTAGAGTCCCGGGGTAAATGCCGCTATAACAAGGCTCCAAACCAACAACAGGATGACATAAGCTCTTCCATTTCTAACCCAGTTACCTACCAGAACCCAAAGCATCCTGAAGCTCATGATGTATAAATTTAATTTCTCTTTTATGGCCGGAGCAGTATTTTCCATGATTTATAAATCATTTGGTCGGTGATTTCTTTGAAATCTTTGCCTCATTTATGCTCTTGACCTCTTGACCTCCTGATACATTTATTTATGCCAGAGATCTCTCTGCAGTGGGGCAGTATAATGTCATTTGCCCGAGACTGGGTGGCTGAGAGGCAAAGAAACAAAGACAAGCATTTAAGGAGGTTTGTGATGCAAAAATGTGTGTTTAAAAAGGAGGATAAACAAAGGAAAATGTGAACACTTAAACCATATTATTCCTGCACTATTGATTTATTGCAGGAACCCTCTATTTATTGAATACTTTATGGGTATCTGATTATATGGCAATTGATGGGGCAATGAGAGAATACTGATCCTCACAGCAAAAATATTTGCTGTAAATGTCATGACATGCCTTGTCTATAATATGATTCTTTCCAGATGGTTATTTTTCAAGTTTCAGAAATGGAAAAATATGCCTTAAGACAAGTATACATAAAAATGATGCCTTTCTTCTTTGTCTCTTCTTGATTTTCATTTATTAATCTCTGCTGTTTACTATGAAGCAATGTGCTCAAGAAATCTGGTCAGAATGACATCTGATTAATTGGGCAGGGCACTTCCTACATAGCTCTTTGCTGATAACCCAGCTGTCCAAGAACCATTTCATTATAAGAGATGCAGAGGCAGGCGACAGTCACAAAACCACTGGGAAGCCAGGTCTGCTCTAACAGATTGGCACAATTTGTATCACTGGTGCTCAGAACCTACAGGGCTTGCATAGCCCAGAGCCAAGGACAGGCTCTGCCTCTCGGGACAACCTGTATTTCTCTACACCATTTGCTCGTTATTGAAACGTTGTGAAGAAAATGGCTCCTCTCCGACACTCCCTGATCCATTTACCTGATACAGAATTAGTTACTCTGGTTTTATAGATATCTAAATGGTGAGACACGCATGCACACAAACACACACGTAACCAAAGAGTCTTTCACAGACGTATTCTAGAGGTAAAATATAATATTGGGGTAGCTGTTACAGCTTACATTAACAAGGCGCTAATATGGAACAACTGATTTTTGATATTTTAGCAAGATAAGGGTTTTAGCTCCTCTGGCTGCTCTGTTTTACTGAGAAAGTATGTCATTTGCACATTCAATTACGTAAATTCAACCGCTGTCTACGGTCTTAGTGGAAAAAATAATGAGAGGGAAAGATAGAAAATTTAAACAGTGCATGTGTGATTTTTGCCCTCCATTCTTCTCAAAAGACACAAGTACCACGGTGACTGAATCAGGCATCCTGAAGCGGCAGGTCTCCCTACCTCTGGACCTGGTTTTCTCGTGCCTCTCACATTGGGAGCCTTTTGCCGCACTGAACCTGGCTCAAGGATAAAGCTGACTGCATCATTGTTTTCACTGTAGATGCTGATGCTACACATGAGTGCTTTAAAATGGGGCTAACTGCAGCCCGCGTCACAGCTAGGAATCCTGTGTGAATAGGCAGAGTGAAAGGTGCCGAGAAACAGCAAGTTACAAACCAGAGAGTCAAAAAGTCCAAAGGCAAAATAGAAGCGCAAGAATCCGGTTCAAGCAATCAGAAACACAAAGGTCACACAGTCAGTGGAAGGTGACAAAATGTTCGCACCGGGGATTTCAGAGTAGGAACTGTTTTCTTCTCTATAGATTCCTCCATTTTACAACTTGTCCGCAGTTAAGCACGGGGTTGTTAGTTTATGGGGAGAAGAAAACACACTGTGAAGACACTAACCATGAAAATGAGAGTGAATAAAGAGAGAAAGAGAGATCCTAAAATAACAGCCTGGACCTGGAAAGTACAAGGGCTGGGAAGCCACAGAAAAGGCACTGGAAACCTACGTTCACTTCTTTCCTCTTTTTCTTTTCTTTCCCGTCTCCCCCCACCCCACCTCCTTCTTCTTCTTCTTTTTAAATTTACCATCTCTTTCCTTTCTGCTGTTTAAAAATGAGTTTGCCTGCCTAGGTTTTTAAAGCCTTACCAGCTTGAATGTCAAATTTTAGGAGCCCCCCCCCCACCCTTTCAGGATTCCCTTGCCTTTTGTATGTAGGAGAATTAGGGGTGAGCAGAGGGGTAGGCATTGGGAAGGTGGAGGGGAGTTGGCAATTATGTTACTTTCCCCGCACCCTGCCTCTCCAGCAGTTCCAGGTCTTGGTTCCATCACAGTGGTCTCAGAGCAGAAGCGAATCTCCTCTCTAGTCTAGAACCCCCAAAATGCAAGAGGCCTTTCCCTTGATTCTGCACAGCAGTATTGAGACTAGCCTCCAACTTCTAATACGATTCCATTTATAGTTCAAGAAGAACAAAAGAAAGTGACAAGAGAAAAACTTGCCTCTACCCCTAGAATAGGCTCGGCCGCTCCCTCTGGGAGTCACTTATGGAGATAACCCCTGCCCTAGCCTCAACTCAAAGTGTAGCCAAAGCCATCTCCCTTCCATACAGTCCAGGTTCCACAGCCACATTTCCCAAGAAGATCATCTCAGACCATAATCTTCATTCCTAGTAGATCCACTCTTGGCCAGGGTGATGGACAGAGGCTATACCATTCCCACCTAAAGCAAAGGCTACCTTCTCCCACAAGAATGTGGTCCCACTCTTTGGTCCCAGCATGAAATTAATATAAAAGAACAATAATCCAGAATAGGAGCATTTCTCAAAGTCTGGATTACTAGATCTCCAGTAGATCATCAAAAACTCCATCCTCTACTTCAAACCAGTCTGATCCTCCCAGGATGAAATGGAAGATCTCACTTGCTTATCCTTCTGGAAATCACTTCCCCTGGAGGCCGTAGTTCAAATTGCAATCTCCAGGTCACCTGAACACGCAACCATATCTAAGGCACTGTGCCCTCTAAATCACCCAGAAAACAGAAACATGAGGAGCTCTGGCTCATACATGGGCCAAAAATGTACATGATAATACAGGGCATTCAGCTTCTCAGCCAAGAGTATCTCCATGATTTTACAAGCCCCCCAAATAAGAGGTGGTCTCGCTTTACATTTGGGTAACATAGAGAAAATTCGGTGATTCTCCTAGAACAAAAAACCAGTCTGACCCAGACAAGTTCAGAAGGCTGACTTTCTTATAAGACAGAAAATCTTTGCAGCTTCTAAATGACAGGAATTTTTTCAGCTTTTACTCATAAATGTTTCAAAATCTTCAGACACAGTTTTAGTTAGGTCATCCTGCTACACTCATATAATTTTTACATGACTATGATCATATTCCAGATAAAATATTGCATTTGACCTTTTTTTATTTAATATGATGCATACATATGTTCATGTCTCATCTATGTTGTTTAGAATTAAAATGGTGATATGAGTGCTGTAATAATAATGATATTAATAGTGAAGAAAGTAGACTCCCTAAGTGGAAAGGGTAGAAGTCAGTGCAACCTTAAGCAAACTCTGTTAAGTGTATCATTTATTTTCAGAGCTAGTCTCCTCCCTTCTGAAACCTTCCTATGTTCAGGTATCTACATCCCCAGCATTTGGTGCAATGCCTAGAGCTAAGCACATACTTGTCAAGTCTTTGAACAGTCGAATAAAGAAGTGAGTACTGTTCCTCTCTGCAATGACCACTCTGACTTGTCTTCTCTGTGGCATCTCACGCCTCAGACCCATCGGAGCACCTCTCGCCAACATAGCCCCATTCTGTGTTCTCTGCAATTTCAAGTCATTGCCTAATAAAAGCAAATTTTACAAACTCATTATTTTAGGAAGTACATTGGACCCCTAAGGAAGAGCCCCACTAAATAGGCCAATGCTTTTTGAAGAATCAGAGGGTTACCTGACCTGGGAAATTGTGGCCTGCAACGGGTTAAGGTCAAAGTTGTTCCAGATCTGTGTTTTGCATTTTCTGTTCTCTATGCTCTTGTTCAATATTCTCCTGGTTTCTCAGGAGACATGCTTTCTCAGCATAATGAAGAGAGGCATGAAAGGCCTCATTGAAAGCCCAAAAACAATCTGCCATATAAACTGTGTATAGAGACATAGACTTTGAAGCCCAAAAGACTTTGGTTCAATTTCTAGAGAACGAGTCTCACTGTCTTCATCTATACAATAGGAATGAATCAGATAATATACGCAAAGTGCTAGTACTGCCTGGCATATATGAAGAACCCAATACATGATAGCTCTCCCTCTCTTTTTTTTTTTTTTTTTTAAATAATAATGTAGGCCAAGCAGCAATAAGAGGTGATCATTTACAAGTACTTCAGTGAAACAGTGAAGAAGCTATTTGGGGATAGACATAGCCTTTGCTATAGCTCAAACAATACAGTTTACATCACAATATCAAATACACCATATCCTGCTACCATTCTCTCCTCCTGTGCCCATGACAGACATCATTAATCAAATCCAGACTTGGCCTCAGTCATCTTCTCAGAGTTGACTCTACTGATCAGTATCGTCACAAGAAAGGAAATCTATTTGCCATTCCATGTTTATCTGTTTCCCTCCTTTGACCGTGCCAATGTTAGCCCAGAGAAGAACACTGTTAACCCAGACAGTTGTATAAAAAAAATTTTTTTAAATAAGGCATTAGGGGCACCTGGGTGACTCAGTGGGTTAAAGCCTCTGCCTTCGGCTCAGGTCATGATCCCAGGGTCCTGGGATCGAGCCCTGCATCAGGCTCTCTGCTCTCTTCTCTCTCTGCTTGCCTCTCTGCCTACTTGTGATCCCTGTCTGTCAAATAAATAAATAAAATTTTTAATAAATAAATAAATAAGGCATTAGGACCAACTACTCGGTTGTAAGCTTCCATTCACCTCAGGTTATAAAGTTACTGAGCGCCAACACAGGGAGCTAACAAACTCTTGTTTTTATCCCCAATGCAGAGCATTAATCCCCCTTGCTGAGGAGGTCTTCAATGAATAGCTGTTGGATTTCACGCTGTTTCAAACCCTGAAGCTGGAGTGTATAAATTCACCCCTGCTCAAACTTAATTCCCTTTGTTTTCCTTTTCCTTCACTGCTTCTCTAAACATTCTCTTTGATTGTCATTAGCTAATTTCCCAAATGAAGACTAAGTTTAGGAACTGGGTATGTTTTCAGGCTGGACAATGCATGTTTGAAGAGCAACCTGACATTTTATTAGACCATTCTTTGTCCCAAGATGCAGAGCAAGTAAAATAATACACCAATTCATTCTTTAATAATAACAACAGTGAAAGGGCTTAAATTACAGAAGAATAAGTGTTTTAGGGGAATTTTTTTATTGATATAACTCTTTTGAGGTCACAACTCAAGGTCTTTTCTTCAGGTTATAAAGGAACCATTTAGCTGAGCTTGTGTTTTCTTTGTCAATTTTATGCCAAATAAATACATGGTCCTAAGGCAAGGTGGCAAGGGACAAGATGATAAACACAGCTTCCAGAATTCTCCTTAAGAACTTCCATCTTACCTCTGCATCCTGGCATGCCAAGGCATGTGCTGGTACATCACAGCTGTGTTTATACAAGAAAAGTGAACTGGAGACTTATGTATCCAAGCAGTGAAACTGTTCCAATCTGGCTAATTGGGGCTCCTAACTTATCTTTCCTCACTAATATTTATTTTGGGGGAGGCTGAACACTTTTGAAAATGGCTGTAATTATATTATCCCCATAAACACAGCCTCAGTGACCTGTTTTGACCATGCCTCAAGACTAATCATTTATTTTCTTTCTTCTCACCTCTGTTTCTTTCATTGGGTAAGAAAATATAAACCGGTTTCGGATTCCCATAGTGATAGATAATTTGCATCCTTTTTCCTCGAATACTTGCATATTTCTGAGCAGCAGGTAACAGACATCTGGGCAGAGTTCAGGGCTTGGGACAGTGTTTCTTACTTGGAGTTTTGCGTATTCTTTTCTTGCAGCAAAAGGGAAAAAAAAATTAAAATGCTTAAACACTTCTAGACAATGTTTCAGCCTATCTACTGCATCCTGCCATCACTTGTAAGTGAACCTTAAGCAACACACATTCTGAATATAAAATTGCGGGGGAACCATGCTGGCTTTGATGAATGCAGTCCTGTGCTTTAGCAATCCCATATAACAGGCCAACAAATTATGTTCCATCTCCCCCTCTGTGCCTTGCACAGTCCCAGGAGGATTGCACCGTCGTCAGCTGAAAATCCCCAGAGTAGCTAGCTGGGAAGCGGGGGGAATGGCATAGCAAGGAATAGCAAGAATATTGATTGTAGGCCCACCTCTCTAATTAAGGAAACATGGGGGTTGTGATTCTGAGGAGCTTACAGCACCAATTTCCCAAATCAACCTGATGTACTTGCTTTTCTATCTGACATCCCCTGAGGGTCTACCAAAGGCTTTGTATTCAGTGCAAGAGAAAGAAGCACAGCAACAGCAGCAAGAGGTCCGTTTTCCATTTTGACTTCTGAGTATGGATGTTACATACCAAGACCCAATGTTTTGAATCGTTTTTCCCAAGGCCCAGGCAGGACAAGCTTGAGTGAAGGGGCAGCAACCAGTTCTGCCCACAATGGGTCTCTACATGGCCCATGTGGCCCACCATAGGAAGACCACCATCTTCTGGCCTGTAATAAAAATGCGATGACTACAAGCTAAGACATAGGATGAACAATATGGCATAGAGGTTACCAGTACAGTCTCTGGAGTCCAAGAGTGCCATGTTGCAGTGCCAGCTGTTCCACTTACTAGCAAATTTCTTAAATTCTCTGCTCTCCACTGGACTCAGATATTAAATCAGGATAGTAATAGTATCTGCTTAAAATTGGGTTCCTGAGAATTTAAACATATAATTCATGTAAAATGCTTATACTATCATCTAGTAAATAGTAAGTGCTCAAAAATGCTAGCTGATAACTAACTCATCATTGAGTTTATTGGGCAAGAGGATAAAAGTTCTCTGCTGAGATCAATCATGACTTAGTCTTGCTAAACTAGAGAATTAAATTGCCAAAAAGTGTCAGAAATAAGGTTCATTTGGCTTGCAGTTATATAATATTATGGCCGAGGGATCTTGAAATACCCCTCTACCCCAAACTGCAGCCATCCCAAGTGTCTCGCTCAGGAGATTGATATGTTCGAGGAATAATGGCAGATAGAAATCAAAGTAATACTATCACTAGAGACCTGGGCTCCAAATTTCAGTGCAGAGAATCTGTGGTCTGGCCTGGACCATGTGGAACACATGTCTAGTTAGATGGTCAATCTATCATACATGCCACCTCCAAAATGAATAAACCCAGACATACACAGACTACAAAAAAGAGCATGTTTGCTCCCAATGCCCCACTTCAAGCTGGCCTGGGCTGTGGCCAGTGAAGTAGCTTGCACACTTAGCTGCCACACAGGAGAAGAAACTGCAGAGAAATGACTCAACTGTTTCTGAGGCGAATACCCTGGCCGTGCCAGTACGTTGGCTGCATGGAAGGCAGAAGCTAAAAAGAAGAAAAGCCAGAGGAAAAAGACAAAGAGACCAAGAGACGAGGGGCAGGTACAGACACCATTTGAAAGCACACTTATGTCTGCAGTGAAGAGAATTATCCGGAAATATTTATAGAGAAAGAATCCTCCACTGGTGAGTGACCTTGGCCTACATCACTACGTACACAGTGACTCAACTCTACATTAACACTCTTGGTCCAGTCATTATGCTTGATTTCCACTAAGCCACTTTGGAGGGAAGAGGAAAAAAAAAAAAAAAAACTGGCCTGAATATGCTGAACAAAGTCAGGGGACCTAGTGAAGAGTCCCCTGGGATAGAAGCCAAAAACTCAATGGCATTCCACTTGCTTTGGTAAACATTTGCTTATTACTATCTCAGCTTCTTCAAGTCAGGGCCATTTCTACCATTCCTATAGAGCAGAATTGTAGACTTTTAGACTATTTTTGCTATTTTATCAAGCCACATACACTATATCAGGGTTTCTCACATTGGCACTATTGATATTTTGAGCTAAATAATTCTTTGTCCGGTGGGCTGTCTTGTCCACTGTAGGATGTTCAGCAGCATCTCGGGACTCTCCCCACTGCATATCAGTAGCACAACTCCCCCACCCAAGTTGTGACAACCAAGGTTATCTCCAGACATTGTCAAATGTTTCCTCAAAGGCAAAAATCAACACCCAGTTGGGAATTACTCACTAGGTTATGCCATTTTAACAAACAGTTGCCACTTCACAACCAGTGACCTTTATTTCTTGCCCATACTACTTGTCCATTGTAGATAGGATGGGAACTCTGTTTCTGTATCAGGCTAATGGAGCAGCCACCATCTGGAGCATTGCTATTCATTCAGCAGAGCAGAGGGAAAGACAGAGTTCTTTGTAAATCTTGCACTAACAAACAAGTTTTCCACCCACAAGTGACACATCCTCCTTCCACTCACATTTCATCAGCCAAAACAAATCACATGGCCACACATAACGCGAACGCCAGGGAAAATGCCATCCCATTAGCCTAGGAGTGGAAATATTTGGTGAACAGCACTAGTGACAATCATGGCTAGCATGGGAAGAAGTTCAAAGCTCTCTCCTACATTAATTTCTTTATTATCTTTACTAGTTCCTTGCTTCTATATTCTTTGTTTCTCATTTTTTTCTAATTTAAATTAGATGTTTACTTACTAATTTTTAGCCTTTCTTCTTTTCTATTCTAACCAAATATAGCTTTGAGTTGCTCCTAGCACCATCTTTCTTATATCCCACAAATTTTAATATGAAATTTTTAAAAAAGATTTTGTTTATTTATTTGACAGACAGAAAACACAAGTAGGCAGAGAGGCAGGCAGAGAGAGAGGGGGAAACAGGCTCCCCGCTGAGCAGAGAGCCCAATTCGGGGCTCGATCCCAGGACCCTGAGATCATGACCTGAGCTAAAGGCAGAGGCTTAACCCACTGAACCACCCATGTGACCCTGTAATGCTTGTCCTGTTGTTCAGATCCAAGAACTTTCTAATTTTCATTATAATTTACCTTTTGACACAAGTTATTTAGAATTATGTTTTTCTCATCGCTTCTCGGCCTTTTGGCTAAGATCAAGTGTAGAATTATGTTTTTCTTAGTTTCTATATATAAAATACTTTGAGGGACAATTCATTCTTTTAATGTCTTATCTATGGTAAGAAAATAGGGTCTGTGTAAATCAGTATCCACATGATGCTGATTTTTTTCTTTTTTTAATGTTGATTTTTTTAAAAAAGATTTTTATTTATTTATTTGACAGAGAGAAATCACAAGTAGGCAGAGAGGCAGGCAGAGAGAGAGGAAGGGAAGCAGGCTCCCTGCTGATCAGAGAGCCTGATGCGGGGCTCGATCCCAGGACTCCAGGATCATGACCTGAGCCAAAGGCAGAGGCTTAACCCACTGAGCCACCCAGGCACCCCTAATGTTGATTTTTTAAAAATTTGTTGGGATTTGGTTTATGGCCTAGTAAAGAGTCAATTTCCATAAATGTTATATGTATCTTTGAAAATGAGTTATAGAACTACATGTGACATATAAATTAATGTTGTTAATTTTACTATTCAAATGTTCTCTATTCTTACCAAGATTTTATCTGCCTGATCTGTCAGTTTTTGAAAAAAGTTATTTTTAAGTTCCCACTAAGATGTTTGTCAGTTTCTCTTTGTAATTCTTGCAGTTTTTAGTTTATATAATTTGTAACTATATTATTAGGTACACACAAACTTAAAAACATTATCTTTCCCTGATATGGTAGCACTCTTTATCCTCAGTAATGTTTCTGCCTTAACACACATATATATATAAAATAAAATGATAGAAAAAGGCATACCAGGCAGCCAAAAGAAAAATTATATAGCTGTGTTAATATATATTTACTTAATATATATTAATAATTATATATATAATGTGCTAATATATAATATAATATAATGTGTTAATATTATATGTATTTCTTTTTTTTCCCCAACCATTCTTGAAAGATTTAATTGGATATATAATTCTAGGTTGACAGATTTCTGCTTTCAGTCTTTGAAGATATTCTGGACTCCACTGTATCTACTGAAATTCAGTGCTTGTTGTTTATTTTTCATTTGTAGAAATTAAGACTAAGTATATAGATGATCTGGAGGTCTTTTTCTGTTTGCTTTTAAGATTTCTTTGTTTTACTATTATGTGTTTGGCTACAGATTTATTTTTATTTATCCTGCTCACTATTCTTTCTTAATCTGAAAGTTTTATTAACTCCAGGAAAATCATTAGTCATTATCCCCTCAAATATTATCCCCATTTATTCTCTTCTTCTGGAACTGTTTACACATAATTTAGATTCTCTTAAATCTATGACTCTTTCTCTTAACATTTTCCTCTTTCTCTGTGTTGCATTCTGTGTAATTTCTTCAGTTTTATCTTCTAATCCACTAATTTGCTTTTTAATTATGTCTAATCTGCAATTTGATTCACCTAGTAACTTTTTTATTTCAATAATTCTACTTTTTAAGTTTTTAAGTTTTGTTTGCTTTCTTTTACAAATTCCCCAAGAGTCTTATAGTCTCAATTTATTACCCTCAACATAATTCTCTCTCATGGAAAAGTAGTATAAAAACCAGATATATGTTAAATAGCTCATAATAACAACAGCAATCAAGACTTATGATTCTTATACAAATACCTGTGAGGCAAATCTTCACCATCCCAAGTTCAAACTTAGGGAATGAAAGAGGTTTTCTGTATTTCACTGGATAATTATAGTTATGAAGACACATTCTCCTTTGGCCCTAAGTGTTTGAAAGCTTAGAACCTGTATTTATCTCCAAATGCAATGGTTTTCCTCAGCCTAGACTTTTTGATTCAACCATTCCTCTTTCCACCTTACCTTAAAAAACTAAAACAGACAAACAAAATTTGTACCCATGAACCCACTTCTATTATATCTGTATTTTCTATTATAAGACTATTCAGATCTTTGGAAAGTATATGAGGCAAAAATAACCATCATCACAAATGTCCCTAAGCCTCATTTTGCACTAGATGATTTATTTATGGATTTAAAATATCTAATAGTTTGGTGCAAAGAAAAATGAAACTTCTAGCAAAACACAGTTGAAAACTTATGGTAAGTCCTCTAAATGAAGACTTTCAACCCAAACTATGAAGAACATCTTAGTATAACAATGTATCTTAAGTTTATTTGGGAGAATCATTAAAATAACCCAGCTTCAAGCACTCTGCAACTTCCATCAAGAGATGGAGTCTTTCTCTCCACCCCTAGAATCTGCACTGGTTTTGTGACTTGTTCTTATCAGTAGAATGCAGCAGAAGTAACAGATCAGTTCTAAGTATAGGCCTTAAGAGGATTCTCATCTGTTTTCACCTTTTTAGGATAATCCCATCACTATGTGAATAAGCCCAAACCAGCCTCCTTGGGGATGAGAGACCACATGGAGGCCCATACCACAGCCAATACCAACACCTGGATATGCAAATGAAATGAGGTCATGCTGGATCACTAGCTCACCCTAAGCCACTAGCTGATATGTGACCACAAGAATGAGTCCAGTTAAGGCTGGCAAAAGAACCCAGTCCAAACTGCTAAACCACAGAATTATAAACTAATAAATACTTATTGTTTTAAACCACCGAGTTTTGGGTGGTTTGTTACACAGCAATAGCTAACTGATACTGTTACTATAGTCACTATTATTTCATTTGATGCTCTTCACAATCCTGTGAAATATGCAAGATAGATAATAATCCCATTAATGAAATAAGAAAATAGACTATATTACTACTCTGAGTGGTACTGTATTACTACTCTGAGTGTATTACCACTCAAAGTGGACTCTCAAATAGAATGTGTGGAAAATGACTCAAACAGATATGGAAATATTACAGCTTGTTTTTAATCCTTATTTTCATTTTAAAAAAAGGAAACAAATGTAACTTTACTAATATCAATATATAGCAAGGGAGAATATGTATATAATTTATCACAACTGTGCATACATTAGAGATGCATGCTCAAAGATGTTTTATTGATAGTGATGTGACATGATAAAGTTTGTAAACAACCACCTTAAGCAAAATGGTAGAAGAGAACAGTTTAGAATACAGGTCTGTGAACTCTACTATACCTACCTGGACTGTAGGACCTCCAAACCCAAAGAGCAGGAAGAACTAAATAGAATTTAGAAATGAATAGAAGATTTGCTACAGCAAATAAAAGAAGTTCCAATGACTAATTGCTTTCCTTTGAGGAATTAGGCATGATAGTTAAAAATTCAAATTATATAGTTTTCCAAAGCATAAATAAAATATCTCAGTGTGGAAAGAATGCATTTTTTAAAAGCAGAATAGATTAATTTAAATTATACCCTGGTGGGCATTTCATAATTAGGTTTATATATGATTGCATCTGGAAAACATCATTCTTCTCAATAGGAAAATTATGCAATATGTATTGTATTGTGGGAGAATCACATGAAATTATTTTGTTGCTCCCATCAGCATGAAGGTCCTAACTTGCTTCAAGAATAATTATGATACTATCCTATCATATATGTTATATGGAATAAAAAATATAACTGGCCCCCAAATTCCATATCCAGCAGATAGGAACAAAATTGTTTTGTGGAATTCAATTGATAATTCATTGAACTTCAACCACATTCTCTAAACAATGTCAATAGGGGAAAGACATTGGAATCCAGTTATGTGATCAGCTAGCCAAGCATTTTTATGTCTGTGTTTATCAGGAATTATGAGGATCAACTGATGTAATACTCTTAGAATAATGGCACATAAAAAGTGCTCAGTAAAGGTTACAAATTACAAAGACAGGAATAGGAATAAAGATGTAATCTTTGAGGAACCTTTGGATTGGCCCATCTCCTTTGTCTTCACACACAAACCTGGAGGAAGGAGCTGTTGTCAGCCTGGGTGCCTTAGAACTGACCATCATCTAAGCAATCTTCCCAGAATCCCTAATTTTACAGATGAGGAAGCAAGCTCATAGAAATTAAATGACTTGACCAGGAAAACTCACATCAGAGTCTAAAGGTTTCCTAAGCATTTGCTCTTTCTATATATCAGGCGACCTATAGCCATCATTCTAGGACAGATGCAATTTTATCTTAAAGCTAACATGAATCTCAGAAGTAACCCATAGACCCTTTGGAGTCCTCTCCCTTCATCCAGCTTCCTGGATGAGGGACTTGCCAGTTTATAACCAATGTGCCATGACCCCAAAGCCCTGATATGACATGACTCCCTTATTCACATACACATAAACACACCTAAGTGGCTTTACAAAAGACCCCATTAAAGCTTCACCAGGCAACACCTACACCTATAATAAGTGTAACAAATACACCATCCATTCATACACACTGTGAGGCCAGGCCAAAATAAACCATCTTTCAGAGTTGAGCTCACTTTGGGCTTTCCTTTAGTACTGTAGCTCTCAACTGGGGGTGATTTTTTCCCAAGGGGACACTTGACAATATCTAGAGACAAATGGGGAGGAGGAAATATGTTAATGGCTTCTAGTAAATAGAGGTTAGGGTGCTACTAACATCCTACAAAGCACAGGACAGCGCTTTACAACAAAAACTCATCGAACCCCAAAGCCAGCTGCTGTCACAGTTAGGAAACCTTGCTTTAGTAACTACAAAACCAACATACCCTCCTGTAAGAGTATAGACACTTCTGGCTGACTTTAGGCAACTTGCTTTAACAGTCATGGCCTCTTTTTGACTTGTCAGTAAAATGGGGGTAATAATAATAGTTATCTTACAAAATCCTTACGAGGATTGAACGAGAAAGTCTACGTTAAAGCCCCGGTATGGTATCTTTCTTGCAATAAACAGTTGACTCATTCATTCCGTAAATATATATTGAGTCACAAGATGCAGTGGACATAGGGGTATGTGAAAATGCTTATGGTTTCTGTGTTCAGGGAACCACCATTTGGGGGGGGGGGCAGACATTAATCAAAGAGTCACACAAACAATAAAAATTAATTGTCATTATTGTTGTTGTTATTAATAAGAGAATCTCCTCCCTTTTTGCGGACGTCCCCATGCTTCTACTCCTACGTCTTTCCTGTGATTTTTTTTTTTATTATATAATCCAAGAAGGGCTAATAGGTGAGTAGGCTAAAAGTCTTCCATTCCCACAATGGGATGGAAGAGCAGAAAAGCTCTTTGCTCATCTGTCAGCTTTTCGACCTCTGAGAGAAGCTGCCCCCAACTTCTAATTGCCTGCTCCAAACTCCACTGTGTCTGGGGAAGGGGCACGTGATCCACAGGCAGCCCTGCCACCGTGCTGCGTTGCTATAGTAAGGATGCCCTTTATTGATCAGACTTGCCTGGAGTCATGTAACTCCCCAGACTGCTGCTGGGCTCCCCAAGGGGCAGTTGGCAGGCAGCAGTGTCTCTCTGGACCAAGGCTGATCCCCAGCCCTGCCCTCTCTCCCACCCTGGACACATGAAGGCTGCCCACAAAACACCTAATGCTTCTTTGTAGTGTCTTGTCATTCACACACTAATTTGAAGTCACAGATCAAAACTGGATAGAGACACCAGGGAAAAGAGAGTTGAAGATTCCCTGCCTTCCCTAAAGCGACACTGCAGTCCTGCATCAGCAGTCAACAAACCCTATTGTTTTCCCCAGAGAATCTCTCTCTTACCCTTTAATTTCACCACTTTCTGGAGTCTCTCCATCTTGCCAACATTTTTATTACAGGAAATTTGACACCGTATCTTAGAAGAAGTGCAATATGTCTGCTACCGATTAGAAAGTCGATGCCCTGAGAGGTTAACGGACTTGCTCAAAGGTCACAATCTGGTTAGTAGCTACACAACCCAGAGACATAGCCAGTTTCTCTAGTACCCTCAGAGAATGAGGCAGCCAGAAGGTGTTTCCGCATAGACTTTCTTTTTTTATTTCCCTAGATTTTTAAAAGGCAAGATTAATAGTTTCTCCCTGTAAATGTTTACATAGAAATATAGGTAAGAGGTCATTATTTCTAAAAAAATAAGGCATTTAAGTTTTCTTGCTTTCTCAGGGACTCCAGATGTCATTGAATATCTGCATTTATCTATTGAAACCCCATCCCCCTACACACACACCCACATGCGTTGGTGGTCTGAGTTCACTGTGGGTACTTGCTGGTGAGTGTGAGGCAGAGGGATCACATAATTAAGTAAAAATCTTATAGCAAGTCAGCAGCACAGCCTGAATTTTGGGCTTTAGTTAATGCAAAATTCTTTCAGCCAAAAAAAGAAAAGATATACAGAAAGGATTCTGCAGTGTTCTATCCCATACCCATGGCAGGCATCATTAATTGATCACAGCAACTTTTCCTTACAGGCATAAATTCAGTCTCAGAATCCTTCTTAAGACCACGGCCCAAACAGCTGTTACCCATCAACCAGTTCCACATAATATGTGATGACACAGGAAAGCCTCTTCAAGCAGAGTCCATTTCACATGAGACTTGAAGATGAAATGAAGACAGATTTGAGAAGTCAGAGGAAGAGCATTCTAGGCACAGGGAACAACACATGAAAAAGTGACAAATGTGAAATGATACCGACATATTCAAGGAACTGAAAGAAGGAATTCTGGTTGTACTGCAATGAGCAAGGAAGAGCTAAAGGCAGGGGATTATCCCCAACCATTCAATCACCTCCTATTACCTTAGAGTGAATTAATCTACTATATTCATAGGTAGAGTATAATAAAAAGATGATGAAAAGTACAAGAAATTTCCCCAAGGAATACAATTTGAAGAGAAGATCTGGACACTGGGGCATCTGGGTGACTCAGTTAAGTGTCTGCCTTCAGCTCAGGTCATGAGCCAGGGGCCTGGGATCAAAACCCACATCTTGCTCCCTGCTCAGCGGGAAGTCTGCTTCTCCCTCTCCCTCTGCCCCTCTGCCTGCTTGTGCTCTCTCTCTCAAATAAATAAGTAAAACCTTTAAAAAAAAATCTAGATAATAAAAAAGAAGATAGTAGTACTGAGTATTTTGCCAGAAAGAAAGAATCACTGTCAGCTAGGTACGCATGTTTACAATCAACTATTACCAGTCAGGATTCAATCAGAGAACCAGAACCAGGAGAAAGGACATGTATGTGTGTAGATATGTATATGTACATATTATAGGATGTAGTGCAGGAATTTAACTCTACACAATTATGGTAGCTTGTTAGATAGACTTTATAAAGCTGTGATCTTTCCTTCCCTGCTGAATCATGGAGCCAAGGAAGGGAAGATCGGCTTAAAGTGAACAAAGACAAACTGGAAGCCACTATATGAGCTGGAGCCCACAAGGAAGTCCTGGAGCCATGTAAGTTCTCATTGCCTCTGAACCTAGATGGTGTGGATTTCCTGCAGAAGCCTAGGTCTTTCATCATGAATCTAAACACACACATTGCCCAAGAGTTAGAAAATCTGAAGGAGGGTCCCCAAGAAGAAGGAATAGTTGGAAGTCCTGCCTGACTGCTTCCTCATGCAACGGCGGTAATCCTTCAGATAAGGCACAATGTGTGAGCTACAGAATGACGACAGCTTCATCTCCAACCTCCAAATCTCACGTAAGGAAGTTCTCTTTGACCCACCGTAACTGGACACATACCAAGAAGATGACCTGGGGACATAAGGTCCAGCCTAGCAAGTTATTATATTACCAAGCCATCCATCAACTGAAAGATGGACTAGTAATGCCAGTTCTTGCCTACTCATGGGCACCCCCAACTACTCTTCTTCCCTCTATAATCCCACACAGCCATGGTCATCTCTAGATACAGATGACTGGATTAAGAATGACACTTGATGCAAGGAATATCAACCAGTGGCTCACTGAACCATTAGTTATTCTCTCTCTGTCTCTCTCATTTGAACGAAGAAGCATAGAGAAACTCCATTGATTAGATGTCTGAGGGGACTTTTAGAGACTGAGCACAGTAGAGACTTAGTAGAAGTTGATAGGTCCATTCAGACCCTGTGCAAGCAGGGAGAACTGGAGCGATTCGGGAATGCTTGAAAAATCCAAAACCACTCGGTTCCTGGCTTTCTCTGAGGGACCCAACTGAACTTTGCTTTCTATGTAAACAAGTGATGGCCATCAGCAATAAAAAAAAAAAAACTTCACTTTCACCTTTACTTTTGCCAGTGGGGCTGTTTCTGGGTTTTGCAGACAATCTGTCCCTAAGTCAGACAGTGGAAGTTGAAGTCAATCTGTACCTGCTTCCCAATCCTCCCTAGTTACCATAGTCAGTGACCCAGACAGCACAAGTTAGAAGTGCTTCAGTTCACACTCACAAAGATGTGCCATGAAGTCATAGCAACTAGGAGGAAATGGTGGGGGGGGGGAGGTGAGAGCCGAAGTAGTCACAGAAACATCTCCCTCCCCTGCTGAGCGCCGGGCACATCACGTCATGTCAGCAGAGGCTTCATGCTGTAGTGAGAGGGGGGCAATTTCAACTCACTGCTACTCCTGAAATGCGCACTTGAGAGATGGCGCTCTTCCCAGAGCTGTCAATCTTCTAGCATTCACGATCCTGAAAATCGATTTAATAGAACATTTTAAAGTAACTTTTTTGAAACTTTATGCCAAAAAGAAAGAAGAAGAAAGCAAGGTGCTAATTGCACTTTAGAGCTTTAGGTGATTTTCAGTCCAGGCAGGATCTCAAAGTATTTGATGAACTCTAATCTCACATAACCTTGCTTCACCCCTTAGTGGGAACAGATCAGTATTGTTGAGTTCATTTTACAATATGGAGAAACTGAGGCCCTACTCAAAAAAGATGAGAATGTCACTGCTTCCACTTTTTGACTTCGAGAGGAATTAAAGGAAAATGTGGCTTGTCTGGATCACTGGTCTCAGACTGAGATACCACGTCACGCACATTTCAGTTGCAAATGCTCCACTCAAGATGTCAGTGTCAAAAAAAAAAAAAAAGATGTCAGTGTCACTGGTCAGTATGCCTTTGCCACAGGTTTGGAAACACGCAGGCAGCTGATAGCTCACATCCCTACAATTCTACAAAGAGAAATGGAAGGAAAGTGCATTTATCATCCAAGTTTCTTTTTGCTAAAAATCTCAAGGAAGAATTCTGACTGGGTGGTTTGGGTATCATACCTCACCTGGACCAATTGTTGAGGTCAGAAAATGGATGGCCAGGCCTAGATCACATGGGTCACCCCCCATGGCCAATGGGAGCGTGGAATACTACCCAAAAAAGAGGATTAGCCAAGATATACCCCGGCAGAGGAATTGTGGCCTGAGCAGCCATCCCAGATTGTGTCTTCAATCAATCTTCTACCTCAACAAAAAGAGGCCGCCAAAAACACACATCTTTCCCCCTCCGTATCTTAAGCCCTCTAAGATAAAGATGACTTGCCACTAAGTCTTTGTGTGTGCACACACTTGATTCCGTAGGGTAAAATCACAGAAGTGGCACAACTGGGTCAAATGGTCCATTTTTTGAAGGTTTTGATCCTCCTTGCTGATCTGCTTTTCTGAAAGGGGGTATGAATTTACATCCCCACCAGTATGTGAATGTATTATCATTATTCTTTTTATCTGCTTCCTAAAGAAAATGCAAAATGGCCAAAAGGAACAAGTGAAACAAAAGAGAAGGAAAGGATCCAAATAAATTACCATTTAGACAACCAAGATCTGAACAACTGAGAAATGTTTGCCCTGACAAGGTATGAACGAAATCAGGCAAAAGACAGATGATGCTGGATCCTATCTATGAGCAAGGGCCGTGACCTTTCAGAATCAGGCAGCAATGTGAACGAGAAGTGTCCTCATGTCAGGCAGCTGAGCATGTAGAAGTAGCCGGC
Organism: Mustela lutreola; assembly: GCF_030435805.1. Classification (NCBI taxonomy): domain Eukaryota; kingdom Metazoa; phylum Chordata; class Mammalia; order Carnivora; family Mustelidae; genus Mustela; species Mustela lutreola. The sequence goes on along the minus strand of NC_081294.1, from coordinate 49,105,625 downwards.
CATGCATAGCTTACGTCCCCAGCCTCCTCTGACAAGAAAGTCAGATGAACTCCCGGCAGCATGTAGACGGGATTACATTTCTCAAGGATAACAGCCCATCGAAGCCAGAGCAACATACCTGTCAAAGGCACACTCAGCCCCATATCTGCCCCGATGAACTGTGGGCTAATTGCCATTGCCAAAAATAATCTCCACAGATTATAGCAAGCATCATAAATAACAAGGGGCTCTGTGACGGTGCATTATGACAAGGTCTCAATCGCTCTTATCTTTTACTAGACTGGAGCTTGTGCATTTGTGTTACTAATGAATCTTTTTCATTTGTGCAAGTGATGTTTCCATTGACAATGACATGAACATAAAGTGGAGGTTAATTTACTCCATTGCGAGAGGTTCATTATTTAACCTGACGTTGAGGACAAAACAATGTAGCTTAATAGATGACAAATAGAAATTAGTTGTGATGAATTTTGCCATTTAATTCTAGCAGGCTCACTGAATGTTTGCCATAAACATGGCAAGAAAGCCAGAATTAACTTCTCTGTGGGTGGGGTTTGCTCACTCTGCTATTTCCAGGGTATCATCCAAGGATCAAAAAACTTCCATTGGGAGGTTCCACTGGAAACCAGCAATATCCAGTTATATAAAAGACTTTAGAGGCTAATGGTAATACACGGTCATTGGGTCAAGTTTTATTGGATTGTTTTCCTTTAACACCAGATAAACAATTGACTTACAATGCTAGACACTAAAGTTATGTTGAATTTTGATAGCTGTTAGCACTGGCATCTAAAACCCTATGCTTATGGGCGCCTGGGTGGCTCAGTGGGTTAAGCCGCTGCCTTCAGCTCAGGTCATGATCTCAGGGTCCTGGGATCGAGTCCCGCATCGGGCTCCCTGCTCAGCAGGGAGCCTGTTTCTTCCTCTCTCTCTCTGCCTGCCTCTCTGCCTACTTGTGATCTCTCTCTGTCAAATAAATAAATAAATAATCTTTTAAAAAAATAAAAAATAAAACCCTATGCTTGTGCCTTTTTGTTCTTCTACATGAAGGTAGCTGACCAGGAACAGGAATGAGCTATAAATCTACAATCAAACAGAGCTTGTGTTCGAATTCCAGGCCAACCAGTCACCAATTAGATGTGTTTAGATTAGTTATTCAGCTTCTCCTACCCTCGGTTTTCTCAATCACAGAATGGGAATGATAATAGAACTTCCCTCGTCCTGTAGCTCAGATGGGATTCTGAGGAGGAAGAGGTATATTCAACTTGGAATTTTTATGGAGTCAGTGTTCTTGAATAATGGTTGGAAATTCAGTCATTGATTTTGATTTTTCCCCTCTCTGTCAAGACATACTATCTGTAAGAAACTCAGGATATGTCATTTACACCATCACACGATCAGTGTGTGCCTCACCCCAATGGTGTCAGCAATCTGTCTTGTTTTTTCGCTGTAGAGAGAAAGACTGTCCCCAAGTTAAGGAATTTTAGGTTCAGTTGATTGGGTAAGGAAGGAAAGAAAGGATAAAGCCATTTTAGGCAAAAAGGACTGCCTACGCAAACCTCTGTGTTAGTAAGAAGTATGGGAAATAAAGAAATCCAGTGTGGTCAGAGTGTAGAAAACCAGAAGGTCATGTAGGAGAAATAGGCAGAGCCAAGATTTTGCAGACTTTTGAAGGCCAAGGTGAAGGGTTCTTGTCTTTATCCAAAGAGCAATACCTGGAAGGCCAATGTCCTAACCAGAGTCATAATATGTTTGGATTTCACTTTAAATAGAGAACTCTGGGACTAGTATGGAAAATAGCTTTGGGTGCCGGCCAGGGTAGATGCATTCAGGCCAGGCTGGAAGCTACTGCAGTGGCCCAGACAAAGATGGCAATAACTTTGGATGAAGCATTGGTAGATAAAGAGAAGTAGAAAGATTTCATAAGTATGTTGGAGGTAAAATTAACTAGACCTGGCAGTGGACTGGATGTGGAGATAAAGAAGGGACTATCAATGATGATTTGCATGAGTCACTGAGCTCAGCACCCTTGTTTAGAAATAAAAGAGTAAGTCTCAAGGAAAGTGAATTAATTTTCCAGAAACCAACATATCTATTAGTGACTGAGTTTATAACACGTGCTTATGTGTGTGTAGTATCTATATGCATGATTTGTGTATGTAAGTGAGAAAAAGTATTTGTGTGTATACTGTGTAGACACACATATCCAGGATATATTATTTAGATAAGCTAGAAATTTGAGGACTATTTTATCTCTAAATAAAAGTTGGAAATCCTATGCCCATCTCCCATCTCCATTAACTGCATCCCTGTGACATAGTATCCCTGTTCTGTGCTTATTTTTCTAAACTGCAGAGTGTATATACAGCCCTCTACATACTTTCTTTTATCTATCCAGTGTGTGGTCACCTCATTTTTATTGTTATTCTGGCTTCTATTCAATTTATTAGTTTGTGGTCTATGAAAGCATATTTTAATAATTTTGAAGGAATCTTTTCATCATAGAAGCTTGTCTTAAGAAGGCCTGAAATAATCAGTATTTCAGATTTTTACTACGCTCCAGCCCCTTCCCCCACCATGCACACATACTCATATATGTTTTGCTATTTTAAAGAAAGAGATTTAACAGCCATAAGGCACTTTTAAAAATAACATTCACATCTGGGCTGACCACCTGTATGCCAAAATTTAGCTTGATGTTAATTAAAACAGGCATGTTATAAACCTCAGGAAATGGCAGCTGACCCCTAACTATGAATATAATGCTATAATAATACGTAGTAAAAATAAGACATTTTGAGGCTGTTGCCCAAACCACTCATGCATTAAAATTCTCACCACTGTATACCCTGCGAGAGGACGGGTAAATCAACTGCAGATATGGTCCAACCAAAAAATAATAATGATAACAATTCAAGGGGTAAGAGCCATTCATTCATTCAACAGATGGCTGTGCTGGACAGACATTGGCATTCTGCCTCATGAGGAAGATTCTGTGTGGAGTTTGGAAGACTGATGAGCTCTATCCTGCTGGACATAATAATAATGATATCGATGCAGCTGATAATTACCAAACCTTTTATTCTGCCTCTTGCACCTACATTTAAGCTAGGCACTTAACACAGATGACTTCATTTAATCCTCCTAACTAGCCTACAAGGTAGGATCTATGATTATTCCCATTTTACAGATGAAGAAACAAAGGCTTATGAGATGTAGTGACCTGGCTGGTGCAGTGGCAGAACTGGCAGTGGAATGCAGGCCCTCTGACCCCATGGCTCATGTGTGTCACAATGGTTCTGCATGGCCACCAAAGCCTGCCCCCCACTCCCACTTGAACCTTTCCACCTGTAAACTCACCCCATTCTTTTCATCCCCACCCACAAGTGACTCCTACATTTTCTACCACCTCCCTTCCTGATGCTTTTTTGTCACTGCACTCCCATGGGACCCCAGTGCCTCTCCCATATCCTTATCTTGTTTCCATCAGCCCCGCTCTTGAAGCACTTCTCTTAATTGCCTCCGACACCCAGGCATTTGACAACCTAGCTTTTGCTCTGCTTTTCATTTGACCCAGCTATTTGCCATTGTCTGCGAATTCGAAAATTGTCGTCTTTCTCCTGCACCTTAAATTTTTGCTTCATAAAGCAGGGTATTGGAAATTTGCATTTTAGATCTTAGGGCATGTATATTTAGAATGTAACCAAGTAGAATAACATATATTTTTACTGCAACTGGATATTAGAATATACAGACACTGGCATTAAAAAAACAAAAAACCCAGGATTCTCTATTGTTCAGACTACACTGTCAGGAGTACACTGGCACAACCATGAAGAGCATTTGAAGTGGTAAGTCTCATATCTAAAATTTCCATGTTCACTTCCAAATGTGTACTTTTAGAAGTTGTTTTTTTTTTTTTTTTAACTTTGCAATTCAATTGTATTGCAGTGGATAGAGCTACAGTAATGGTGGTGCAAGGTACACAAGGGTCCTTGAATCCACTGCATATGCAATATACAACAAGATTTGACAAACCCTCCCACAGGACCTCTAAGGCTTTAGATGTGCTAGTCTGGACTCCAGCTTGGAATCAGAAAGATCAAGGTTTTGTTCACACCTCTACACATATTCACTAAGTGACCTTGGACAAGTCATTGAACGTCACTGTGCCTTGGTAAATTCCTTTAAAATGCGAACGACTAGGTAGAACCCTCCCTGAATAAAATGAAATGAGAGAATACATTTAACATGCCTCATCTAGTTTGTACTCAATGAATAATATCTGCTGTTTGTGCCAATTCTTTTGTAGTTGTTTTTGTACTAGTAGTCGTTGTCCTAGTGTTTGTTGCAACAGCACATCCAAGTTCTGACCTAGGGAAATTCTGCCTGCTCCTTCCCTCTTCAGACATACCAAACTGCTGTGGTGACTCCCAAACACCATATTGTTTCATCTCTTCTATGTCTTTTTATATGTCCTTCTCCTTTCCTGGAAGTGTCAGTCTCCTGTAAATTGGCCTGGTGAAGTCCAAATCACTGTCTGCATTTATGAAATTCACCCCAACTCCTCAAGACAGCCTTAAATATTCCTTATCCCATTTTTCTTAGAGAGGTCTCCGTAAACTGAGCTGGTAGAGAACAGGGACTATGTTTTATTTTATTTTTTTTTTTTGATGTTATATTCCCAATACCTGGCATTAGTGGCTGGCGGGCTGTAGAGACCTATGTAAGATGCCTTGGCATCAAGAAACAGAAAACCCCACATCAAACTGGCTGAGCATTAAGGAACTGTGCCATCTCATACAACACCAAGTACAGAGGCAAGATGGGATCCAGGGCTCATGCAATGATTCAACATCACATCAAGAGCCTGGCTCTTCCCACCTTCCTGCTGCCATCTCAGGGAGGTGGCTTTGCCTTCACGTGGAGTCTTCTTGAGCATAAGATGGCTGCCACAGTTCCAGGCCTCTCATCCAGGTACAACAATAACCGAGGAAGAAGGAACCATTTTTCTCCTGTGTCTTTTTTAGAGTGGCCAGAACCATCTCCCAGAAGCCCTTAGCATACTTCTGATACTCCATTTCCCAGGATTAGGTTTTATGTTTGTTCTCAAACCATTCACTCGCAGGGGAAATGAGATTACCATGATTACTATAGGCTAGGGATCAGCAAACTTTTTCTGTAAAAAGCCAGACTGTAAACATTTTTAGGCATGGAGAACCATAACAGTCTCATTGCAACTATTCAATGTACCCTTACAGCACAAAAGCACCCATATATAATGTGTAAAAAAATAAGTGCTATTATGTTATGTTCCAGTAAAACTATTTATGGATGCTAAAATTAAAATTTTATATAATATTCATGTGTCATGAAATAGTCTTCTTTTGAATGTTTTTCAACTACTGAAAACAATGTTGAAACTATTCTTTGCTTGAAGGCCACACAAAAACAGGCAGCAGGTCAGATTGGCCCAACGTCAATTGTTTGCCAACCCTTGGCTTAGTGTTTGGTGTCAAATGTAAGTTTAAGTGCCATCTACCATAATGTCCAAAGTGCATAATAAATATTTTAAAAATTAAATGAATAAATGATTCAAGAGAACACAGTTCTTGCCTGGGAGAAGTTCATATGATATACATGAATATGATTTCGAATATGATTTCCCAAAAGATATGTCTTAAATAACTGCTTTCCCTAATGATGGTGGAGTTAGCAGGACTAAACAAACAGAAAATTATGGTTTGTGACAGCTTAGATGCTAAATTGTGAAAATGGAAGGTAAATAATTTTTTGTGTTAGGATGTGTGGGAAATACAGATTTGAAAAACCCTTCATGAATCTAAAGTCATAAAAGGTTTGCTTTGATGGTAAGTAGGTGAAAGAGATTACTTAATGGGTGTTTTCTATGTTAACATCTTCTGACTTCACAATTTTCCAAACATAATGTTGCATGTATCCTGATGCTGGCGAAGAGATAATTATAGAGTAACTGCTTGCACTCAGTGTAAATTAATCAAATGTAAATTAAATAAACTGTAAATAGAAGATACTCCTTAGCTGATACGGCAAGTGAATCACCTCCATTATAGACTCATTTTTGCAAAATTACATCTAATCATAGTATTTTAAGATAGTGTTTGGCAAAACATCTCTAAATCTGTCAACAAAAGCAGCAATTACTTCTTTGCGGCTGAATACCTTTGCCAACAAACACCCATCTGTCTGGAAAGATTTATGTATGATTCTGCCTAAAGGCAGGGCTAAAATCTCAATGACCTCTGGAGGTTTCTTTCACCTTTGTGCTCTGAGAGTCAATAAAAATTCATTTTAGAGCAATACTGCAATCCTTAAAAAACTACAAACCCACGATGTAATCAAGTCTGTTCCAAGAATCCCCAAAATAAATATTCTTCTAGGTAATTATATAACTTATTTTGCTTGATCAACATTTTAATCTTGCTTGTCAGTTGCGGCTTTAACAGAGTCTAACTCCTTAATATGACTCATAAGACCCAGCATAGCTGCAGTTGAAGTCAGCACTGTTCTTTATGCTCCACTGGACTGATTTCCTCAGTTCTTCAAGCACATGGCGCTTGCTTCCAGGCCTTGGATCATGCAGGTCCTTCTGCCTGGGCCACTTCTTTCCTCTTCCTATTTCACTCACCCGTTGGTGTGGTTTATGTTTCCTCTTCCTTCAGGCCTTGGATTAGCTTGGAGGATCTGGAAGCCTCCTTTTCTCCTCCTACCCCATCATGGGTTAGGTGCACCTTCCATGCATATAGTGCTCTGTACTTGTTGGCTCCTTTCTTCATATTTATAATCCATGTACTTTCCTGTGTATTTGTTAGTCTCTTAAGAGTCAAGGACAAGAGCTGTGACTTATATTAATTACAATAAAAATTACAGTAAAAAGTAGAGGAGGCCAGGTCGTGAAGGGATTTATATGCCTTGCTAAAGAGTTTAGACTTTGCCCTGAAGGGTATAAAAAGAAACCACTGGAGACATTTGCTGTGCTCATCTACGACTTTGGAAGCAATATCAGAGAATGGACTTCAAGAGAGCAAAATGATAGATGGTAAGAGGTCAACACTAGAGGCAGCAAGACCACTTGGGAAGTGGTTTCTGTGAGAGAGGATAGATGTCTGATACAGCTGTGAATACAGTGAATGGAACATAGTGGTCAGTGACATTTAATGGGTAGAAATCTATCCAGTTAGTGACTACCTATGAATGAAACTGAAAGACTGGAAGAGAGAGAAATCAAAGTTTGGACAGCTAAGCAAAGGACAGTGCTAGTTAAGTCAGAAGAAATCTAGAAGGAGAAGCAAGTTGAGAATGGGGGAAAAAGAAGATTAATTCCATCATAGACAAGCTGATTTCAAGGAGCCTGCAAAGCATCTAGGAGGAGATGATCAATAGTTGTCTGTATACATATGGATCTGGAAGTGACTAAGTCTAGACCAGATAAAATATGAGATCCATCTGATTATAAAGAGCATTGAAGTCACAGGTATTTAGATCACTCAAAGAGAATGAATATTAAAAAAATAGAGGAGAGCTTGGCCAGAAGCTTGAACAATACCAACAATTCAAGGGCAGGTAGAAGAGGAGGGGATCATAAGGAAAACTGAGAAGTGGCCAGAGAGGAGGGTAAAATCAAGAGGAAGTATAGTCAAAGGAAAGAGAAAGTTCAAGAATGCAGATATTAGTAATCAGCTATGATTACATAACAATCATAAAATCTCAGTAACAAACTAGAATAAGCATTTATGAACCAGCTCACAGGTCTAAGATTCAGCTACAATGGCTGGGGCTGATCTGCCCTATGTGTCTCTCATTCTTTTGGGACCAGTAAGCTTCCTGGGGTATGTTCTTTTCCTAGTGATGGCAGAAATTCAAGAGGAGCATGTGGAAGCTTACAACACTTTTAGATTCTCGTCTCAGACTGGCACTGTACCACTTTTACCCATATTCCATCAGCCAAAGTAAGTCACAAGGCTGGGCTCCACACTACTGAGTGGAGAAGTGATTAATAGGAATAAGAATTATGACTGTGGCTGAAGCAATTTCATAAGAGGCTTAATAATGCCCTCAAGTAAAAAGTGACATTGCTCACTTAAATGAAAATATTGTTTTATGTGCTTTAAAACATACCTAGAGCCAGCGGCCTGATTGGCCCATCCCTTTGGAGAACTCTAGCATACCAGGGTCAGCCCCTACAAAACACACCCTTATAAGAAGCCAAAGGACTTTCCAGGAGAAAATAATTAAACTAATGTGATTGTGGGGTCAGGATTTGGTATCAGGAAGACTGACTCAAGTAAGCTCATAAGAAGAAAAGTTCATTGTAAGTACATATGTCGAATAGAAATGGGAAGCCATCAAGAATGGAGTCATATCTAGGGGCTGAATACCTTCGCTGGTTTTCACACAGGTCTGATGGTCTCTTTTTCATATTATTTTAGCTACTCTTTGCACTTCTGCATAATTCTCCCCACTTGTCAACTGGATACTCCTTGTACTCATACAGTTTCTATTCCATTCTAAATTCTATTTGCATGTAATTCTGGATGTCTGCGGCTCTAGCTTGGACCATTTTGTGTCCTTGGGCTGTCCAAGTTTCCCAGTTCAAACTCCTAAACGTGAGATATGCATCTCTTCAACTCATTTCTCACACTAACCTGTGTAACTGGCAAATTTATTAATTGGTTATCCTTGAGTCTTATAGCTGTCCCTAATCTAAATATTTGTGACCCACTGGAGGGAGGTACAAAGAATAAGGAAGTTTCCCTCAGGAAGTACTATGGATAGGAAGGTATCCGCTGAACTTTCTAGTATAGGGAGGTTCCAAGAACATTGGAATTAGGATTCAAGAAAGAGCAAGTAAAATGCTTACCCTTCAACTATTGGGAGAATCCCTACACAGAAAGTTCATCCTGAAGGAAGAAGGGTTGGAGATGTGACTAAAATCCACATCACTGATCTATTATAGATATAAAGAGAGATTTTAGCAAGCTATATAATGGAATGTTTCTTGTTTATCTCTCGGTCCAACTTCACTTTCAGGAGCTTATCTCAAGATTCTTGAGAAGAACCAAAGAAGTACATGGAATATAAAATTATAATTCTGGGAGAGATGTAAGAGAAACTAAAGCCACACTGTTTGAAATCCCTATCCAAGGAATGAGATGGCTGGCAGAAGGTCCTCCTCCCACTTCCCACCTCACCGAAAGGAATGATACAATAGGGCAGGAAGGACCAAAGTCATGGTCGTGTAAGATGACTGGTGAGATACCAAGTCAACCAGGATGGCTATGTTTGTTCTTCCTACATTATCAAAGAGGAAAAACAATCTTAGAATAATGAGCTAAGAGTTCCCTGCTACTTCATGGCATTCATTCATTCCCTTCTTAAAGGGAATCATTTGAATTCCATTTCACAAGATTTGATTTCCATCCAGGAGCACAAGGAATAGTCATCCATAGTGTCTGATAGTAGGGCTGTCACTGCTCTTTCCACAGAATTTATAGGGAGGCATCCTTAGTTGATCATGGGGCAGATTTTCTTTTCTATTCTCTAGAAATTATTCAATGAACACTAAGAATCTTATGTTCCAAATATGAGTTGTACCACTACTCCCAACCAAGGATGTCTCTGAGTACTCGATTGCTTTTTTTTTTTTTTAACTGTGCAACTACTCTGCTTACAAATGAGTCAGATCTGAGATAAATGATAACACTGGAGACCTAAAACATATTAGAAGCAATTAGAGAACAACAGAGAACAGCATATGGCCAAGTGTCACACAAGAGAGTACAAATAACAGTTCAAAGAAGGCAAGGTTAAATTAGCTAGAATCATGGTAATGGGGTCAGGGATAAAGAGAGGATTAAATTTGAGCTAACCCCAAGGAACCAGCTCTTAAGGCCATTAAAAAGGCTCCAAAGTATTTCTCTCTTCCCTCACCCTCAAAACAAAATAATAACAAAAATGTATAAATAATTATTTACTTTAATTTTTTAAATAAACATATGCCACACCTGTTACTTTTAAAAGGAGGGAAAAGGTGTTAGCAAATCAAGCCATAAGGTGTCACAAATCCAAGAAGGTTGGAAATCACCACATTCAAGTCCCCCTTGGGTTTGGAGAGATTTATGCTTCTTAAAGGCATTCAGACATTAACAGCTCAAACCCCCACACTGTACCCTGGCTTCATTTAAAGGACCCATAGGTCAGACCAAAACACAACAGAGCTTTATATGCCAATTTTTCTTGACTCTCTGTAGGTCAGGGGAAGTTAAGCTCATGTAATTAGGGGATAAAGAGGGAGGCTGGGAATGGGGGATGGAAGCATGATGAAAGTTCCAGAGTTTAAAGGCTCAGTAGGAAGCCAGAGGAAAAGTCGATAAAGTCATGTCTTTATGAAGCATGTGTTTTCCATGGTAGAGTAAACGTATTTGCCATTAAACCCACGGAATCTTTCTCTGTGACTTGGCACACTCACCCACCTGTGGGGCAAGGACAATTCAAAATCATTATGATGATTGTGAGACCATTGTTATCTCAAGCTGCCTTCCCAATTATAAAATATTGATTCGATTACATTCAGTCTAATATCAGCCCTAACTACATTACATTAACTTTATTCCACAATTGAAAATCCAGGTGACTTTTTGTAATTCTCTTTTAAGTAAAATTGTTGATTAATTAAACTATTCATAAAAGACACCAAAAAACAAAGAGGTTCCTCAAAAGTTCATTCTCAACATGTAATCATCAAAAGAGGTCAGTAAGCAATGACCAGCAGCAATACAAACAAAGCAGTGAAAACCAAGAACAGCCATGGCTGAGAAAATAAATGAAGAAAATCCCATAATCCTCAGAACAAATACATGGAAAGAATCTTAAGATTGTCCCAATCACAAACATCAATACTCATATAAATGACCAGAATCCAGAGTCAGTCTCCCAAATTCCAGCTGTGCTATTAACAAACTAATGAAACCCATGAGTCCTTCAGACTGAAGACAAGTGTTAATGGATCCAGTGAGCTTCTTCTGAAAACTGGGTATCATATTGATGATCATTTACACTACATACTTCCACCAGGAACTATTACCAGTGGTATTCTTGTGACAACATAAAATTGAATGTTGTTAGTCAAATACGGCTTGTCTATTAGAAATTTTTGAAATCTATCGCTACAAAGAAGGAAGAATTTTTAATGTTACAAGTTTTTTCAGTCTCTTTATTCATTATCTATCATCTGTCCATTTTTCCATCCATTCAATCATTTCTCTCTTTCTTTCTTTTTTTCTTTCTTTCTCTTTCTCTTTATTCTCCCTTCCTTCCTCCCTTCCTTCCTTTCTTCTTCTTCCCTTCCTTCCTTCCCCCCTTCTTTTCTTCCAAGGAATGTGCACTGAGCATCTGCTAAATGTTAAGCCTTGTCTGGGCTTTGGGAAGACAGTGGTAAACAAGACAAACAACGTTCTTTTTTCAGTGTACTTTACATTTTAGAGAGGACAGGCAGATTTAAAAAATAGTAAATAAATACATAAAGAAAGAAAATCTCCTTTTATAGACCACCTCCTGTAATATTTCTTGAAGGGCTGGCTTAGTGGTCACATATTTTTTTTCTGTTTCTGCCAGTCCCAGGAGCTCCTTGTCACTCCATCCATTCTGAATGACAGACTTCCCGGCTAAAGAATTCTGGGCTCCATGTTCTTCTCATGTAGTGCCCTGAATATGTTTTGCCAGCTGTTCTGGCTTACCAGGTCTCTATGGATGGGTCTGATTTTATTCTGATGTTCCTCCCTCTGTACTTAAGGAGTCTCTTCCCTCTAACTGCCCTTAAGATGGTTTCCTTGGTTCTAAGATTTGTGAGTTTTACTATTACATGCTGGGGAGTTGGTCTGCTCTCCTTGATCTTGGGAGGGGTCCTCCTAAGGACAGGAATGCTTGTTTCATTCCCCAGATTAGGGACATTCTTAGCTGTGATTTGCTCAAATATATCTTCTAGTCCTCTCTCTCTCTCCAACCCTCTCAGAGATCCCAATAATTCTGACATTGGAATGTTTCATGACATCATTTATTTCTCTAATTTTGTTTTCATGGATTTTAAGCTGTTTGTTCCAGGCCTCCTCCTGTTCTTTCTTTTCTATCAGTTTGTCTTCCAGATCACCAGTTCATTCTTCTGCCTTGTTTATTTAGAGTATCTAGATTAGATTGGATCTCATTGATAGCATTTTTAAGTTCTGCCAGATCAGCTCTCATTTCTGCTCTGAGAGAATCTATGTTGCCATTAATAGTATTCTCCAGCCTAGCTATTGTCTTCATAACTGTTACCCTGAAGTCTATTTCTGACATCTTGCTTATATCCGTATCCTTTAGGTTTGAGAGAGAGGTCATTGTCTCTGGGTCTTTTCCTTTGCTGGGAGTTCCTCCTCCTAGTCATTCTGTTAAGTTGTGGTTGAGGGGATGTATAGCTGAAAATATTAACCACAATCCAGTTAAGGTGTACCCTGGGAAAGTTAAGTTCAGAGCAATTGGAAGCCACCACCACCACCACAAAAAAAAAAAAAAAAAAAAAAAAAAAAACCCACACAGCCAAAATGAAACCCAAGAATAAGATTTATAAAGTACAAAAACAAAAACAAACAAACAAAAGGACCCACAAAAAATAAAGAAAGAAAGAAAGAAAGATAAAAGGGAGGGGTGAAGGGAAGGTGGGTTCTTTCAAGACACATCTTCAAAGGCAAGGGAAATAAAAGCAAAAATGAACATTTGGGGCTTCATCAAGATAAAAACTACTGAACATCAAAGGAAACAGTCAACAAAACAACAAAGAAAAGAGGTAACCCATGGAATGGGAGAAGATATTTGCAAATGACACTACAGACAGAGGGCTGATATCCAAGATCTGTAAAGAACGTCTCAATCAACACCCCAAAACACAAATAATCAGGTCAAAAAATGGGCAGGAGACATGAACAGACTTCTCCAAAGAAGACATTCAAATGGCTAACAGACACATGAAAAAATGTTCATCATCATTGGCCATCAGGGAAATTCAAATCTAAACCACATTGAGATGCCACATTATAATAGTTAGAATGGCAAAATTGACAAGGCAGGAAGCAACAAATGTTGGAGGGAATGTGGAGAAAAGGGATCCCTCTTACACTGTTGGTGAGAAAGCAACTTGGTGCAGCCACTTTGGAAAACAGTGTGGAGTTTCCTCAAAAAATTACAAATAGAACTACCCTATGACCTGGCAATTGCACTACTGGGTATTTACCCCAAAGATACAGATATAGTGAAAAGAAGAACCATAGGCACCCCAGTGTTCATAGCAGCAATGTCCACAATAGCCAACCTATAGAAAGAGCCAAGATGCCCCTCAATAGATGAATGGTTAAAGAAGATGTGGTCCATACACACAATGGAATATTACTCAGTCATAAGAAAGGATGAATACCCAAATTTTGCATCAGTGTGGTTGGGACTGGAGGAGATTATTCTAAGTGAAATAGATTAAGCAGAGAAAGTCAATTATCATATGGTTTCACTTATTTATGGAACATAAGGAATAGCATGGAGGATATTAGGAGAAGGAAGGGGAAAATGAAGGTGGGGAATTGGAGGGGGAAACAAACCATGGTAGACTATGGACTCTGGGAAACAAACTTAGGGTTTTGGAGGGGAAGGGTTGGAAGATAGGATAACCTAATGATGGGTATTAAGGAGGGCATGTATTGCACGGAGCACTGGGTGTGATATGCAAACAAAGAATCATGGAACACTACATCAAAAACTAATGATGTACTGTATGGTGACTAACATAACACAGTTAAAAAAAAGGGGGGGGATCTCATATGATGCTTGGAGTTATAGAGAACAGAAAACAAAGTAATAGGAGAGAGTCTGCTTTAGAGAAGGTGGTAGGGAAGGCCCCTGTCCGAGGGAGAAGTTACATTTGAGCTAACACTTGAACATGGAGAAAGATCAGCTATAACTCAAGGTTTCTCAGCCTCAACATTATTGATATTTGGGGCTGGATATTTCTGTGTTGTGGGGAATTATCCTGTATATTATAGGATATTCAGCAGCATTCCATATTCAGCCGGCCTCTGCCCATTAATCTAGTAGCAACCCCACTGCTAAGTCATGACAATCAAAAATATCTCTAAACATTGCCAAATATCTATCCCTTGTGCAACAAGGGGATAGATTGTCATTGATCCCTGCTCAGGAATCAATGGACTATATGAAGACCAAGGGGAAAATCAATCCAGACAAGAAGGACCATCACAGACAAACCCTCTGATGGAAATTAGCTTGATGCATTGGAAGCAAAAGAAAAAAGACCAATGTGGATGGAATGCAGTGAGAAAAGTTTAGAGTAAGGCAAGGTGAGGTTGGGAAGGTACCAGATGAGGCAGGAACTTGCAGGCCATGGTAGGATTTGCACTTAAGTCATGAAAACACATTCTTTATATGGAAGCTGTTAGTCCAGTGCAATAAAGAATAAATGCATGAACCAGATTTTGGAATTGTCTATGTTTCAGCAATTAACTAAGGATATCCTTGATGTAATGTTCCACAGTTTGAGGACACTTCTTATATCCAAATGTTCATACCTAGAGCAGCATTAGAAAAGAATCATAATCATCTCCATTCTGATCATTGTCTCCACAGTAGGTTACCATACTGCATTAACTGCCCTTTGTAAAAATGCTCCAACTCATCTTTTAAAAGGTTTGCTCTGCGAACAAAACAAAGCAAAACAAACAAAAAAGGTTTGCACTGAACACCTCCAGTACTAAGTGAAGAAGTACTTAATTTATCACCCTGTGGACAGGATCAGGATGGTCAATGGTAAATAAATCGTATGTCACCTTTGATGTGTGTTCAGTTTACATGTTACCTAATCAGAGGTTTAAAAAAAAAAAAAAAAAAGATCTCAAATTTTCCCAGCACAGACACATCTTTTGGAAAGTTTATTCTGAGGCAGGAACAAGAAGATTCTTCTCTTCCTATTTTGCCAAAAGAGAGATATAACTAATGAAAACTGTCTTGAACACTGAAATAACCATACCTTAACATGGTGGGTAATATAGAATTTCTCAGCTGCGTTAGATCTAGGGAAAGTAGTGCTGAAACCTGGAAGACCAACTCTTCAACACCTTCCAAATTTCAACTAAACAAAAGTTCCCTTCAAAATTACTCAAGCATGATTAGTTGAGCTGCAAGCTAAGAAATTGACTATATGTCAGAAATAACAATAAAAATACAGCGTGGAGCAATTTGTAAATGGTATGGCAGAGACAGACTTCAGGTCATATTTAAAAAAAAAAAGGCAAGGAGATTTTGCAAATAAGCAATACTGACAAAGTGAATAGGAGAACAAAACACCTGTATCCTCCTTTCTGCTCAATAATCCTGAAAGCTGCATGATCTAGTGAAAAGAGTTTGGGGCAAGGAAATTCAGTTTCTAACTTGAATGCCACTAAATAATGGTCTGACTTTGGCAAACCTCCATGATCTGCCTCGGTTTTCTTACCTGCTGAATGGGTGCAATAGTAGTAAGTGTACTTAACTCACAGAGTGGGTTTAATAACCTAACATCACAAATGTGCAAAAATTACATATAAAACACAAAATCTTATAAGTGTATAAAGAATTATGGCCAGAAAATCACCTGGGTTTTACCCTATGAATAGTCTTTTTTGGGCTGAAAAGAAAATTCCAGGATAAAATTCCATTTCAAATGGTCTACATAATCCACAGATCCAGATGATTTGTGGAGAATTCTCAGTTCATTTCCCCTGCATGGAAACTGAGATACAAGAATGAGAAATGAGAAACAACTGAAAGATATCTTCTCTGGGCTTGATGTCAACAATTTCATTTATTCACATAGAGAATTAAACTCATTCATTCTTTCATTCATGCATGCATTCAACAAACAGTAACTGAATGCCTACTAAGTGTAGGGATGGTGTTAGGTCCCGGATATGGAGAATGGAACGAGATCCTTGTCCGTGAAGAGTTTGTCACCCTATGGCTGACAAATAAGAGAAGAGGGAGCTCCTAACATTTATCGAACATAGAACTATGCCAGGTACTTTCTAGATGGTTTTACACATTTTACAACTATTTTCCAGGTGACAAACTGAGAAATGGGATATTTGAAAAATATCTTGCATAAAATCACAAAGCTCCTAACTCCGGAGGCGAATCAGAGCCTATTCATTAATTCACTCATATTCTTTATTGATTGAGCACCTACTGTGTACCTGACACAATGCCAGACACTGGGGATACAACAGGAAATAGACAAGAATCTCTGTTCTCAGGATGTTTACATAATTGTAAGGGGAGACAGATAAAATGCAATACACGTAAGTCTGCCTGACACCAAAAATCCAAGACCCATCCAAGCTGTCTTCCTCTGGATCACCACTGTATGGTAACAAAAAAGAACAAAAAAGAACAAGGGGGAAAATACATACCCATCCACAGACAGAAAAAAGAAACAAACAACTAAGTATCCCCAGTAAACCAGAAAGCTACAAAGAATAAAGCCAGATAAAGTAGCTAGCAAGACACTAAAATGTCCTCTTCCAAAATCTAAATCAAAAATGTGTGCATTTACAACGGAGCACCTGTAAAGGCAGGCAGCTCACAGACCACCGACGGCACAAAGACAGTGCCTGTCAGGGCACAAACATGAAAACCACCTCTCCACCAGAAGGCCTGAGGTTTACAGGAATTAAAAGGCCTGGGTCCCTGGCTCTTGGAGACGGCGAGACAAGGCAGAAACATATGCCTGCCCGCCTGGCAACAGCTCTCCCTGGCCTGGAATGAGCGTGTCTACACCGTCCAAGGGAAGCTGGCAGCCTCAGTGGCCTTGGGTGGAGAGAAGCCGTCGCCAGCCAGCACCAGCACGGGGCTTCCCTACAGGCAGCTCTTGCTGAAACAAAGAGGGACGAAGGGAAGAACTGTGGATGTCCAGCCTCCAGGCTCAGATCTAAAATCAAGAGCAGCGCTGCGCTAATGGAAGGCCGGATCTGCTCCAAAACCTTGACACTGCGTCTGGGATGCAATCTGAGTAATTTCCTGATGACTCTTCTCTGCATAATGGATTTGAGTTATAAAGGAATTTATGCCCTCAGGACCAAATTACCCAGATAATTGAAGATACAATGAGGGGGGGAGGGGGGAAATAGAAGCAGCAAGAAAGGCCTCAATTACACGGGTTTCTCCTTCACTCTGAATGAGTTCAGCATTTGAATTCACCATGGTGTTTAATTTTTAAAGTCACTTTACATCCACAAACTGCCGTGTGTAGAGTACAGTGAAATCGCGTCGAGCCCTAACCTAACACAGGCTTGAAGATTTTGCAGCCTGGACCTACCACCCTCCCACTGCCCCAGTCCTCCAAGATGAGCTAGAGCAGCTTAATATTAAAATAGGGTCCACTAAAACCTGTAGGTAGCCAGGCTGGCTTTGGGAACTCCGATACATCCCCTAGTCACAGCTAAGAATTTGATGGGATTTTTAAAGATAGGATGGTTTGAATTCCTCAGACCTGAACACCTACTCTGCTCCTGTTCCTTTTTGCAGTATTTCTCATACTTAAAGAATTACTTGCAGAATTGTAAGCACAAAATCACTAACTGTCTTGTATGAACACATTAAGGGATCTTCAAAGGCATTTTCAAATTCTGTCGACCTCTGTGCTGACTTGACACCCAAACCCAAGGAAACTATATCCCCAAAACATTGTTTTTAGGCCTACCTTGGGTACCAGTGGCTATAAGGCAAATTTGAAATCTTTTTCTTGTCCCATTTCACACTCATTGAAAGAAATTTTGAAATGTCAGTGTCTAAGGGTGCCTAGGTGGCTCAGTGGGTTTAAGCCTCTGCCTTCGGCGCAGGTCATGATCCCAGGGTCCTGGGATTGAGCCCCGCATCAGGCTCTCTGCTCAGTGGGGAGAATCTCCCCCTCCTTTCAGCCTGCCTCTCTGCCTATTTGTGATCTCTGTCTGTCAAATAAATAAATAAAATCTTAAAAAAAAAAAAAAAAAGAAATGTCAGTGTCTAAAAAAAATCACATAAGAGACCCCTTATCCACATGCTCTCCACCATCTAGGTTCCCTTCACTACCATAGAAGGTGAGAAAAGGGACACAAAGAAGTTACTTTTTCAAAGTTTCCCATGATTTAGTCCAGATTTATTGAGAGACTGAGGAATCTTCATTGTAGAGGTTACTTACCCCAGCACACTATATTTTATCTATTGACAGAGTCTCATTTTGTCACTATTTACAGAACTGGATAGACGAATGAATAAAAAGTCAAAGGTTCTGAAATATCACTGGAGTCTTGAAGCCCCAGAATCAGGGCTATAACAGATGGTGGCATACATAAGTAAATTTGGTAAATTATGCATAGACTTTACAAGGCACACAACACTGGCCAGCTCAAGTAAAGTCTGCCATGAAGCGCCAAAGGGCTTGGGAGTGGGGGTAGGATAAAGGGTGGTGAGTAGTCTGTAACAGGTGTTAAACCACTTATTCAAGCACTCCCACAAATGGCCTGAAAGATTTTCCCAGCATCCCCCTGCTCTCTATGAGTCACTGTGGGAATAGCAGTGAGGTTCAGAGTTGAGTTATAACCATTCAGTGAAGCATTTCCCTCCAGACTGTACAAAGGAAAGGGGCTATGTTAGTAAATTTATTGACTATTTCATTAGATCAATATGGAATATGATTTAAAAGGCTCTGCTCAGGCTCTTTAAATCTATTTAATCAAACCAATTAATAAAAAAGTAAGAAGTTGAAGCATATCCTGTAAGGTGCATCATAAATATATTCCCTTACTTGGGCTTTTGATCTCACCCAGGTAATTAACAGCTTTAGTTAAGTTCAGTCATTCCTTCACGCCTGGCTATGATCATAAAAACCCCCAGGCTATGTGTAGCTCTTGGATTTATTATGTTTTTCTTACTGCAAGAATGTCTCTCTCATTCCGTTTTCTCCCCTCCTTGGGAAAGTTTATGTAGCCATTGCTTTTGCAGCTGTCATAAAGGCTACACTGGCTGGTGAGCTCT
Organism: Mustela lutreola; assembly: GCF_030435805.1. Lineage (NCBI taxonomy): Eukaryota > Metazoa > Chordata > Mammalia > Carnivora > Mustelidae > Mustela > Mustela lutreola. The sequence continues at coordinate 49,086,506 of NC_081294.1, read as the reverse complement.
GTGCTCCAGAGGCTGCGTGCACTTAGCTGTTGGTATCCAAGTCGGTAGCTTCTTCACTCTCACCCAACTATGCCACACTAACTCCTCTCTAGGAGTGGGGAAATAAAAACACCCTGAAGGACTGACTTCCAAGGTTCTTCTCTCCCATTGTCTATTTATTCTCAGCTACTTTTCATGAGGGAAATGGCCTCTCCCCTTGTTACACAGAATATGGTTCTTATGATGGGATTTGGAGCAGCCTCTTCCCCTGTAACTACTACGGAAGTACCAATCGTATCAGCTGTTCAACGACCACACTCTCCTCAAACTTCCTTCAAGTCCTCTACCAGTTCACTAGGTCTATCTTCCTAGCTACAAAGCTTTGAGATGCCTAGTCAAGCCAACATATCACCTAAAGCTGGGAGGGAATGTTCAGTGTCCTTCCAATGACAGAGTCAGTGTTAGCCTGGGTCTATGAGGCTGAGCTTGTAGCTTCATTCTGCTTTACAAGCAAAGAAATCTCAGTTTGGAAAGGCAGCAAATGTTTCCCTCTACACTCTCCTCTATCTCCATTTGAGGAGAAGCCTGGTAAATATAATTACCCAGGTAACCGCGCCAGGGTCCTTCCATAGCTGAAAACAGAGTCTAAAAAAAAAATGGTAATTAGCTATAAAATCCAAACTGTGTCAACAGTTGACCTTCTTAAATAAGTCACAATCCTTTGTGCAAAAAGTGGGGGAGATAAGACTCTCTCTTGATAGGACCTGTTTTCCATGGGCAATCAACTTTTGTTTCCACGCACTGGAAAGGCGGAAAGACTCACAAAAATTCGACTGAGGGTCTTAAATCAGAGCAATTGCTTTCTCAGTTTACGATCAATAGCAGCCTATTTTATTCTGCCTCCTTCTACTTACTTTAGCCCAATTCAGTAAGTATTTACCAAACCTCCACCATTCTAGACATGGTCAGAAAAGGCACAAAAGAAATACAAAACACATAGTGAGCACAAGGATTTCATAATCTGTGTAGGAGATAAAAGTAGGAAGACATGAAATGGTCATGTTTAAGACCATTTTCCCCTTAGCCAGCCCTACAAATACCTATTCCCACAAACTCTTGACCATCATTCATTCAACATTTATTGAGCATCTACTCTGCACTGTACATAAGGCTACAAATGGTGTGTGGACTGTGTATGATAAAAAGATAAGTGAGCAATTATTAGTCTCCATGGGTTTACTGTGGAATAAAGGAGAATGAAGATGCTTACAAATAATGTCATGGCTCTTCACATCAAGGAATTTATATGAATAAAACTCAAAAGAGTTTAATTCAGATACTCACATAATTTTAACACAGTCTAAACTAGCAACTCTATTGCCTGAAACCTCATCAATTTGTTCAAAAATAGGTAAAGGTCCCTTTGATTTAAGTAGATATCTGATTTAGAGAACATTTAATAAAGCAATATTTTTAAAACTTAAGGTAATTCAAATTAGTATTGACAGAATATGTAGCAGAGGGCATACTTGAATAAGTACCTAAAAATAATATATGATCTCTATGCCAGCTGCTTATAAGCAGGGTTTAGAAGACACATGAGGGGAGCTGAAAACTATACTGAGTTGTTCAAGCATTGCAGTTCTATTATACCAGGGCCTTAAAGAGCAAATTTCTTCAAAGAAATCTTCCTTCTTAGACTAACATTAGTATAAGAAGAAACATCCTCTTCTAATAACATGATAAATTTTAGCTCAACCTCTTTGTAAATAATCACTTGCAGAAAGAATAGTCATTATTATTCCTAGAACTTTTTGAGATTTTGCGAAATGTCAAATACTAGGCTAAATGCTACGAGTGCATAATCTCACTGATCGTCACAACAATGCTACAAGGAAGGTTGTCTCATTAGTTCAGTTTTACAGATGAAAACATTGAAGCCAAAGGTCCCGTAGCTAGTGAAGACTGTCTGAGTTCAGAGCTCCTACTTTTAAATGAATCCAAAATCAATGGAGTTGTGTCACTCATACGCAGTTCAGGGTTAAAATAAGTAAGTAGGTTGGCAAAAGTCCCAAAAATATCCACAAGCAGAGAGGGAACAAATGTGATTTTTTTTCCCCCTACCAATTTCCTTTCAACCTCCTGATTTCTAGGGGGACCATTTTTGCTCTGCGCCTCCTGTTCTTTCACCTGCTCTCCAATCAAAGATGCTCAAGTGGCCAAATCCACTTAAAATATTAAAAAAAAAAAAATGTTCCTTCTTCTCGCTTCAGGTGCTTGTCTGTATGAGGTGACTCGGGGACGCCTGGAGAAATGGGAGCCTGGAGAACGGTATAGAATTCCCATCACTAAAATTAAATTATTAATTTTTTATCCATTAATTGGATGAGGATTGGTGGGAAAGAACAGGCCCTCAGCTCAGCAGAGCTCTACTGGGTGCCAGATAAAACAAGAAATCTGCCTGGGTGAAGTGGGTAAGAGGGGAGGAAAAGCCACAATAGTCATAAACATGAGAATCCCCTAGTTTGAGGAGAGGGAGAGCACACCAGCTCCCAGGAGGAGAAAATGCAGAATCACTACGATTTCTCCAAGGGGGCTTTGATGGAATCAGCCCTTCAGGCCTTGTGAAAGAGACACTAGTCTTTGCCCAGGAGTAGATTTTCTTAATTCTCTCCCATACTGAGGAAGATCAAATCCCAGAGAAGAGAGGTTTCGAGCCTCCCTTTGAACAGATGGAAAAAAAAATTAAAATAGTTCATATTTTCTGGGTATATAAATAAATCACTCATTATAAAAAATATCAACCTATTAAGAACACACATTTTTAAAAATGTCTTTTTTTTTTTCCACTTGAAATTCTATTACCCCAAGATAACCATTGTTAATACTACAGGAAGCATTATCCATTCATCTTTTTTTTTTTTTTTTTTTTTTTTTTTGCTTATAGGGAAGTAGTGGAAAGCTACAAAAATCCAGTGATTAGTTTGCTGACAAATATTTACTGAATATGTATTATGTGCCAACCTTTTTTAATTCAATAATATGATGTGAAATTCTTTTCATATCAACGGAGGTCGCTATAATTACATAATTATTTTGAATCATTTCATCACATTTGACCATAAATTTCAGTGACAGGTCTTTAAGTGTTTTGCAACTTCTTGCTATCAAAAACAATCATGCAACAAGAAAGTGTTTAAGATTTCTTTGATTATGTCCTCCAGAGAAGTCAATTGGAATTCAAAACACCTTATATTTATGTAATAGTTCACTATTCAGTTGGTGTCATATGTATAGCATGATAATAAAAAGATTGGTTTCTGTAAAACTCACAACAGAACAGGTCTCATTCACAGTTACACTGCATAAATCCAGCTTTCCCTAATAAATTTGAGAGAGTAAAGATTTGACAGATGAGGAAATCACAAGATACATGTGTGTATGAGAGACAGAGAGGGTAAGAGAGGCCTCAAGATAATTCTCTGAAACTAGAAAACAGGTATCTCAAAACAAAAACACTGGGGGGAAGTACAGCATGTGCATATCAACCAGACCAATAGAAGATTCTAGTAGCCTCACTGATCCTTCTAGATAAAAAGTTCCCTGAGGATAGAGGTTTAATCTTACTCACCAGTGTATTTCCAGTACCTAGCTTGGGGCTTGGAATATGACAGGTATTCAATAAATAGTTCTAGATTGAATGAACAAACCACAAAACAGGTCTTCATGGACTGCTGCAACCACAGTCAACGCCCCCCGCCCCCGCCCCACCGCCTGCGCACTTCCCCCTCAGCAATGGCGACTCTGAAATGAAGCAAAGAAATCCATAGCTGGTAAATTATCTGTAGTTCTTATCCGACCATGAATTTCTCACTCTGAAGGAGCTGTGGACAGTAAGTCTCCTCCAAAGCCACAACAAATCCTTGAATTGGAAGACTTAGTTGAAGGAGCCTGGTAAAAAGTAAATGGAGGATTCTCCCACTGAGCGCTTTATTTTCCCCTTTCTGAAAATTTCCTTCCAACTGCTATTAGCAAATTCCATTCATCTCACCCATCTGTGCCCCTCCTCGTCTTCAACCTATAATATTACCTCACCCTTCGCCTCTTTGTCAGAAATCCGTCTTGTGTACTAATTCATATATACATACACTGTATATGTAAAGGAGCATTAGGAAGTGGGTGGTTCTTGAAAATCAGCCATTCATCATGTATATTGATCACTGGGGTAGTACGGTATGAATCAGAGAGCAGCAATCATTAAATCAAAGATTTATACTAGTAAAAGAGCACCAAAGCAATTCATCAATTCCATACCACCCTCGGTGATTAATTAGGTTCCAATCTGACAGCTTAGAAGCTAGTTCACAATTAAGGCTATTACAGTTAGAGGTAGGCTGCCTTTCTTTCTTTCTTTCTTTTTTTTTCCTTCCCTTTAGGAAGAAAAAAAAGGGGGAGGACACTAGTCTATTGGGCTTATGGCATCCTGTACTTTTCCTTCATAGTACTTATCACAGTTTGTAAATATAGTTGAGATTATATGTTTGAATTTTATTATAGTTGAGATTATATGTTTGAATTTTCTCTCTCCATTAGACCATAAGGTCTTCAATGCCTTAGAGCCTCTAGCATAGGGCCTAGCACATAGTAGGTGCTCAATAAATATATGACAAACAAATGAATTTATTCACCAGATGCTTCTGATGCTTCAGCCCAGATATAGCACACTTACAATGGGTCTTCCAATGTTTCCCACTAGGTCTTGTCCTCTCAAAAGTTAAGCTAAATCTTTCTAGACTGGAAAACCATCCTGGAAAATTGCCCAGCATCAACTAAAGCCAAAAACATGCATTCCCATGACAGTAATTCCAATCCCAGGTATATACCCAATGGAAATGGAAACAAATGTTCACCAAAAGACACGTCCAAGAATGTTTACAGAAACACTGTAATTAATAAATCGAACTAGAAAAAAACCTAATTGTTCATCAACAGAAGAACGGGTAAATAAATTGTATATGATCATACAATAAAAAACTACATAGCAATGAGTAAGAAGAAACCATAGTCTTATGCAACACGGATAACTCTCACAAATGTTATGTCGGCAGAATGAAACCAGGCACAAGGAGCGTGTGCTGTGTGAATCTACTTATATTGTGTTCAGAAATGTGGAAAACTGGTTTGTGGCATCAAAGTCAGAATAACAATTATCTTTGAAGGGTTAGTAACAGGAAGAGGGCACAAAGAAGGCTTCTGGGTGCTGGAAAAGTTCTATTTCTTCTCTGGATGTTGGTTACACATGTGTGTTCACTTTGTTAAAATTCATTAAGCTATTTTCTGTTGTTTCATTTTGTGAAAATAGAGCTACATGGTTAGTGCTCTTTTCCGTATATATGTGGTAGTTCAAGTCAAAATGTATTTTAAAAAAGAATTAACCTGGTTCGTTTTCCTCTGTGTGATAGAAAAGTGGTAAACACCTTCATATATACCCCAGGCCCAAATTCAAATTTCAGAAAGTATCCCTTAGTGAGGATTCCAAAGAAGGAGGTTAGACTGCATATGCTTTGGAGTCCCTTTCACTCTACCATTCTGTGATAACATTTTTTTTTTTTTGGTTAACTGATATAGAACTCATTGTCCAGTCATTCTGGATTTCTTATGCTAATCTTGGCCACTCTCAAAAAAGTGAAATGATGTAATTAGAGATGACTGACAACTGTCTCTCTAACTTATATTCATGAACCTCCATCACCTTTTATAATGTCCACCAGCAACACTTGCAAAACAAGTAGGGGCTATATGTTGAGAAGGTTTAGAAAAAAATGGGTGTGGTAAAGAAACACTGTGGGTTTAAGAAATTCAGAGATTCCTGATAATCCCTAGCATTAGGTCAGAAAACCAAGATCTAGACTTATAATAATAATAAAGCCTTCTGTTTTTTAAGGCCTCTTCTATACCAGGAACTACATTATTTTTACATATCCTTCCAGTATATTATTTAATTTAATACTTAGAACATTCTATGAGATAGGTACAAATTCCCTCAACTGTAAAGAGGGTGAATCTTGTCCACTGTCTGAGGCTCAGATTCACACCTGCACCACTAGGAATAAAAGGCCATGCTCATATAGTTGTGAAAATGGGCTCTGGAACAAAAATAGCAGTGTTCAAATCCCAGCTAAGTAACTTACTAGGTGTGCACCCTTAGAAAAATATTTAACCTTTCTCTGCTTCAAGTTTCTCTTCTGCAAAACAGGATTACTAATAGTATCCCCTTACAGGATTACTATTAGAAGTACATGACTATGCATATATGGCATTTAGAACTGTGCATGGCACATAGGAAGTCCTCAATCAATGGTAGATACCTATTAATGTTAATGATTTTCATGGTAATTTTTATATATCTACTCTTCATAAGTGCTATAAAATCAGCAAATATTACATATTCAATTTGTATAATTTTTAGTAAAACAAAAATGCTACTAATAGTTCTTTACTAGTTTAGAATCTATTAGAATCTAAAACATAGAAGAAATAATTGTTAAATCAAGCTCCAAAGTTGTGAAAGCCAGGCTCATGTCCGTCTTGTACATTATTATATCCCTGAAGCCAGTCACAGTGCCTGACACACACTAACCACTCAACAAGTATTTGATAAAGGTTTTATTAAATACTTTCCCAGTATATCTATCTAATCTTCCTACTTTGTACCTATTGAGGAGAGACCTGGTTATTTATAGAAATTTTCTTTCAACATACAAATGGCTAACAGACACATGAAAAAAATGTTCATCATCATTAGCCATCAGGGAGATTCAAATCTAAACCACATTGAGATACCACATTACACCGGTTAGAATGGCAAAAATCAACAAGACAAGAAACAAGTGTTGGAGAGGATGTGGAGAAAGGGGAACCCTCTTACACTGTTGGTGGGAATGCGAGTTGATGCATCCACTTTGGAAAACACTGCAGAGAATCCTTAAGAAATTAAAAATAGAGCTACCCTATGGCCTGGCAATTGCACTACTGGGTATTTACCCTAAAGATGCACATGTAGTGAAAGGAAGGGCCATATGTACCCCAGTGTTCATAGCAGCAATGGCCACAATTGCCAAACTGTGGAGGGAGCCGAGATGCCCTTCAACAGACGAATGGATAAAGAAGATATGGTCCATATATACAATGGAATATTATGCCTCCATCAGAAAGGATGAATACCCAACTTTTGTAGCAACATGGACGGGACTGGAAGAGATGATGTTGAGTGAAATAAGTCAAGCAGAGAAAGTCAATTATCACATGGTTTCACTTGTGGAGCATAAGGAATAACATGGAGGACATGAGGAGAAGGAAAGGAAAAGTGAATTGGGGGAAATCAGAGGGGGAGACAAACCATGAGAGACTGTGGACTCTGAGAAACAAACTGAGGGTTTGGGGAGTGAGAGGATGGGTGAGCCTGGTGGTGGGTATGGAGGAGGGCACGTATTGCATGGAGCACTGGGCGTGGTGCATAAACAATGAATCTTGGAACGCTGAAGAAATAAAATAAAATTAATAAACAAAGAAAGAGGGGCTCCTGGGTGGCTCAGTGAGTTAAAGCCTCTGTCTTCAGCTCAGGTCATGATCCCAGGGTCCTGGGATCAAGCCCCACATCGAGCTCTCTGCTTAGCAGGGAGCCTGCTTCCTCCTCTCTCTTTGCCTGCCTCTCTGCCTACTTGTGATCTCTGTCTGTCAAATAAATAAATAAATAATCTTTTTTAAAAAAAAAAAGAAAGAAAGAGAAAGATAGGAAGGAAAAAGAAATTTTCTTTCAACCATAATAACCACAGTTATCCCCTATTTTTTTTTAAAAAAGAACAATTTCATAAGATAAAAAAATTGTCTTTTCAAAAGGATTCACTGTGTGTTCTCAATACATCAAAATCTGACTTATTCTTACTTTTAAAAAATTTGCCCATCCTAATGTCAGATACAATAAAAACTTTCATTCTTAGAACATAAACTTCAAATGCATTTCCTTGTTCATTCATTCATTTGTTCATTACCAAGTGTTTATTAAGGACCTTGTATCTGTGTTCAGTGATCTCAGTTTTAAATTACAGAAACCTCGAACAGATTTATGGCACATAATGGAAGGTCTACAGGTAGTTGGGCAGGCTTTTTATTTGGTTTGATTCAGCAGCTCATTATGTCATCAAGGACTCGGATTCTTTCGGTCTGTCTACCCTGTCATCCTTGTGTTGGTTTCATTCATACTGTTAGCCTGGTGACAATTGTTGCAGCCTGTGGCCGACCCTATTGATTATATATCCAACAGTTACACACTCCCACTTCTTCCTTTCCAACGAAGCCCCGCTTTGTTTGGGTATCAGACATCAGTGTACTTCATTAACTCCTCTTAAATCTGGTGGTTAATTATCTAAGCCAATTATGGCCATTCCATTTGTCTTCCCACAATTGTTTGAAGAATGTGCATGTAACAAATCTTGGCAATGTAAGGGGAAGTCAGCTTTGGCCCTTCTAATGTTTTCCAGACTTGTGTAAAGGGATACAAGTCAGGAACTTGCCCCATTTCCTGCCTCTGAACATTCTTGCCTCTCCTGTGTGAAATGATTCTTGGAGTTGCTGTGACCATCTTGTCACCACAAAGAAAGTTACCAACACACATTACAGAAAGATGGAAGGAAACTTGTGCCCCTGTTATTAGCCAATACTGGAACTGTCCTACCTCTGAACTTCTTGTGTGACAAATTAGAAAATAAACCTATATTCTTTAAGCTGATTTTAGTTGGGTCTTCCAGAAAGTTATAAAGCTCTGTGAGATATATATAGTTATCACTATACAAGCACAGCTACTTCCAGAGTAAAGAAAAAGATAAACTTTCTGAGCTTTTCTCTTAAAATAGAAGAAAATTTACCCGGACACCTCAACCTCTCTCCCTCCTCGCCCACTTCCTCTCAATTTTGACTGGCCAGTATCAAGTCATACGCCCAATCACAGGCTAGAGGAATTGGAATACCCTAAATCCAATCTGATCTACCCCTGGGATCTGAGACTGGGATTGGCTGTGTCTGAGATAACTGGCTGTATGGGAGGGGGGGCGGGGAGGGGGTGGGGGTGCGGGTGGTGACTGCCTGAATGAAACTGAGTTCTGTTAGCAAGAAGAGATTGGATATTAGGGACTCATTTGTTGTATCCTGCTTATTAATGTACACATGCTGTGTACTGGACTTGGGACTCATCAATGATAGGAAATGTTTAGCACAGCTCTACTTCAGTAATCAAATCAAAGTCTGCATCCTTCTTCAGGAGCCTATTTTTGGAATCTCAAAATCTCTTACATCTAAGGCAAGTCAGATCTCTAACCAGGCTGCTTGGGCTGAGTCCAAGTGTGGATTTTGCTAACAGAGATTTTTATCTAAAGTCAGGTCAAACTAGGTTTCTTCCTACCCCTTGCCCCCCAATTTTGCAGAACTGCAAAAACAGTTCTTAAGCGTATTAGCATATTAAGAAGTACTAACGTGCTTCTAGGCACATTTCTAATACTCTCATTTCCGATTAAACTTTTCTAAACCTAAATCATCAGACTTCCTGGAGCCTAGAAAATCATTCCTCAAATTGGAAAGAGCTTTACTCCTTTGGAGGTAGTAAGGTATAGTGGTTAAGAGGGGTTTCAAATCCCTACTCTATCACTGACTAGGTGGTCCTTGAGCAAGTTGCTTAACCTCTCCATGCCTTAACTTCCTCAACCATAAAATGTGAATCATAATCGTAGTTCTTACCTCAGAGAGTTGTAGAAAGTATTAAACTAGTGCATGGAAAGTGCTAAGCACAGTACCTGGAAAACAAGATATTATTTCAATCAGTATTAACTATTCATCGTGTTTCTCTCTTCATCTCTATCTTTCTTCACTCTTTCACTGAGTTCTCACAGCACAACTAGTTGACTGACCACCTCTGACTGAGTTTTGTCAGTCAATCAAATAGCTCCAATTTCTTTTTTCCTATTTGGTTAAACAAATTCACTCTTTGGTATTATCCTTAGCTCGGCCAACAAATTGGGAAAAATATATAGCATTTATACGGTGATTATCTCTACCCTGAGCTTTCTGGGAGGTCTCAGGACTGAGCCTTTCTGGACCAGGCCTCTGTAGTGGAGGTGGCTTCCTTCTCTTTAGGCTGCCTTCCTGGCTTTCCGCCAGTTCATCTCTACAGCCTCAGAAAACCTGAGCTCCGAGAGTGCCTTGGGGATTCAACTTCATTGACTCGCAAAATCAAAATATACAAATTCCCCTTTTAAACCATGATATATAACTGGGAGAATATTGCCTCTCCACTGCATTAGGGCCCACCCTATTACCTTATGGAATTACCCACAGTGGCAGAAATCCATTCACCTGATCCACCGACACCCTGGGGGCAGCTCAGATAGCATAAAGCCAATTGATAGATGTATATTTGATATATATTTTATGCCTGGAATTTATGTCTCCTGCATGTTTCATTTGCCATTCTGACTCACTTTATGCCACAGGAGAACTAGAGAAATTTCAAGAGGGGCTGAGAAAGAAACGGCATGGAAGAACAGTGTGGAAATCAAAATAGCAATTTTTCTTTCTGATCTAGGACCTTACAACTGAGCATCCTGATCAGCTTTAAAGCAAAAAGGATGTATTCCCCCCACCCCCCCTTCTCAGGAAGAGATTATGAGAAAAAGCTAAACCTGGAAGAATGGAAAAATCCTTTTCCTGTAATCCAGCAGCTGAGCCAGGTCTCCACTACAAAGGGTGTGTACTGGGGGCAAGGTATAAAGACACAAGCATAATAATACTAAAGGTATGCATTTTATTCTATAGAGTTATCAAGCCCCCACTACGTATTTTAGCTCATTTTACTCTCAAGGTAGTCAAGACTGCTATTTTCAGAGTCATATTACTGGTGTTTCAGGGAGGGGAATGACCTGCCTAAGATCATAGCTTATGGCAAAGCTGGATCTCAGATCCAGCCTTCCACCTTCCTAATGTGAAGAAGAAAAAAAAAAAAATTTTTTTTTTTTAGAGGGCTTCTTCATAAGCTCCTATATATATATATAGGGAAATAATTCACCATCCTTGTACTACTCAAAGCCCTACTGTGTGTCCTATATTTTCCAACAGCTTAATTTTAGGAATTTATACTAATTTATAACAGCTTGCACACACACACACACACACACACACACACACACACACATTCAATCCTCATAACAACTCTATGAAAGTCATACAAAGGAATTGACTCTGGGAACTGTGCTCTTAACCATTCTGCTAGATCATGAATGGAGAAAGGAAGGCGACACCTAAAAGGTCTCCTATTGGCTCAATACCTGGTACATAAAAGACAGGGCCCAGGGAAAGACAAAAATCAACTGACCCAGTCCCTTTGATTAATTTCCTTTCTTCCATTGGAGCTAAGCTGCTCCATTAGCCATGGCTACCTAGGATGGCAACCATTCATTTTACCTCACCAGATAACTATTGAAAACAAAGCTCTATGCCAGGCTGTGGTAATTCAGTGTGAACAAAAAAGACATAGATAGCCCTCATCCTCACAGAGCTTACAGCCTACAGGGTAAAGGAGATAATAAGCTAGTAACAAGAAGGAAACCAGTGAGGCAGCTAGCCTTGTTATAGCCTCTCCACTGAAAAAGAATGAAGAAGCCATGTACCTGGCCCAATCAATGCAGAAATCTCCTCTATGAATGTCTCCTACAGATGGCCATGCAGCTTCAGCTAGAATCCTCAAATCCAGAAAGCTCCCTCTTCTAACAGCAGTGTAGTTCAATTTAATCTACAAAGCAGTGTAGTTCAACTTAATCTACAAAGCTTTTCCAAATATTAAGTCTATATCTTCTGCCTTGTAATATCTCCCATTGTTTCAAATATGTCTTCTACATCTCACAGAACAGTATCTATCCCTCTTCATTATGGCGGTCCTTCAACATGTTTGAGGACAGCCAACAAGTGGCCCTCAAGCTTCTTCCTTTTTAAGACTAAACTCCCCTCAAATGTTACGTTTAGGCCATGGCTTCCCAAACTCTTCTCTACAAGGTAGCATTCTGGGTTCTATCAAGTCTGCCAAAAACTAAAGTAAAAGCCTATAAAAAATACTTTAAATGTAGTCTGACCAATAGGCTAAAGTAGAACTATAACGTACTTTGACTAGGATTCTGTCCTCCAATTAATTATCGCATTTATAGTTTTAGTTTTAATACCGACCACAAAGAATTGGCTCATGTTGCACTCAGATAATCGTTCATGTTTTCAAAGAGAAAAGTATCAAAATGGGTGTTCCTTAAAGCTTGATTCGGACAACTGATTTTTTTTTTTTTAATGTATATGCAGGGCTTTACATTTCCTTCTGTTAAACTTAATCAGGCGAAACTTAGATGACAGTGTCACCTTTGTACTTAATGAATAACCAACTCTGTCTTAGCTTCACAAAAACGATTTTCCATAAGAAATCTATTCAGGGGGTGCCTGGGTGGCTCAGTCTGTTAAGCCTTTGCCTTTGGCTCAGGTCATGATCCTGTCCATGGATCAATATCTTCATTAATGGACCATTAATGATCAGATGTCAACCTGCAACTCGGGTGGCTTTATAGTTTTCTTTTTTCAGATTTTATTTATTTATTTGAGAGAGAGAGAGAGAATGAGCAGGGAGAGAGGCAGAGGGAGAGGGAGAAGCAGGCTGCCCACTGAGCAGGGAACCTGATGTGGGACCCAATTTCAGGACCCTCGGATCATGACCGGACCTGAAGGCAGACACTTAATCGAATGAGCCACCCAGGCGCCCTGGCTTTATATTTTTCTTAGTAGGATCAAGCCCTGCATTGGTCTCCCTGCTTAGTGGGGAGTCTGCTTGTCTCTCTCCCTCAGCTCCTCCCCCGTTTGTGCTCTCTGTCAAATAAATAAATAAAATCTTTAAAAAAAAATCTATTCAGACTAAGCACTTGATAAGCTGAATAGTCTTTTCTGAAGACTTCAGAGTTGTGGAGAAAGATCCCATTGTATGGTATTTCATATGAAAAATCTTTTCTCTAAAACTTTTTACTGTCCTCACCATCAGCTCTAGGGCCTACGTTTCAGCTTCCCTCTCACAGATCACAGCCTTTCTAACTACTGTCCACCTGCCCCTTCTCCATCATCCCAACTCTAATCAATTCCTCTCTCATCTATTATGAAAACAATCCAGTTCATCCCAAGCTCCAACCAAAATATTATCTCAACATACACCCAAAATAAAGTTAAAGTTTCCCTTTCTGTAATAGGCCTACTCTCCTTAGAAGTAAATGTATGGAGATAGATGGTAATCAGTATTCAGAAAATGTTTATTGAGCACATACTATGGGCTAGGCACCGAGCTCCTTGAAAGATGCAATATCAGTCATAATCCTGGACTTCATGGCATTTACCACCTAACCGGAGAAGATAGATGATAATCAGCTAAATATAGAGTCCATGTAAATTATAGGCATAACAAGCTCTGTGAAGAAAAGATAACTCCAGATAACTGAAGGATTTGATATAGTCAGAGGGTCAGGAAGGGATTCTTTTACGAAGTGGTGAATGAGTTGATACTAAGGAGAGGGATTAATAAGACTCTTCATTGTCACTTATTTACAATGCTGAAAACTAGAAGCAACATAAGTGTCTATATAAAGGAACCATAGTGATATTAATTTGTGCCATATCCATGTGGTAGACTATTAGAAAGCCATTAAGAATTAAATTTTGACAAGTAAAATATCACAAATGGAAAATATGCAAACCAACCTAACTTTAAAAATATTAATGTAAAGTCCTAAATAAAATGTTAACAATGAGAGTAATGGCAGTACATTAGGCATATTGATTCACTCCAGAAATTCAAGAGTATTTTTTAATCTCAGAAAATCATTAATGAAATTAATCATATAAATAGGTCAAAGGAGAAAACTACAATTACCAAGAAAACTGCCAAAAGCATTTGTTAAAATTTAAATCCATCTCCAAGTTAAAAAGAAAAAAAACCTTACTTTCTTTTCTTTCTTTCTTTTCTTTCTTTCTTTCTTTCTTTCTTTCTTTCTTTCTTTTTAAGTATAGTTAACACACAATTTTATATTAGTTTCAGGTGTGCAACATGGTGATTTGACAAGTCTATATGTTATGCTTATGCTTACCACAAGTGTAGCTACCATCTGCCTCTGCACAATGGTATTATAATACCATTCCCATACTCCCTATGCGATACCTTTTTTCCCTGTGACCTATTCATTGCATAATGACAGCTGTATCTCCCACTCCACTTCACCCATTTGGCCCATCCCCCACTCATGGAGACATTCTTTTATATTTGTTATTTAATATTGTTCTAAAAGTGCCAGCCAATACATTTAAAATCAACAAAATAAGAGATACAATTATTGGAACAATGAATGTACAATTTGTCATTATGTGCATAGGTGATATCACACTTAGAAAACACAAAAGAATAAACAAAAAAGCAGAAACAAGAAAAACATTAATAAAGTGGTCATTTATAAAAGAAATACACAAAAATCAACTCTGTTCTCACAAACAAACTAAAACCTACAGTAACTTAAAATTTTTGATCCTAAAAAAATAAAAGATGGACAAATAATACAGATAGAATAGAACAGACAGAGGCTCGAATATGCATGAAAATTTAATATGTGATAAAGAAAACATTATAGTGGTCATTTTTAAGAATTACATATGTTAGAATCTATAAAACATGGGCACCTGGGTGGTTCAGTGGGCTAAGCCTCTGACTTCAGCTCAGGACATGGACTCACGGTCCTCGGTCCTCGGATCGAGCCCAGCATGGGGCTCTCTGCTCAGCAGGGAGCCTGCTGCCCCCCATCCCCAGCCTGCCTCTCTGCCTACTTGTGATCTCTGTCAAGTAAATAAATAAAATATTTTTTAAAAATCTATAAACCACAGCTAAATCATCTGTAGTGAAGATGAAAGAATAAAAATACATTAAACAACCAAATCAAAAGTTTGAAAAAGACCAAAATACACCAAATAAAAGCAGAAGGTAGAAAACAAATAGAAAAACCTAATGTTTAGAAAAGAGAAAAAGGTAAAACTAATAAACAAATTAAAAAGCTGGTGTTTCAAGAAATCAATAAACAAACCACTAGCTCAGTTAGTCGAGAAGAAGAAATGGGAGAAAGTGCAAGTATACAAAGTAAGAAACAGCAAAAAGCAAACAAAACTAAAAACATCATTAGAAAATACTTTGAATTCTGTGCAATAAACTTGAAAACCTAAATAAATATATAAATTTAAGAAAATACAACTCACCAAGGTGATCCCAGTAGACAAAAGCTGAGCATTTCCTAGAAGAAAACAAGAAATTATCAAAGACCTACCACAAAACAAAACAAGAAAACAAAGCAGCAAACAAAGCAACTGGCCTAAATAATTTCATACGGAAACTGGACCTTCAAATAAAACATAATATAAAAATAAAATAAAAAATAAAATGAATAAAATTAAATAAAATAAAAAATAAAAGCACACTCCCTCTGGCAAAGAGGACAAAAGTAGCTATGGCAGAATACATTGTAAGCAGGTGATGTCCCAGGTGGGGCTAGGGGATCTGGGCAGGATATGGGTGTCTGCTGCATTAGGGAACACTCTCTAATTCAAAATATCAATATCAATAAAAATATCAAGGAGCCCACAGGCTACTTGTACAATGTGAAGGAAAAGGAAAAACACACCTTAACATTGCCTAAATCTGCCTTGGTAATTCCCAATGCAGCATCTAATGTAACCCTCCACACCACCACCCAAGAGATAGGTAGACTCATCTCTATTTCAGAGATAAAAATCTGAGCGGCAGAGATGCTTAGTAGTTTACTCAGAGTAAAGAGGTTGGGTTTATAGACAGGGATGCCGGGGTGGCAAACTACTTTAGTTATAGGTCACTCTCCTCCCTGTATCCTGCTATCTTTCTAAGAAAAGCTAGGAAGCTTTTGTTATCAGGGATCTCTACTGCCAAATCCAGAAGGAAGCCAGAGGGCAGAGGAGCAGCGGATGGGATCCTTATCTGTCAGCCTTCCAGGTACTGAACAGGGTGCAGAAGTGTGAGGTACACACCTAGATGGGTTAATGCAGGATAACAGGCATATCCCACTTCTTAACTGTAAGGCTAGGACAATGAAGAGCTCCTGCCACGGGAGTTTTTCAAGGATTGATAGAATATTGCATGTAAACATCTCAGCACCTTCTTGGCACTGATCAAACTCTCAACAAATGCTAGCCATGTGAAAGACCGTCATTAGCTTGCATTGGTTAAATGCTCTGAATCAATTAGACTTCATTATTTGGTCAAAAGTTTGGCTTTGATACTTAAACTTTAAGAACAAAAAGCCACAGAGAAATAACACAGCTGGCTCCATCCATCAATATCCAGTGAAAAAAACAGTTAAATACCACAAACAAACCAACACCTGGGCAGAGAATGCCGATAAAATGAGCAACACCGATTTCCCCTCCAAACAACACTTTAAATCCATTTTTAACAGTGGTGCCAGTGAGGAACATTCTTACAGGAATATCTTTTTGAGCTGTGGCTCACTCTAAGAATATTCTCTTTGTCCCACCTTGTAAATGGTAAGGTTCATACTTAATAATTTTGGTCATGAATGACCACCTAAATATGTCAGGAATCGTTTTGCATCTCTGACCCTCAGAGCCGAAAATATAGATGAATGTAATTAACCTACTTCCAAAATTGGGGTAAAAAAAAATCTGCTCTATTCTCTGCTGACTTGGGAACATATGGTGTCAGATTACATGGTTGGCACCTGGCTGACTGCTGGGTCCATGTGTCGCATTCTAACACAAACAGGCAGAGGCACAAAGCCTGCCCAGAAGAGTCGCCAGCCAAATCCAAAATGGGCAGCTCAAGCCACAAGCTCAGCCAGAAACTGCTATTAACATCCTGGTGGAGGAAACAGAGCTCTCAGCACCATCCTCTGAGCCCAGTTTCCCCTCTTGCCCCACGACCTCTTTCCATAAACATCTTGAGCAGGATCCATGAGGTTGGTTTCTCCGTTGACATACATCGTCAACACTCCTGGCTCCATTTATCAGGGAGAAATTGAATTGGCCTCAACTCATTTTGGGGGTTGGCTCTCTTCAGTTAAGGCATTTTTAAGCAAGTAGATTCAACAAAATGCTTTCCATACCAATTAAAGGTATGCTTGTCATTCTCCCCACCCAAGTTCCTAACTCCTGGCTTGTTTATAATGAGTGAAGGACATTCACCCCTAGCCTAGTGCAGAGAAAGCAAAGGGAGTGTCAGTGGCTTCCTGGCTTCACTTTTCTGTTCTCTCCCCATCTTCCTGTAGGCTCAATCTCTGTCTCTGTAAATCAGTTCAAATTGCTGATACATCATGAGACAGAATATACTCCTTCACACTCCAGTCCCCCAAATTGCTGTTACAATACCAAAACGTTGAATTATATTATTCCTTCCTGCTTGTGATTATTTTACTCCTGTTTTTCACTTCTTTTTTCGGAAGTGTGCCCACTGTTTCAAGCTGAATTGTGGATGAAGAGGGCTTAGCTCATGTCTGCTGTGGGAATTAAGAAACCCCAAGGAACCAGGTGGAGTGCTACGCTTAGAATGAGAAGCAGCCTAAGGCAAGAGACCAAGGGTGGCAGATGTGTGACTTTTTTGACTCACCTGAGGTGATCCCTTACAACAGACTGGGAGCTAGAAGACATAAGTGACAAGGAGGAAAGGTCACTGGTGGGATTAAAAACTGGGTCTTTTCTACAAGCTAGAAGGATCTCTAAGACCAAAGAGAAAAGATCATCCACATGCACTAGCAAGAAATTCAACTCTCCTACCTGCTTATCAATATACATTTTTTGGCCAGAACAAGATAGTGGTATGGGAAAGTGTTCTCTTCTTTCCATAACCCTGTCTTGGTGGTTGTGGTACATATCTGCTGTTCTTGTCTGCCCAGAATCTGTCTCCCATTTCTTCTGTTCATAATATTCTCATTTCCTCAATGGAAGGCTCCTTTCCTGCTCTAAGTGATTATTATGGGGCTGCCAATCTAAACACCTTGCCCCTACCCTCATCCCCACTGGCCACACAGATAGGCATTTGACCTACATGAGACACCTTATTTTGCTGGTGTAAGTGAATTAATTTCAAGAGGTAGGCATGTAACCCAAGCCAGGTTAATGAAAAACTTCTCAGAAATTTACATAAAACTGGAGTCTAGGGGAGAAGCATTCTTTTTGCTATGGAGTCATCAAGCTGGGAACCTGTAAAACTGGAGCTGCCTGTGTCCTGTCCGCCACTATGTTGAGGAAACAACTACATAGTCTGTATGAAAAGGTTGAGAGATGGGAAAGATGTGGAGGAGAGAGAGTCAGATGGGGTGGAGAGAAAATGAGCTGGAGGAGAGATGAGAGAGAGACAGGTGCAAGAGAGGTTGGGGAGACGAAATGAGAGGAGAGAGATGGAGGAGCGGGGGAGACAAAAATGGGAGATGGAGATACGGGTAGAAATGGGGTGAAAGAAAGAGGGAGGGAGAAAATGGAGAGAGCACAAGAGGGGAGAAAGGGTGGGAAGAGAGAGAAATGGAGAAGAGAAGTGAAATAGAGAGTGATGGAGGGAGAAAGAGAAAGATGGGGAGATAAATCAGAGAGGAAAGTAAAAATGGGCAGTGAGAAAAAAAAAACAGAGAAGAAGTGGGGAAAAGAGAGATGGGAAAGGGGGAAGAAGAAAAGACAGAAACCTGATGACGTCTCATGAAGTCCTACTTCCAGGCCACCCTGGAGGCCACATGCATCCTCGTGTATTCTCATGTACAACCAGGTTTGAGTTAAAGCCTGTCTTAGTTGCCACCGAGAGTGATAACCATTCTCCTGCCCTTAACCAAATCCAATCCTGTTTCAAACTTAGCTCTTAATGGCTGTGTTCTAGAACCCAAAGATGAAGCAGAGGCTTCATGGATCACCTCAAAACATAATCACTCTTAGAATCTACCTAGCTGATTTTCATACTTCGAATAAGTGGAGGAAATATAAGTTGCTTTTCCCTGCCTTCAGAGAGCATGTAAAGATCTTCGTTTTTTCCTTTCTACTCCCCAATTGGAATCTGGCTATCAGAAACCAACCTTCCATCAAAAATACAAAAGAAACTACTTGGAGGTTAAAAGCAACATTTAGGGGGAAAACCATGTTGTACATCGTACCAAAATTTAATATGACTTTATGCAAAATAGTAATGTGTCTGGTAATACAAAGATCCTTCTAAAGTAGGTTAATAACAATCCAATATTATTCTCCTTAAAAAAAATGAAAATGTATGTCAAAAGAAAAGGCCTAAAGTAGCTGAATCTTGTACCCATTGATGGAGCTGATTTACATAGATAGCATTTAACATTCCATCATCATTATCCTATCAGTCTCCTGTCTAATGTGCAAGCCTAAAGACATTCAACATGCTTAGAGGTTAAAAAAAAAACACACACACACACACACAAAAACCTATATCCACAAGCCAAAATGGTGGTAAGTGACAAAAAAAAAAAAAAAAAAAAAAGGAAAAAAAATTTTAGGCAGACAGATGAATATCAACTGGGATGAGAAAAAGACTGTCTCCCTGCTCCCTTCTGTTCCAATATAGTAACCTAAAAGACTGAATAAAAGAAAACGAAATATTTAAGAGCAAAATGTGGCTATCAAATGGAGAGAAGGGGAAAAAAAGGAAGCATTATGATAATATTCAAGTCTGCATCTGCTAGAGGAAGGAGCTTTGAGTGTGTGCACCTTGACTTAAATGGAAAGCAAATGTAAATGAAACACCGTTCCTCCTTTAGAGTCCAGTGTGTGAATATTTTCAGATGTATTTTCTTTTAAAATGTTAAGTGAATTTAATTCTGGTGAGAAGAACCAGAGAAAAGAGAGACTCTGGAGAGATTTACTTGTCCATCTGTGTATAGTGTGGAGAGGGGAAGCAGAGGGTTACATATGTGTATAACTTCCTCATGTTGAGAGCTCCTTCTTGGCCATGTACTTGACTGTGGCCTTGCAGATCCAATGACCTGGACTCCTTAGTCCCTCTGCCGGCAAATCAAAGAAGGCCAGAGGGATTAGAGGCAAAACAGAGCCTGGGGTGTTGTAAAGCCATTGACCTCCATCACCCTAACCACTACATAGTTCTGAACATATTTAGACTAACCCAGAAGAGCCATAGTTACATCAGATGTGTGTAGCTGGGTGGGTGTGGGGAGGTACACTTTAAATCAGCTAAAAGAGAAGTATATGGAGGCAGAGAGAGAAGAAAAGGAGAAACAATGGAGCATGAGAAGAAAGAACAGGGAAATAGGAGCAGGGAGAAAAGGCAACAGTGAAAGAGAACATTATAAAGAGATGGAGAAAAGATTAGTCAAGGGAAATGAAACTTTTCTTAGGCTCCATTCATCTGGTTCCTTACCCAGAACACCTAAACTAAGGCTACAGCCTTTCAATAGTTGCTCCAAATCGATGCTGCAGGTCCCCATCCCCTTGCCCCTGGGCAGCTGTCACTAACACTGCTCTTCCCTACCATGCTCGAGTATACATTAGAATCCTTTCTAACACAACATTCCAGTCGCTGCTATTAAAGAGGACTATGGCCCTGATAGATAAATGCCATCCCTGGAGCTTTTCTTCAGCCTTAAATCCAGACTGTGTGCCCTCTAGCAACTGTCCACTCAACAGCAGTCCATGCCTGGGATTGCTACTAACAATGTTGAATCTTATTTACAAGAAAAGGGGACAGAAGTCAATGACATAGAGTGTGATACCATGAGAAATATGCAGAAACTCCCCCCCCCATTTTTAAAACACTAACAACCTTGAGCCATGTCTCTTTTTGTCCTACCCCACAGTGTGACAAGACTAACCCAGACAAACCAGGTTCTCCCAGCCAGTAGTCTAGTCTACTAAAGAACAAAGATAAAATAAAGTGACAGCTTTTGAATATTAATAGGGCATATCAGCAAGGGTGAGCAGCAAACAGTGGAAGTCATCCACAAGTTCTAAAAGCAGTTCCTAAAAGCCTGAATTCATCTCATCGCTCCCCACTTAAGAATTCCACTAAGAAAATGAATCTTTATTTCAAAAATAAACTTCTGAGATGACTAGAGATGAAAGCAGAGAAAGAAATACTGAAGCACCACAGGACCATCCTTCACTCATCTTCTCCCCCTGGGGCCCATCACAATGCCAAGTATATTATAGATGCCCAGTAAATGTTTGTGGCATGAATGATGTGAAAAGAAAAGGAATATTTTAAAATCAACTTCAGAATGGGAATGGGCTTTGAAAACAAGCTGGCCCCAATCAGGATCACAGAAATAGAAAATAGAGTTTGAGGTCACGGAGAGCTACTCCAGATATTACCTATAGAATCTTTGGAGAGTTTTCATTTCTAAAGAAAAGTAGGAACCCAGTTTTCTGGAGCACCACATTTCTATATATTTTTTTTTTAATTCACTCACCCACTTACTCACTCACTCATTCAATCAATCATTCATTCATTCAGTAAACGTTATTGAATGCCTACGATTTGCCAAGTGCTATGCAAGGCTCTGGGGCTCTTGTGTAAAGAAAGACAAGCAAAGGCCAGATTCTCATCGAAATTGTATTTGTTTTGTTCCTTCCCTTCACCCTAAACCTAAGCCTTACATGCTGAAGACATTTCAGCCAACTAAAGTGCCTCCCTCCCACAAATGTCCTCCACCTCTAATTCACTGCCCACTCACTCTGCATTAATTTTTCTAGAAATGAACTGTCATCATGTTGTTCACCTGCTCAAAAACGTCCAGTGACTCCCTATCATCTTTAATTCATTCTGGGACCGATTCATCAACCACGCACTCAATACAAAGCATGGGGCTAGGATTATAAGATAAAGTCTAAACTCAACATAGCACCAAGGGCTGCACTGATTATTTATTGCTATATAGCAAGTTATTCCCAAAGTTGTCAGCTTACAACAATAAACAAGCATTTTCTTCCAGTTTCTGTGCTCAGGAATCCAGAAAAGGCTTAGCTGTCAAAATGAGATTGCAGTCAAGTTGCTGGCCAGAGCTACTGTAATCTGAAGATCTGATCAAGTCTACAAGAATCACTTGCAAGAAGGGTTGCTCACATGGCTGTTGGCAAGTGCCTCCGCTTCTTGCCAGGTGGGTTTCTCCATGAGCTTCTGGAGTGACCTCACAACCTGGCAGCTGGCTTCCCCTAAAGTGAGACCCAAAAGAGACAAAGAGGAGGAAGCCACAATGCCTTGATGACCTCATCTTAAAAGTCACACACCTTCATTTTCACTGTATTCTATTAGAAGTGAGTCACTCTATACTTAAGAGGAGGGCAGTCCAGTTCCACCTCTGGGAGGAATATAGAAGAATCCATGGATTCTAAAACCTAAAACCACCACAGATGTATTATCAGGCTCTATTCTTTTCTATTCTATTCCATTCTATTCTAATCACCACCAACTATAATCATACCCAAACCTATTTACATATTTTCATAATTCTCTGCTGGTATTCCCAGTATTAACCTCCAAACTCCAGTCCGGCTGGTTGTCCTGAATACACTGTACCCATTGTAAATACTCTTTCCTCATTTGTTGCCCACACCTCTTTCCTGTTCTCTGCCCTTCCAATTATTTACTCCAAGAGTAAGTAGTAGCTAAGATGTTGGACACTGGGCTGCCTTGGGTTCAAATCCTACCCGACTTCTGGTGAGTTGCTTAAGCTCCATCCACTTGAATTTCCTCATCTATAAAATGGTGATAAGAGCATATTTTTGAGGGTGCCTGGGTGGCTCAGATGGTTAAGCCTCTGCCTTTGGCTCGGGTCTGATCTCGGGGTCCTGGGATCATGCCCCACATAGGGCTCTCTGCTGGGCAGGAAGCCTGCTTCTCCCTCTCTCTCTGCCTGCCTCTCTGCCTACTTGTGATCTTGATCTGTCAAATAAATAAATAAAATGTTTTTTTTTTTTTAAAAAGAGTATCTATTTAAAAAATTTGTTAGGAGGATTAAGTGAACCAGTACTTATAAATTACTAACAATAGTGCCTGGCATGTAATAAATTCTTTCTTAGGTAAATAATATAGATATTGTTCTTCTACATCCAGTTCAAGTTCAAGGCTATAGCCCATAGTGAACTTCTTCAGTGAAGTCCTAATACTATAATTGTGCCCCTTCTTAATCTTGGTCAGATCTACAAATTATCAGTTAATTACCTCACTTGTAGATGTTTTGCCTCATCTCCCAATTGCTGTTTCCTGGTGGTCTTTAAATTCTGTACCTCCTTAGAGTGCTTAGGAAAGTCAGTATCCAATTCAAAAGGAAGAGAGGAGGGAATTAATTCACATTAGTGCTTAGGAAAATATTTGTGCTGCTAGTCTAGTCATCCCAAATACCAAGAAACCACACTCTCATTATTTCCATGTGACCCTGTGATATCAGTCAACCCAAATTAGGATCTCCTATAAGATCGGCCGTCTACGGACTCCCTTCCTCATTAAGGGAAACTTAAGAAAACACATAATATGGAAGAGGTGGGATTCCCTTAGTCCTAGAAGTAGGGAAGGAAGAACAGGTATGAGATCAGCAAAGAGACCCAGGTACTACTATAACCACAGGTAAAGTAAACTTCAACATTCTGAGATTGTTAAATCTACAAGAGTCTAATATTTTGAAATCATCACCAATAAAAGGCCTTCTCCAGCCCTAACACAAACATATTTGGAACCTGCTGGTACTGCCAGGTGAACATACAGGCAATGGCAATTAATAGGTGTAGGGGGTTGGGAGAAAATGTTCCTTGCCACCCGCATCACAGACAGGAGGTTCTGTGGTCCTGATTTAGCTACCAAGAGACTACCTTCATTTATAGAGTCATTTTTCCATTCATTCCTTTTTCGACTAATCTTTTTTAAGCATTTACTGGGAATAGTCTATGATACCAAGAAGTAGAATGCAAGTGCCTGGGCTTCATGTAACTTACCTGGAACAAGTCACCCTCTCTGGCATCAATTTCTTTGTCTATAAAATGAGGAGGTTGGACAAAGTCTCTAGGGTTCTTTTCACTTAAAAAAAAAAAATGCTATTTTTCTGATTCTAATGCTGGCTCTGCTTTGCCAGGCAGGGTTGCTATGAAGATGAAGTTAGAAAATGTGCATGAAAGTGCTTTGAAAACTATAAAGCACTGCTCAAAATGTGAGGCATTATCCTCATTGTTGTTGCCATAGCCCCAAAAATCCCTAGAGGAACGTTTTCAAAGACCTGCTTGATAACATCCCACTGGGATCTTAAATAGGAAAAGCTCTTCCTCAAGTCTCACTGGGATCTCTCCTGCTGCTAGAAAGTCCACAAAGTTGTTTCTGTACATTAGCAGCTTCTCATAGCGAATGCTTTTCAGAGATTGCAGCTACCCCCAGGGGAAAGAAAATCATTATGTGACCTAATCCTGTAGGTCTAGTCTAAAGTCCAGAAGGAAAAAGGCTGAGATCAATTAGTGATGTCTGCTATGGGCACAGGAAGAAGTGGTCACCAGCTGATCGACATGCCTGGACCAGGTCCTTCTGCAGCTATGATGTATGTGCCCTGCATTTTACTAAATGTTTCACAAGAATTATCTCATTTTTGAAATAAGGACTGATATCAATCCCATTTTACAAATGAGGAAACTGAGACCCAGAATGGCTGACTCACCCAAGTTTACACTGCTAGTATGTGCCAGAGCCAGATTAGAAACAAAGGCTGAACGATCCCAAGGCCAGTGTACTTTATTACATTACACTGAACTTCGAAAGAGATCTCAAAAGAGCATACAGATAGGTAAACTAAAGGAACTTCCTTATATTTTATTTTCCTGTGTAGTAGGTGAAATTGTTAATATCAGTTCAAGGTTAGATGGTTATTGGCAGCATCTAGTTCAGCACAGGGATTTAATCTCTAAAGTAACACCGTGTTAACGTGTTTTGTTTTGTTTTAAGTAGACTCAGTGTAAGTAGGCTCAAAGCTCGGTGTGGAGGCTAATGTGGGGCTTGAACTCATGACCCTGAGATCTAGACCAGAGCTGAGATCTAGAGCTGGACACTTAACCAACTGAGCCACTCAGGGCCCCCAGCAGTCTGTAAACTTTGAATGCATACTCCATTAGTTAAAACAAAAAAATGGTGTCATCCAATCCAACGTATAAATATCTATATATGCACATATTTATTTTCATATCACATATCACATACATGTATCACAACACTAATGCAATAGAGACATATTAAAACATATGAGAAATAGGAAATTCTCAGATGAGAAATCCATATAAATACAAATTCTAATATTTTCTACCCAAACCCCAAAAGGATTATTGGGCCCAATCCTTGGGGCACACACAGCCATTTCTTACAACACAGAGCAAGAATAATGTGTTTTCCTTATTTTTCCTCTGTTTCCACTTTGGGTTTAGCTTTAAGGTTTGTCCCAAGCAAAATGCTCAAAAACAGAACCAATCCCTCTTCCCAACCTCCCCTCCCTACACCTCCATGCTACATGCCCCCTTTTCCCAGGCTCCCAGGTACACAGGCAGCTTCATGTTTTCCATACCCACTGCCCAAAGTTCCCACTTTGAGTTCTTGTCCAGGGCTGGCACCTCCCACTATGGCCAAGAGCCATGCATTTATACATTCATTCCTTCTTACAACCAACAAACACTTACTGAGCCCCTATTACAGGAAGGTACTGTAGGAGCTCAAGAGAATTCGAAGATGAACCAGTCCCAGGCATATCCAGACAAGAAGGGAAATTAATGCACACACATAAATCAATATGATATTAAGTTAAAAGTAATAAGTTCATGATGAGACACAGGACAGAGATTCTTTCCAGGTGCAAGGGTAAAGGAAATGTGCACGAATAAGAAGATATGAGCACGGGCAGATGGGTCTCAGAACAGCCAGGAAGTGCACTTGGGACTCATGGGATAATGGGGAGGAAAGGCCAAGAGGTCGGGGAACTTGCTCAGTGGAATAGAAGATGTGCACAACAGGTGGGGACCTGGTCCTATGTTATGTGAACTGTGCAGTCCAGGCAGAGACAAGAGCATTCACAACAAAGTAAAAGAGGAAAAGAGCACAGTGGCTGGAGTCGACAGGCTAGGGAGTACAGAACTTGATAAGGCTGAGGGGTGGGCATGGCTCAAAGCCTGAAAGGCTCACAAGGCTAGTTAAGTCATTCAAAGTGTGCAGAGCAGCCAAAATCAGATGTGCCTTCAAGAAAGATGGCTCTGGCTACAGCGCACAGAGTAGACTGAAGACACGTAAGGGAGGACGCATCACTAAGGGAGGTACAGTACACAGCCCTCCAGGAATGAACACACCACTCCAGGGGGTAAAAGACTTATGCTCTGCAAAACGCTCCCAGCCTAGGCGCATCTTCTCTGGAGCCAGGCTATCAGGATTAATCACAGAACACAGGCCCAAAAAGATGGCAGGGGAACTCATGGTCCAACCCCTGTACATTTTGTAGGCCAGCCCCTCTCTTTATGGAGACTTTTGGAAAGGATTTCCTGCCTCTGGTCCGCTTATTGCCTGGGGTAAGCCTCCTCCTGGCAGGACAGATTCTTCTCTTGGTCAATCAGAAGCTCGGGAATCAGATTTCCCGTTCAGTTCCCAGGGTGCTCCAGCTTGAGCGGACACATTGCCTCTTTAAACACATTATGAAGATTATCAGCAATGTATCAAGGTGTCTTTGCAGAATGGTATAAACTTCGGCTGCACTACTTATTGCCATAAACCACACTTCCAGGTTTTTATTTATATGCGCATTAGTTCAATATGATTGGATCTGTAGGCAGCAGAGGGGATTGGGGTAATTTATATATATATCAATAAAGGTCTCCAGCCAGCCACTGGGTGCTCTAAGGGGAACAGTAGTTCCATTTAAAACATTAGGAACTGAAGAAATTGAAAATAACTCTCTATTTAGAGGCCAGGGATTAAGGCATTTTGCAGGGAAGGTCTCAGTCCAGTCAGGCTATGCTAAAAAAGCTGTTAAAATGTCATTTGGCTGATAGTTAAGCCACAGAATTTACCTTAACTCCTTCATTTCAACTGGATTGTGTGTGTGTGTGTGTGTGTGTGTGTGTATATAAAGCACTGCCCTCCTCCAGCCACCAACAATGGAGACAGCACAGCGTGGTGGGAAAGGTGGCTGAGGGTATGGGCATGATGTTTTTTGCCTCCTAACCTGCATTTCACTTTCTATGGTAGCATCACCTCACTGAGATCTATCACACCCAGCGAATAAGGGAATAAGGTTTTCCTGGAACTGTCAGTCAAGGTTCACTGTGATCAACCAAGGGGACCTCCTTATCAAAGCTGTACCAATCAGACCTTCTTTCCCAAGATTCTGACTACTGATAAAGTACCCCAAGGACCGGCACTGGTGCTAACTGACTGTTTTGGGCAGTGGTGTCCTGAAGGGACTCTGTTAATTCCTGCTTCGGTGGAGCATTACTGAGTCCTGGGTCTTGTGCTTTCTCTTCCACTTTCTGAAGCATAAAATAGCTTTCCAATGAGTTCTTCTGCTTATGCTCGCCAGAGTTCCTATTGCTTACAACTAAGGAATCTATGTGAGCTGCCAGGAGCCCTGGCTGTTAGGCGTGGACCCATCACTAGTTGTGTGACTACAAACAAATGATCTCCCTGCTCTGGATATCAGTTTCCACGCCCACAACATGAAAGCACAATGATTCTTGAACTTTAGAGAATGTGAGTACCTTGTTGAAAATTTAGATTCTGATTTTTTCAGAATGGGACCCGGGTATCTGCTTTATAACCAGCAGTGATTCTGCACCTATCAAGGTTTATGAGCACATTTTCAAATTATGCTCTCCAGGATCCCTGGTTCTGGAGACGACCCATAGAGATGGGCTCTGGTGCAAGAAAAGTGGACAAGGTTGGCCCTTTTTCTTCTACTAGGGCAACTCTCCTTTCGTGTTTTATATGTTGAGGTTCTACATTAAATTTCCCCTGTAAAAAAGAATCTACCACTGACAAAAAAAATTTTAAATCCATGAAATACAATCACAGGATAATTTCTGAGATACTTTACTGTCTGATTCCATGAAGCACCTTCGAAATGGCTTCCAAGGGAAGCAGATGTCAAACTCTCTGGGGAACAGACCACTGTATTTGACTTGAACTTCAGTTTAGAGCAACCAAATCAAAACCTCAATACTGGAATTATCTTCCTAACAAACCCACGAACAGTTTATTTACCCCACTGGTGATGAGGCAGCTGCAGGAGCCCTGAGTGACTTGCCCCGTGCGATGCAATTAGATAACAGAGAGCCGGGTGACCTCTCAATCATACGGCGGGGCTCCTCCTACAGTGCTTCTTCCTGCTGTGGAATTTGAAACACCATAAACTGGAGCCAGAGGAGATCCATAAACAGCCCAGTTCTTATTTTTTACTTTAGAGTCCCTATGTGGCTTCATTTATTTTCAAAAGAGCATGTGACATGTTCGTTGGCACCTTCTCTGCCATAAAATATCTGTTGACATTTGTGGTTTGGGGCTGGGTTGGATTAGTTGCTGTTTCATTCCATTCACCTACTGTATGTCTTACCAGAAGAAACACCCTTCTACCCTGAGCCCCCATTACAACTTCTACCCTCTATTCAGAACAACCCATGTGTGCCCTCTGCAGAATGGGAAGACTGAAAAAGAGCTACTCCATCTTTTATCAACTATGCATGACCTTTGACAAGGCATGGAACTTCTGTCTCCATTTCTTGGTCCATGTGAGGCTTTTATAAGAATGACAATTTTAAAACAAAGAAAAGAAAAGAAAGAAGGAGGTGAGTGACAGTGACTAACATTTTTCTACCACCACTCACTATGAACTAGAACACCTGAATTGTTTCCATTGGTCTTCTCACAAGACTACAATGTAGGTATAACTATCACTACCCCATTTTACAGAAGAAAAAATGAAGGAGTGAAAAAGTTCAGTAATTTTCCCAGGGTTACATAGCCAGTAAGTGGTAGAGGAGGCTTCAGTTTCATGAACTCTGACACTACAGATGTGTCTCTCATTGCAATACTATCTTCATGGTGCTTCTCCACACCTGGTTGAAAACTTTGGAGGAGGGTCAGTTTCCCTTAGTATGTTGGAGGAATCAGATGGAGGGTGATTTAGGGCAAAATAGGACAAAATAGAAGCATGATACAATGGAAAGAACACCACCCTAGCCCTCACTAGCGGTGGGATCTTGTGTTACTTGTCCTCCCTGAGGCTTGGTCTTCTCATCAGCAATATGGGGAGCTTTCCTACCTTGTAAAGAGAGTGTAAAAATAGAGATGTATGCACAGCCATCTACAAGATTTAGTAAATTGGAGTGCTGTAATGTGTGTGCCAGCATTCCAAAAAGCTAGTGGAAAGCAAGACATTATTCATATAAAGTATTAATATATATTAGAGTAGCATTGAATTCCTTCCAAAATTATGAAGCCAACTAGAGTTTTCTTCCCTAAGTTAAACTCACAGAGAGATTCAGTCAAAAGTCCACAGAGTTAAAACAAACAAACTTGTCTCCATCTTTCACCCACCCTATTTACCTAGGCCAAGAGTCTTGAAATTCCTACAATAGGAATGTCAGGGCATTACATATGAAGGGCAATTTAAGTATTATCCCATATGGAAAGTAATCTCTTTAACACTTAGCATTTAGATAGAATTTCTATTAATATATTTACATAAATCCTTTTAGATATATTTCTGTGCCTATACACATACACTCACAAATAAATATTTATTTTAATGAGATCATACTACAAATGCTAAAATTGAAATCTACCCTTTTTACCTTAAAAATATGCCATAGACATCATTCTATGCCAACAAATGCAGATACATATCATCATTCTAATACCATCCTTATATTCTACTGTGTAGATTTTTTTTTAAAGATTTTATTTATTTGACAGAGAGAGAGAAATCACAAGTAGGCAGAGAGGCAGGCAGAGAGAGAGAGGAGGGAGGAAGCAGGCTCCCTGCGGAGCAGAGAGCCCGATGTGGGGATCGATCCCAGAACCCTGGGATCATGACCTGAGTCGAAGGCAGAGGCTTTAACCCACTGAGCCACCCAGGTGCCCCTCTACTGTGTAGATTTATGATGATTAACCAATTAGAAGTTTAGGTGGCTTTCAATTTTTGCTATTACAAATAGCACTGGAGGGAGAGATACACCTTGAGAGACTGTGGACTCTGAGAAACAAACTGAGGTTTTTGGAGGGGAGAGGGGTGGTGGGTTGAGGGAGCCAGGTAGTGGGTATTACGGAGGGCACATATTGCATGGAGCACTGGATGTGGTGCATAAACAATGAATGCTGGAACACTAAAAAAAATAAAATAAAATAAAATGGAAAAAAAATAAATATCACTGCAACAAACATCCCTGTATATATGTACATCTTTGTGTTTTTATCCTTTAAGGTCTTAGGATAAATTCCTGGATATAGATTACAGTGTAATGGGTGCCCCAGGTGGCTCAGCCTGTTAAGCACCTACCTTTGTCTCAGGTCATAATTCTGGGGTCCTGGGATCAAGTCCTGCATCCTCGGCTTGGCAGGGAGCCTTCTTCTCCCTCTACCCTTCTATCCCACTCCCTACCCCCAGCTTGTGTGCTCACTCACTCTCTTTTTTCTCTCTCCACCACAAAAATAAATAAATTTTAAAAAGAAAAGAAAAGAACTGCAGTGTCACATATACACACATTTAAAACTTTGCTGTGAGAGCTTCCAGGTTGGTGAACACATCCACATTTCAGGAGGGGGGTACATCCCAGTTCCAGAGGGACAAAAATCTCCTCTAGGGACTATTGAAGACCTTACCCTATGTACCTCTTTATGGGGCTGTTCATCTGCATACTTTATAAAATCCTTCGTAATAAGCTGGTACACAGGGGGTTAAGAAAGTTCAACACTGAGAATAAAATTTACAACTGATCAAGTGCAGGGCTAGTATTAAAAATAAGTTTGCTGGACACCAAAGCAAATGTCCTCTCTGCTCTGGCTGGGCCTCCTCATGGCTTGTTGGTCCAAGAGTCAGGTCCTTGCAGTTAGCACATTGAGTACAAAATTGCAGAATAAGAAGACTGGCCACTATGAATAAATTAAAGATTCTGAGTGGTTATTAACTGACCTGATTGGAGCAACATTGTTCACAGTGATGAAGACAGTTGACTGAATGTACCAAACAAAAATCCCTAAGAAAACTAAGTACAGGTTTGGACAGGAAAACATAGCTGTGGGGTGCTGGGAACTCCACAAAGCCTTAGAAGATAAATATTAGACCTCGTGGAGAAAGGATGAGAAATTTAGGCTTTCTTAGCATAACAGGACTGGGTGGTAATTCGATAATGACTCTACAATATATAAAGGTTTATTCTGTGGAACTACAGTCTGAATCCATCATGTGTACGTGGCTTGATCTGTTAGTTTACACACAATTCTCAACATTTGCTCTTAAGAAGGCTTAAATATAGTGATTTTGCATATAAAAAATACTTTGCTATGTATTTCTAAACTATATTTTTTCATAAACGCAGCTCCACCTTAGCTTTCCAATAACTGTTATGAGTAGAGGGACTTATTATAATTAGTATGTTGAATCATAAGAAATTGTCCTGTTTTGTAGGTCAAAAGTGGTTGAATATGGGTCAATTCATATAGTTCCATTTAATAATTCATTCCTTTTTTTAAAGATCATATTTAATTATTTGACAGAGAGAGAGAGCGAGCACAAGTGGAGGGCAGGTAGATAACAGAGGGAGTAAGAAAAAGCAGGCTCCCTGTCAAGCTGGGAGTCTGACGTGGGACTTGATCCCAGAACCCTGAGGTCATGACCTGAACCAAAGGCCAATGCTTAACCGACTGAACTACCCAGGTCTCCTAAAATTCATTCCTCATGGGAACCAAACATTGCCTTTTCACTGAAAACACTATGTCAGCCATTAAGAAAGGGGCAAGTAACATATGTCCATTGTGTACCTTTTCAGGTGGGAGGGAAGGAGGAAATAAGTAAATGAAGATTGTTTTCACTGCCCGTCTGACAATGAGCAATATTTTAAGAACTCCTACTTTCTAATCTGGAAACCATCTTGAGTAAAGGTAAGGCACTGATTCTGCGTTACTTGATGGCAAAGAGTGAGTTGTTACTCTACACCCCCACCTTTTTCTTGTCAAGTGAAAGATAGATTTAATAAAATGGAAAAGAAATCAGTGCACATTGTCACAAGCTCTTGAGACCATGACCTTAAACATAGACTAAATCAGGAGGAATGTAAAGCTGAAGAGACTTAACGTCAACCCAGGGATTCCTGGACCATGTTCCAGGGAGAGCCAGTTCTGCAAATGCTCTGAGAAGAAAAGTTCCACGGTCATACATGTTGGGACAATAGGACATCGTCTTTATTTTTTTTAAGACTTTTATTTATTTATTTGACAGAGAGAGAGCAGCAGGCAGAGGAAGGGGCAAAAGCAGGCTCCCTGTTGACAGGGAACCCAATATGATGCTGGAATCATGACCTGAGCCAAAGGCAGACGCTTCACTGACTAAGCCACCCAGGCACTCCAGGACATCCTCTCTAATTTAAAGTTTTTGATTTATTAAAATTAAATTAAGTTAAAAGTTTAATCCTGTCAAGTCATAGTGCTCTGAAACCTTCAAGGCCTTGAGAAGCCCTTCAGTAAAGAAACCTGCTCCTTTTATTGGACCCCGTGTTTTTCACACTTGTTTGACCACAAATCCCTTTGATCCCATGATATTTGTTACCACCCAGTGCAACAGACTTTCAAAAGCCTCCCAAACTCCCATTTTATTAGAGAAGAACTTGAATTATGAAGATTACACAGTAAATCAAGGACAAAACCATGATTAGATGTGTTATCTCAAGCCATTTAACAGGTATTTATTGAGTGCCTGCTATGTACCAAAATCTGTGCCAGGCACTGGCAAATACAGTGAACAAGACTTGATCCTTGATCTCAAAAAGGTTATGATCTGGTGGGAGGAAAAGAAAAATCAACAGGCAATTTCAGCTAACTGGAACTTGCAGTAATCTAGAACATGTAGCTATTGAACACTTAAAATGTGGCTTCTGAAACCGAGGAACTGAATTTCTTAATTTAATTTCATTTTAATAAATTTAAATTTAAAAACTAAAGCAGTGTGAAATATTTTTCTATTAAATGCAGCTTTGTTATTTTGGCAGGACTATATTTCACTTTAACCATTGAAAATTTAGCATCTAAATTGAGAGGAGCTATAAGTATAAAATACATACCAGATTTCAAAGATTTAGTTAGAAAAATGTAAAATATCTCATTAATAACTTTTGTATTGATCACATATTAAAATGTTAATGTTGTAGGTATATTGGGTTAAATAAAATAGATTATGAAAATTAATTTCATCTGTCCCTTGTTTAATATTTTTAATGTGGCTACCATGAAAACCTTAAACTACATATGCAGTTCATTATATTCCTTACAGAGAGTTGATCTAAGACTTAGAGCTCAGGAAGCACACAGGAAGATGCTTAGCCAAGATCTAGGGAAAGCTTCCCAAGCGACGATTGTTGATGTGAGACCTGAAGAAAGAAAACAAATGAGCCAGAAAAGAAGGAAGAGTGTTCTAACAGAGGCAATGGCTGTGCAAAGGCCCAGGGGCCAAACAGAGCAGAGCGCCTGGTTTCAGATCAGTATCATTTCTAGTGCACTGTGCCTTCCTTGCTCCAGGCCAACAAATGCCCCCCCCACTCCCCCGGATCACTACCTCTGAAACCACTGGAAGCTCTTTATTTGGAGTGGAATATCTCCGAAACTACACAGAGATACTAGGTGCTTGAAAAAGAGTAGCATATCCACATTTCATGTAGATTAAAGCTAAGTGTAGACTCTACTCTTGCAGGGGTCACTAATATATTCAAGCTATACAATGATTTCAAGTGTGCTCAAAGGAATCTTCTTTATAAGAAATAAGTCCCACCAAAGCAAACATCATATTATTCCCAAACTGGTTGTTGGAAAGGAGAAGAGGAAGCTCACCAGCAAAGGATAGGTGCAGAGGGAGACACTAGGAAGTCATCTAGCATGGTGATAAGCGCTCAGGCTCTGCCAGCTCCGTCACTTACCAGCCGTGTGACATCAGACACTCTCATAATCACTCTGGGCCTCAGTTTCCCCATTTGTAAATGAGGAAAGGTGTAGCATCTACCACCGTTGTCGGGACCTGCTTGCTGTACTGCAGGGTGTTGAGCAGCTTTCCTGGTCTCTGCCCACTAGTTGCCAGCAGCACCCCTCACCCCAGCTGTGACAACCACAAATGTCTCCAGACGTGACCAAATGTCCACGGGAGGAAATCACTGCTTGTTGAGAACCACTGATCTACCGAATGAGTTGTTGTAAGGCTTAAATGGGATCCTGCCGGAGAAGTAGTGGTACAGTGCTGAAACTTGGCCAATGCTCAATAAAGGTCTGGTAAATAAATACAGAAAGGGAGGAAACGCTCCTACAGGGATGACAATGGTGCTTAGCAGATCTGCCATTTTGTGAATTTAACCAGCCGTCACGTTAGCCCAAGAACTTTCATCTATTCCCTCTCCTCCTCTCACCTCAAGAAGCCAGGCCCTGAGTCTCCTGGGTAATGTGGGCAGAAAGGCCCTGCAAATGGGAGATGACTGCCTCGATGGATTTAATGGTGCTTTTTAAATGTGGATAATTATAGGGCCTCTTCTAAGCAAGTGCACCGGTGGCAGGAGGCTGCAGGCTCTGGGGCACCGTGGGCCCGCATAGCTCAGCTCCGCCGAGCTCATGGTAATGTTATTAAATGTGCTCTCTCCTTTTATTAGGCATCTTAATAACCTCTAAGTTGCACCCAGGAGAGTTGGTGCAGAAAAGGAATTCTGGCCAACCTAATTTGTATTTGAAAATACCCCATAGGCCAACGGAACAAGATTCAGATGAATTTCACAGGCAGCTGAGGGCTACACAAGGCAAGTGTTTCCAAATTGTGCTCGATTACTGAATGCAAAATGCGTGCCTCCCTGCCTTCCCCACCCCCGTTCTCTGCCCTCCTTCTCTGTTAATGCTGTTGTACCCCCACACATGAATATACAACCCACACTTCAGCCACTGGCTAACTAAGAGGCTTAATGTGGGTCCTCCCTTGTCTACAGGGAAATAATGATAGGAACTCGGATGTATTGACCATTTATTACCCTGAGGCAAACCCCAGTGCATTCCTTAGAATAACCCAAAAGGTAAGTGTAATCCTTATCCCATTTTATAGTTGAAGAAACTGCAGTTTGAAAAGGTTAGTGTCTTGCCAGAAAGAATTACACAACAAGATAATTACAGAGCATGGATAGAAACCATCTAACTCCAATTGCATCTAACTCCCGAACTGGTGCTCTTCACCACCCACAAACAGTATTCAATAGCCGAGCAGTGAAAAGGACTAAGTCTAATTATTGGTTCACCATGTTTAGGTCACCATATGTTTCAGAACTGTATGGAGTGTTGGGAAAAGACACTGCCCCTACCCTCAGAGATTTCACAATGGTCATTCTACACAAAGGAAAGAACGTTTTAAAGGAACCAGGAAGGAGGAGTCACAACTCACATTCATTTAACAAACATTCCATGAGAAGTTACTATATGCCAGGCAGTGTGTTCCGGCTACTGGGAATATTGTCAGAGTTACAAATAAAGGGGACAGGTTTGAGAAACATTCCAGGTCTAGAATGACTGAAAGGCAAAGCAAAAGAGACTTAGATTTCCCTTGTTCAAGAGATTCTGAGAATGAGCTAGCCATTAGGGAAGGTTGAAAGGTAGAATTTGGAGAAGTGGTGAGTTTGTCTTTGGGATTGTTATGTTAGAATCATCATAATAGTTTCTTCTTACTGCTATAACATATTACCATAAGCCTAGTGGCTTTCAACAATGCCATTTAATTTCTTTCAGTTATGGGGATCATCAGAACTCCAAAGTAGTCTTACGAAGTAAAAATCAAGGTGTTCACAGAGCTGGTTCTTCCTGAAGGCTCCAGGGAAATATCCATTCCTTGCCTCTTCTAGATTCTTGGGGCTGCCAGCATTTCCTGGATCCTTGTCACATCACTCTATTTTTTTGCTTCCATCATCACATATTTCTTCTCTGTCTTCCTGCACCCCTTTTGTAACCAGGCTTATAATTACAACAGGTCCACTGGGATAATTCTGGATAATTTCCTTATTTCAAAATCCTTAACTTTTTGTCAACTAAGTTAATGGTCAGAGGTTCCCGGGACTGGCACATAGACATAGTTGGGGGAGTCATTATTTAGCATATCACAGACATTTAGGAAGAGATGTTCTACACACAGTCAAAAAGGTAAGTCTAGAACTTGGGGGAAATGATATTTATTCATCTATTCAACTATTACATAAACTTTCATTAAGCAGTTAATATGTGCTAACATGACAATTGTACCAAAATAGTGGATTTGGAACTCATTCCCATCGTTCATAGGTGATGGGGGCTTATGCACAGAGAGTGTAGAGAGTGAAAAACAGAGAATTGAAGACACTATTGGGGGGAAATTCACACATTTCTGGAACAGACAAGAGAAGGAAAACCAACGTGAATGTGTCCCAATTAAGACTTATTTCCCAGCACCCTTTGTGCAGGCTTGTTTGTATTGAACGGGTGACCATAGGTGATTATACAAATATATGAAACGTGATTTTGAAATATGCTGTTTAGCGGCAGGTAGGTGGGGCCGATAAAGGGGGGCAGGATCCAGGCACATTTCTTCTTGAGCCACAGCATCTCTGGAAGGTCTATTCTCCAGCCTCTGAGCAACACTAGTCACTGTGGTTCTGGCCCATTCTTTTCTTCTCCTTTTCTCAGCCAAGTGCAGCCATTAAGCACTTCACATCCAATCCCTACAGCCCAAGCTCTTGGCTGCCCGAGTAATGGAGGCAGCAAGAATTTAATCCATGGCAGCCTCAGGTGCAGAAAGATGATACTAAATATTTCATTCCTGGGATGATGGGAACTGGAAGCCCCTGGAGAGGATCTGGCTGAATCTTTTAAGTGAGCCCTTCCAGGAATCCATTGGGTAACTGTGCTATTGGCAGTAATGACTGCCACTCGGGCCTTCGCTTCCCAGTGGGAGGGGAAGCAGCATTAATGTGCAACAGTGTTAAAAGGCCAACTCCAACGCTGGTTCAAGGAAATTAATTTTTTTTTTAATTCTGCTTTCAGAGGTTTCCTGTCACCTCTCTGGATCCAAAACACATTTGTCGCCCATTTTTCCCTTTTTTGTTTTTCATAAAGAGCCAAATGAAAGGAGAATAAAAAGATCTAACAAAGAGAAATCATTTAAGGTACATTTCTTCTCTTCAGGAAATTATCTGCTTTGGCTTACATCTTTAACTCCTCTCAATCTTTAATAGCAAGCACTAGAAGACGGTAAGTGTTAGAATGGACGAGAGAAAAACAGATGCATTATCTTGGTGAAAAATTGCATAGATTATGTTGGTAAGTAAATACCACTTGTTAAGTACTAAAGTATTAAAATGAAAAAAAGACTATTTTTTCTTAAAAAATTAAGTGTTTTGAGAAACTGGATTAGATTTTTTTTCATTACTCTTCACAAAATTGAAAACAGATGGTATATGCTATAAACTTAATAGTAAAAAAAAAAGAAAATGAAAAAGGTCAGTTTCAGTGTAATATGAAGGTGAGATGACCTGAAATATGACCCTTTTGCCCTTGAGACCTGAATCTGATTTGTGATTTTGATCAGACCTGCATACACTAAAGGGTTAGGGTGCAAATTAGAAGTTAAAGAACTATTGAGCTGGAAACTGGGCTCCTATGGGCACTTGGAAGTAACCCTTTCACAACTCCTCCCTAACCCTGCCCATCCTGCAGGAAACTCCACTGTTCAGCCTGTGTCTTCTACCTCCTGTGAGCTCCTTCCTTGCTATCTGGACCATTCCCTGTGTCATATAGCTTGCTTCCCTCAAAGAAATATGAACTCCTTGAAGGACAGTTGGATGGAAGCTATTAGGAGCCCACATGGTTTATTTACCTGCTCCCAAATTATTGTTTGCTTCATAGATTTGCAGATGGAGCAAATTTTTGTGTATCCTTGTATCCTCTGTTTCCCATGGAGGGATGAGTGAACTAAAGGAAGTGTGAAAGGAGACTGTAGATGGTAGTACATTTTCTCTAAAGAGAAAATATTGCTAAATAATTAACATTACTACATACTAAAGAGCAAGCATTTTTTAAAGATTTTATTTATTTATTTGACAGACAGAGATCACAAGTAGGCAGAGAGCAGGCAGAGAGAGAGCAGAGAGGAAGCAGGCTCCCCACTCAGCGGAGAGCCCGATGCAGGGCTCGATCCCAGAACCCTGAGATCATGACCTAAGCCAAAGGCAGAGGCTTTAACCCACTGAGCCACCCAGGCACCCCTAGAAAGCATTTTCTATGAGTACCAATATTATTTTAATGTGTCCTAGATAAAAACACATTAAGAATCCTTCAAGAGCACCTGGGTGGCTCAGTCATTTAAGCCACTGACTCTTGATTTCAGCTCAGGTCATGATCTCAGTGTCCTGAGATAGAGCTCAGTATCTGGCTCCCCACTTAGCAGGGAGTCTGCTTGT
The DNA here is from genome assembly GCF_030435805.1 of Mustela lutreola. Lineage (NCBI taxonomy): Eukaryota > Metazoa > Chordata > Mammalia > Carnivora > Mustelidae > Mustela > Mustela lutreola. The sequence continues at coordinate 49,047,713 of NC_081294.1, read as the reverse complement.
CCCTCTTCCTCTGCCTCTGCCTCTCCCCCTCTACATACACTCATGCTCTCTCTCTCAAATAAATAAATAAAATCTTTTTTAAAAAAAGAATCCCTCAAAATATCATTACTGTGGAATATAAATATATAATAGCTTTCAAAAACGAATTTCTGTAGAAAAATGTTAAGTCAAAGTTCACAGGGAATTTAGATTCAGCAAATCATGAAGATGATGTACAAAGACTGAAGTGTTGGGAAACACTGCCCTAGGCCATAGAGCACGATATTTTTTATATCATCCAACAAATATTTGTCAACTGAATGTACCTCAAATACTATCATTTGCTTATCATCATAGTAGCTTTTTTTAATATATCCTGAGAAAATATCAAGAGGAGAATCATTTGACAGAATAAATAAATAGAAGCTTTCATAAGCACTGATCATCACAGCAATGAGCTCCGGAATAAAAGCAGACTTCTGGTCAAGTTCTGGCACTGTTATTTTCCAGCAGAACTTCTAAGTGTAAATAATTATGTGTTCAGTGCCTCAGTGTTCCCATTTGCCAATGAAATTGTTATGAGGAGGAAATTAAATAATGTTTTCAAAGTGCTAGCATAGTGCCTGGCACATAAAAAGAGCCAGTATATGGTAACTGTTATTATTAACAATAATAGCATCAGCAATAACAATACCACTTGGCATTTGTATGGAAATTCATGTCTTTCAAATGGCTTTTATCCAACCATTAGCATTTATCCAACCCATCTACTAGGTGCCAAGTACTGTGTAAGACTCGAGGATTCAACTATGGAACAAGAAAAGCATGACTTCAGGGTAGACAGGGTAAAGAAACAGTATAAAAGAAACAGGTGGCCTATTATCAAGTCCAAGTTTTGCTACTTCTACCTCAGCAAGTGACTTATCTTTCCATGCCTCCGTTTTCTCATCTATAAAATAGTAATAATGACAATAATAATAATTAGTATTATTATATTATATATTTAAATATATAATATAAGTTATAATAATGTATTATATTATATATAATATAATTATATAATAATATACATTATATATTATATAATATATACATATTATAATTATAATAACCTTGTAGGGTTGCTGTGATGATTAAATAAGTTCATAGATATAAAGTATCAACATTATCAGAAAGGTATCTCTAAGTACCCTAAGTTTATTTTGGCTTTTATTATTGTAGTTCTTGCCCTCACAAGGCTACCATATTCTTCAAATGGCAGCTGCTTTCCAAACTTTGTATTTGCCACAGATTATACCCAGCCACTAATTCAGAGACAAAGGTACAGCCATTTAGGATGTTTGAGGTTTCTCTGATGAGAACATTTTATCACTGTATCCAATCAGTTACTTCATACAGATTCAGATCAAGCCAGTCTTATCATTAGAGTAGAAGGTCACCTACACTGTGCATTCTCCCACCTGCCAGGAAAGTTTCCACCCTCGTCCACTATACCTAGAGACTAGAGCACACAAACATAGACACATACACCTTCCCATTGTCTGGAAGTTCTGCTGTTAATAGAAATATCGAAAAAGGCAACTGCATGCTTCACACTTGAACCTGAGGCCAATTTGGAGCAAGCACTGACCTAACACCTTCCGTAGGAATGACTGTTATCTCAAAGCAGCTGTACTATTTGTGTAAGAAGGGATATAAAAAGCCTGATTTTTTTTTAATCTGAAAATCTTTTTTTTTTTTTTCACCCTGATAGAAAATCTAGACAGGTACTTGAATGGCCAGATTCAACATGTAGATAATATAGCTGCATGAACCCAGCCCCAGATAGTGTCAGAACAACCATTCTTTTGACAAGTGAAAACAGCCAAGTCAAGACATTTCCAACCAGAGACTGTGGCTTCTCCCTCTGATGAAAATAACTGCTTCAATCTGGGCTGTGCCAAAGCAGCCTCAGACATAAAGGTGATGAAGGGCTGTTTTCAAAGCCCAAAGTCTTGCCTCAGGACCATTTAGAAAACACTGCTGGCTAGGGAGCCATCATACACATAAGTCAATGAAATATTACCCCTAATTGAGTGGGCCATTTGAGAATGCAACCAAGAGCATGTCCAAGGAGTCAGCACTCCCCTTTACAACTCCCCAAGCCCCTTCTGGGTTAGTATCCATTTAAAGAGAGAGGAAAAAAAAGACCACTTTCATCACTTAAGTGTAAATGAATCAAAGTATGATATGGATAGGGGAGCAATCAGGTTCCCCTGATGACTGATCTATTAAAGGGAATGAAGGGTGATTCATTCCGGATGTGGTACTCCTGAAACACACTACTGGGTCATTGATTCTAGACTCCCCAAACTTCCACAAACACAGAGGGATATTTAGGAGTTCAGTTGGCATGAAGAACATAGGAGAATCAGTGGCCTTAAACACGAAAAGGCCTTGGATGCATCAGATTTGGTCACCAAGGGCACTCCAACTTGTCTCTAAGTCACTCTTGAAGATTCCATTAAGAAGTCTCCTGGAGAAACTAATTCCAAAGCCAGTTTTGAAAAGCCAGATATCTCCCAGTACTAAAGAGGCATATTAAAGTAAGTAGTAGCAAACCGGTCTGTTTCCTTTGGTCCGAACAGTGTTTTGTTGTTTTCATTTAATTTATTGTCAATATATAAAAAATCAGGATATTTGACTGGGATTTTACAAAACCTCTTGAAGATCATCTGACCCTCTATTTTCATAGGGTGAGAATCAGCAAAAGTTGAGTACTGGCTACATCTTCGTACAATCCCTGTGGTCTCCATCTGGCCTCTGTGATTAACTATTGGCCTCTGTAACCCATGACTTTGCAACTGCTATCAGGAAGTGCCTGTATAGACAGAAAACAATTCTACGCCCCCGGTACCAACAAAGAATCTATGTTAAAGACTGAATATGGGAAAAGACAGAACTGTCTCTAATTGGCTTGACTTGAAACCCCACCCAACAGATGCCTCATGCTGAGTGAGGACAAACTGGCTGATTTAGATCCTTTCTCAGGAAAGGTATGACATATCTGTGAGGCAGCTTGAGCTAGTTGTCAGTTTGCCATAAGGTCTGCCATATATCCCAGTTTTGAAGATACCAGAATCCAGAATGTTGTGTCCACTAAGGTTGACTAAAATTTGCAATAACTCCTATTCCTGGAGATAGGCTAAGCTTGTCTCTTTTTAGAAGCTTTAGAAACAAAAATATGTACCTTCTGCCCATCTCAAAGCTCCAGTCTCTCTACACTTGCATCACCATGGGGTAATATTGATTGAAGAGGAAGCGTAGCAGAGTGGGGATGAGCAGCGCCTCTAAAATTCAAATGCCTGGGTTTGAGTCCCCATTCTAGCCCTTGCAACATAATTTCAGTCAAGTTTCTTTACCTCTCTGAGCCAGTCTCCTCTTATAAAAAATTAGATCAAAAGTAATACCCACATCCTGGGTGCCTGGGTGGCTCAGCGGGTTAAGCGTCTACTTTTGGTTTTGGTCATGATCCCAGGGTCCTAGGATCAAGATCTGCATGGAGCTTCTTTCTCAGAAGGGAGTAGGCTTCTCCCTCTCCCTCTGCCCCTCCCCACTGCTCCTGTTTTACTCTCTCTTGCTCTCACTCTCTCTCAAATAAATAAAATCTTTAAAAAATAATAAAAATAAAAATAAAAAATGAGAATAGTACCCACATCAAAAGAAAGGGAAGGAAGGAAGGAAGGAAGGAAGGAAGGAATAGTACCCACATCATAGGACTGTTGCAATAATTAAATAAAGCAACACATGTTGGGGTGCCTGGGTGGCACAGTTGGTTAAGCAACCAACACTTGGTTTCAGCTCAGATTGTGATCTCAGGGTCATGAGATTGAGCCCCACTTGGGCTCCACGCTCTGTGTGGAATCTGCTGAAGGCTCTCCTTCCCTCTCCCTCTGCTACCCACTCCACCTCACCCCCCACTCTCTTATTTTCAAATAAATAAATAAATAAATATTTTTTAAAAAGAATGCATGAAAAACACCTCGTGCAGCACTTGCCTAGATAACATGTATTCCATAAATATTGGATTAAAAAAAGTGAAATCTACAATGTGGAACTTTTCACCTATAACTTGTTTAAACCTTTCACTTTAGCCTTCCTGTTGCTCCCATGGACTACCCAAATATAAATTGCATAACCCCATATTTTATACTTTTGTTCCCAAAACTCCTCTCTTATTTGAATACTCTTTTTTCTCTGTATCTAATATACTCTAATCAATATAATAAGGCTTAATCCAAGTACCACTTTTCCAACAAAGCCTTCCGTGATAACCCCAACTACAGCATGAATTCCCACTCTTCTGCAATCCAACCTGTGAACCAGTAGCTATTTCAAAACTGCCCAGAGCATCACAATGGAACTGATATTGTTGCACACTAACACAGCAACCTGAATGTAGCAAAAAGATAGAATTATGTACAGCTTTTCACCTTGCAGTCATGGTCACGTAGATCTATACGATACTGTGAACATTTCACAGTCACCCAAAGGCTTAGAGGCATTTCACCTCAAAATTCCCTGCAGTAAATTCTTTCTTTATATTAACAGTTAATGTCTGCTTCCTAATCATTGTAGCTACTGAGTTTGATATGACAAAACTAAGTATTACAATTATCATTGATGGGGGATAAAAACTTTGAAAGTAGAGTCAATGGGATTTTGTTGCTGGATTTGAAGAAAGGAGATGTGAAGAAAGAAGCCACCCAGAATGACTCCTAGATTTAGAGATTAAACGAGTGAGTGAATGGCAATGCCCTCTCCTGAGACGGGAGACATTGAGGAAAACATGAGAATTTTCTTGACAATAGTCAAGATATGGAAGCATGAATGGGTAAAGAAGATGTAATGCATATGGACACCGCCACACACACACACACACACACACACACACACACAGAGGAATATTAACTGCCTTAAAAAAGAAAGAGATTGTGCCATTTCCAACAACATGGATGAGCCTAGCAGGTATTATGCTAAGTGAAGTAAGTAGGACAGAGAAAGAAAAGTGCCATATGATTTCATTTATATGTGGAATCTAAAAACAAGACAAATGAACAAACGACAACAACAAACCATACTCTTAAATACAGAGAACAAAGAGGTGGTTGCCAGAAGGGAGGGGAGGGGTGGGAAAATGGGCAAATGTATAATAGGGATTAAAGAAATACAAAATCCCGGGGCGCCTGGGTGGCTCAGTGGGTTAAGCTGCTGCCTTCGGCTCAGGTCATGATCTCAGGGTCCTGGGATGGAGCCCTGCATTGGGCCCTCTGCTCAGTGGGGAGCCTGCTTCCTCTCCTCTCTCTGCCTGCCTCTCTGCCTACTTGTGATCTCTCTCTCTGTCAAATAAATAAATAAAATCTTAAAAAAAAAAAGAAATACAAAATTCTAGTTATAAAATAAATAAGTCATAGAGATGAAAAATACAGCATAGAGAATATAGTTAATAACACTGTAGGAAAAAACTAAAGGTCAAAAACGTGAGTTTTAAGCTGCAGTTCTGACTTGGCCAGTTATTAACTGCATGACCTTGGTCGAGTTACTCGCCTTCTCTAAACCTCAGTTTCTTCATTCATAAAATGGGATAATAATAGCACCTACCTCATAGGGTTTTTATGAGGATGAACTAAGCTGATGTACATAAAAACATAATGTCAGATAATCAGTAAGGACTTAATAAATTGATAGCTATTAGTCTGATTTGTTGTCTTTTATTTTTGGTAGTTCGGGTACAAATTGAGAGGCCAAAAAATCTTAACAACTGACAATGACTGGAAGAGAAATTCTAAGCAGAGAAAAGATCATGATCAAAGTCATCAAGGAAGGGACCACAAACCATATTTGAGGAAGAGCATAACACAAAGTAATAACAAAACATTATTTTGGAACTCAGATTACAGAGAGTCAAAAGGAAATTCAAATTCACACAGATATGGAGCTTTTTTTTTTTTTTTTAATGCTAGTCAATTACATCTGGGGACTCTGTGATTCATGAATCAAATGAGCATTTGATTCCTCAGCCCCACAAGATAAGCCAGGCAATTACTCTTATTATTATGCCCATTTTAGAGATAAATAAATGAGGCTAAGAGAGATTAGGGCCATGAAATCTAATATGTCCCAGGGCCAGAACTAAAGCTCAGGTCTCCAGAATTTTCCATTTAGGTGTCTGATTACTTGGGAGAACCTAAATACAGCTTCTGTAGCATTTGATGATTTTATGATGTGCTTTGGGATTTATGGATGTTATTTTGTTGGTACCTCTCCACCTCATAATCCACAAAAGCAGTGTCTGCCTTTTGTCTATGAAACATATAAAAGTACCCAGAGGTTGTTAAGTGGTGGGTGCATCCAATAAATACATAAATCATAAAAATACAAAAAGCATCTGATGGCTCGTTTCCTTTCTGACAAATCTGTTTCCTTCCTGACAAGAGATGCTGCCCTGTGGTTCTTCATGTGGGGAAATAAATGTCATAAGTTATCAGCCATTTAGTATTATGCCGTGTATGCACCTAGAGTCCTATGGGGATTTAAATTTCAAATTGAGGCATATCATTTATGAGGGCTGGTCTAGTCCTGTACATAGGCAGTCAGTGGATCATTTTAAGAGATTATTTGAGAACCCTCAGACATGTCTCTTCTGTCCCCAAAATTATTTCTCTGTTTTGCCAGTCTCTAGAATTTCCACCTTTATGCAGTTCTTTGGGTTAAGTTATTTAAGGTTCTTCATTATTCCAGAAATATCTGTTGAGTTATGACATATTAGCTATGACACTGTCCTTGGAGTTGAAGATGCAGCTGTAAGTAAAAGAGATGAAACCCTTACCATCACAAAACTTTCATTCCATTGAGGGATGTAATGGTAGACAGATGGCAGGGTTGAGAAACAGGAAATAAACAAAGATAACATAATACTATTAAAATACTTTCATTCAACCCATATCAATGAAGAGCCTATTACGTGCAAAGTCAACACAGGTCTTGAGAGAGTTTACCCAGGAGGTCATTTAGAATAATTTAATTTGCCAGATTAGCCAGCTAATACCTTAAAACCTCAAAGAAATCCACATAGTGCCAAGCTCTATATAGCTTCTTGTCTCTCTGTGTCTCCCTTTCCTGCCCCCCAAATCATTTGGTTTAGTTTCATCTCTGGGACCAGTCCTCACCATATATGAACAGGAAGGATCCAAGCAATGCCAGTCACCAACCCTTTGGAATTCCTTCTCCCAAATTATCCCAACAACTGAGTTTCCTTATTTGCTCAAAAGATATTCCTGAGTACCTATTATGTATATTAAATGTTGGAGATACAAAGATGCACAAGGTAATCCCTGCTCTAAACACCTCGCAAACTCTGGCAAGAAAAGAGACAAGTGAAAAAACAAATGAATTGTAGTACAGATGCTAAAGCACTATTACTACTTATAGACTTCCCTGCTATTTCTTCTAGATAAATTCACCATCTAGAATTCCCATACTGTAGAGCAGTATGCCTAATAGAACTTTCTGCAATGAAGTAAATATTCTGTATGTGTACTGTCCAATATGACACCCCTTGCCACATGTCAAGTTGAAATACAGCTAGTACAACTAAAGAACAGAAATTTTTGGCTTATTTATTCTAATTAATGTAAAATTCATGTCTAGTAACCACATGTAGCTAGTGGCTACCATATTGGACAGCACAGGTCTAGAATTAGGAAAGTTTCCCAGGGAGACCAATCTTGATAAGAGATCTTAGAATCCAGGGTCTATGAGGTTATAGGGTTCTAATGTCAGATTCTCCAAAATGTTGTCATTGTCCTGGAAGTTCACTTGGACTTTCTTAATTGGAGACCTTTTTCTTTCTCCATGTAGTGATTCAGGACCCAGGCAACCTTCCTCTTGTAGCTCCACAAGCATCCCCTAGAATCTTGGAGGCCTCTGTGTTTAGGCAGTACATGGAAAGAAGGAAAACAGAACTGTCACACTGACTTCTTAGAAAACCCAAGAAAAGTTTCCTCCATATTCCATCAGATATATTGGGTATTAGAAAATGTAGTCCCTGACTAAGCAACTGCTTTGCGGTGATAACTACATGGTATAGAATGAGGATAACAAACTTCTGGTGGACAGGTATCCATCTTTGCCACAACCAACCAACTCTCTGTTGGGATTCTAAAGTTGAGCTGAGAAAAGCACCTAATACATAGCCCCAAGTAAAAGCTACTGTTCTGTCAGTGAAAATAGGTATAGCATTAATCAAAGTGTCACTGAACTCAATTCGCCAAACAGGAAATCAGAGGATAAATTTGTGGCAAACTCCTAGGAAGGAATGTCCTTCATAGCCAAGGAGAAAATGTCTCCTTGCCCATGGATGAAAGAAATCTGCGCTGTTTACACTATTTCTTTATCACACATTCATTAAATGGCCCTCTAACTGTCCCCATTTCTCAGCACATTTTCTAAAAGTCTGAGTTGTGACTCTTTCCCCATCCCCTTTCCACCCTCCATGATCAGCTTCAAAGTGTGCCCAACCATCTGACAACCTAAGTCCAGTTTGAAGGGAGAATTTAGGAGGTGTGAAACAGGAGGTTCCTTTCATCTCTGTGGCCCTGAAATACTATGGTTGTATGTGTCAGAACAGGAGGAAGAATTTGAATATTTGTGATTTATGGCTTTTATTTCTGTTTTGGCAGCTTCAGCTTCAAATTCAGGTTTCCTCGATGGTGAGACCACACAGAATGCATTGCTCTGTTGTCAGGATCATGAATTATGGTTGTATTGATGACATTGGAAGAGTGTTATATGAATATCTTTCCACGAATAAATACAATGTAAGGCCCATATTTCTTATTGTTCATTAAAATGGCCTGAATCACTAAAGCAAGAATATTCCTATGCCAGACGATTCTTCCCTTGGAATTCCATTGTTCCTTTACTGCAAGAACAATTAGATTATCAATGGATATGGTCACTGCTGCAATCATGTTAGCACTAAAAAATATGTATAAATTCACATCAAATCTACATTATTATGGAAAATGATCAATGATGCCATTGCCATTACTCCATAAATAACAAAATCTACCTCCTCAGGTTCTTGGGGGGTCTAAATGAAATACTGTATGAAAAATGTTTCACACTTTTCTAACATACAGCAAGTACTTAATAAATATTAATTTTAATTATTATAATTTGGCTAGTGAATATCCATTAACTTTTTGGAGACTAACAATCCAGTTTTCTTTTTAGGGACATTTCTACACCAATATTAACCTATATGGTTGGCAGTGGAAAGCTGTCACCATCACCAGTCTCCTAGGGTGACCCTATAATCTAAGCCTGAGCAAACAACCACACAGTGCCTGACCAGTTCAGGGATGAGTAGGGTCACTCAAGCCAGGCCATAAAGGCACTCCCTAGAGACTTGCTGGAACAAATGATAAAAAGGTGGTCTCAGATTTTTGTTATTCTTCCTAGCTGGTAGAATATAAGTTTTGAAGAGCCAGGGACACCTCACCCCAACCTCTGGAGAGGGTTTAAATGCAGATAAAGTCAACAGTAAGGAAGGAAGAACTGAGACAGAGAAAAACAAGTCATGATAATATTTAGAACCCTGGGCCTCAAAAATCCTCTACCCAAACCCCTTATGCACCCCACCCCCAAAAGTTTCCCTTTTCTTATAGAGCTTATCGGAGTGGGATTCTGCCATTTGCAACATAAAGAGGTAAAAACAAGAGCAATTATGATAATGTGATGATCACTGCGCATCTTTTATCAGTGAGAGAATGTAAATAATGATTAAGTCATAAAATATGTTATTTTGAAGTTTACAAAGGACTTTCATATGTTATCATCTGTTAACACAAGCTGTTACAACAGATCAACCCTAGATTGATTATCAATGGATATGGTCACAACAAAGTTTTATTTCCCATTCACATCATAGTCCATGGGACTTAGGTGACCCCTTTTCACTTTGTTGACACAATTCTAGAACACATGGTTCCCATGGCAGGGAAGAAGAGGGCTGGAGAATCACACATGACCATGTAAAGGCCAAGTCCTGGAAATGGTGTACATCACTGCTGCCCACATTCAATTAGCCAGACTCAGTTACATGATAACAACTTAGCTGCAAGGGAGGTTTGGAAATGTAATCTTCCTGCATGCTCACAAAAAGAAAAAAATGTGATGAGTAAGATGTTATCTTTGCCACATCTCCTTTTATTTATTGTATTTAATTCCCTGCTGGACAGGCAGGAGCCTGGGGGTCTTGACCCAAGCCGGACTACTGGGTCCCAGGAGCCTATCTGGGGTACAGGGTCAGAAGCTGACTACAGAATATGAAACTGTGGTATCCTGAGAGGCAACATCCCAACGTGAAATTGAAACTAGCTCGCCAACCTAAAGAAATCAGAGAGGATGAGAGCAATCAAGTATAAGTTCATACGATGGATCCAGAAAAAACAGATCCTGGTTAGAAGAGACAAAGTGGAGGTCAGGGGCAGAGCCTATAGCAATGTCAGGGGCAGAACCTATAGGAATGTCTCAGCTATGAAAAAAGAGCTATAGACTCTTTTTGTAGAGTGCTAATCACCTCTGTATAAGCGAAGGGACAAGGATACTTATAATGTCCCTTTGACATAGGCAAGGTAAATATAATTAACCCTATTTCACAGGTAAGGCTCAGAGAGGTGAGATGACTTACTTGCCCAAGGTCACACGGCTAAGAAAGAAAAATAAAATTGAACCTAAGCCTTCTGACATTCAATTCATGGTGCATGAGTTAGACTACTAAACCTACTCAACCCTCTTCATTCTCTCTGCCCTCAGCAAATCCATGTGCTTGTTGATAAGCAAGAAAGGAAACATCTAATCCAAGGTATTGAGGTTTCTACAAAGCAGGAAATGCATTCAGAGTCTGCAACTGTGTTCCTTCCATCTCTATCTGGAATAGTGTGGGACTCTTCACTGTCCCCAAGTCCTGGGGGCTAAGTTGGGTATATTATTCCTGTGTCCTCACTACTCTTGTATCACCCATTTTAGTACACATCACCATGTGCTTTACTGGCTCATTTGCCTGTCTGTATCCTCCATTTGAACAGGAGTTCTATGAGGACAGAGACTATGCTGATCTAAAACACACTCATGTCCCCAAGATGTAGCACAGGGCCTGGTACACAGTAGAGGCTCAATAAATATTTATCAAATTAATTAATTTAATTAATTTTTATCAAATGGATGAAGAAATATAACTTCTCATACTGTACTAGAATCTCCAGTTATGCTAGAATTCTTTAAATCTCTCCTTAGATTTTAATCTCCATGGAGGGCAGGCACTCTATCTATCAGAACCTCTGAGTGTCATTGCCATTGCTCAGTCTCTAGCATATATGAAACTCATAATAGAGAAAAAAATAGCTATAGCAATTTTTGTAGCAATTCTATACCTAGATTTTATACCCAGAGTACCTTTTGGAAAATCAAGCCTACTCATTCCACCTTATTTCTTTTTTTTTCTTTTTAGATTTTATTTATTTGACAGAGATCACAAGTAGGCAGAGAGGCAGGCAGAGAGAGAGGAAGGGAAGCAGGGTCCCCAGTGAGCAGGGAGCCCAGTGCGGGGCTCGATCCCAGGACAGAGATCATGAACTGAGCTGAAGGCAGAGGCTTTAACCCACTGAGCCACCCAGGTACCCCTCTGCCTTACTTCTTTAAACTTTACTGGCTGCTCATTACAGTGTCCAGAAAAAAAACAAAAACAAAACAAAACTCCTTAAAATTAACCACAGAGCCCTGTCTGGAGAACTGAACAGGACAGCCCTCTATTTGAGAGTCACAAAACCTTGAGATGCTAATGAAAGGTATGGCCCTCTCTCCTAGGGGGGAAAAAAAAAGTCCTATGTTTATGAGGATATACTTCTGCATGCTGTTTTACAAGGTTGATAGAGCCCCTAATGTCTAATCCTGGGCCCTCCTGGGACCCATAACCCTAGGTTGAAGGCATCTCAGTGGCTTACCTAATCTGTTCTCAGAGCAAGGAGGGAGGTCAGGCCTGCTAAGGACCTCTCTGCAGCTCCTCAAATACAAGGAAGCCTACCCCCACTTGAATGCTAGCTCTCTGTTAGCAATTCAGAGTGATTTTTCAGAGTAATCCCTCAGTCTCCCATGATACTTGTCTGACAACCCCTTAATCTTGGCAAAAGCTGCATTAAACCAACCTGTCATCATCGTCACTGCACAGAGCAGCAGCTCTGAGAGAGACACACACGCTCACTTAGAAGCAAACCCTTCAACCCGTTAGAAGAAATTAGAATTTGGGGGGCCTATTGCTCCATAAGCAGCACTCAAGAGCAGTCAGACAGGGCCTGCCAAGAGGCACTGGGCCAAATTCAGGCTTAAGGTGAGCTGCTTCCATCCTAGGCTCTGTCAGGAGTTGTCAAAAGGAATGTTTAAACAATCACTACTCTCAAAACCCAAGTCCATGCCCCATTGGATTAAAACAAAGGCATGGAACCATGATAAGAAAAGGTGTCAGAGGAAATTTGCTGAGAATGGAATTTATTTTGACAGATTGAAAGAGCCTTATGGTTACCTTGGTTCTGCAGAAACTGTTTCATCAGTTACTTTTGTGACCTGTGAAATCTTAGCCCTTTTTAAAAGAAAAAGCGGCACTATGTCTAGCTGACACCCCCAATATATTTTGGAAACTTAAAGAAAAACAACAACAACAATGCATGATTGGTCAAAAGGCATGGATTAACCCTTTTATAAAACCCACAGTTTATCAGGTAATTTTGATAATGGTTTTGACTACTATTTTTATGATTTTTTTAACCATCAGGATTTTTTTTCCTTCAATTGAAGTATAGTTGACATAAAATATTATACTAGTTTCAGGTGTACAACATAGTGATTGGACATTTATACACATTACAAAATGCTCACCACAGTAAGTGTAGTTACCATCTGTCACCATACCAAGTTATTACAATATTATTGACTATATTTCCTGTGTTATACTTTACATCCCCATGACTTATTTATTTTATGACTGTAAGTTTGTACCTCTTAAATTCCCTTCAACTATTTTGCCCAAAACGAGTAAACTACCATTTTTTGATCCTTTATCATGCCCAAGCACTTTAAAATCCTTTTTTCAAATATTTACTGAGATCAGTTATGGTACATTGATTGCAAATTGGCCCCAATTCTTCAACTCTCCCAGCTTGGTCCAGGTGACCTATCCTATAACTTGACTCTGGGCTTGGCCCAGTGGTGCTTTGGTCAGTGGTGTATTAGCAGATGTGAAGTAACCAAAGGCTTGAAAAAGCCTTTGTGCATTTCTTCTTGCACGCTGGTACCTCTGATGTTACTATAAGAATGTGCTCAGGCTGTCCTTCTGCAGGAAGAGAGATATGTGGCAAATAACTAAGTTGCCTCAGGTACCCTAGACAAAAACCAAGTGACCCTCAAACCCATGAGTAAACCCACACAAGATCAGCAGACCTATCTAGATAGAGTCCAACAGACTCTTTTTTTTTTTTTTTTTAATTGAAGGATAGTTGACACACGTTTTTACGTTAGTTTTAGATGGGCAACACAATGAGTCAATGTGTTGACTGTTAAGCTTATACTTATAAGCTTATACTTATGCTGTGTTCACGACCAAATTGTACCCAGCTACCATCTGACTCCATACAATGCTATTAGAGCACCCATGGACTATATTCTCTATGCCGTGCCCATCGCTTATTGACTCCATAACTGAAAATCTTAATCTTCCATTTCCTTTCACCCATTCCCATTCCCTGACCTCCTCTCCTTGGCAACCATCAGTGTGTTCTCTGTATTTATGGGCCTGTTTATTTGTTTATTCATTTGTTTTGCTTTGTTAGATTCCACATATAAGTGAAATCATATAGTATTTGTCTTTCTCTGACTTATTTCACTTTGCATAATGCCCTCCAGGTCCATTCATATTGTCAAAAGTGGCAAGATTTCATCTTTTTTGTGGTTGGATAATATTCTATTGTATATATACACCAGTTCTTTTTTATTTATTCATCTATTGATGAACTCAAGTTGTTTCCATATCTTATTTATTATAATTAGTGATGCAATAAACATAGGGGTTCACATATCTTTTCCAATTAGTGTTTTCATTTTCTTTTTAGGCAAATATCCAGTAGTTGAATCACTGGATCATATGGTCTTTCTATTTTTAATTTTTTGAGGAGCCTCCATACTGTTTTCTACAGTGGCTGCAACAATTTACATTCCCCACCAACAGTGTACAAGGTTCCTTTTTCTCCACATCCTCAGCAACATTTGTTATTTCTTATCCTTTTTCCAAAAAATATTTTATTTATTTATTTATTTATTTATTTATTTTAGAGAGAGAGAGAGAACATGTGCAAGCAGTGAGGAGAGGCAAAGGAAGGAGAGAGAGAGAGAATCTCAAGCAGACTCCACACTAAGTATGGAACCAGACATGGAGCCCCACCTCACAACCCTGAGATCATGACCTGAGCCAAAATCAAAGCCAGATGCTTAACTGACTGAGCCACCCTGGTGCCCCTATTTCTTATCTTTTTATTTCTAACCATTGTGGCAGGTGTAAGGTAAAACCTCATTGTAGTTTTGATTTTCATTTCCCTGATAATCAGTAATGTCAAGCATCTCTACAAGTGTCTGTTTGCCATCTGTATGTTTTCTTTAGAAAAATGTCTATTCAGCCCCTATGTCCATTTTTTAATCAGATTTTTTTGGTGTTGAAGTGTAGAAGTTCTTTATATAGTTTGGATATTAATCTATTGGATCTAACACATGCAATTACCTTCTCCTATTCAGTGGGTTGCCTTTCCATTCTGTTGATGGTTTCCTTCAATGTGCAAAAGCTCTTTATTTTGGTGCAGTCCCAGAATTAGGATTGCTAAAATGTCCATACCATCCAAAGCAATCTACAGATTCAAATTCAATGTAACCTTTATCAAAGTACCAATAGTTTGGGGGATTTTATTTTTCCCACAAAAATAGAGCAAATAATACTAAAATCTGTATGGAACCACAAAAGATACCAAATAGCCAAAGCTATCTTCTTCTTAAAAAAGAAAAACAAATCTAGAAACATTACAATTCTAGATCTCAAGATATACTACAAAGCTGTAGTAATCAAAATAGTATCGGCACAAAAATAAAAACAAATCAATGAAACAGAATAGAGAGTCCAGAAATAACCCACATTATATGAGTTTATTCTATGACAAAGGAGGCAAGAATATACAATGGGGAAAGGACAGTCTCTTTAACAAATGGTGCTGGAAAAACTGGACAGCTATGTATGAAAGAAGACGGCTGGATTACTCTCTCACACTGTACATAAGAATAAACTCAAAATGGATTAAAGAACCTAAATGTGAGACCTGAGGCCACAAAACTTCTAGAAGAAAACATAGGCAATGATTTCTTTGACGTCAGCCACGGCAAAATTTTTCTAGGTGTACCTCCTAAGACAAGAGAAACAAAAGCAAAAAATAAGCTATTGGGACTACACCAACTGACTCTTGACATACAAGCAATAACAAGCAATAAAGTTACACCTTATTGCTTATTCCTACATACCATTAAAGTTGTGTGAGTGGTTATTGCATGGTATTTTGGCAGTGGATAAGCTGATGCACCAACTGTGTGTCCAGGCACTCTTCTAAAACACGGCATACAACAATAAGCAAAATGGGCAAGGCCCTTCCTCTACATTCCCAGATTGCATTACCTAATTCAAAATGTATAATAATTTTATAAAGTAAGCTATATTCCCATTCATACACACGCAAAGCAAAGTACAGAATGGTTGCTGACGCAAGGCATTATAGCCAACAAATAGAGCCAGGTTCCCATCTCAGGCTGCATTCAGCCATGATTTCTGCGTCTGAAAGACAGGAATAATAATGTAATGCATACCCCAAGATTTACTGTGAGCATTAAAGGAGATCATGCACGTCAAAGCATTTAGCATAGGGCTTTGTACATGGGAAATTCAGAAAGGTTTTGCTGTGGATTATACTCTTTCTGTTATCATTATTACCATAGCTGTTGTTGTGATGCTGTCTGAACCCAGAGCCTGACTATTTAACTAGTTCTTTATTATTTTATTCCCTGTGGTCTAGTTTCCTGCCCTTTCTACCTGATCAATGTGTAGATAGCACTGATTGATAAGCCTGGTAAATGTCACCACTTCTTTTCATAGGGAAATAATCAACTTTAAAAACCTTTATTCCTGTGACCCTACAGGGGGCAATAGGCCATTTCTGACAGGTGCGCTAATGAGGGCTTATTATACATTTAGGCTAGAAGCAGACAGATCTAAAGGGAAAAATGAGCTACATAAATTACAGGACTCACTGAAAAATAAAAATACAGGGCCCCTTGTTCAAATATTATTAGGGATTTATACCAGAGGTATGGTTACACCAGAGTATTGAAGGGTCCCCCAAACATGGGACCCTTCTAAATTAGTACCTTCTTCATGGAATTGTTTTGAAGAACAAATGAAATGCGTATATCCAGTCGAAAGAAATGCCTGGCAAAGACAAATACTCAGTACAAGTGGTCTAAGTTTTCACTGTTATCATTACATGTTTGTCAAAGTAATGAAGGGAATCCCAGCCAATGTGTAAGCCCTTTTCAGTGACTCTTAGGCAGTCATTTGCTCACGTGGTTTTGTAAACAGCTTGGACAATCAGGCAGACTAGAGCCTTGTCCGTCCCACAGTTAAAGAAATAAAAGCTCAGAGAGTGTTTGGGGATTTCCAGAAGCTACACAAGAAGAAGGATTGCAGTCAGCCATCTGGGATGCCCCAGCCCTGCAGTCCTCCCACCAGGTCCTCCCGGTTCCAGCTTTATCTGGTCCTGACGGAATTGCCACGCAGAGAGCATTTATTTATTTGGTATAGTCAGGACCCCAAGATCAGGCAGGCTGAGAATACAGATTTACTTTGCACATAGATCCCCACCAGAGGCTCCTGATTTGTTCCCTCGAGTCACTTAGCTCCCCAAGCCAACCCCAATTCACGTTATAATGGAAACTGTGTCTTCCGAGCAAACCATAGGGTATCCAAGCAGAGAGGGACTGGGAGAATTGTTTAGTAGATGATCGGCACACAGGCCCTGGAGTCAGATAGGGAATTTGAATTCTGGCTCTGCTACTTAACAGCTTGGGCAAGCGCTTAACCCGGATTATCTCAATATTGACATTTTGGGCTGGATATTTTTTGTTGTGGGAAGGTGCCCTGTGCATTGCAGGATGTTTACAACAACCCTAGCTTCTACTCATTAAAGTGCCAATAGCACACCTGCCCACCTTCCTTACCCTGGCTGTCTTCAGAATGTCCATTGTTCCTTTTGTTGGAGGAGTGGGGAGGGAAATCACTCCCAGTTGATTACCACTGACTTAACATGTCCAAACTTCAATGCCTTCAATATAATCTAGAGGTAATAATGAGAAAAAAACCAGTTTCATCAGGTTCTGAGGATTGAATGAGATGATCGTGTACTGGCATGGCACAGGGCCTGGCACACAGGTAGTAAATAAATATGATAGATATGCTGCTATTATTGCAGTATTGGCCAAGGAATGGGGACCTCTGCAAGAACTCCATAAGCTCACTGAATTTAAAGCTGAAAATTCATTTCAGCAAATATGTATTGAGGACCCATTACCCAAGGTATTTTCCCAGGTACTGGGAATTAAAGCTTGAATAAGATTTAGACCCTCCCTTCAAGGAGCTAGTCTACCTAGTGGGAAGCTCACAGCCTAGACCCAGTTCACATCCTAGCTCTATAACTTACATATGTGACTTAGGACAAGTTTGCAGCACTTTGTGGAGTCTCAGTTACCTTATCTGTAAAATGGAGGTAGTAATAAAAATCCCTAAGGGACTTACCTCTTAACCAGTCAGCTACACTGTCTCCCAGCAACACCCCTGGCTCCCTGATTGTCTGATTCCTTTCCCCTCACCATGCAGCCTACAACTCGGAGCATAAGCCCATAGCATTCCCCAATGGGAGATGCTCCTTCCTTCCTTCCGTGAACATTTGCAATCACCTAGGAGGTGATGAGGAGGCTGAGTCATGAGATCAGATGGCTTTGGACTCATGGCCTTGCCCAAGTTGCTTTACTTCCCTCATCCTTCAGTTTATTTACTTATGCGATGGGGACAACAATGTACCTACTTCATAGGGTCTCATGCGGATAAAATGAGATCATTCATGTAAAACATGGCAGAAAGCCCAGCACGGAGCAAGCATGCAATACCCTGTCGCCATGGCGATAAAGGTGTTGAGAAGGGGGAGGAGGACACTGACCTACCGCGAAGGGAAGGAGGAAGATGTGGCTCTCCGTGGCCTGATCCAATAGCCTTTTGAGAGCTGACACAGGAGCCCCGAACTCGATTCCCTCCCAGCCAGTGGGGCATAACCTGCTAAACCTTTCAACACCCAAACCTCCTCTCCACCTCAGCCCTTCCCCGGGCCAGTTGTAGCGGCTTTTTCCCAGGCCCTCGCCAAACCGATTCAAGGGGATTAAAATATGTATGTATATATTTATGCGGACAAGAAAGAGGAAAAGCGTAACTTCTAGTCATAGCCTAAATTTCCTGCCTCGAAAGCCCAGCTGGAGCGCAGGAGTTCTAACAGAAAACAGCCGCACAATTAGCTGGAGTTCTGTAGCTGTCTGCAGCAGTCTGCTTACGCCGATGTCTCGATAGGTGGTCTCCCAGTTCATCAGTTCATAAATAAGTAATTTGAAATGTGTTCCTGAGGGAAATTTTCCTCCTGCTCTCCCCAACAGACTGTACTCATCAGTTTTCCCATTCTCCAGGTAGCTGCCGTCCTCATTTATAATGGCCAGAGGAACTACGCTGTTCTAATTCCTGCTTCATTACATTGTCTAATGCGAGTTTTCACCAGCCTCACAACTCTGCGTTTCTTTATATTGATAAGAAAAAAAAAACTTTGCATATATTATTTATTGGCACTTTGGAGGTAGCTGGGCTACAGGTTTAAGTGGAATATTTTTACATACAAAGCAAGACGGGCAAGTTGAGCTCTGGACAGAGGTTTGGAAATGTTGATAAGCTCTCAAGTGGCACAAACATGTGTGCTGGGCGGGCACGCACATGTAGCACACAGACTATGCACACCGCGCCCCGGTCCACACACAGCCAAACCACCACCTGCCCCCATTTTACTTCCTCTGCCTTGGTTCCTACCCCTTGCCACACATTTAGACCTGCAAATATTTTGTATCCATCTTGATGCATTGTTCCAACCCCCTATTTTTCCACTCGAGAAAATGTACAACCAGATCAAAAGCACCTGGTGACTTAGGAAAACCAGGGTCCCCCACTGGTGAAGCTAATGGAGTCACTAATTTGCCTGGCCAATAAAACCAATGATTTCTATACTAAAAGCCTTTGAGTGAAGCCTCCGGGGCTTGCTCCAGGGGTAATGAAGGGGGGCTAGCTTCCTCTTAGCCAATAACCTAATTATTTTTTTAAAGCACTAACTGTACCTTTCATTATAATAATGCATATAATTGATTTTACTGATTATGTCTTTTATGGCATCTATTAGTCACTGGGAACTATATTTACTTCTTTTTGTTGTTTTTATGATTGTTTAGCTTTGGGGGTCTCATAATAGGTAATTAATAAAATATGTTAATCTGAGAGTAATTTACCTAATGAGATCTCCAGGAATGCTTTTCTCTCCTGATAAAGGAATTTCTCAGAAGGCTTTTGTGGAAGAAAGCTTTCCTGTGAAATCTTGGCACAATCTGGAACCAAAATTCAGATTTATTTTTGTTTTCCTAGCCTCTGGACAGCCAGAGAATTTCATCAAAAAATTTTAAAAATGAATGCCAGGGACTGTCCTGTTTCAGAGGAAATTGTCCTCTTCTCCAGCTCAGTGGCAATCGTCAACAGTCTGTCCCCCAGGATAACTATCCCATTAGCCATCAGCGAAGGTTGCCCTCCAGCTACTTGGAAGGCTCTTTAACAAAGGGGTTAGAGGGGCGCCTGGGTGACTCAGTGGGTTAAGGCCTTTGCCTTTGGCTCAGGTCACGATCCCTGGGAATGGGCCCAGCATCGGGCTTTCTGCTCAGCGGGGAGCCTGCTTCCCTTCCTCTCTCTCTGCCTCTCTGCCTACTTGTGGTCTTTGTCAAATAAATAAATAAAATATTAAAAAAAAAAAAAAAAGAAAGGGGTTATAGTTACAGTTTAGAAGGAGAGCTAGATTATTGCAGTCTGAGAAAAGCAAAACCAAGAGGGCCAGGCAAAGAAATGAAAGGAAATGAGCGGGGTAAACGGGGACAAAGTTTACTCCACAGGTGACATTTGGCACAGAATATACCAGCCGGTAAGAGAGAATGACAAAATCTAGACTGGTCTCTCCTGGGCGGAAGCAAGTCACCTGTATCTGTGCGAGCTGCAGCATACTGAGTGGAAATAGCTCATTCTCTGGGAGGCCGGTCAAACACAGATAAGGATGTCTGCAGCACAGAGTGCTGCTTAAAACGGTCTGGAAGATGGATCTGGCTTACGCACAGTCCTGCTCCTGGGCCTTAGTGGCCTTGGTCCTGTCATTTCTTCCCTCCATGCCATATTACCTTTCACTTTCAAAGGCGGAGGACAGCGGTACCTAGCCCACTGGATCTGTGAGAGGTTAATGGAAACTTGCCTGTCATGAAGGAACAGAGCTTGGCGTTCACCAGGGTTTCTCAACTTCAGTATGACTAACATTTGGGTGGGAGATTTTTTGGTTTTTGTTTTTTTTGTTGGGTGGGAGAAAGTGTGTGCATTGTATTCTAGCGGCATCTCTGCTTCTAGCCACGAGATGTCCAGAGCACTCCTCCTCTCCTGGTTTTGGTAACCAAAATTGTCTCCAAGTATTCCCAAACACCCTTTAGAGCGGGAAGGTAAATATGGTATGCAAAACTGCCACCCCTGAGAACCAGTGGCCTATATTAAAGACTCAACAAACAATAGCATAGAAAAGATCATCTTTCCTGGGGTGTCTGGGTGCCTCAGTCGTTAGGTGTCTGCCTTCCGATCTAGTCATGATCCCAGGGTCCTTCGATCAAGCCCCGCATCTAACTTCCTGCTCAGCAGGAAGCCTGCTTCTCCCTCTCCCACTCCCCCTGCTTACATTCCCTCTCTCAGTGTTTTTCTCTGTCAAATAAATAAATAAAATCTTAAAAAAAAAAAAAATACTCTTTTCTGAGACAAACCTAGCAGGACAGATGAGAAAGCTACTTGGGGGAAAAATGTAGGGTACCCTACAATGAATTTCTCCCACTCTTGTGATGATCACTGGGAATATAACTTCAGACTTTGTTTTGAATGAGTATCTCACGCTAACATGCAGAAACTTCTTTCCAGAGGAGGCCAAAGTCTCTAGAGCAAATAGGAATTAAGCAGGGGTTATACTGACTCCAGGTTATAGATTACAGACCAAGATGTACAGGAACCCTCTTACCTCCTGCTTCTGGAGAGCCAAACCAAACCAAAACCAAAGGCCACCAATATGAAACAATGTATGTATGTATATGTGTCTATCTAGATAGATATAGAGATATAAGTAGAGATATATAGATGTATCTTACACATAAGTTGCTCATATGTACACACAGAAAAACTACAGTTAACTCTTTGCTAATTGACTTTTGCCTCTACTCATAAAAAGCAAATTATGAAAATAATGCCTGAAACTGACCTGCCCTATCTTTGACTCCTATGATACACAACTTTCTCTAAAAATTCAGGTTCCAGATGCTTTTCTAACTCAGACTACTTCAAGTTTAGATGGGAATTCATCTGGAGTGGTTCTGTCTTTTATTTGGTGAGGAAAAAGTAACCGTGCATTGAAGACAGGCCATGTGAAAGGCTCTTTGACAAATGTCATCTCATTTAGCAAACTAGAGCCTGCCAATTTTAGCAATTAGGTTGCCTCACTCCATAGAGAAAAGAGAAAACTGTGTATGTATACATACATATTCACCCAGAAAACCCGTATGCATTTAATACCTTAGAAAACCACATAAACACAAAAATAGCAATTGCCCAAATATCTGTTCACACAACCCTCTCATGCACTCATTCAAAATTAAGTATCTCATGACACTCGAGATCCATACACAGGATTTCCCAATAAGAAGAAAAAAAAAAAAAAAAAGGCATGTGCCTGAGACACCCTGGTGAAACAAGAGAACCCCAAATCAAAAATTTTAAGTCAAATTTGCTATTTGGAATTTATCAGAGTAGTCATCATGGAAAAGAATCATTCTCTATTCTACTTTCTTATCATTCAATTCCAGTTTTGCCTGGTTTTTATTTTGATTCACCTAAATGGAGAGGAGGGAAGGTCACCACAATTTTTTGAGTTATTCAGATCTTTAAAATCTTAACTGAGCCCTGAGACACAACCAAACATTCACATCCAAATTATGAAACATGGAAACCAACGCCTGTTGATCCAGGAACCTCTTAGCATGACACTCCGGATGGGTGGAGGGACTCTGTTTTGGCAGCCAGGGGACCTGTATTTTAATCCTTGCCTTCTACTTACTCCCCATTGATACTTTAGATCTCAGTTTCTCCATGTGGTGGTGGGGGGGGGGGACCAAAAAAAAAAAAAAAAAAAAACAACTACAAGAAAAAAATCTAGATGATGAAATTGGAATGATTTAAACATTCACTTGAGATGTGACTGTCTGTGAATCCCACCTCTTCCCCAAGGTCACCCTCAGCTGGTGGCCACAGAGACAGAACTGGAGGTTAATTCCGCCTCCTAGTTCAAGGCCTTTTACACAAAGTTGCACCCACCCACGAAAGCCCCCTTCCTTCTCTCTCCTCCCTCAGCTTCTCATTACTATGCATCTCCTCTCTCCTCTCCTGTGCAGCCAATCCACAGCCCCCTCCCCACCCCCTACAGCTCGCACAGCAGGTAGTGCAGGAAAAGATAGCAATGGGGAAAGACAGCCAGGCACATTGAAGGGGTTACTTTGCCCGGGGACCCCTTTATCTGAAGTTGTCCTCAAAAGCGGAAATGAGTTGATTTGCATTTTCCCACTGAAGCATGCAGAGTAGCTGAGGAGTGTTTCTCGTTACCAAGTATCGTCTTCTCTGGTTTGCCCTGAGGCCTTCTCTGGGGCTGCAGCAGCTCTGAAAACACCTGTATGCTGCCCATTTAAATACATGCTTCAGACAAATTTTTCGGGGGTTTCAAAAGGGAAAGACTAATGCTTTCCCTCTCCAGCATACATTATCCTTCCTGTGAATGCTGAAGGCAGAAATTAACCCTTTCCAGATTGCTTGATTTCTTGTCTGTCTATCCTCCCAAGGCCTGGATATTCACGTTCAAAGACTGGAGTTCATTCATTCATTCGACTGGTCATTCAGTCAGTCAGCAAGTATTTACTAGAATCTGCTGTGTGCAAAAGCATTTAACCTACAGAAACAACTTCAATAAAAATTTTGTTCTGAAAATGCTCACAATTTAACCAAGGCGATAACATGCCTGAATGTACCCACGCATACCCAGATGTTACCTAGGGGGCTCACCCGAACTCAAAATTGGTTCAGACAATATCATAACTTCTTGGAATCCATAGTTTGCCCTATGACTTCCTGCAAATTCCTGGCCTTCCTTCTCTGCTGATGCATTTAAGCCTGCTGCTATGATTGGGCACCAGTATCTCATGATTTTGGTAACTTTGCAGAAGAACTGAGATGTGTGGAGGGGGTGACATCACACACATAGAGTTTTCTGCCATCTTGGTGGCCCTTTACCTCATTCTCCTCTGGCTCCCAAAGTCTGGGCTTTCTAAAAGATGACCTGCCTCACCATGTACATTCCTCTGTGAAGTGTAAGCCCACCCTGCTTCTCTCATAGCTAGCACAACCTACAGGCCAGTCTTCCTTCCCTGGTATCCTGGGAATTGGGGGAAAAAAGTTTTCTCCATCCTTTTATTCAAATAACTACAATACAAGTGGGAAAGTGATGGGAGCCATAAGGGTATATACTAATGGCCCCAGGCAGGCAACTAATAAAGACACTGAATGAACTTACTTATTGAAGGAGACTGTGCGAAAAGGACTATGGGTGTTAAGGGGAGGGAAAGATGGCTATCATAAATAACTCAAAGGAAGGCTTTTCTGCAAAAGCATGTAGTGGCACGTGAGCAAGCAATATCTCCTGTTACCTAATCCATTCTGACCTTCATCTATATGTTTCTTCTCCTCATTTCTTCTTTTGGGCATCTACCCAGTTCTTCATGAAGTTTTAGGAGATGAAGGGATCTTGAAGGTTAGAATACAGAACTCAAGAGTCAAAAAATCTGGAAGGATCTAAGGAAGAAAAACTTGTGGAGCTCATCTACACCAATCATTTGGTTTAAAAATGAGTAAGCAAACCTTTCCAAGGTCATGTGGCATGTTAATGGACCATAATGCTCTTAACCCTCTTTGTTCTGTGGCAGAGACATCCAGAAAACTGATCTGTTTTATTTGGCTGGTAGGGTTTTTTTCCCTCCCTTAATTTGAAGAGTGATCAGCATTTTTAAACCATGGGACTTCACACAATAACCCAGAAGAAAAAAAAAAAAAAAATCAATGGTCTGCCAGCACTGGGTTCACACTCCTGCCCAACAGCAATGGCTGAGGTTGGGTGGTGTGGTCCCCTGTTTGCACAGTTCTTCACTCCTAGTTGTCTAACACTCAGATGGGTTCACTCATCTCCATCACAGTCACAGCTCCTATGTCTTTAAACTGGGAAACCCTGCCCTTTAGTGGGCTTCTTGCCCTGACCAAGAGAAAAACCATTTAGCATGACTAACCCCAAGCAGTACTATAAGTAATGTGATTCTAGAACCCTTAAATTCAGTAATTTCTCTCACCCTTCCTCCCAATGAAAAGCTAATAATAATAATAAATTGCAGGTAAACAAGCAAACAAGAAAAGCTTTTCCCATTGTCTGGTATTGCCTAGAATTCCACTGTAGCTTGGGTTAAGTACTGTGGTCCTCTGGCATCTTGGACTTGGAATAAAAGTGATGAAGAAAAAAGTGGTCCCTAGCACACATCTTCATCTACTTTAATATTCTGCCTGAGGGTAATTCTTGCCCAAGAATGCTCAGGCCCTCTACGTGTACTTACACACACAATATACAGTGCAACACACAGTCCCTTCTCTCATTTTCTCTCTCATTTTTAAAATCAGCCCCATACCGAACCTTGTTGAAATCCGATCCAATCAACAAAACAGAATTTTCCCCTTAAAAAGAAGAAAATACAATAATTTTCATAAAATGAAAACACAGGGAAAATGTACCTTTTGAGGAGGAAAAGGTGATGGTTTCCTCTAGAGGATGAGCCAAAGGAATAGACTTCAAGAGTACAGGGTAGTGCATTTTGCTAATGTGAATGTGTGGACTTGGAGGGGCAGAAGGTATGTGAACACAAGGCAGAAAGAAAGAGAGAAAACCTGTCCTTTTAGCAGCGAGTACTTTATTGTGATACCAAGTTAACAGGCGGGTGAATACCAAAATGCTCTTCCCAGGATTTCGACAAATCTTCTTCCTTTTTCATGTTCCCATTGTGAGTTCCAGGAAATGGAGAGAAACTGTAATGAAGCATATTTCTTTTTAAGTGGCATGTAGCTGGCCTCTATGTGGATCTTGTTTTCTGGCATCATTTTAATTAGGGAAGGCGAGAAAGTTTCCAGTGTCCCCCTACCCCCATCCTTCTCTGTGTCTAAGTGAGGGTTTCACAGAGAACTGGCAACCAACACAATTTTGACAGAGTGAACTTCTTTCTCTCATAAGCATTCCTCCAATCCCCAGATAATAACCCTCATTCCTCCCACATTAACTAACACACACAACTTTCTTCCTCCCACCCTCCCCCAGCCCACACTTCTCTCCAAAACGTATAACATAATTGTGAAGGCTAATTATCAAATAATGCTTAAGCCTTTGGGAGCAAGATAGAGGGTTCTAGAAATGTTTTAAAAAGTCCCCAGGCTGCAATAGAAACGTGATTAACTGAAACAAAAATGCCTGGTGAAAAGTTTCAAAACTAAAATCAGTCAAAAAAATTCTTCATATACATGATTACACACAAATATATGTATTATTGTAATATGTATTATACATTATATCATATATAGTATTTGTGTATATGTACATATGTGTGTGTACACAGACATATAGATATAATGTGTCAGCTGGTCACAAAGATTCTCTGACATTCTAGGGCAAGTCCCTTAAAGAGTGAAATAATTTGAAGTTGACCCATCCTTTTCCTGATACTGGGATATCCACCCAGTGGGTAGATAGATTTCTGTGCACTCTGTCCCTCAGAGAGAGGGCCTCTCAGCTGGCTCTGGAGGAAGGGAAGAGACGTCTGCCTCTAGTAAGAGGAAAGGAGAGAGCAAATCTGGGCAATATAATTCTCTTCCCAACCCCAAGATGAGCCAATATAGCCTGACAGATGTAGTCTTTATCATAGAATAAAACAGGCTCAAAGCAGTGTGCCATACACAGGAATGCCACATTTTATGAATTGTTGTATTGCCATACTAAACACTGTAGGAAGCAGAGATGGGTGGGCCAGGTGGTTGTGAGAAAACAACTGGGCCTCCTGCCTCCCATGCCCCCTCCACTCCAGGCATAGGCATTGGTTTTCTGTCTGCATCCTCCAAGAGGAAGAAACAGTGAGTGGATGTAACTGTGTGGGGGCCAAGTCCTCAGCTGTGTGTGTGAAGAAGTTAAAAATAGCACCCCAGCTGGCCCAATTTCAACTGTCCTGGGACCCTGAGCAGTTACAGAGCAGAAGGGGTTGGGGGTAGAAGGAGAGGAAGGATTCAAAGAAAGTGGGCATAATAACTATGCATGGCCTGTCATGCAAAGAGCTGTAGGAAGGGGGGAGGGGCCTCCTCCCTCTTCCATTAGTAGAAATCAGGCCTAGATTTCTATGATAAGACCTGTGACAGGAAAGAGAGATCATCCATGGACCCTGGGTCAGGAAAACAAGGAAGGTCCACTCTAAATCTCAATCCACAGATGAGCATTCCATGAGAACCAGCTCCTGACCCAACACTGTAGAGTAGATGGTATCCATGATCTCCTGGGGCTCACTCACATTGAAGGGCAAGTGTGACTCATACTCTTTCCTCCTCCCATGACATCCTGTGATGTCATGTCATGCCATCCAAATAAAATACAGTTATTACCAGGGTGTAAGGCAGTATTCCAGACTTCTTACAACCATGAAAGCATTGTGGCCCATCTTCCCAGACCAATTTTTCTTTTGTTGCAAGAAATGAGGCTAGCAAGCATATGTGTAGAGTACAAAATTCAAACACCTTTAAGGTAAAATGCTAGTCTTCAAAGAAACCACAGGCTTCCAGGAGACTGTTTTGAGCTGCAACTCAATCACCAACATGGAAATGAGTTTGCTTCCCTCTGTCATTAGAGATTCTTTGGTATAAAAAGATTATGCATATGTTAGGCTAAATAGTGGCTGCCCAAATAGATCCATGCCCAAATCCTCAAAACCTATGAATCTTACAGTATATGACAAAAGGGACTTTGCAGATGTGATTAAATTAAGGATTATGAGATAAGGAGAATATCCTGGATTATCTGGGTGGACCCTAAATGTAATCACAAGTGTCCCTATAACAAAAACGCAAAGGAATATTTGGGGGCAGAGAGAAAACAATGTGATGAGGCAGAGACTGGAATGATATAGTTTGATGATGGAAAGAAAAAGCCATAAGCAAAGAAATACCAAGGGCCACCTAAAGCTAAAAAGGCAGGGAAGCAAATTCCTCCCCTAGCCTCAGAAGGAACCCTGCCAACACTTGATCTTAACCCATTTTGGACTTCTGACCTCCAAAACTGTAAGAGAATAAATCTATATTGTTTAAGCCACTGAATTTGTAATTCAGAAACAAAAGTCCAGGTCATGGGGGTCAGCAACTTCACACTATTATAATGAGTGATTTTTCTTTGAACCACACAGAACTCAGGATGTTGAAGATAATTATTTTATCCCTTCTCCATTAAAAATTATCCTATTAAGCCATAAGCCATTTTTGCTCAGACCGGCTCCCATACATTTGTTCCTATCATTCCCCCTGCAACAAGAGTCATTCTCATCATTGTTATTTTAGGTTCTGTAGGGCAACAAATAAATGAAATTTCCTTAAATTTATATGCTTGAAGAAAATGAAGCTTTCCACGCCTAATGAGCTTTAGTAATTAGAAGAACCAAAGAAAGGATTTCAAATTCCATAAAAGGTGGAGGATTGACCTCCAGTACCAATCTCAGATCTTTAGGCCATATGTTCTGAGGGACAATGAGTCTCAGGACACCAAACTGTCTTTTCTACTGGCCTACTATTCTACTGGAAATACACACTGTTCTTTGGGGATTATAGCTCAGATTCTCAATGCCCCCTCAATACAAAGAAAATAATATAAAATGTCATAGTCAGCCATTACCCCCAAATCAGTTTAGAAATAAGCCCACTTGCCCAGACTGCTTATGAATTATGATGAAATCCAAACAATTGGAATTTACATTAAAAAGAGTTAACTGGAAGATAGGCAAAGAGGATCCAATATACAACTATTAGGAGACCCTGAAAAAGTAACCAAGGGAACAGAAAAATCTCAAGAGAACAAAGAAAATACCAAAAACTGTAATACAACAAAGTTTTCCTAATATAAAAGATGATTTGAAATATATGTTGAAAAAAGCATATCATGTACCTGAGAATATTGACCCAAAATGACAAAAACCAAGATATTCTAGGAAAAAAAATATTGTATTTAAAAGAAAAGGGGAAAAAATTAGATATCTAGGCAAAAAGGAGCATATAACTTACAAGGGAAATCAAATTAAATTATCCTTAGATTTTTTTTTTTTTGACAGCAAAGCTTTTTGCCAGAAGAAATTAGAGTAATGTATTTAAGATATTCAAGGAGAGAAAATGTGAACTAAGGATTTTTTTATCCAGGAATTCACAAACTGCTAATAACATGTTAAGACTCTGAGAATATTATTCCCAGGAGCCCTTCCTAAGGAGTCTACTAAGGAACAAGTTTCAGACAGGTATTGCTGGCGAATATTAGATATATAGTTACTTGCAGATAAAAGAATAAATGAGGGTTAAAAGGTAGAGACTCTTGTATATGATTCAAAGTATGAATATACTACAACTTTTAAAAAATGGGGAGATGATCAGCATATGCAAAACAAAACCATTTTATCTACTTTCAGTAACAATAATGTCAGTGATACTATGAATATTACTATCCTGATAAAGTTGTATATATAAAGTGTATATATGGGATATTCTGATTCTACCATCCCCCCTGCCTTAAAGGATTTTCTGGTGAAAGAAAGGAACTACTCCGATAATAGAAGATGTTAAGTAAACATCCTGTAGATATGAATCTGAATTAGAAATATCAGTATGAACTCATGGGGTAATTGTTTATCCCGGCTCTTTCCATTAAAAGGACTGAAAAACAAAAGTCAACCGAATAGCATTCAGATTTGATCTTCAAATGACATATCCCCTTGAAATAAACTAGGATTTCTTGGAGAAATGACTAATTCCAGGTCTGAGGCAGGAAATGTTTTTGATGAGTTTGGTACATCTTGACATGCAGTTAGAAGGAAGCTGTCAAAGACTACTAGAGTCATGTCAGAAGAACTCAGGAAGCACCTTGAAGAGTTTTCCACTGGCCAAAGATTTGAGTTTTACGATAGACTGAAACTCATCAAATATAAATATAAACAAATTCAAGAGTTTATGACCTATATTTAAGAAATATTAATTGGTCACCTTCTGAGGAAACAACGATCCAATTATCATCTTGCAAATTGGGTAGAAGAAGGAAATAATCAAACCTTTTCCTACCTATCCTATATGAATCACAGCACTGGGTAACAGAATAATAGATGAGGGGAAGTGTCTCTTGATAAAATTATCCCAGGTGATAATTAAAAGAAAATGTAGCATTAAAATATTACTATTTAATAAATCCCCGTGAATTAATGGTTATAGACACTGAGCATCTTCTTCAACACAAGACATAACACCATCTTAACCTTGTTAAAGGAATCAGACCTGTGTCAGGTCAAGCCTTTAGATTCAGCTCCCAATTTGCAGGAAATTCAGAAGACAGAGGAACACACTGAACTGTATCATGACTAAGAAGTCAGCAAATCGAACTATAGGAAACTGGACAGGCCAAATGACCCAAATTCGTCACCAGATAAAGAAAAGAAAGAGGTAGAGGGAGGAGACCATAGATTAAAGGAGACCTAAAAGGCATATCAAGTTAAAAAAAAAAAAAACATATGGAAAGACTAAACTATGGGGTTTAGGGGTACACAGTTGAGTCATAAAACCATAAATAACTACAAGAAAGTGGTTATTATAAAGGTCACAGTGGTGACCTTTGGGAGGTAGAAAGGGATTGTGTTAGGATAAGGCATGTGGAAGGGTTATAGGGCTGGCTGGCAATTTTATTTCTTGATTTTGGTGGTAGTTAGAAGGGTGTTCACTCTATAATAATTCACTAAGCCACATATTTGTTTGGTTTGGTTTTCTGTGTCTGTGTTTAATTTTACAATAAAAATATTTTTTTTAAAAAAAGGAATTAACTGTAGTGGTTATTTGTATTCTTTCTCTCTGGGCTATTTGGTCATGATGAATTAAGAAGCTCTCCCCAAAGCAAGGACTCCTTTGATTTCTGAAGGAACTAGGACATAATAACTAGTGTCCAGCTATGATCATTGAATTAAGCACTTAGGAGAGCTCATTAAACTTGTGTTGCATGAAATCAGTGAATCAGTGAGTCAACAGATAATGCAAACACTCCATACTCAAAATCAATCTGCAGACTTCTACTAGATGCCTCTCTCTAGCTAGAAAAAAGGTTTAGAGTTCTTTATTACCTATAGGAAATACTTATGCTCCCCAGCTTCACATTCTAGCCTCTTTTCCAGATTTTCCAGAAATCAGTCTTAAACAACCTTTCCAATCTTACCACCACTACTTTCTCAAAAGCTCTACTCCAGCCAAACAGGTCTACTTTTAGAATTCTATCTCCTAACTTTTCCCATTTCTCTGGCCTTCTCTTCTCTTTCCCTTTTCTTTCTCCTCACACAAACTCTACCCATCCTTCAAAGCCTGGCTCCATTCCCATATCTTCTCTAAAGTCAGTCCCTATTACTCTGCACCATTGTCCTGCTTCTTTCCTTTGAGCCTCAACAATGTCTATCACTCATGGACACTTAGCCCTCACTTGCACTAGTATTATGAGAGAACTTCTTATATTTTTAACTTGTTTTGAGCCCGCAAACACATTCTATATTTCTTAAGTCTGGAACTGTGACTCACACTTTTTAAAATTATTAAACAAAGCCCACCACCATATTTTGTGTATCTCCAATCAGTATTTTCCAGTTGACTGGTAAGGTGGGTGGGTGGTGAATAGATGAATGGGTAAAAGAATGGACCAAGTTATCATACATTTGAGAACATTCAGTGGGTACCGACAGACATAAGACAGGTAAGTTTATATACTCAATTAGAATTATGGGGTATATTTGTCTACAAGGGTCTCTGGTCAACTACAGGCAGTTACAGATGTTGAGTACTTGAAGCCTGAGATACTAAAATGAAAAAAGGGGACAATGAGAGTAAATGGAAGAAGGTACTAATAAGATTTCTTTCACTCACAGCTTTACCCATATCTAGACCTCTCTGTGGCAGGACACACACTTAAATACTAAAACTTCTAGCAAAAATTTTCAAGAGTCCCACTCCATATACTTTAAAAAAAAAAAAAAAACCACATTTATAAAATCACTTATGGCAAGTTTGGGGGTGAACAGGACTATTGATTGGGTTGAGCAAGAGCTCTTTTCAGCCTAAAATCTACTTATGAATGATTACCATGAAAAATTGGAGGCTCAATCCTTCACTTAGGATGGTGACTTCTGCATAAAGAAGAAAGGTAAAGTCCCTGAAATATGTCAGCTATCCCAGAGAACTCTGAGCTGTGAAAAAAAAAAAATCCTTGTCCTGGTCAGAACACTAGGTAGCCGAGTGGCATAGTACCTGAGTCCTGCTCCTAGTTCCCTCCCTCCAGCTAACCACAGACCTGCCCTCCTTTTGAAGGACTTTCTCTAGGGAGAAATCTTCAAGGACAGACATATTGGAAGGAATAAATGAATTGGAGTCTGTGAGCTAAGATGTACACAAATATAAATAAACAGAATTAGAGGTGGAAAAAATGGAAACCTCCAGAGCCAACAAATTTCTGTCTCCTCGTGCTCAGGCATTTTCCCTTTAAGAAAGCCAGGAAAGAAAAGAAAGGTTCTAACATGGATTGAATGCCTCCCATGTAATGAGAGGGATTCTAGCTGCTTTCCAACATGCAATTTTATTTAATCCTCCCCCTCAACTTACATGTCATCCTCGCACAGGGCCCATGCGAACCTCCTCTGTATCATTCCAATTTTACTGGACGTGCTGCCAAAGGGAGTACCCCTTCAGCTTCAAGGGAAGCGTTACCTCCCATGTTTTACTGAAAATGCAAACCAAGATTCAAAGAGATCAAGAGACTTGGCCAAGGCTACACATTTAGGAAATATAAAAACCAGGATTCAAAATGCTTATTTTCCTCTAAACCCTGCCCACTACACCCCTAGTGGAAACAGAATTATAGCATGCTTTAACTGAAAGTTGGTCTCACCATCATCTCCATTTCATAGATGAAGAAACTAAAGCCAAAAGCAGAAGCAACTTGCCCAGGTCCCATAGTCAACTTGTAATAGGTACTCAGCTGTAGCCCAGGCCTTCTGATTTTCAAGTAGGAGCTCTCATTACTTATATCCTTCAAAGGCCTACAAGAATGGTACAACACTCAAATGGGGGCATTAGAAGAGAGCTTAACAAAGGGACTGTTAAGCACAAGGACACATTTAAAGGAAGCCAACAAAGGATGGTGAAGCAATCCAAGTGTAGCAGCTATCAGGGTACCATGAATACCCCTGTACCTGAACAGACAAGGACAGTGCCCTGAACTCACTCTGACCTTTGGTAGAGAAAGGCACTGCCAGCCTACAACCTGGTAGGGTGGGAATCTAGGCCTTTAAGGCTCTGCTCTCTCGCTCTCTCTCCTAGCCTACCTGTGCCTACCGGGACCTCCCATAAGCTGTACTCTACAGAAAGCCAGAAGACAATGGATTTCCAAGATGCAGCTTCCAGGGTTGGGAGCAAGAGAGAAAAGGGAGAAAAATGGACTGGGAGGGGCATGTGGCGACTTCTGAATACACTACTAAACAGGGATGCTTCTCCAAACCTGTCTTGGGAAGAGCTTGCCTTAGCAGGTCAAAGACAGTAAAAACAATATATCTGTCTCTCATGCTAGGCAGTGTGGGGCCAAGAAGGTTTGGCATGGGGAAATAAAGGGCAGCTCCCAGCACAGAGCTAGATTTCCCACCGTGGGAGCATTATCCTAGTCTCGCCAACTTGTCTCTGATGGAAGGGACGGAAGCCCTGTTCTAATCACCTCAGGATCGAAGGCATTGCTTTGGGACTCTTCTGCTTTGGTATGAACAACTAGTGTTCAAATAGGAAGTTGCTAGCGTTTCAAATGAGCTTTTGTGGGTATTCGAGAATTAAAAACAGGAGAGGGGTAGGGAGGGACCGCATGTGTGCAAAACCGTATCTGTTATTTACCAGTTCTTGGAAATCAATGCCACTTTTCAAATGAAGACAATCCCTAAGTGAAGGTGACTTGGGCATCCTGGTAAGGCACAACCCTCCTCTCAATTCCCCCTAGCACACGCATCCTTGCTCTGGTCCTCCATGGCTCCCCCAGCATGGGTACCATGCTCTGGTCCTACATGCCCCCCCCCCCCAGCATGGGTACCATGCTCTGGTCCTACGTGGCTCCCCCAGCATGGGTACCATGCTCTGGTCCTCCATGGCCCCCCCAGCATGGGTACCATGCCCCATCAGGTCCCCCCATCCCACCCTTCCATTTCTGCCTGAAGTTTCAACTTCAGCTTCCACTGAGCCCCCATCCTCTCCCTGACTTGGTCGTATTTCCTATTTAGTTTAAATCAACAGTCTGATTTTATCAACAATAATGCTTTATGGAGGTTTATTTCTTCAAACAGACTGCGCTCCTCTTTGCTATAAAGTTAATTTTACGTTCTTTGTTCACTTTCCTAATCTGCAAATTACATCCTCCTGTTCCCTGATTACTTACTATTGGAAAAACAGCCCCTTTTTGCTTCCAGTTTGAATATTCTCTGTCTTATCTTGATGACCCTAATCTTTGTCCCCTGACTGGCCTCTCAAGACAGCCCTGAGTAACAGGGAGGGCACAGCTGGTCCATCAGCACAGACCCCAGCCTGAGCTGGCCAGGGCTGCATGCCTTGCTCCCTCACTGGCGTTCCTCCCACCCACCCCCCCAATCGTTTTTTTCTCAAACAAAGTGTGGGAAGACGCTCGGTTGCAGCAGGAAGGATTAGAAATTCTGGGATCCACTCCATGCTCTCAGAAAGTCCTAGTGGGAAGACAGAGAACTTCCGACACTCAGAGAAACAAGGACAAGCGCTTTGGAGGCTGACACTCGGCTGATACCGCATGAAAAATGACCTGACTCTTTTGTTGGAAGTGCCTGGAGGGGGAGGGGCTGCAAAAGGAAGCGAGATCACTGGGAATGGTGAAGGGAAAAATAGAACCAGTTCTTACACGATCAGGATTTTAAAGAGGATGGAGAAGAAATGGCCCTGCTGTCAGAAATGCCAAAGAGAATTAAGCATGTTCCACATAAAGGGAAGGATGAAAGGAAAATGAGGAAGGAGGGAGAAATGGGCCAAAAAATAAGAATTGGAAGGGATCTTAGCAAACCTCATGCTTTAAGAACACCAGGGTCCCAAGACCAGACCCCAAGTCCCAATGACAGCAATAGAGTCGTAATAGTGATGGCAATAATTACAAGTGAGATTTGTTTACTGTTATTTGCCAAACCAATCCACCATCTTACTGTTGTTTCACATATGTCATGTTCCTTTCCATCGCTGGGCCTCTATGTTCTCAATAATAGCAATAGCTAGTATTTCTTGTGGGTTTCAATGCTTTAGTCCCAATCCTCTAATTTTCTGAGGACATTGCACTCTGTCTAAAACCTCTCCAGACTTCCCAATTTGGGAGCACACTCTTCTTCTGATCCCTAAGTGGAACCGAGTTGTGGTAACTCTATAAAGGGCCAGATAGTAAATATTTTGAGCTTCGCAGACCACATATGGTCTTTGTCACAGGTTCTTCTTTGTTTTCATTTTTGTTTTTTACAATCTTTTTAAAACATTTTTTAAAAAATCATTCTTAGCTTGAAAGCTCCCTCTGACCTTGTTCTACGGCCATAAACCTTAAAGTCATGTGTAAAACGTCCTTTTCCCACCACCTGTCCATCACGAAGATCTTCAGGTTTGGGCTGCCTCTCAAAATACTCTTTTCTATATTTTTTTCAGTTCCCCCAATCCCTAGTCCAGTTTCTTACGATCTCATACATGCTTTGGTCACCAAAATGGTCTTCCTACTTCTCAAAGCAGCACACATGTCACTGCTGGTTCTACCTTCACAAACAATCATTCCTTTGCTGAGACACCTTCAAATCTAAGGCCCTTACTCTGCATTCAAGGACTGATTTCCCAAAACACATATGGGTACGGGCACATGCACACACGTGCACGCACGCACACACACACACACACACAGCGTTATCTGGTCTTGAATAATAATACAAAGAACAACAGCTAGCAGTTAGTGAGCATTAATATGAACTAGCCACCCTGCCAGCTGCACAGATCACCCCCTAGGTGTCATCAGAACCCTATCAGATCGGTGAGACTATGAGCCCAATTGTACGATGAGTAGCTGAGGCTAGAAGAGACTTAAAACATATACGCTGGTTTACACAGTAAAATGGAAAAACTAGGAGCAGAATTATGACTGTCAGACTCAAGGGGCCCTTGCCTTCACATCCATCCTGCATTGCCTTTAACGTGCCTCCCACTCTGCTCTCCCAGAGCCAGCCCCACTGAGAAACATCCTGAAAGGAATCACTGATTCAGGAGACAGCAAGCAGGTCACCAGCATGATACACATATCAACTCTAAGCCCCCAAAGCAAAGCAGTTGCTCTGGAAGAGAAGCTGGTGCGTCTGAACTTAGAGCACCATAAATCGAGCAGGAATGACCCTGGGTACAGACAGCAGGTTGCATCGGATGTCCCCAACAGCAGGCTGCCGGCCGCCAAGTGGGCAGCTCAGAGCAGCTGCATTTCAAAGCAGCAGACCAGGGCACGCTACTAACGTGTGGACGAACCACTCCACAATGTGCTTAAAAGCCACACTGTGTTTCCTGGACAATGGCTGCAGGCCAAAACACACACATTCCAGTTTTTATGACTATAAGGTGAGCATTCTTTTCATGGTTCCCTCCCTGTTCCCTCACGCTCAGTTGTGCTGTGTTTTGCTTGTTCCACATCCTCGCTGCTCTGCTCTCTGCCTCCTTGCTTCGACCACCCCCCACCCCATCTGCTTCAATGCTTCCTTGCCACTGTCTCTCCTGCCTTGCTTTTCTGCAATGTCCCCATCGCAGTGGTTTTCTCCTCCTTTCAGGCCCTTGGTCAGGTTTTCTCTAATTACTCGACTTCCTCTGTTTTCCTGTTTGCCTGGCACAGCCTCCTTCCCCCTGCCTGCGCAGTTTCCCGGCTTTAGCACAGATTTAAAAGCTCCATTCCAGCTTCCTTGTCTTCCCTTGACCCCCGCTGGTCCACCCTCTCTCCTCCACCACGGCTCCTCTCTATGGCCCTTCCTTTCTTTACGGACACCTGGTCCCTCCTGTCCCCCTGGCCTCTCCCCACCCCCCTCACCCTTCACCTCTGGTCTTTGTTCCCTTGTCTCCTGCCTTTCCTCAGCCCTCCCCTCTCTCCTCTTGGGTCCCCTCCTGGTTTCCATCCCCCCCTTATCTTTGTTTTCCTTCCTTCTGGCTGCTGATAGAGTGGGAGTAGTTGCAGGCTGTGGCCCTGATTTCACATGCAGACCCGGATGGAGCCAGCCTGTCAATCTAACACTAACATTGCCTGGGGAAAGGGAGTCTCAGTCCCCACATGTCCTCCATCCCCGCAGACTGGAGCTGAGCAAGAAGGCTTCAGAGTAAAGAAAGCCACCAGCAATCTCAGGGGTCCAGCTTGGTGAGCAGAATGAAGAACGGACTGGTTTTTTTTTTTTTTTTCCCAACTGATCTCATTTAAGTCAAGGTCAAAGACCAGGGCTGGAACATGTCATTTGTAAGTTGCAGCCTTGGGGCAGAAGCTCAGTGACCATCCCTGCCCTCCTCACAATGCATGCGTGTGCGCGCGCGCGCACACACACACATACACACACACACACTTCCTACTCACTTTTGTTAGGAGCAAAAGGCCCTGAGACTTTTCAGATAGGAGTGTGTGAAACACCCACACTGCAAAATAAGAACTGTAAAGGAAACCAGAACCACCACAAAAGGAGATGTCGCTGGGGGCGAGGGTAGGGGGGTGGGGTAGGGGGAAGGAGGGTTCCCAGCTCCTCTACCTCTAGCCCATCAATTCTTTTCAACTTCAGTTATTCTGTTTCCTGGACTGAGCCCCAGTGGAGCGGAGCTGGTGTTTTTCCTTAGAGGACAGCGCCATCTAGCAGGTGAAATGCCAAACCCTTAGCTAGGAGCTGAGAAGAAAACCAACCTCCAACCCCAGGCTTCCAGGCTCCCAGGTTCTACCCTCAGCCAGTAAACCCCAACTGGTCTGAAAAAAAAAAAATGTTTTAACCCTTGGCTTTGGGGAGATTTTAGTCCATTTCCAGCCACCCCTATTTCTCCAGTGCCTGATTTAGTTTCAGTTTGTGGCCTTTGTCCCTAGAAAAGGTGAGGAGGTTCTAGGTGAACCAACAGCTCTGCCCGATGGCTAGGGAGCTCCAGGAGACTTCTCCTAAGAAAACAAAATAGAATGTCTTAAAGATGCATCTTCAGAACTGGTCAGGCCACCTCCAGAATTCTCTGGCAACATCTGTTACTCTTTCCTTTTTTTTCCCAATTGTTTCTTCCTCCCTCCTTCCTTTCACATGAATTGAGTGCCTGCTGTATAACCTGGCATCGTGGTAAGTTACTTAAGAGACAGCTCCTCTCTCAAGCATCCCACAGTCCAACAGACTCAGATGTTAGACTCTCAGATTTGCAGAATGTCTGACTTGGGATGGGGTCCTTTTAATTTTAGCTGTGCTAAGAGTCTAGGGAATAGAGAGAAGACAGGCTTAAGATGCTCCCCTCCCCAACACTTCTACCTCATCACAACAGCTTCATTTTTATTTAGGTTTTACCTATGAAATGTCTGCCTAAATTTTGTTTGAATGAAGACTTTTTATGCTTGTGAAGGAATCTGAAAATATGTGCTTCAGTCTAGATCTCCTTCTAGAGATGAGGAGATGAGATTCAGAGAAATTCAAGCTTACTCAAGCTAACTCTCCACATTCTACTTTTATAGTTCTTTGACAATAAACCCCAAACTCACCAGGTCTTCAAGGCCAGACTTTGACAATGGGAATGAGGACAAAATAAACTGCTCTGATTATTTTGTATTTTTGTTTGCTTCTCTCCTGCCAGATTCCATATAGGCAAGGATGGTATATGAGCCTGCGAGGGCTGCCATAACAAAATACCCTTAAGGAGGTGACTTTAGCAACAGAGAATCATTTTCTTATAGTTCTGGAGGTTAGGAGTCCAAGATCAAGCTGTGAGCAGGGGGACTTCCTTTCTGAAAGCCATGAAGAAGGATCTGTTCCAGGACTCTCTCCTTGTCTTGCAGATACCATTTTCTTCTGTGTCTTCCCATCATCTTCCCTCTGTACATTGTTCTGTCCAAATTTTTTAATTTTTTTAATATTTTTAATTTTTTAATATTTTATTTATTTATTTGACAAAGAGAGAGAGATCATAAGTAGGCAGAGAGGCGGGCAGAGAGAGAGGGGGGAGCAGGCTCCCCCGCTAAGCAGAGAGCCTGATGCAGTGCTCGATCCCAGGACCCTGAAATCATGACCTGATCCTAAGGAATAGGCTAAACCCACTGAGCCACCCAGGCGCCCCCAAGTTTCCTCTTCTTATAAGGACACCAGTCATATTGAATTAGGGCCCACCCTGTTGACCTCATATTAATTTAACTACCTCCGTAAAGACCCTATCTCTAAATACAGTCCCATTCTGAGGCACCAGGGATTGGAACTTCAATGTGAAGTTTTGGAAAGACACAACTTAACCCACAACAAATGGCAAATGGTTTTCATTTTCCTTGCAAACCTCAGTTGGTAGTGGCTTCCTGTATACCCCCTGCTAAAAAGAATGAAAATGACTCTAAGACCAAGTCTACACAGGGTCCATATTACCAGTGGAAGCTATGGGCATGGGAGTGGAGAGTAGAAGTGTGATTGTCACGTGTCTACCCTTAGTGATGTGGGGCATATAGACACTGCCCCCTAGGAACAAGGGCATGCTTTTCTCAACATAGCCACACTACTAAAAGAGGGTCCATGGCAATCATGCACTCCTCTCAAGCCCTTCCTTTTACAGATGAGGCATACAGATCCAGGAAGGTGATGCCTTGCCTAAGATCACTTAATTCCTTTGTGACAATGTCGAGGCTAGATCCTGACTTCATATCTTTGATTGAGTCTTCTTTCCAAGACCCCAAGTTATCCTAAGTGACATCCAACAAAGACACAAACCCCTATATTTCCTAGGAAGGATTTCCCAAGTCTCCTATTCCTTCCCAAGAAGGAACCATGTGGAGAGAACTAAGCTAAAATTCAAAGGTCTTGGTTGGCTTCTATGGACAACTCCATGATTGCACAGACCACTAAGTATTAAAGGATTCTGAGGCTGCATCTAGGCCTTTCTGGAGAGAATGCTGCCATCAGGAACCATGGGTTTTTTCATTGATCTTAACCAGGAACCTGGGTTAAGAGACATGCCATGATGATCCTGATACCCAGACACAGTTATGTGACCTGCTCTGAAGGCTTTAAGCACATGCCCTTTCTTCATTACTTTCCAACCCAGAAGCTCCAGCTATCCATTATATGTGCCCCTATATGTTCAATCCCACTTAAATTATCACTGGTATTTCTCCATGTAGCATCTCCCTTCTGGAGATCTAACTCCTGGTCCCAATCACACACTGGCAACTTCCATACACTTGATGCAGCAATAGGCAAGGAATGTCTACTAAAGAGTTAGCCCTCAGCCACTGTTGGTGAGGGGACATACAAAGGTCAGCTGGCTCATGGGCCCCGGAAAAGGTCAACTTCGCGAGAAGAGATACCATTTCTCAAAGGCTTTCTAACATGCTACAACCTCATACGTGGCTGAACCATGGGGCTGCTCAGAGAGAGGCACTTCGGAGGAGTTGAAGCCATTTGCCTTTTAACTTCATACAGAGGAAATGAGTCTTTTTTAGGCTCTTCTGTTCCACTCAGCTCAGAACTCCCCAGCTCCTTCTTACTCCTACTCTCGGCAGGCAGACCTGGACAGCTTCTGGAACAGATGTTTGTCACGTAGAGGAAGATATTCCATGTGAATGGGCACAAGAACCTGGAAATAACTGGTTAAGAGCTCAGAGCTGAAGATGGTAAGATCTAGATTCAAATCTCAGTCCTGCTACTTTCTAGCTGTGTAAGCTCACCAAGTTAAGTAACTCGGTTAAGTAACAAGTTAAGTGATAATTTCATTATTTCCTAGACTTCAGTGTTCCTGTCCCAAATATGGGGACAATAACAGAACCTAGCTCATAGGGTTGCTATAAGATCAAGTGGGCTCATAGTGGCACCATTATCAGTAGAATTAATTCAGTGGATATTTAGGGAACACCTACTGTGAAGTATTTAGGATACAGATATGCATAAGACATTGTTTTTTACTTCACAAAATTCCTGGCCAATGACAATTCAGTTATGGTATGATATCAAGTGCCTAATCAGGTATTTGTCCAAAATACAAGGCAAGAAGGATTAATTCAGCCTGGGGAGCTGGAGAATTTCCTTTATATCATCCATATTTGAGCCTGACTTTGAGGAAGGAATAAGATTTCACAACAAATTCTTACCAAGACATCAACGTATGCCAGAGGAGCAAAGCTTCTTGTGGAAACTTTCAAATATAGGCTGTGCCTGTAGATGATGAAGTCCCTGGATTTATTCTCTCGGGTCCAGGAGGGAGAACCCTGTT
Organism: Mustela lutreola; assembly: GCF_030435805.1. Classification (NCBI taxonomy): domain Eukaryota; kingdom Metazoa; phylum Chordata; class Mammalia; order Carnivora; family Mustelidae; genus Mustela; species Mustela lutreola. Next base: position 49,006,294 of record NC_081294.1, on the reverse strand, counting down.
AGTCAGGAGACATGACCTCACCCAGGCTTGCTGAGTTATCTCGGTCAAGCCACCCTACTTCTCGGTGCCTCGGTTTCTTCAACAGTCAAGTGAGATTGATTTCCCACAAAGAGTTTCCATTAGGCTTGAGATTTTAAGTAAGAGGTGTGTGAAAGCTTTGGGAAATTAAAAGAGCTATTCAAGCAACAAAGGAGAACAGTAACAAATGTTTACTAAGCACTTACTACCTGCCAGGTACTGTGTCAAGGGCCTACAAGTCATCTTATCACAACCACCATTACCATTTTGCCAGTTCACAGATTAAAAAATTGAGAAGGTGACTTGCTCAAGGTGACAAAACTAATGTTGATATGTAAGTGAGGGCAAGGCAGAGTGCCCCTCCCCCCCACCTCTAGACATGCTGGAACTACTTTCTAATTATCATGAGATCTGGGGTCTGGGTAGATACCATGAGAAACGGAGGCACCAAGTAATACCACATCCATAATTGGATTCAGGGTGCAAAACAGAGGTCTGCTTGAATCTTGGGGTTTGCTAGACCCTAGAGAAGCACAGAGCATTCTAGTTCCTTCTGTTTTTTTATGGGGGAGATCAGTGCATAGCACAGCACTCCTCTATGACCAACAGGAGCCAAGAAGAGCTCAATACATAAATGCCAATTTTCCTTGAAACACACTCTGGGTCACTGCCTGGACAGAGTAGGGGGCCAATCAGAGCGTGACTCCTACTGCTATGGTTGCTATGTCACTGGGGTCATCCCTTGGCTATAGGCCCCAGTCCCACAAGACACCCCACTGGAGGGCCTAAGTCTCCTAGGAAGAGCTCTCTTAATCCCTACAATGAGCCTTAGCAGAACAGAGCTAACAGAAAGTAGGCCCAAGGACACCAATGCCTCCAAGCCATAAACAAGAAGGATCAGCTGTGAGAAGCTGAGTGGGAGGCTGACTGGCGTTCCCAGGGAAGGCCTACTAGGGAGAATGTGGAAGATGCATTGGGCTGTGTGAGGGTGGAGATAACCGAAGCCTCACAGCTGAGAAGGTCAGCTCAGGGCATCAGAGGACTCTCATCTACTGAGAAAGCCAAGAAATAGAAATTCCCAAAGACAAAATGGCACCCAAGACACTGGACCTGAGAGAAATCCTTGGTTACAATTTCTTCTGCTTTTGAGAGAAAGAAGTTATAGGGAAGATGGCTGTTGGTGTATAATACAGGAGTTATTCAAGGGCGACCTTGAGTGCGGACTATCTGCTATGGCTCTTACCATTCCAGCCACTTGTCCAAGTTTCTTTTTCCTCCTTCCATTTTTCCTCTTCTCCATCTCTTGCTACTACTTCTAGATAAAGTTTATTGAGTACTACCTCTAAGCCAAGCAGTGTTTGCTTTAAATGCATCATCTTATTTAATCTATGTTACAACCCTCTGAGGTGGGTAATATATAAAGATTTCAGAGAGGAAGAAACTAAGCTCAGAGAAGATTAAATAAGCTGTGCAATGCCACAGATCTGATGCAGCCTCCAAATCCAAATTCGTACTTTAAAGCTCATGATGTTCCCATTGCACTACCTTTCCTGAGAAACTTGTTTGTAGAGAGAGAGCTCATAAGAGGACTGTCTACCAGAGTGAGCTTGGGCTAAGTTTCTTTTTCTTTCTTACCAGCTATGTTATGGTAGAAATCCCTGACAGGAACTTTCTTCAAAACAGAGATGTTGTGAGAGTACTCAACTGTTCTTAGATAGGGATGTAATAAACCTACCTTTTGAGGGTTTGAGAAAGAAGCAGCCCCACACCAGGGGAGGGGTCAGAGGTGAGAAAGTGAGATCCATGTTGTAGGCTGGAGAAGGGGTAGACTTTGAAGCCAGCCCATAGCAGATGATGCTGTTGACAACTTTGATTGGAGCAAGTGAAGACAAGCTGAGAAAGCCTAAGTTCCTAGTGTGACCATGACCAGACTTGAGCCAAAGCCTCCCCCAAGAATGCTGCAGAACTATGCTTCACCAGCCACACCATGCTCCAATGAGAAACTATATCACTAGAAGATTGACCATACTCCAATTCCCTCCTCAGTAGGTGCCCAACGAAGATTAATAACCCTTCAGGCTAAGTAAGCTAGCCTTGGGGTTTGGAATAAGTCAAGGGGTGATGGGAGACTCTGAGTTTGCTTTAGTAAGTCATGGTAGGATTTTTTTTTTCTAAAGATTTTATTTATTTATTTGTCAGAGAGAGAGCGAGCGAGAGCGAGCACAGGCAGACAGAGTGGAAGGCAGAGTCAGAGGGAGAAGCAGGCTCCCCGTGGAGCAAGGAGCCCAATGTGGGACTCGATCCCAGGACGCTGGGATCATGACCTGAGCTGAAGGCAGCTGCTTAACCAACTGAGCCACCCAGGCGTCCCATGGATTTTTTTTTTTTTTTAAGATTTTACTTACTTATTTGCCAGAGAGAGAAAGAGAAAGAGAGAGCAAGCACACAAGCACAAGCAGGGAGAGTGGTAGGCAGAGGGAGAAGCAGGCTCCCCGCTGAGCCAGAAGCCCAATGTGGAACTCAATACCAGAACCCTGGGATCATGACCTGAATCGAAGGCAGACTTTTAACCAGTGAGCCACCCAGGCATCCTGTCATGTGAGGATTTCAAGCAATTACATGGAAAAATAAGAAAATTGATTCTATTCACACACTTAAGGTTGCTCCCCAAGCAGTGATATGACAGAATTTTTCTTTGGTGTTTCTCCTGTTAGTCTTCGTATTCTGTTGGTGAGATATGACAAAGGAGTAATTGGAATAACCTGCTCAAGAAAGCCATAACTCGGGGCGCCTGGGTGGGTCAGTGGGTTATGCCTCTGCCTTCAGCCCAGGTAATGATCTCAGGGTCCTGGGATCCAGCCCCATATCGGCTCTCTGCTTGGTGGGGAGCCTGCTTCCCCCTCTCTCTCTGCCTACCTCTCTATCTACTTGTGATCTCTCTCTCTCTCTCTGTAAAATAAATAAATAAAATCCTTTAAAAAAAAAAAAAGCCATAACTCACCAACACAAAGATGGTTTCTCTCCCCTAGCCCCTAGTCAAGTTAGTGTGGCCATATAAGGCTATTCAGGCTGTACACTGCTCAACTCCAAGGGACACTATTCAAATAGACCATGATATAAATGCTTTCTCCAGGAGTTATGCAATAAAGAGACAATGAACTTCACTCTCCCATTTTTAAGAATCAAGCCAGACATATCCTTCTCCACTCTGCCCTCCCCAAAGAGCCCAGCTGATAATCGCTCCCTCTTTTGTACACAGTGTACTCCTACAGTGTATACTCTAAAGACACTTCCTGCCTTGTAGTTACTGCTTCATGTGAATAGCTTATCTTTCCCACCAGACTATGGTTCTTAACCCTTTCAGAGGAGTCCTGGGCCCCTTTGAAAATCCTATCAAAGATACAAACATTTCCCCAAGGGAGGAAAAAAACATGTAATTTTGTATCCAATTTTAGGAAGTTCATGGATGCCCTGAAGTCCATCCACAGCAAGTTAGAATGTAGCTTCCATAAAAGCAAAGACAGTATGTGTCTTGTTTATGATGGTACCCTGAAAATCAGCACAGTGCCTGAGACACAGTAGCATAAGAAATGCCAGCTGAATGAAAAAATGATTGAACCCTGGGAAGGTCTTGAGTGCGGGGTCAGTGTCAGAACCATTTCTTTAGCCTCAAGAAGGTTTCCAAGACAATGGACCCTCAACCAACCTGACATAACACTCAAAAGGCCAGCTGATAAATTAAGGCTCAGTCCCCCTCTGGCATGGGTACCTCAGCCAGCCTAGCCCGTCCAGGCCCAGCCAGACAAGGAAACTTTATCAAGCTCCAGAGTCTCCACCATAGAAAGGCAGTGTCCTTGCTTGGTGAATGGGAAATCTAATCTGACACGATTGGCTCTTTTGGCCACTTAGAATCCTAAGAATTTATGCTTCCCTTCCTTTCTGCCCAAGGAAATAGAGAAGTTTGTTTAGGGACGTGAATGATAATGTTAATAAAATAATAATAACCCCTCTTATAATTTGAAAATTAAACTAACTGCCCTCCACACGTTCACACGCATGAGCTCTTCCAGTCTTCGTACAACATCCTGTGAAACAGGTATTGCTCTCATTTTACAGGTCAGGAAGTCGCGGCTCAGCAAGGCCGAGTTATCCAAGTCACACCGCCTGTCAAAGGCTAGAACTGGGCACCCTGGAATTCTATCTGTTTTCCTAGATTCTTTTGCTGACCTCAGGCATCCATCTGAGCAATTACTGAATCATGTATTAAATGTCTTCCATATGCATATATCAGCTGATTCTGAGTTTAATCTATCTAGGCCATGCCCCAGTCTTACTACATCAAGCTAGCAAAGTTAATCTGCTCAGCGACTATCACCTGCCACAGGCCTCCAGCTGCCAGAGGCTAGGCTAAATCTGACCAGGTACTGCCACGAGGACTCTCTTAGGTCAACGATCAGCAACACAGTGGACTAAAATGGCCCACCTCTCCTCTATTATCAACTGCTGGTCACAGCAACTTCTCAATCATACCTGCTCTCCATCAAGAGTAGGCTAGGTATATCCTCACTCCTGGACCACAAGACAGGAAGGATAGAAATTGGACAATTGGAACCTCAGCTACCACAAAGAACAGTACAAATAACTGAAGGAAAGAAAGTGAGATTGGGAAGTAAGTGAAAAGACCTCTGAGAGCAGGGACCCCTCCTGGAAGGAAAAGAAGTCTGTGGGGGGCACTCCAGGTGTTCTTTAAGGACACAAAGGTCCATGCCTCTGTGGCTGATTTAGACTTGCTTTCTTGCTTTCTATTTAGACCTGTATCAGAAGTAAAGAAAGGTAAGCGCTCCCGAGGCAACAGGCAAATTTTAGGTTAAGTACCAATAAGGACACAGGAGTGAATGAGACTGTGGAATGCCCACCCTCCAACAGAGAGTTCCAGAGTAGGATTTGCAACCTCCAGCATCAAATTGCTTAAGGGCAAATCACCGTGCACTGAGATGAAGTGGTAGATCAACGAACTTCTACACAGGATTCCCTTCCAAATTTGAAATTATATTGTCACCTCAAATCAGGATAACATCTTATAGTTGTACGGACTTTACAGTGTTCAAAGCACTTTTATGGAGATTGGATTGCCTTTGACAATTCTGGAAGATGGTCTGGGAAGAAATTACTATCTCCATTTTAATAATAAAGAGTGAGATTAGGACCCATACAGGACAATGCTCCTTCTAACGCGCTATAGAGGACTGTGCATCTTACCAGCTGGGATTTCAGCTCTTAGCAGCTCAGCTGACAAGGTCTGGACCTTTAATGCCAACCATTTGGATTTCTGAGAAAGCCCAGGGAAGGCCGCGCGCAGACACTGAGGCCTGGGCTTGGACAACAGCATAGTCATAGCAGCCAAGAGTGAGAAATTACAGTGACACCCCTTATCTGGCCGGAGCTGCCTGAAGATAAGTAGAAAAAGTGCACGTCACAGCTACTTCCTGGGTTTGTGTTCAGACAACCGTGGCCCCATAATCCCATTAAAAAAGACTCAGGTCATGAAATGCTCCTCTCTTCCTGCCTTTTTTGTCTTTTCTCTGCTCTTTGCTCTCTTCCAAGCCTCCTTCCTTATCTTACTGATAAGATAAGAGGCATGCTAGTCCTCACCTCTCACCTCTTCCTGTAGGATAGAGAAGCCACTCGCATGATGACAGGTGCTGGGAAAAGTCCCTTGCCCCCAGAGATCACGGCTCTCATAAGAGTTAATGTTCCCAAAATGAAGGGCAGCCTGACATATGTATATTAATTAGTTAAATCGCTAGCAACTTTGTGGGAATTATTTTATCACAATGTGTCCCTTTGCACCAAGAGTGGTTCCATTGATGTATCTAGTCAACAATTATGCTAGGCACAAAGACACATGGCTCTAGACCTCCTGGCAGTCCTGGTCTGTTACACAACTTCCCACAACTCTGTTATAGGAGTACATATCCTAATTTCTCTCAGCCTGCAGGCAGCTGAGCAGCAGACACAGGAGTAGCCTGGCCCCCCATATGAAGTTCTCATTTCTCATTTTCTGTGTGCTGCATCATGAGAAAGGCTGAGTACTGGTCTGGTGGTCAAATCCAAGAATCCTAGAGAGGAAAAGACAACCCCAGACCAAAGAATGGGAGAGCCTAAAGATAAACATCACTTCACAGTGTGTCTGGGATTTACCACCCTCCCCACTGCCACTCCCAGTCCATTCACACACACACATTACAACCCAAGCAAAGAATTGCTATGGACTCTGCCTTTTAACAGCATCTGATCTTGAAATCAGGGACCTGAGAGCCTCTGACCTCCTACTTGCTTCAATTTCCAAGCCTCCTGAGATGTGAGAGGCCCAAGACCACTTTATTACTTAACTTGCTTACCTTCCCTTATCTATACAATGGGTATTCTAATAGTACCTAAGTTGCTGTAGTCTACTGAAGACTAAACGAGGTAGTACAAGGAGATGCTTAATACTTGGCAAATAAGCATTCAGAAATATTAGTAGCCAGGTCTAGAGCCTTTCCGTTTGGATTTGTGGTAGTGTTTGTTTTGTTTTGTCACTAAATTACCCTTTGTGTCATGGAGAGGCGGGCTGAGATGTTTATGATTCACTTCCTGATTCAGGGAGCGGACTGACCCTTTGAAATCTCACCGGAAATGTACTTTGTCCTGCTGCAGAGTTTTGTACCTCCCCATGTCTTTTGTATTTCCCGGTAGCGCAAAGCACACCCCAAACCTGAGGTCTCCCCAACCATTTCTCAAGACCAGCCTCTTGAATCGAATTACAGGAAGATGATCTTTTCAAATGCAACTTTGATATCAAATTAGCCAAAAAGATACAGTGCTCCGGTCTTAGTGACACAATTCTTATCTCACTAGAGATTCTTGCAAAGACAGATATGAAAGTCTCATTCTTCCACAGAAGGGCTTGAGTAGAATTGAAGATTGTGCAGTTCAGGGGAGACTTGCTATATAATATCTGAAATCGCTAGACATTTGAAAGCAGAAATGTCTTTCTCCTTTGAGTATTGCATCCTAACTGCCATCCAGAGATGATTTATATGTGCTCATCCTTATTACAGACTACACATAATAAAGGCATGATAGAAATCATATCTGCATAGATTCAGGCAGCTCTGGGAGAGAGGCTGCCAGTTTTGTTTGACAAGACACTCAATCAAGCAAAAAGGTTTAAAATATTCCAGGAGGATCTCACTGCCTGCTCAAGACTGTATATTTTTATCCAGATAACAGAAATCCTAATTGAGCACAACATTAGTACTCATTTTTCCTAACTCCTTCCTGCAATAAGAAGCACCAAAGGAAAATTATGGAAACACTTTGCTTTTGGGGGCTCGGGTTTGGAAGGAGGAGAGTTTGCCATTCGGTCGTTCTCATAAACTCAGGCATTGCCATTTGTTTGGATGCTTCTAAGTAGAAAGTGAGGTCAGTGCACACCATGCTCAGAAAGAAATACACACAGCTGAGTTTTTTGCTACATTTTTGACTCACTGTGTGAAAATTTGCCTTCAGGACTTCTTCATATGCTTAAATCCCTTTTAAAGTCTTCTTTGCCCTTAGGTTTATAGTGGGGTCTAAACCAGGGGAGGCAAATGAGACACTTACCCAGGTGCAAAATTTAAGGGCGTACCAAAAACTCAGGAATCAAAAGAAATAGTTTAGTGCAATTTTAAAAAATAGAAATGAAGGCCAAAAAAAAAAAAAAAAATCCATAGTGAACAAAATACCAGAATTTTAAATAAAAACAGAAACCCCAGTCTATAGTTGTACAATGTTGCCTCAACTCACCTTATCCCAGCTTCAGCCCTGGATCTGGAAAAATTCATTTGCAAAATCAGGTCAGCTGGTCTGCGAGTTACATTTTCCTGATTTTATTTCTTAATGTTGTATTAAAATATTATTTATCTCAATTCCTGCACTTTTCATTGCCTACTTAAATTTTGCCCAGGAGGAAAACACTTTACCTGCCTCATCCTAGTCCCAGCCCCAAAATAGACAAAGATACTCCAAAACCCTCCAGGAAACTTAAAAACGTCAGATTCACTCATTTAAATACCCCCTCATCACCAGGCCATCCAGTGGCACCGAAGACCTTTAATCCAGACTAAAGGGGAGCAAAAGCGAGGGTGTGGGGCAAAGCCATCATCCTCCTTCCAAAAAGAATCTCTTTTCTAGCCATTATAAGAGCTGACAGGTTGATAAAATGTTTCAAGGCATAATGTTCAAACAGAGAAAAAATTAAAAATGTAATAATAAAGTTAAATGTAACTGTTTTAAAGCATAATTCTTTTGAGAGACGAGTTTTATGTTGGACCAGCATTTGAAGTAGCAGAGTAGTCATTATTAACAGGAACCTCTGAGAGAGAAGATTTAAATCACCAAAGTAATAAAAGCAGAACAAGGACTAGCACCTTGAAAGGCACTTGGAGAGAAGATTGCATACAAATGCAATTAAAACGATGCTTATAAAATACTAAGATGTTAATTGGGTTCGGTCCCAGAAGCCCCAGCAGTACAGTATGTCAGAAGTTAGCTGGTTTGAAGTTTAAAAAGAGTAGTTTAATTTGTACACCTTGTCCTAATTACAGAGCTTTCTGCAGCCCACGTATCTGTATGGTTTATTGTAGCTTGGAGCTTTGTAAAACAAACACACACACCAGTTAATTGGGTTATTGCGATGGAAAATTGGGCTACAGAACAGCAGCCTCTCTTGCTGGCGTGCCTTTACGGCTGGTAATGAACGCTCCAGCCACGTCAGGGAACCCTGATTTGTAAGGTGTGCGGTTTACAGCTTGGTGATTCTGTTGGTCTGAGGAATCGGAGGTGATGCCGTGAAAACAAAGAATCACACCAGATAATGTTCCCGCACCACCATGCTCCCGCCCCAGCTGGCTTGTTTAGAACTTTTAACACAGCCACCCTACTCCCTGGTCCCTGCCCTTTCAAACATCCCAGCCCCCCGTCTGAAGGCCACGTTCTCACATTAGAGCCCTAAGCCCCCGGAATGGAGCAAGGACAAGGGGCTCCTCCAGTAGGCCTGTTTTTAGAGCACCTGCAGGGAGAGGGAGACGCTGTGAGGTGGTGGTTTTTCTCCTAACCAGCAAATAAATACGTAATACTATCAAACTAGGACCATTAAATCGGATTAGGGTGAGTGTGGCTGAATCATTTTCCAGGAGTCCTATCGGAACGTGCTTCCCACGGTTGGGATTTGGGCCATTTCGTGCCGGAGACTGGCGAACTTCCTTCACGAGAGAGGCCATAAAGCTGTGACATATCCCGGGTTTACGGCCTCTTGCAGTCACTCTCCCCGTCCCCTTCTACCTCTAGCTGCTAAATGTGAATCCTAAATGAAGTGAGACGAGGGTACTGGCACTTTTATTCCTAGGCCAACTAAATTATTCATCTCTGGGAGGTTCAGCGTGAGCAATGAGGTAGCAGAGAGTGTGGAAAACAACAAATTCAAGATCTCCAGCCCTGAACCTAGCTTTTGGAAAATACAGGAGGGCCCCTCAGTGTAACCCCGGACAGACCCAGAGCAGTTTTCCACACGGAGTCTGTGGTCCAGGCCAGTGCCAGGTGGCTGACACAAAGCAAACCCAGACAGTCAACACCTCATTGCCACTGCGCTTCTACCTGGGTGCCGGGACGCTGGTTCCTCAAAAGAGAGAGGAACGGGGAGTCTGGGTGGCTCAGTGCATTGAACCTCTGCCTTCGGCTCAGATTGTCATCTCAGGGTCCTGGGATCGAGCCCCGCATCAGGCTCTCTGCTCGGCAGGGAGCCTGCTTCCTCCTCTCTCTCTCTCTGCCTGCCTCTCTGCCTGCTTGTGATCTCTCTCTGTCAAGTGAATAAATAAAATCTTCAAAAAAAAAAAAAAAAGAGAGAGAGAGAGAGAGAGAAAGGAAAGTAATCTGGTAAATGAAGGCACCCTAACGAGCTGATGTCTCCAAGTTTTCTGCAACCAAGAATACTGCAGCTTAAAGGAGAATCGCCATGGGTTGGCCGTGCTTTACACAAATTGGAGTAGGAAGGGCTTGCAAGCCAGGACCCTCACCCAAGAACTCATTCACCATGCAGAGTGAACTTCAAAACTCTCTTAACATTGGGGATCAACTTTCCAGTGTGCTGTAAAGAATCTCAAAATGCAAAGTCTGTCTGGTCAATGAGCTGACATTCGGGAGAGGCAAAGCCTGAACTTGGCTGTAAGGGCTTGTCTGGGGGGTAGAGCAGAGTAGGGATAATTATCTGTACCAACAATCTCCCTGGACCTGAAAATTTAATCTTAAAAGTATTTACTTTGGGTTAATCAAAATCCTAAAGGGACAATTCCCCTGTCCCACAGTCTGGATTTTAAGTAAGCCTGGCCATGGTGACTGCCACTTAGCATGCAGGAGACATGGAGCAGAGGCTCAGCCCTGTGAGTGATCCCAGCCCACTACTCAGCAGCCATGTGGCCTGGGGTACACACTCCTCAACTACTCTCTGCCTCAGTATCCACATCTATAAGCCAGAGACAATTCTATTACCTCTCTCGTGGGGTTCAAAGAACCAATGCAGATAACGTACTTAGGATACGGCCCAGGACACAACAAGCACAAATAAATGTTGCCTGTGATAATTACTACTATTCATACTATTCTTGTTTTACAGACGAGGAATTGAGGCTCGGAGAAGCTAAGTAATATCCTCAAGGTCACACACACACACAGAGGTGAAAGAGTAGAAATTCACATTAGAACCTAGGCATTCAAAGCCCAAAGCCCAAGATCTTAATCATTATGCAGGGCAAGTGTCCCTGAAGTGGGTAGCCCCTCAGACCCCAGGACTCATTTACTCAATCTGGGTCTTTTCCAACCCATAACCTGGAAGAAAGGAAGGGGAAGTCGGGACATTTGAGAATACCATGGTGCCCAAGACAGGGTGCATCCGAAGAGAGAAAAAAACTGCAGATCTGAGAATCCCAGGTCACAACAGACACATCACCCATTTCACAATCTCACTAAGATGGGTTCCAACCCTGGGAATCAGACTTAAGGACAGTCGCAAGGAGAAATTCCTGCAGTGCAAAGCTGCTATGGTTTCTGCTTAAAATTGACTTTGAGGTTGTATTAAGAAGCAAGAAAGCGTCAGCAAACCCAACCTCCCTGGCTCCGACAAGCCTGCGGCAGGTAGGTTATTATTATTATTTATTATTTGTTGATGGATATTCAAAGCCATCAGTCAGGTCTCCCCCTCGGGCCAGGAAACCGAGGAGCAACAGAGCTGGAAATCTCGCACTTGGTTTCCAGAGCTGCTCGGGAAGTGAGTTATTAAAGTACACTTTGCTATTGCTATCTGCTCTGTGGAGTGCTTGACCCTACATCTGACTGCAGGCTTCTGCTGTCCCTGCAGTACAGGCAACAGAAAGTCCTACAAATTGCAAAGAGGGACTCCCGGGAAGGGTGAGGAGGAACTGGACGGAAGCAGCAGAATGCAGGAACTTCTTGGAATGGGGATTTCAAACCCTTGTTTTGAACCCTCTATGCCTTAACCATTCATTACTCCATAACCACTGGACTCAGTGAGATCAGAAGATGAAGAAATTGTCCATTTAAGGATGGATGAGCTGTCAATGGCAATAAAAGTCCACAGAGTAAGAGAAGAGTCACTTGCCATATCATGTCACAAGGGCGAATAGTGACATAGTGACAGTACATTCCTCACCAGCGTCTTTCAAATTTTTTTGACCTTGACTATGACCCACAGTTACAATAACCCCCCAGCACCTCAGGCACATACTCACAAAGTGAAACGGACATTTCACTAAAACAGTACCCACTTGTACCACATGGGATGCCCTCCGATTCTTTCTATCATCTTTTCATTCTCCTTTTTTTTTAAAATCTTGATGAAGATCCATGATGTTAACTTCATAGCCACTGTAGGAATAAGAATCCTCTTGGGATTAAGAATAAGAATAAGAATCCTCTGAGAATGAAGTCAGGGAACCAACATTTTTGACAACAAGCACTCTGATGGTTTTCTTGCACACTAAACTACGCCTTCAACCCTCAGCTGCCTCAGCTCACCTTCTCAAGGAACTAGCGAAATCAGCCAGGAACTCTCAAAGTCTGGAGGTGACCAGCTCTGTAACACCTACTTCCCATCCGTGTTGCTTAATTTTATGTGTCAGCTTACCCGCCCTGTGGTGGCCAGTTATCTGGCCAAACACTAGTCTAGATGTTGTGGTAAAGGCATTTTGCAGGTATGACTTATTGTTACTCTCAGTTGACTTTAAGTAAAGCAGATAATACTCCATAATGTGGGTAGGCCTCCCCCAGTGAGTTGTGGGCCTTAAGAGCAAAAACTGAAAAGACAAAGTTTTCCCGAAGAAAAAAATTCTACCTCAAGACTAAAGAAATCCTGCCTGAGCAGCCAGCCCACCAGCCTGCCCTCCATATTACAGACTTGCCATCCCCCACAAGTGCATGAGCCAATTGTTTAAAATACACACACATACATACAAATATATATGCATATACGCATAAAACTCCTAGTGGTTCCTCCTTGTGGTTCCGTTTCTCTGGAGAATCCTAACTGACACAAGATCCTAAGTCACATTTACCATTCTGTGAACATCTTAAAACAAGAAAAGAGCATGTTTACTCTGGCCACATGGTGCAAACTAAAGGACAGGAAGAATCGAAAGAGACTTGAAATCTGGGTGAGATAGAGGCACCTGAGCTTGAATAGTGGGAATGGAGACAGGAGGGTGTGTTCCCAAGACGTTTATGAGCCATGAGAATTAATGGTTAATTTCTTCAGGAGTTTGAAGGAGAGTAAGGAATACAGAACGACGCCCAGGGTTTTGGCTTGGCATGGTGTGTAGAAATAAAAAACAGAGTGAGCAGTTTGGGAAAGAAAGATCATGAGCTGAAATTTACGCAGTTTCCAAAAACCTGCAGGGGAAGATACCTACTAGGTGGCTGCTACATGTATCCGGATTTTAGAATCAGATCCAATCTAGAGAGAGATTTTGGAGTCATTCGCTCCGTAATAAGCAGTACTTGAAGACATGGGGGTAGATATGTATATTAATTAAGACGTTAGTTAAGACACAAATTGTATGAACCAAAAAAGTTGGTGGATGGGTGGCAGGCAGTAGTATTTTCTGGCTCATATGTTTAAAAATGCAAGAATATGCTGGCATTATATACAGTTGCATAAGGATGTCCAAATATCCAAATAGCATGACTAGGTATCAGCCTCTATTTCTTATTTCAGGGTTTCTTTCCCCTCAAGGTGGGAAAACAAACACCGCCAGTACATCCAGACTGACATCCTACAAATTTAGTAACCTCCGTATAAAAAGACTACCTCTTTGCAAATAAATCCAGCAAAAGTTCCAGGGTTACAGGTTTGGGCTGCTCCCCCAAATCTTACCTGTTTTGCTTCTCCTCATTCAGGTCTGAGCTCAAATGTCAGTTTCTAGTGAAGACTTCCCTGAACATACTGTCTAAGATAGCTTCCTACCTCAATCATTCTTTTTACTTTTATTCTACTTTATTTTATAGTACTTGTCATTACCTGATATTACCTTGTTAATTAATTTATGTACTTAATTAATTGTTTTTATCTATCATCACACTGGAATAGGAGCCATGAGCACAAAGACTATTTAAATTCTATTCACCTTCCGGATTCCCAGTATCTAAAACAGTACCTCCTGGCACATATTAGGTGCTCAATAAACATGTGTTCAAAAGGCACTAACTATGGTGGGCATATTTACACCAAAAAAATGTTTAAAATCATGGCTTCCCTCCCCGCCCCGAATGCTGATTGTCAAACATTCACCAGCATACCAGAACCACATACACTGAGATTAGGAGAGGTTTTGTTGGTTCCCCACAATAAATCAATTCACTTTAACTAAAGGAAGGGTAGGATGGATACAAGGAGGGCCAAAAAAGCAGATAGCCACCATAACAAAGTTGACCAGGAAAAGGTCATAAACCAAGAGAGATATAACAGTGATAAAACCTTGTAGGCTAACCAACATTTAAAAGAAAAGTGGGTGAAGTAGAACCCACAGAGCATATATTGAGAAGGAGTCACCAGAAATGAGAAAATCAAGTCATTGCGATGGCACAGAAGCCAAGGAAAAAATAAATTTGAAGAAAGAAGAAATGGTCCATTCTATCTTACACTGAAAAGTGTAAGATCTTGTAAGATCATGCTTTTGTGTGGTGCCAAGTATGAGGATCAAGGGAGCCTAAGGTAGTAGTTCAAAACTAGGGTCTTCATTTGATTGATGAGATGGCAAGATTATGACAATCACTGGTCCACATTTCTCTATTGGGCGGAATTAACATAGCAAAAGTTATTTAAGACCCCTATCTCTTTTTCTCAACTACTGGGGTTCTTTGTGCCTACAGGAAAAAAGCAGGGCTCTATACTTTATGTGGCTCATTGGAGTACCACTGGCACAACAGATCTTATTCTTTCCTTGAGTGATATCACCTTTAAACCCAATTTGGTTGTGCCAAACACTGCTATCAGATACCTCAGCTTCCTTCCACATCTGTGTATCTCTGCCCAAGATTGAAATGCTGGGAGAAAAGGTCATATACTTACCATGGTGATCAAAGAACAGTGACTCCTCCTAGAAGAATAGTGTGTATATGGTATATGTATATGTGCATATATGGATGTGTGTAATGTAAGTGTGCAAGAACATGTATGGGTATGTGCATATATATGTGTATATACATGTAGCTACATCTATATATGGTACATGTGTATGATTCTATGCATATGAGATTGTATATGTGAGTGTCTTTTATGTTTATACGCACACGTGACTGTGCATACATGTAAGGGAGGAACATGCTGGGAAGATAAAGTCCACAGTCTCAAATATTTTTTGTTAAAATCTGTAAGATATTTTTGAACTTCAGTAACATTCTCTACCAGCTATGTAACTAGGTATATATAGCCTATTATCTTTAAACACTAGTTACTCCCTTTTATAAAATGGGAATAGCAATACTTCCCTTTCAGGGTTGCTCCAAGGATAAAATAAGACATGTATGCAGTAGTGGTACAACTGGTACAATAATCTTAATAAATAGGAGTTCCTATTCTTACTACCTTATTATCTCTGATACGCTATGGTGTTCATAAATAGGTCAAAATCAAGTCCCAAAAAAAGTCCTATTCAATCTCATTGTGTCTGCCCCAAAAGCATCACTTTGGGAAATTCACTCTTGTGCCAACCCCAGGAGGCTACTCCCTCACTCTCATCTCAGGGGCTTTGTTAATGTGCTTCTTTCCACCTGGAATATTTTCCGTTCTTACAATTCTACTGCTAAATTCTTCCCCTTACTCAGAGCTGGGCTTCAACCCACCATTCCCATTTAGCCTTCACTGACCCCTCCAGGCCTTCTTAATCTCCTATTCCTCTGATTGACAACAGTACTTACAGGAAAGATGCGACTAGCTCCAAGAGTTGTGGCCACCTGAGATGCTACGTTGAGAAGGATTCTGAGACTGAAACCATGTCCAGAATCAGCAAGAAAAGAATTACAGGGTCTGACATGGGGTGCAAGAAGTAGATGCTATGAGCTACCCACAACATGGTTGCAATACTTGCCATATTAGTCTTTCATCACACAAGATATTGTACTATTCACCCAATGCTTCATGTGTGCTCTTTCCTTGAAACCAGGGACCTCGTTTCATATTTTTTTATTTATGCCCACTCTAACTAGTGTGGTGCTAAGTATGAGGCAAGCTATCAATCAAGGCTGGTGGGAAGATTAATTCATTCCTTGATTGGTAGCCAAAAAGCATGAGGTCATGTACTACAAACTCAGAGCATCTGGGGACAATGAACAAATGCAATCCCACAACCTCCCCCCAGGGACCACGGGGACAATGGCGTGATCGTGGCTTTTTGACTGAGCTAGACTCCAGTCTACCTATTAGCTGGGTGGCCTAATGGCCAGGTCATGTAACCACGCCAAATGTCAGTGTCCCTATCCAAAAAGAATGGTGCTAATAATATCCACATTGCAGGATTATTGAGAGGATTAGAAAAGATCACACATATAAAAGGCTTGACCCAGTTCTGAATAGAAAAGAGGCATTCAGTGTATCTGAGTTTCATTTTTTAAGATATGAATAATGAATTTGAAAAGAATTCAGAAAATCATCATCATGTGGCAATCTGGTCCCCCAGGAAGACAGTCCACACCAACCCCTTGGATCATGCTTTTGTGTGGCACTTATGAGGAATCCCCTCTTCCGCTCCCACTTGGCTGCTAGCCTACTACCCACCTTCTGCCCTCTCCACCATCCCCTTTGCAGGTAATTTGGAGCTCTTCCTACGAGCACAACAGGCTCTCTTTATAAAGGAGAAGTGAGGACTGGAATGTTCAGACACGTTTTCCACTGAATCAAGCCTGTATTTCTCAGGCAGGAGCTAAGCATACTTAGACATGTGGAATGTCAGCCAGGATCAACAGAGACCCTGGATTACCCTTGCTTATGTAATTTTCTGGGGAAATCCAGGGCATTAAAGTCACTAACCACTTTGCTTCAGTTGAAATAGTGCCTCCTTTTAGAGCCAAATGTCAATCTAGGATAAACCATACATTCCAACCCATAGATAAAACATTTATTTTTGAAAACAGCCACCATTTATTGAGTACTCACTATGTGCTAGGAACTATGGTAAGAACTTAATAGACAGAGTCAGACTTTATCCTCCCAACAATCTCAAGAAGTAGTACAAATTACTGCTTCTCCTCAAATCTATATAAAATCCAGTCATTATCTGAAACGCTGTGTTTCAGTGGTACTTAAAATGCACAGAGACATTGCTCCTCCCTGGGCTATATCTCTGCCCTGCCGAACACTCAACACAATCACCAGGAATCCAATGGAGAGAGATGCCCAGGGACAAAATTCCCAGTCTTGCTCCAGAGCCCCCAGAGATTTCCTCCTACAATATCCATTAGCCCCAGCAGACGTGCCTGGTGTAAATCACCACCCAGCACTAGATGAGAATATAGTTATTATAACAATTGCTGCATTGCATGATGCTTGTGCCATTCGGAAATGTAGGTCTAATTAGCTCTAAGCTCTAGAAGATTTGAGTACGGTAGTTTCATTTTGGCTTAATGCTCGGTGCCTGGTGTAAAATCTGAATTTATTACTCTTTTTTTTATCATTTCTGCATGGCTCAACCAGTTGTATCAAAACTACTGCATGTTATAGACTTTAAAAAGTGATTCCCTGTAGGCATTTTAAGGTATAGGATCTATTATGAGAAGATATATATTTGACAGCATTCTGTTTATTACTCAGTTCCGCTACGTTGTTCATGAACCCAGTGAAAGATGTTCACAGTGGTAAGTAACACTTTATTCCAGGAAGAAGAAACGCAGGCAACTTCCTTCAGTAAGTATTCGAATCAGTGTGTGACAAGACTAATGGTCAAATGTTTCACATACTCCATCAAGACTTCACAAGCAAGAAACTGCTTTAGTGCTACATGGCTCCCTAGATTTTATCCAAAAATATTTTTGCATTAAAAGTAGTGGGTCTCAGCAGTAGATAATCTATGTTGCATTTCTGAACATTTTAAAGAACAAAACCCAGGTACCATCTTCCCTACTAACCCAGCCCCCGAGAATAGCTATTTGGAGTTAGGAATGGAAGACATCCCTGTTACTCCTTATCATATTTATTTCTTTATTCTGTTTGTGCCTGAACTAGTCCAGATCTGGGCCAAGTGTCTTGGGGAAGCTAACCCAGAAGCCCTGACCTCACTGAGCCAAACCAACAAACCCCAGCACTTCCTAACCTCCAGAATTCTTGTGTGCAATAATCCTACTGTTTAAACCACTTTCTCTTGGACACTCTGTTATGTGCAGCCAAAAGCATCCTGATTAAATCACTAGAAATAGTATAATCTTCCATCCTCAAAGTATACAAATAGGTAGAGAAGAACATGTACTCGACACTTGGACCTAGATACACATCTTGACTCTCTCGTTTATGGATGTATCTGTCTCCCTACTGGTCTGTAGTCCTCTTGAGGATAAGGAACATGCCTAGGTTATTCTTTATTTGTGAAGAGAATGTACTAGTCTTTTACAAACTCAAACATCTTGAATGCAGCCCAGGCTCTGCCATTTACTAATTCCGTGACCTTTGAGCAAATGATTTAACTGCTCTAACTTAAAAATAAATAAATAAATAAATAAATAAATAAATAAATAAAAATTAGAAAATTAGTACCATAATACCTACTTTATAGAATTGTAATGTGAACTAAGATAATCCATGTAGTAAACTACTTAGCACAGTACCTGAGACAATGAAAGAATTTTTTTCAAAGACAGTTAATAGTAGTAGTTTTGTATATTTACCACCTGCCGATTTAATAAGAAATTATTGAATCAGTGAGTGAATGAATGAATGCATGAAAGAATTAGTGAGTAAATGGATGAGTGAATATTAACTTTGCTTATGTTGCTTTGAATGTTCGAAAAGGCATAAACCTTAGAGGCTTGAGACACTGAGAATTAACTTGGAATTACTGAGAGGCAAAAAGAAAAAATAATAAAGGAAATTAACTTGGATTGTGATATAATTTTTAAATCATGGACTTCTCAGCTTCATTGTATCAAGTTTATGGTTCCTTATCCATTTTTAAGAATCTCTAGGAAAAATTTGCCCAAAAGCAATCTGTTCTCTTCTTGGGAAGTAGTCTCTCTTGGTCTTGCTCCCAAGGACACAGAGGAGAGATGCCTCCCACTTTCATGTCCCGTATCGGCTTTCCAAAGCTGAAGAGCACCTCTGGCTTCTGAGGCTGCGCTTCTGCTGACTCTACCTATGTCCTCTGCATCATTCCACTGTATCTCCTGGCCTTGGAAAGCAAATATTTTGGAACATCAGCCACATCTCAATCACATGTAGAAGTGCTGTAGGACACCACCCAAACTAACACATTCATTCTCATAGTCTCTGGGAATATTGGCTCTTTCTCCGGCAGCTGCTCACATCCAGAAATGATTGCTCATTTCTGGAGCACAAAGGCCTAATCCCCTTGCTTCAATTCAGGGCAGCCCAAGGTCCATCCCAGTGCTGAGGCCACAGTCTCTGCTGCAATTCTACATCCACCTCTGTCCAATCTTAACTTCCTCACTCCCTCCTAGGTGTTATTCCTGCAAACCTGCCCCAGGAGATACCTTTCTCTTTCTCACTAGTCTCAGAGCCTATTTTCAGGAAATCTGGCCTAAGACAGAATCATTTCAGGTGCCAGAGATAATAGCAGTGGGTTTTTATGGAGGCTTCATTACATCGGCATGATTAGTTAAATCATTGGTAGTTGACAGTTAAACTCAATCTCCAGCCTCTTTACCCTCCCAGGAGGTCGGAGGAGGTGGGACTAAAAGTTCCAACTCTAATCACAGGCTCAGCTCCACTGGCAACCAGCCCCCTTCTTTAGCTGCACTCTAAAAGTCACCTCATTAACCTAATGAAAGACACTTTTTTTGTTCCCATCACTTAGGAAATTCCAAGGGTTTTAGAAGCACGAAGCCAGAAACAGGGACAAAGAACAAATACATAAGTCTTACTATAAATCATAATATCATACCCTTCAATCTACATTTCTGAAGACTCTCAACTGGAAGGAACTACTTTTTCCAGAAGTGAGTTGTCCACACAGTAGGTATTAGGTATTTAGCCAAAGACCCAAGGACATAACAGCTATAAAGGTGGTAAGAAGTAGTTGGATTCCAAATTCAAATTTAAGGTAGTGGCAACAAGATTTTCTGATGGATTATACATGTTTTTAAAAGAAAGACAGGAAGGAAGGGAGGAAGGACAGCAATGACTTCAAGATTTAGTCTGAGCAACTAAAATAAAAGATATTACGGGGAGAAATAGGCTTGAGGAATAAAATTAAATTGTTAAATTTTAAGCATTTTAAGCTTGAGTCATCTAATAGCCACTTAAGTGGAACTTTAAATAAGGAGTTGGGACTCGAGTTAAAGAGAGGTCCAAGCTGAAGATACAATTTGATCGTTATCAGCGTACAGATGGTGTTTAAAGCCCTGAAACTGATGAGATCATCAAATGTGAGTGGAGACAGAGAAGTCAGGGTCTGAGGGCACTCCAGTATTTAGAAATGTAGGTGATGAGAAGGAGCCAGAAAGGATACTGAGAAGGAAAAATAATGAGGTAGGAGGAAAACCAAGTGAGTATGGTGTCCTAGAAGCCAAGTGAAGAAGTACATTAAAAAACAAGGAGAGATCAATTGCTAACAAGTTGAACAAGATGAACCCTAAGAAGTGATATTTGGTCTTGGCAATATGGAACTGAACTACCAGCAACTTGGACAAGAGTTGTTTTTGTCCATAGTGGAGAAGAAAGCCTGCACAGAAGAGTTCATAGAAGAACGACAGAAGGACTCTAGTCAAATGACAGAACCGCCTGGAGTTTTGTGCTAAGACTGTGAAATTAAGCCCAATTCAGAGAGTGCTATGCTCAATTAATGATGTCTGCCATGAGTACAGGATAGGAAAACAGTGGTATGTACAATACATATTTACTATTCTTAATCCAGGCTAGTCATTCATTCCTTATTCTCTGTACACCTTTTTACTCTACAACCCACTTGGGGGACTCGTTAATGGTTAATTCAATGTTGTTCCAATAAACTTCTGGTTTTTCAACATCCAGTTATTCTTGAATAGAAAAAGATTTTTTATTAAATTCTATGCCCTGGTTGGATTGTTTTAAACCAGTTTCCAGTGTACCATGGAAAGTAATTTATGAGAGTTCTGAACGAACTCTGTATGCCTTAAGATATCACATCTCTCTGAATAACTAAATTACTAAGCAAAAAGCTTTCAAAAGGGTTTTAAAAAATCATATTTGGTTATGCAACACATACTTGTATTTCCGTGTCTCCCTTTTCTCTGGGAGTCAGGACTAGGTAAGAGAGATTTTCACATATGCATGTGAAGTTATTTCTTTTCGTTGAAGGTCAAAAGGCCATAATGGGGCACCTGGGTGGCTCAGTGGGTTAAAGCCTCTGCCTTCGGCTCGGGTCCTGATCTCGGGGTCCTGGAATCGAGCCCCACATCAGGCTCTCTGCTCGGTGGGGAGCCTGCTTCCCTCTCTGTCTCTGTCTCTGCTTGCCTCTCTGCCTGCTTGTGATCTCTCTCTCTCTGTGTCAAATAAATAAATAAAATCTTTAAGGGGAAAAAAAAAGGCCACAATGTACAGTAAGAAAAACTGGTAAGAATAAGAGGTACACAGACATATTAAAATTTGATTCAATGACCAATGGATTTTCAATATGACCACATTTTCTCCAAGTCTTATATTTTCTCCTCTTCTCCGAAAGCATTTCTTTGGTACTCACTTCCTTAGGAAAATATTTCCTAGAAGGGTATGTGCTATGGTCTTCAAAAGTTAATTTCCCTTTAAATTTACGTGCCTGCATTCTAACACTCAGAGCATCCTAACTGCTCAGAGTTGGAAAGTTTCTTGAGTTATCTTTTTCAAATATCTATTCTGTGTGTGAATGAATCCTAAGTCCACTATCCCTGACAGATGGACTTCAGATCTCTCGTTAAACACCTCCAATAATGGACAACTCACTTCCTTGGGATAAAGCAGTTCCCTCCAGCTGTCAGACTTCTGAAATGAGAGTTGAAGGGGAGACTGGACGTTCAAATAATTGAAGGGATATGCACATATGTGAGTTTCTTTTCTCATACAATGTGTAGGGTTATATAACAAGATGCTCAGATTCTTTGGTTATCTGGGGTTGACTTCTTTTGATTCTTCTCTGATTTCTGAGACTCCAAGACAGAGTAAACACTCTTCATTTGTCAAATAAATGCCTGCCAACTATGCCCAGACTTAAGAGGGTTTCCACTGAAATAAACTCAGGACTGTCTGATTTTTAAATCTCTTTTGTTCTTGGCCTAACAGAGAGGCATATAGTTGAGCGGGTGGAGGGACAACTGGCATAATGACCTCCTAGTTCTCTAATTATGGCACCAATAATCCCTTTTATATTCTGGTGTTTTGTAGCATGTTTATGGTTTTGTCTTATTTCATCTTTAAGGCCAAACAAAAGCTGACTCCAATTGCCACAAACTCATGAGGCCCCAGCCACAGGCCTCAAGCAAGGAAACAAACAAATAGAATGCATGGGAACCCAGTTTCTCAGATTAAATATGACAATGGTGTAGAGTCCATATGTCCCAGGAAAAAGAGGACATTTAAAAAGTCTCCAGGGTGCTCTGTCAAATAGGATCATCCAGGTCCCATGCAATTGTTCATTTTTCATCCTCAGTGGAATGTCATATGGATTCTGTCCTTCACTTATGCTTCAAGATGGATGGCCAATTGTTTAAGCCTGGTGTTTTTCATTAATTATTCTGCCAACAAAGCTTTAAGTAAAGTCATTTAATTTAGGCTTTGCTTAGTGGGTTATAGAAAATCAGTATTTATTACTATTTTTTTTTTACTCCTCCCATCTTTTATTACTATTTTTTATTAACTTTTATTTTCCATAGGACTCAACCAAAGAGACTAGGGCTTTGAAATTTTACAAGCCAATTCCCCATAGATAACACAAAGCATTAGATTTATTGCCAGGAGTAAGCAATTTTGTAACTTATGCTTAGGTATGTCCAGAGAAAAGAAAGAGTAAGAAAGTAAAACACAAAATTTGTTTTTTTTCCACGTGTGATAAGATAAAGTAAGAATGTGTTTTAGTTCATCTGTGGATTTGAAATGCTTCTTTACAGATTCAAATACCAAAATGACATTCTCATCTATTCTAGGGGCAGAGGGGGATAATTTGGTAAGGACTGGTTTTCTTTTTTTTAAGGCCAGCAAGGCAATCTGGTTATATCCATCGTTACCCTTAGTTAATGACCTACTTGTTTGTTAGCAGCTGCTGTTGCCAAGGAAAGGTACCTGGTTTCTAACAGTAGTACCTCATTGCTAGTTGGAGTGAGAGAATGAGAGGAACCAATGGCCTGCCTCAGGGCCATGTGGGTGAGTGGACCGAGCTTGAAAAGAATGTGCTTTTCTTCAGTTACCTAGAATGACTGTAAGTCTCTCCCTTGGAAGAAACCTAGGAAAAGAACAGTCCAGGTACAGAATTATCCTAAAACTGGACAGAAACAATTTGATAGAAACAAGGTTATGGTGAAAGCATTTCTAGGATTCACATTTACTTGGAAAAGAATATAAAATATAATTTTGACAACAAAATGCCAATTTATTCATTTTTAGTGAGAAAATTATTGAGCAAAATGAAAATATTTGCACTGTATGACTGGGGCATACTCCTCCTGTTTTCAAGCCACATGCAAAGTAAAACATGGGAATTAGAAGGGGCTTGGAGCTCATGGAACCTTAAGAAAAAAGGATGGATAAATGGGTCTTTAATGGCACCCATCTGACAGTGACAAGAATCTTAACAATCGGACCATAAAGTTTCAAAGTCCCTCAGCTAGAACTCCTCTCATTCATTGCCACTAGCCCTAACCTGTGATTGAAACCAAAAATAAACACAAAACTAAAATCAAGCCTTTCCCACTGACCTTTGTGCAGTCTATGGAGAATTTTGCTGCTTCCTTTCCAGGTGATTTGGAAGCAGGGAGATAGCCAAGTTTCTAAGCACAAACACTGACCCATGTATTTGGAACATTAAAGACAATGGAAATAAAAATTAAAAATGCAATCTAGGAATACATCAATTAATACTCAAGTCCTTGAATTTATAACAATAGTTTTAAAAACTAACTGGTTACCTTCAGAGGAGGATAGGGAACCAATTCATTATCTTTATGGTAAATAAAGAGAAAGAGTCAAGCATATCCTGAACTGCACCACTGGGTAATCAAAGAGTAGATGAGGGGAAGCATCTGCTTATAAGTTTTCTAGCTAATAAATGAACGGTAAGTGGTAGAATTAGACATCACCATTTAGTCATTCCCAGTGAACTAATGGATCCAAACATTGACCATTGACTGATGTCAACATTCAAAAAAAGAGCAAAAATTGGATGTCATATGCCTCCTGGTGAAATAGCTCAATGCCACCTGCCAAATGAACCTGAATTTAATCAGGTCTCTAAACACAGTTCCCAACTTGCAGACAATACAGAAGACAGAGGAACATATTGAACTGTACAATAAGTACATAATCAGCAACATCCATACTGTAAAAAAACTCCAGAGGTCAAAAGGTAAATTGTAGGGGCGCCTGGGTGGCTCAGTGGTTTGGGCTGCTGCCTTCGGCTCGGGTCATGATCTCAGGGTCCTGGGATCGAGCCCCACATCGGGCTCCCTGCTCGGCAGGAAGCCTGCTTCCCTCTCTCTCTCTCTCTCTCTTTCTGCCTGCCTCTCTGCCTACTTGTGATCTCTGTCTGTCAAATAAATAAATAAAATCTTTAAAAAAAAAAAAAAGGTAAATTGTAAGAAAAAGAAGGGACTGTATGAGAAATATGTATGTTAAAGGAAATTTTAAGATAATGTCAATTTTTTTTAATGTGTAAGACCGAACTAGAGGGTTTCGGGATGTTCACTTGGATGATGAAACTATATGGGACACAAGGAAGTGATTACCATAAAAGTCAGGTTACTTTTGGGGAAAAAGCGGAGTGAGATTCAATAGAGCAGATAGCTTTCTGGGGTGAATGACAAAATTTTATCTCTTGACCTCAATGGTGGTGAGAAGGGTGCTGCAACCTTAGAACTCATTAATCTATACAGCTATTTTGTGAGACTTTTCATATGTGTTTAACAATAAAAAGTTTGCAGAATGAGAAATCTACTCTTCCTTTTCACTGTAGGTTTGTTTTTTTTTTTTTCTTTTATGGTTTTGTTTCACTTGGCCTGAGGAAGACTTCTTACCCTCTCTATAAGAGACTCAGCCAATCATCCAATCAATCAATCACTTCTCAATGTCAAGATATTTGGAATAACTATATAACGGGCTATGCTCATTGTAATCTGGTGATTTGGATTTGACTGACACCCCTTGGGTTACTCTGGCCCAAAAGCAACATTTCTAAGAGGCTCTCCAGGAATACAACAAACCCAACCCAGGAGCCCTAGTAGGCTATCTCCTAGTGGTGAAAAACAGGACTTATAGTTTGAGATGGTTGAAGTCATTCTCTTTAATAGTCATCCCTCCCATGGACCAGAGTGTGGTGGCAATGTATCTCTTGGGAAAACAAGGGTGATTTCAGTATCCCAGCATATTATCATGCGGGAAAAAAAAATGACCTCCTCAAAGCCAATCAAGAAATTACACAAGTTTAGGACAACAGCTCACAGTTATAACCAAGTGGCAAAGCTACAAACAGTTCATAAAAGCCTTCCAGGGCATGTAGTAAGGTGGGGGAGACGGGATGACTTCAACTGTATCCATTTTTACAGATCCCTCTCCAGCCCCCTCCACTGCCTGAGCAGGTCTTGGCTGTATACATGCCTACCTTGGCTAATAAAATATAAGAGCTCTCACACTTTTCTAAAACAAGCCCATCTCATTCCCAGGCAGTTTTCAGCCAGTGCCTAGAGACAAGAAAACTGGTGCCTTGAAAGAAGAAGTGAAGACTTCAGCTTCAATCCCACAAAATCAACTAACTTGGTTTTGTCGCTCCCTCACCCAAAATCATTTCTATTATTTTCAATAATAATGATTATAAATTATTTTTAGAGTTCAAGGCTCAAGAGCACTTGAGACTGGCTTATATTAAATTGGCCAATAAAGCACCTTGAGTCAATTCAAATTGTGAAAGGATGCAGAGATCGGGGAGTATGGCGCATGGGAGAAGAGGGAGCTATTGGAAAAAAATCTCCAAACAGAAAACACTTTATAAGTTTTCAAAGCGTTTTAAAAGTCAATCTGATATGTAAGTAAAAGCTAACAAACTGCACATTTATATCCCTCACCTAAATCACATTCACACTGGGCATGTAAAATCCAAGATGCAAGATTTTATGGGAGCTGGAACACATAACATGTCTGTGTGTCAGGAAGCTGATGAGACAAGACTTTTAATGACCTAAGGCAGTGGCACTCTGGGGCACAGACAATAGCCTTAACCATCCAAAGCCCTGTAAGGAAGGTTTGACCCCATTATTAAAGGGACAAAGTCCATAGATTCTGTGATAATAATCTGTTATTGGAAGCCTATTTGTCCAACATTCTCAGATTATTAGTGGAGGAACTAAGGTCCAAGGAGGAATGTACTTACTTAAGGTCTTTGAGGTAAACACTAATGCCATCCTCCTGCTCTTCCCAAAGGACAAGGGTAATCACTTCTCATACAGCCATATGCTCAGAAAAGGGGCCCACTGCCACCCCCAAAGAAAGAACCATGAAAGAACCATGGCTGGTCAAATCCAACCTCAGCCATGTCACTGCCATTGCTCAGGCACAGACATGTGACCAATCCTAGCCAACGGGATCTGGAGATAATTTCCTGGGGAATTACCAGTAAATACTTTCCTCCATAAAAACAAGAAAGAAGAAAAATAAATACTGCTCTTCTTCTTCATAGGATACTGTAATATCTGCATACACATGAAACTTCTATAGCCAGAAGACAGCCATAACAGAAAGGCTAAGCAGAAAGATGGCAGTCCTCAATGACATCAGGAACCTGTGATTCTGGACTTCCTGTTACACACAATAGTAAATATCCTTAAGTTAATTTTTGCTGTACTTTGAATTTCTTTCAATCTAGAGGATCCTAGCTGATACAATCTTTCAGAAAGTTTGTGGCAAGGCTAGGATTAGAAAAGGAACTCATCACTTCCAGGCCAATGAAGGCCTCTATTTAAGGGACTGATAAAATCTGTGAACAGGTTTACCAGTCTAGGTAATGCCACGGTAAGAAACAATCCGCATATCTCAGGCGTTTACAAAAACAAGGTTCTATTTCTTGCTTGTGTAACATGTCCATCAGCATTGGCTGAAGCTCTGCTCCAGGAACGCAGCCCAATGAGTAAACTCTTTTCTGAAATATTACTGACCTTGTGACAAAGCAAGAAACAAAGCATGCCAAACCATGAACTGGCTCTTAAAAGTTCCATTCAGAAATTTCACATATCACATTCTTTTTTTTTTTAATTTAAGATTTTATTTATTTATTTGAGAGAGAGAGAGAAAAAAATGAGCAGGATGGAGGGGGTGAGGGAGAGGGAGAAGCAGGCTCTCTTCTGAGCAGGGAGCCCAATGTGGCACTCTATCCTAGGACACCAAGATCATGACCTGAGCTGAAGGCAGAAGCTTAACCAACTGAGCCACCAGGTGCCCTACACGTATCACTTTCACTCACACGTCATTAATCAGAGCAAGTCACATAGTCTAGCTTGATATCCATGAGGAAGTGAAAAAGAACAATTCCTTCAGGCAAACACCACATTTAGTCATATTTAATGCTTCTAAGAAATAGCTAAGCACCCCGGGGGGGCAACTAAAAATGGTTACTGAATTATTTTGGTAACGTCTCTAAACTTCAGGATATTTTGGCAAACACAACTGCCATGCCTTCTTTTTATAATAACCTCTTCTTAAAATATCTTTAATTTTAGAATTAAAATTTTTTCCATACTGTACTATATACTTGACTATTGCTAAGAGACTAGATCTTAAATGTTCTGACCACAAAACAGAAATGGGAATTTTTGTGATAGGATGGAGGTATTAGCTAATGCTATGGTGGTTATCATTTTGCAAAATATGAGTGTATCAAATCACTATATACCTTAAGCTTATACAATGTTAGATGTCAATTATATCTCAATAAAGGTGGGATAAAAAGAGAATTTAAAAAGTCCAAATCTGGGGCACATGGGTGGCTCAGTGGGTTAAAGCCTCTGCCTTCAGCTTAGGATTATGATTTCAGGGTCCTGGGATTGGCCCCACATCAGGCTCTCTGCTCAGCAGGAAGCCTGCTTCCCTTCCTCTCTCTGCCTACTTGTGATCTCTGTCTGTCAAATAAATAAATAAAATATTTTTAAAAAGTCCAAATCAGTAAAAGGTTAAAAAAATAAAATGTTTTGCTTTCCTAATCCTCCCCGTCATAGATAAATCACTAATAATTTGGTGTATGTCCTCTAGTCCTTTTCTATGTATGTTCACATGTCTGTATATATACATACATCTGTACATATATTTGTGGCTTATTGCAAAAAATACCATTTTAGAGGTGCCTAGGTGGCTCAGTTATTAAGTGTCTGCCTTTGGCTCAGATCATGTTCCCAGGGTCCTGGGATCAAGCCCCGTGTCGGGCTCCCAGGGAAGCCTGCTTCTCCCTCTCCCACTACCCTTGCTTGTGTTCCCTCTCTCACTGTGTCTTTCTCCGTCAAATAAACAGATAAAATCTTTTTTTAAAAGTACCATTCTATAGAATTATACATAATATCATGAACGTTTTTGCTTGTAAACATATAGCTTATTATTTTTTTCTTTTTTTAAGATTTTATTTATTTATTAGAGAGAGAGAGACAGAGAGAAAGAGCATGAGCAGAGGGGAGAGGCAGAGAGAGAAGCAGACTCCCCATTGAGCAGGGAGCCCAATGTGGGGCTCTATCCCAGGACCCCAAGATCATGACCTGATTGCTGAAGGCAGACAACTAACTGACTGAGCCACCCAGACACCCTGGCTAATTACTTTTCTTTTTTAAAGATTGCGTAGTATTCCACTGTGTGTCTGCACCATAATTTATATCACAATTTCTCTCAGGATGGACATTTAAGTTATTCTCATGCTCATTATCACAAATAATTCTGTACTGATCACTCTTTTACATATAGACACAGATATTTTCATACTCTTATGAGAATTTCTGTAGAATAAATTCCAAAAAAGGAGAATTGCTGCAAGAGAAGGCATACATATTCAAAAATCTGAGAGATATTGCAAAATGGTCCTCCAAATAAGATTATATAAATTGTGTCTTTTAACTGGTAGGCTTATTGAATCCAGGCAACAGTGTATTAGACAGTGATCCTTTTAGACAAAAAATATGTGCTGACAAAAAATATGTTAATACTGACTGCATATAAATATAAATATTCTGGACATATTTATAGTGGCCCCCTCTCTTCAGGGAGCTTAAATCTAGTAAGGGAGAAAACAAACACATATGAAAATTCTAAAAATACATAAATACTTAGTATAAGAAATTGAATCGGGCACATGTGGAAACAGCTGCAAGAAAGCAGATGTGATAAGAGAATGTTCAGTGAAGTGAAGGTGTCAGTGTAGGGACAGGAAAGGCTTTCAGAAAAGAAACAATGTCATTAATTACAATTGATAGAAGGGGCA
Source organism: Mustela lutreola (assembly GCF_030435805.1). NCBI lineage: Eukaryota > Metazoa > Chordata > Mammalia > Carnivora > Mustelidae > Mustela > Mustela lutreola. The sequence goes on along the minus strand of NC_081294.1, from coordinate 48,976,859 downwards.
GCTGAGCCTTGGCAGGGTGGCTATTGGAGATGGGGTTGATGGTAGCACTGGGAAGGGAAAGGGTAGCTTACCTGGGTAAATGAGCTCACAGGGTTTGCATGCTGGGTGAACTGCATTAGGGCCAGAGTCTCTTCTTCAGGCAAAGATTTTACATAACTAGGTCTATCTTGGGTCATGGTCTGTAGACTCTCTTAACAACAAGGGATTGGTCTGAATAGCCAGTCTAAAGAAGTGAGACTAGAAGAGGTCTGCCCTCTTGCTTAGAATCTCTAAGCTATATACCACCACTACAGCTCAGCCATTTGATCCCATGGAGAAAAAACCAAATCATTCAACAGGATATATCCAAATCCCCCAAACGATATGGATTCTTAGGCCCCTATTGAATAGCTTAACCCTTAGCTTTCACAGCAAATAGCCTAATGGGAGTATCATTAGCCCCTCTGGGAGCCTGGTTTCATGGGAAAGACCATAACCAAGTTCAAGCATTAGGGAGCAGGATAAAAATGTATGAAGCAAATGCTGCCACATGCCCCCTTCTAGCCTAAGACATCTCTGATCATAAAAATTAGACCTAGAAAAAATCCTCAACACAGCCTTCCAAGGAACTACTACCAATCCAATGAAACGGGCACTGGCACTGATGCCCATTTGTCATCCCTGATTTATAGCAACAGATTAACCATTTCCTCGCCAAGCATTCTTTCCCACCTATTACTTCGCCAACCATAAACTTTCTCAGAAGAAGCCATAGGCATTAGGGCCTCATACAGACCTAAACAGCCCACACTGGGAAGGGGGGAAGTCACCCCTACCCACTATGGCATCCACTCCTCCAAGCCCCCGCATTCTTATAAAAGGGTATCCCTCAAAGAGGTTAGCTCTTCATCTGTTTTTACCTCTGTCTAGAGGTGGTTACTTCCATGCATTCTTTCAACCAATATTTATGAGGGCCTACTATGTGCCAAGTCATGTTCTACAGACTGGGGCTATAGCAGTGAGCAACGCAGACAGATCCCTGTGCCCATAGAGCTTACTTGGAGGAGAGAGACACAAAGAAGAAGCAGGTTATTGACACTAAATTCTAAGGAGACCCCAAAACTGCAAGAAAGGGAAATGAGGAGCATTGATTGGCAGGTAGGGGATGGAGAGAAATTTTAAAAAGAGAAAATTTCCCCAGTTGATGAAATGCGACAACAGACCTAAAGAAGGAGAAGGAGCATGCCATTCAGACTGAGAGGAGCAGATCAGGAACAGTGAAGAGGCAGATCTCAATGGACAAACTGGGGAGTATAGAAGGGGGAAGAGCATGAAAAAAGAGGGTAAGTCTGGGGGTTGGGGGTTACAGATCATCAAGTGTCTCATAGTGGGGGGTCAAAAGAAAGTCTCTGATATAGATGGTCTCTGCCTTCACCAAGTTTCTATTTATCATGGAAGACAAAGAGTAAGTACATCATTATAAGTAATTCACTCTAAGTGTAACAAATACAGCACATTTATTAAGGGGGGGAGCTGCAAGGTGCCACAGAAGATATAACAGGACAGCCTGATGGCATCTGGTGATCGTAGACAATTTGCTGAAAGAAGGACTTCTGAACTAAGCCCTGAAGGATAAGGAGGAGTTCGCCCAGCAAAAAAAGGAAAAGAACGTGCCAAGCAGAGGGAACAGGGTGTGTTCAACGAGACTGGAAGTAGAAGAGAGCACAGAGCACAGGAGAGCAGGTGGGTGCGACACCCGTCCGAAGAAGCCAACAGGAACTAGAACCCTCAAGGCCCTGAAATGCTTATTAAGGGTCCTTGACTTTTAAGCACAAGAGGAAGCTTTTGAGAGGTTTTAAGCATAAAAGTGATCTTACCTTTTTTGTAAAAAGATCTCTCTGATTATTATGTCACTCTCCATGCTAACCTCTTAGACCTGTGAGATGACACAATAAAGCAAAATTGTTTTAAAAATTGCTCTTGCTTCTTTTCTAATTAGCATTTTGAAGCCCACTTTTCATCTCTGACCACCCTTCCTGATCAGTGGAGCTGACCAGTGGTCAGTGGAGCTGCTATTCTCCCATTCATTCTGGTAAAATAAAGCCTTGGCCATTCCTCACCTGTCCTGAGACAGGTAAGTCCCCCAAGATGTTTCCTAAAGCAAGGCAGGACATAGATGTATGAGAATACTTCTCTGAGAATAAGGAGAAGAAAAATCTGGTTTACTCTATTTGATCCAGGCTTTTTCCATACAGAAACTCAACAGATCAAAACCATTCCAAAACTGGGATGAAACCATATGGTTTCCAGAATCACACATTGTTTTTACAAGGTTCAATGGCTGAGACTGCCTTTCTCTATCGGTGGAAATGAACCAGACTTTTCCCATTTACTTCTCACGGTCATTGCATGGAGCTTAATTCATTTGTTACCCACGTAGACAACATATAAGGTGCCACAGGTGATCTGGAACATACAAAGCATCAAAGACAACATTCTTTCCTTCTGCCTGAAATAATCTTGGGTCCTGTGTTTCTCAAAAAGCAGTGAATTTGTGCATCTCCAAGCAGCAGGAAAATGTTGTTGTTTCTTGTATCATGTTCTTTGTATTCTACAGTTCTTGGTATATTCCATACTCTAAATTAGGCTTCAAAAATATTTCTGATTAAAAATTTATACAGCTCATGACAGCCTCTTTCTAGAACATAACCTCTAACTAATTCATGTTCACTTACCCTGCAGTTTTCTATTTATAATATTTTAGAATTTCTGTGTATTTGTATTATAAATTATTAAATGACATCAAGGTTCTTATTTTGATGAGAGAATTTTTGATGAATGTGACAGTGTAATTACTTCAGATACTGCTCTGGATTGCTGGGAAAATATTTAATTTTATTTACCACGATGAATAATTAAAGCATGCGAGTGGTGGGCTCTCTTGCTGTGCCTTCTAGCTCCTTACTTCTGTTTGCTTCTCGCTAATTAAAATAGTGATGCTTGTATGCGTAGTGGCTTAAAAGAAATAAATTACCAATTTGGGGCGGGGGGTGGGGTGAGGAAGAAGCAGGCATGTGATAAGGCTTGAGAAACCTGTATCAAAGTAGAGAGGAAGGAGGGAGATGATGAAAACTTGGCTGTGTTTTATTTCATGTTTTTCTTGCAAGAGCAGAGAGAGAGTGAAGAGTAGTCTCCTTGTTTATTTGGTGAACTACCCTCCCAGTTCTAGAAACTTTTCATGTGCCAGCTTCTCAACTAAAACAACAGAAATGGTAATGGCAAGAAAGGCTGGGAAAAGCACCACAACTTCATCTATAAAGCCCAGGAGATTCCTGATTATCATATGGGTTACCATTTTGGGTTCATTGATTACATCTTTATGATTTTCATTTGGTTATCAGAAAACCCTACTAAGGTACACACCAGGTCAACCTTAATATTTCTACTTGAGGATGAGAAAGTTGAGGTTCAGTTCGATGAACAGCCTAGTCCTACATCACTCAGAAGTACAAAGTCCCAGGTTTGATGACTCTTTATCCACAGGGATTAAGAGATCAAGGAATGAAGTTTTTCTTACCACCTGATCTTAAGTAATGCAAAATAACTGTTTAAAGCAAGACAACATGGGGCACTTGGGTGACTCAATCAGTCAAGCATCTAATTCTTGATTTTGGCGTAAGTCAGCCTGATCGCAGGATTGTGAGATGGAGCCCCGGGTCAGGCTCTGCGCTGGGTGTTATATACAGTGCTTGAGATTCTCGCTCCCTCTCCCTCTGCCCCTGCCTGCTCATAGTCTCCCTAAGAAATAATATAATAATAAGAATAATAATAGACAAGAATATGTCCAAAATGGAGTCACTTATGCTAAGCCCCATGTCACCAAGCCAAGACTTAATTAAAGTTTCAGCTCTCCCAGAGATGGAACCTTAAAGCAATCAGGAATTACCCAATCAGCACTAGCTAGGTAATCTGCCTTCCCCTAAAGGAAAGTTACCTTGCAATAACTAATCTGGTTTTTTGCGCAATAAAACATCCTTGCTCCTGCTCCCTTTTGCCTATAAAAGTCTTTCATTTTGTACAGCTCCTCAGAATCCCTGTCTGCCTTCTAGAGTGGATGCTGCCTGATTTAGAATTGTTGAAAAAACCAGTGCAATCTTCAAACTTCACTCCGTTAAATTTTGTTTTGTAACATAATAGACATATTATTAGACATTTGGTATATTTTCCCAAAAGAGAATTTACATTTATATATGTACATGTATATGTATGTGTGGGTATGAATTTCAAGTGCTAAAACACCTGCAACATCAGTGGAAATAGTACCAAAGTGTAGATCAGTACAAGTCACTGCTCTACTCTAGCCCTCAGTTTCCACATCCAAAAATGGGGACAATATTGAGGAGGAGACAAGATGGCGCAGAAGTAGGAGGAGGTGCCGTTTCAACCCATCCCCTAAAGTGAGCTGATTACCTACCAACAAACTCTGATCCCCCATGAAATCAGCCCAAGATTAAAATTATACACTTCTAGATCTCTATGGGGGCAGAAGATGCCAGTGGGCAGAAGCGTTCCAGAGTGCACCTTGCCTGCACCATAGTCCATACATTCAGCTACACATCCGTTCAGCCATCTCTCACCAAAATGACTAGGAGGAGGAATGTCCAACAGAAGAAAAATTAAAAAAAAAAAAAGAAGAAGAAGAAGAAGAAGAAAAATTCAGAGACTGGGCCTTCTGCATCATAGCTATTGGATATGGACATAGACAGTATGGTGGAAAGGGAATGCAGGCTGACAATTATCCAGGCAATAGCCAGGTTGAAGAAAGCCATGGATGACAAAATGGAATTGATTAGGGTAGAAGTGAAAGCCACCAGGGATGATGTTCACAACGTTCTCAATGAGTTCCAATCTAATCTAAATTCTTTAAAAGCTAGGATAACTGAGGCAGAAGATAGAATTAGTGATCTGGAGGACAAACAGATAGAGAAAAAGGATCAGGAGGAAGCCTGGAACAGCTTAGAAGCCACGAAAACAGAATTAGGGAAATAAATGACGCCATGAAACGTTCCAACGTCCAAATTATTGGAATCCCTGAGGGGGAGGACCGATATGGGGATAATATTGGTATCTACCTCTTAGAGTTATAGACATTTAATGAGTCAATGCAGAAAAAGGACTCAGTAAGCCCTAGCTATTTCTAGTTTTCCATGGCATATAGAGTTAAATATGGTACTGGGGGCACCGACCACATCTTGCCCATCTTTGTATCCCAGCCTCCAACACAGAGCAGGTTATTCAATAAATGAGTTGGATGGAGGACTCAGTGGCTTCTGGCTATTCCATAACCAGACTGAAAGCTCCTAATTACATCCTAAGGTCTTTGAAGGCGGGACATTACCTTATTCTTTTCCCCAACTCAGGATATTGCTTGAACATAGATGATACTTAAAAATGCCTGCTGAGTTTTACCGGAAGGGAATACTCAGTATCATCCACACAGAGCTGAGAAGGGTTTGGCAGCAGTTTTCCCCAGGAGCGTTGCCTGAGCCTGGGGCTGTAAAAATCCTGGAAGTGTGGAGGCCACCTTAGTAAAGAACAAGGCATTGTTTGGGGCCAGAACCCCTAGTGAGTGAGGTCTTTTCCAATCAAAGGCCCAGTCACTGGCGTGTGTTCCACAAGCCCCTGGGGACCAGCTCTCATTGTGTGGCAGGGCCACTGGGGGCAGGGACGCCTACCCCTCCCCAGACTGTATCGATTAGCTGCTCCATCTGCCACTCTGCAAACAAGCTGCACGATCCCCCATTGGAGGAAAATGTCACCCATGGTAACAGATCCTCACAGCTGGCATCTGACCACAGGACCCTCAGGGAGGGAATAATCAGATCCTGAAAAGCAGTCAGCCCACACCGAGCTAAATGCAAAATGAAAAATAAATAAATGTCTATTTTAATCTCCCCCTTCCCTTCTCAGCCCCAAGCACCAGACATTATTCTCAAGTTGCACTGCCACAGCAGGGGACCGGTGGCCCTCAAGGCAGGTTGCTTGAGGGTCCCATGTATAGTCTGTGGGAATTATAACTCAGAGACCTCCCCTGGCGCTTCAGGGGCTGTGGAGAATGCCATGAAATCCTGCTTCAGCCACTCCAGTTTCAGTTTTACTCGGGTCTTTCTCCTCGGAGACCTCCCTCTCTTCGTCTCTCTCCCCACTCCCATCCGTGTCCACATCCCTGCCCTTCTCTCTCCCTCTGCCTTCCCACCCGCACGTCTCCTCTCCTAGCTCTCTTTTTCCCTCTCACACCCAACATCTCCCTCTTCTTCCTGTTCCCCCTCTCCTCCTAATTTTGTTCTCTCTGCACAGGACATCCTTCCTCATCCTCTTTCCTGGATGATTACTTCTTCTCCTCTTTCAGACCTCAGTTTAATTACCATTTCCTCTGGGTTTTCTGACAGGAACATGGCCCCCAAACTATGTAAGTATCCCCTGATACTGTGCCCTTCCCAACCTTCCCCTCTCACTCTTTGGCCGCCTGTTTGACCAGGAGAGAAACAACCTTGTCTGTCAAGCTGACTCTTATATCCCCGGCACCTAGTACAGTGCTTGGCACACGAAAGATGCTTAATAACTATTTATGACAAGACTAAACAAACAATGCCAGGTACAAAGCAATTCTTATAGGGCTTCCAGATTTTTCCAGACTCTGAAGATGGGCATGCCATGAGACTGTGTGTCAGTTTCCAGTTACTGAACTAGCTTAAGTCAAAAATAAAGAAATCTGTCAGAAGGGCTCACAAAGGTAAAGGAGCTGTTGATATTTTTGGAGTACAGTCTTCTTTGTAGTCAGGGGCTATGCTGTGCGTTGTAGTTCTACCCAGTAGCACCACTGGATCCCAAAAGCACCCTCTAACCCCCAGTTGTGACAACCAGAAATGTCTCATCTCATAAGGTGAGGATTCCAGAATAACAGGAAAAGGGTTCAGCAGACCAGCCAAAAATAAGGACAAAAGTCCACTGCATTTTTTTCAGTTATGCCAGTGGTTCCCTGGGAACGTGCCTGCCTCTGCTATGATATATTTACAATGTCTGGAGATATTTCTGGTTGTCACAACTTGGGGCAGGGGAGGGAAAGCACAGCTCCTCCACAACAAAGAATGCTTTAGTTATAAATGTCAATAGTGTGGCTATTAAGAAACCCTGATCTACATGGATAAGATAAAGTTTCCACTAGATATTTTAACTTTTCACTTGAAAACCTGAACTATATACTGTTTAATCTTGGATTCCAAAGATACATCAGGGCCCTTGCCTTTTTGTAAGCCAGCAGACACCCCTTTATCCTGGCATGAACGCAGGAGGCTGTCAAGAGACCCAATGAGGCATCTCTGGTGGACGGCATTATGTGGTGCAGTTAACAGTATCATTATGAGTATTACTACCACTATTGTTTTCAGGTTTCAAATCCCAACTCGCCACTTTCTATCCATGTCCTTGGACAAGTTACTTAAGTTTTCTGAAATGTTCTCAGTTTCCTAATCTAAAATATGGAATGATAACATAGCCACAAATGATAATCCAAGGAAAGCACATAACACATTTCTTAGCAAAGAAGGATTATTAAACTATGTTATTTATGTGACAATAAACCATTGCCATTTTATAATACAGAGTTTTGACCGATTCATACTTACTTTCCTTTTCTGACAAGTGCACTGGCCATTATTACTTGCACTATGATTAATCCAGAGCTATAACAGATGATTCTGTATAGGTGAGCATTGTCCCTGGGTACAAAGCTAGAAAGGTAGCAGAGGAGAGGCTCTATTCTGGACAAGAGAAGGTTCTTAGCACAGGAGGAGCTTAAAGTGCATGGATGTGGGGGAATACGGGTCAGCAGAACTCAGCCATACTTTGAGGACAGATCACAAAAGACCCAACCAAGGGATTAGAACTTGATTCCTCAGGGATCAGAGACAAACAGGGACTTTGATTAAGCAGATGAGTAGCATCTCAGGTCTGTCTTTCAGGAAGCTGCAACGGCAGCACATTGGCAGCTGCTCAGTTCCCTCGCTGTAAACCCTACCGTCCTCCCCCAACGGCGGTTCTTCGTGTTCCATTGCAATAACTTTGAAATGTCAGGGATGGGAAAAGGATGATCTGAATTACCACGCATAATACCGTAAGTGAATGCCACTTTTCTGAAGACAGTTTGGCAACGTGTCATAGGTGTCTTAAAAATATGCATGCCCTTTTGCCCTAGAAATTCCACTTCCGGGAATCTATCCTGAGGAAATCATGGAAAATAGGCACAAATATTTACCTACAAGAAAGCTCATTTGCAGCACTGTTTTTGGAAGTATAAAGTTAAAAACCTTAAAAGCTCAATAACAATTAATTGGTTAAATAAGTTAAGGTACAATGACTTGCTATGCAGTCATGAAAGCTACATTACTGACATGTAGAAAAACAGGTTACAAAAGACTGCATAGTGTATGATGCCTTTTTAAGGTATCTATACACACACACACACACACACACATGCATGCATGGGTGCACACACTTATCTTTATACGTTACAGATATCCTTTTGTCCCAGCAAATTATTTCTGATAACTTATCCAAAGGAATGAATGAAGGCAGTAGTAGCAACATATGTGAAATTGTGTGTATACATACATACACCACACAAAATAGTCTGGAAGGGTAGATACCAAGGTATTAGTGCTTGCTACAGGTGAAGGGATTATGGGAGATTATTTTTTTTCTTCTTTTAGCTTTGCCAGATTTTCAAGTCCTTCTAACAGCATTTATTATATTTATAATTTTTACATTAAGAATAATAATAAAGGCAAAGAAATGCCTCCCCAATTACGGTGCCCACCAAAATTTTGTAGCATATCCAATCATACTGTAACTTTTGAATGACTAGAGGGAGACAGGCTGAGCTATACTTTGAAAATTGTTGTTGATTCTTCTTAGATTTCAGTATGAATTAAACTTGGTGTCTACTGAATTTAGTATGGACTGAGCTGCCAATATCTGCTTAGCTGTATCCTGAGTGATGTGCAGCTACAATGAAAACGGAACTTGTATGATTCCTTTCCTCAAATTACTCATAGTCAACCCAGGATAAATGATACATGTGAAAGAGATACTAGGACTAATTCAAGGCTACTCATGGTAAAGTGCTAAATCATAAGGGAGAGCTGCTCTGAGTTGTACAGAGGTTCAGAGAAGGAGAAGATAATTATTGGAGGGGTCAGGAAAATCTTCACACACGAAAAAGATGAGATGGCAGACAAGAGAAGAGCACAGCATCAAAGGTGTAAAGGCAGGAATGATGGGGGGGAGGGGTGGGCTCAAAGACAGCAAGAGGTTAGCTTGGCACACGCATCGGGTTTTAACTGAGGACTGAAGACAGTGAGGACAAATTAAGGAGGAGCCTCCATATTGGGGTCAGAAATTTGGAAAATAATGTGTGTGAAATAAAGCTCTAGGTCTAAACCTAACAAGTAGATAAGTATTTAAAAATACCAAATAGGAACAAGATGTCGATAACTTAAGCCTTCATCACCTAGAAACCACCTACAAGAAGCAAGTGATACAAGGAGGGACAAAGTAACCTCTTTTAAATGAACTCCCAAAACCCCTTCTAAAAACACGTTTTTGGAAAAAGGTAACAGCGGTCCTGTCAGCGGGAAGGAGGCTTCATGAATCCTAAGGAAGTGGCAAGAGAGAAACAGGTGTAAGGAAAGGAAAGTTCATTCTGACACACGGTGGTGGAGAAATTTGGATGAGACCCTAAGTATGTAAAATATGTTTCAGTCCCCAAAATGGGAGTTCTGGAATGAGTGAAATTCATGATCTTAAACTTTTGGCTATGATGTGTAATTGTTAACCTCTACTGCTTTGGTTCAAGGCTCCCTTCAGTAAAATATATTGTTTGCCATCAAAGCTGATGTGGATTAGGAGCTGAGCATGTGCCCTCCCTTTTAGGTTATATTAATATACCAAAATCGATAACATGCCATAGCTTTCAGAAGTAGTAATAAAATACCCTAAAATATTCCCAGAATATGTATATAAATTATTTGTTCAATGTACTTATGTTAAAAAGGTTGTCAGTTACAATGCTCTGGAAGACTCTAAAATTACAAGCCATCGTATTTGTATTTGATAAAGCTCTTGCTGTTTTGGGTCAGAGGGGGTTATGCTGTGGGGGAAAAAATCATTATTTTCCCTAATAAATAAATTACTTGCCTATATTTCATGTATCACTCAGGCCAGCCAGTATTGAAGGTTTAAATAATAAATAACAAATAGCTCCATTCATTTATTAATAATGATGCATCATGTGTGTGACTGTGTGTGTGTGTGTGTGTGTGTATTTGTGTCTTGAGTATATGAGTTTTCCTTTAGAGCCTTGGGGTGACAGATTGAACAGTAGTCATCAGAAAGGACAAAAAGTCATGCCTCTGAGATCATTAACATTTTTCCAGGTTGAGAAAATCATCTAGTGCCAACAGACCTTTTCATTTGGCCAGTGCCTAATGTAGAAAACCATGCTGGGATAAAATTCTTGAAAGGCACAGACCCACCCAACAATACCTTTAGCCTGAAATTCTCTCAAGGGTCCCTTTATTATTAACTCTTCTCAAATGCAGCACCAAGACATAGTTCTAGGGGAAAAGGAAACGATCACACTCTCTTCCAAACTTTCTCCTTTTATTTAGCAGCAGAAGAAAGGAGCTTAGCCACATCTGCTTCGGGCAGTTTACATCACTATTAGTCCCAGTTAATTAACTGACCTCACAGATGTAAGTATCAATCTCCGCCATATTGTCACAAAGTGACCCTCACCATTACCTACAATGCTACTCCTTTCATTTGAAGCAGACAGAGGCAGGTTAAGCTGAGGTACCCATTCCCACAAAAAGCCAGCTAAGAAATATATTGCACTACATTCCATTCCCAAAGGAATACCTGGACCAAGGAAACGGCTGGCAACAGCTGGACCTTACAATGAGTTACTGTTGGCACTAAGCCAGAGCAAAAGCAATCAGCCTTGCACAGTGAATCCTAAAACAGATGGATCCCCTCTGTTTGTCCTTCCCTGCTCCGCACACCTAGGGCAAGCACAGGGCTTGGCGGGAGCTCTGGGGACATGTATATCTATTTAAAAGGAGATAAGTCTCAGAACCACTATTTCATTATAAATTGCATACCCTTTTTCTACATTATGTAGCTCTAGGGCAAAAGATCTTTCACCTCTGAAAATACATATGAAAAATCTGGCCTGCTCCAATGACCTAGCTAATTGGGCCCGAGAATGTTGGGTGGAAGAGTCAAGTTCTGCCTACTCTTTGGAGTCTGTTGCTGATTCCTTTTGCCCTAGGCAAATCACTTCTCATTCTTTGGTCTCTTCTTTATGTGACCCTCACCACCAAACAGCAACACAGAGCAGGGCACAGCAGGGGCCACACCATCATCCTTGTTTAAAGAACAGGGTCAGCTCCTTGCTGTGAACAGATTTTCTTCTGTGGAAACAGGTTCATGTTTATCTTTCAAGTTCCAGCAACAAACTCAGGATCGCCAACATGTGCCGCACAGCTGCTGCAGGGCCTGATTTATGAAGAAATCTGCATATAATTGTGTTGGTTCTTTTTTTTTTTTCTCTCCTGGTCTATTTTTTTCTTTAAATAAAATGGCTTAGTCCAGGCTGCATAAAGCCCCAATTCTAAAGCCATATAATTTTATGGACAAGGGGAGGGGGTAGGAGTAGGAGAGTTCTTTTGTATGGCACCTGAACTCATTAAAATCCTAAATTCCATAATTTTACACTACCATGTGCTACAACTGAACAGCCTAATTGCTTACCGTCTTTATGAGAACCACAAATGGAGCAAGAAAACCAGGGAACAGGTGGGAAGGCCACACTGAGGTTTGGGTCCAAGCCCTGTCAAGAGGTGCTGATCAGACTAGAACTGGATGATTTTGTATAGTAAGACACTTTACTCTCCACAGAGGCCTGAATTTAGCCAAGTTAGTGGTGGTGTGAGGTATGGTCAAAAAGGAAGAGATTCCCAAAATTAGACATCTTATAGTAACCACATAGTTCAGACTTTTAAAGAAAGGGAACTATGGGATGAGGTAAGAATCAATGGCTAACAATCTTACCATCCCAGGTTCCTGGACACAAAGTTAGATCTAACAATTTAAAAAAAAAAAAAAAAAAGTGACTTGGATTTCAAGAAATCAAGTTTCTACCCTGGTCCCTGATGACAGGATCTGGTGATGTGGGAGTCATGGATGTAAAAATTCTTCAGCATCTAATCTATAGACAGTACAAGTGATCGATTAACTAAAATGACTGGCATTTTCAGCATCTTGTTTGATCACTTTGCTTTCCCCACAAAGGAAATTAGTTCCTTTGAAGAGAGTATTATAGTTTGGTGATTGTGGGAAGGAGCCCAGAAATGTGCAATTAGGAAGAAGTCTTCATCATTTTTTTTTTCTCACCTGTCAATTGATAGCAGTGACCAGGCCAACCACGCTCCAACTCTCAGACCCCATTCTGAAGACTGGAAAAGCAAGCTGCTTGTTTCCTTCACTTAAAACAAAGAGGAATTCAACATACTTCCAAAATCCAATACTTCATTCAAGCTCCTAGAAGCCTCACTACTAAAAATTAAGGGTACTAGTATGAGACTATCAACCTAGATATAACCACAAGACATGAGAAGAGCAAGTTGATGAGATCCAGAAATCTATTAAGTTGAAAGAAGTTAGAAGATGACAAAAAATCAGGGAAGATGCCAAGCCATACACCTTAGTAATGGAATCCACAATGAAGACTTTTTCAGAACCAGGGTGAAAATTAACAAAGTCAGCATTAATGTTAATTGAAGGGTTCAATGGATGACTGGATGGATAGATGGGTGGGTGGATGAGTGGATGGGTGGAACAAACAGATTGAAAGACAATGAGTTAAGAAGAAAACAGTCAATGAGTTCTAATCTCAAGGAGAGTCCTAGAGGCGGAAGTGGGAAAGGGGTAGCCAAGGGCATGCTGATGATAATCACAATCAGAAGTTGCTGAGAACACTGCTAGTGAGTGTGTCACCTAAGAGGTGGAGAGAGCTTACCAGAGATCTAGTAAGACCTAGAATCACGGGTAAACTCTTACTCTACAAGGAAACTTTCAGAGCAAGCTCCCAGGCCTGGCCAAAGCTTTGGCCTCTCAGCAGTATTTCCAAAAAGCACTGCCAACTTCTTTAGAAATGTGCAGAAAGATCTTCTCCTCTCTGAACTGGAGGGACAGGATGTTTCAGCTCAGTCCTTTGCCAAGGCCCAGGATCTCACACCAAGAACATGGTGTTTTGCATTAGGAATTCACTGAGACAAAGTGAGGCCAGATGGATGTCTGGTGTGCCAGACATGGTCATGGGGGTACAGAGGTCTCATATTTAGGCCCAGAAATTAGAAAGTAAGACTGGTACAAGAGGAAAAAACACTGAGAGTCCTACTTCTAGCTTTGTTAATTTCAAAATTAGCCCAAAAATACCAAGCAGGACAATTCTTTTTGTTCACCTTTCTTCCCCTCACTTCTCTTTTCTTCACTGCCCTCAAAATCTGTTGCCAGGTACCTGTCCTCACTAAATATCCCAGACACTCCTTACCATTGACCAGCTCACTACTATCTAAGAACTTACTTAGCATTAAGCATTTTGCATTCATTGCTTCATTCCGTCTTAATGACAACCTGGTAAGGAAGATACCATAATTATTCTCATTTAGCAAGAAAGGAAACTGAGGCTCAGCAAGATAATATAATCTGCTTAAATGTAACCTTACCGGTGTTGACATTTCACGTCTGGTCCCTTGCCTTCCTCACCTATTCTTTGTTTTTATGGATCTCTTAGTTCCGAAGAGCCATGGCTTTCTCTTGAGACTGCAAGGTTTCTCTTCACCCAGCTAATGACTTAAGGCTGTTACACTCTGCATAATGGTAATGAATATGAAAGCATTTCATAAACCATAACAAATAATACAAATGTGAGGTCTTATTTTAGTGTGTGTATCTGTATCTATATGTTGCGTTCATTTCTGCTTCTGTCCAGTTTTTGCCTTGTTACTTTGTCTTTTTTCTGGATGCATTCACCTGAAATTCAGACTCCCCAGCCAGAGTAATGCCCACCTCCTAGGCTAGTATTCATACATCTCCAATAGGCCTCGATGCTCCCACTCCTAGTTCCTTTCAAATTTGGAAATGACCTGGGGCCATTTCTGTACCAAACCTAGTAGCGAGGTACTGCCTTGCTGATAGAAATTCTTTATGAAGCATCCTTTCTCCCAGCATCCTCTGGCTATCTCATATGACCCTAAGTCCCTTGCATTGATTCGCACTGCCCGTCAGATTGGTCCCTATGTACCCCTTTAAAAAGCTTGAAATAGCCTTTCTTATTAGACCCTTACATCACCAATAGCAAAATTTGATAGTGACCAAGGAAAACAGACACATAATCATAGCTAATACCATTTGAGCATTTACTACATTCCCAGCACTGAGCTAAGCATTTTATTATGCATTATCTCATTTAATCCTCACAGTATCTCGAGAGATATATAGAATTTTTATCTCCATTTAATGGATGGCAGAACCAAGGTATAGAATGTACCTAAAATACCACACAACTAAGATGCCAAGCCAAGGTTCAGACTGGATCTTATGTTTGCTTCCAAAGCCTTATGCTCGTAATTAGTATGCTATAGTCCAGGACATAAGAGATTTTTTTTTTTTTTAATTCTCTGAAATCAATGAAGGCTTTCCTACTCTTCCAGATTCATCAGAAGTCTCCTGTAATCCCTGATAGTTTCCTGACTCCCAAGTCAAGCATAGTCCCATATTCTACAAACAGAATAGCTTGTGTCCACTCCTTGTGTCAACCTGCAACGTGGTTCAAGGTCCTGTGAAACAACTATTCCCTGATCACACAGCTACTGTCAGAGATTATAGGACAAGAGCACTTACTAATAGGCCCCAAAGAAGGAAAGCAAACATAAGTGGATCTTCCACATAAAGGCAAAGACACACTGTGGGTTTTTTTTTTGGGGGGGGGGGCATGCTTTTGCAGTCAGTAGGACTCATCTGCTTTCTAGATATAGGAACCCAACATTTAGAACCCAATTCTAGACTACTATGCCCATTTCAGTACTCCTGTGCCGATCACTTCATCCCTTAAGTGGTGGAAAGTACTGTAATAAATCCATTCATGTTAGAGAAATGATACACAGTGTTTGCTTCCATTCAACTGACACTTGAGTTAAAGTGTCTGACCTCCTTGGTTAAAATCCCTGCTTCGTTAACTTTTTAAATTTCTCTAAGCCTCACTTTCCTTAGCTATCATGAACAGTAAATGAAATAATGCAAATATATTACTTAGCCCAAAATGACCTCCACAGGTAGGTAAGAAGAACATTCAGATGCTAAACCAAACAAAAACAAAAATAATAAAAATATGTAGATCAAGCCAATGAGAAGAGAAAAATGATGATGGGTGGCCTAGCTGTACTCCTCCAAATTTTCTGTCATAGCCAAAGGGAAAAATAGAAGTGGGACATTAAAGGGCAAGAAAGAGAGAAAGGATATGAAGCTCATCTTTTCCTAGGCCTTCTAAATGGCATTTGGGACTCAAAATGGACCTCCTGTGGGGGGGCCAGGTCTCTGGGTTGGCATGTCTGTCTCCCAGTCGCTGTAGGTCAGTGGGAAGCATAAGCGCTTCAGGCAAGGAGGGAAGTGTTTCAGCCAAGGTCAAGAGCCTGATCTTATTAACCAAATTTTCTTCCTCTTTTAGAGAGGGGTACTCAGGAAGGAAATGAATAAATAAATGGGAAGGAATGATGTGGTGTGAATTAGTGGAGAGTGTGCAAAAAAATCCGAGGCGTTTTCAAAAGAAAACAAATTTTTCATCTCTACATATCAGACATCATTGCCTTGACAGTAAATTAGGACAATCATGTTGTATGAAACAAACAAGGGGAATAAACAAATCCAGAGCTGTGAAACATTCTCTCATGCAGTCCAAGAACGTCTCCCATGACCAGTTCGTCAGTGGCAAAAATCTTAGCATGTCCCCATTTAAGAGCCCATGGAACCTCCAAGTGAGGAACAGCTTGTTTCCTGGCTCTCTTTATTACAATTCCTTCTAATTTAAAATTTATAATGAATGCGAACAATAATCAGTTTGTAAATACTGTTTTTAAGTTCACTAGAGCTTTGCCAAGATATTCCTTCTAGGTAACAAGTATGTGGCTCATTACTCTCTCATTAGCAAGATAGAAATAAAGATGAAAAAAAAAAAAAAAAAAAAAAAAAGAAAAGAAAAAGAAAAAAGAAAGAAAGAAAAGGGGAAAAACACTTCCCAAAGATATTGTTGGAGTCTAATTGCCTGCAAGGAATTCTTAATAATGTTTACTAATCTCCTTTTCAGCCTTGCCAATTTTATAATGCTCATTCCAGATTCCAGGTGTGACGTCTGTGGTCCCTGCTGTGATCTTAGCTAGTGAGTTTAGACACCTAGAATAGCAGCTTTGGAGAGTTTTTAGCCCCATCTTATGTCCCCAGAATGCAATCACACCCACTGGGGCTTTAAAAAGGAAATCTGAAGCTCTGGCATTTTTATTTAAAATTAAATCTCTAATTGGACAAGGCTGGCTCTTTACCTACAGAAGACATGACACCATCTCGACCTGGCACGCTGAGGGCAAGACTCTAGAGTAAACCTTGTGTTAGCTAGACAATGCAAGTGGCTAAAAAGCACTTTTCCCCTTATCTCCTAGAAACTCTGGGAATGGTGGATTCTCCTCTTTTGATACATAGATCCTGTGTTTGCCATCTCATTTGGCGTTTTAGAAATCAAAAAAAAAAAAAATATGGAAAATATTTTACAGAGATGAAAAGTCTATACCAAATATTAGCTTCTTGAATCTCACCACTGTTAAAGCAAAGAACAGCAACAGGACTTTAAGCAAGAAACTACAGTAGTTTGGAGTGGGGTGGTGTTGGGGGAAGCAAGGGTTTTTTACTATTCTGGACAACAAATGAGTTATTTAGGAATAATATATAGGAATTCACTCATTGACCCTTGCAAGAAGAACTCTGTCTGTGAAGAAACTAAGGCAGGAAATTTGTAAATTGACTGCAGTTTAGACCAATCCCCACTGGAAGTTTACCATCACTATTCCATCCCAGAAACTCTCTGCCTCTGAAAGAAATTGAAATGGTCTTCCCAAGCCCATAGGGTCGAGGCTGAGTTGCAGAGCTCTTATTTCAGGAGCTACTTTTGAGATGCAAACTCCATTTCCTTTATGCCAGTGATCCTTTCTCTTACAATTTTATAGTGAGAAGGAGGAAAAGGGGAGGCAAGTCCTAACTCCATCAAAATTCCTTCCAATTCTAGTGTTTAAAGAAAAACTTTTGAACCTGACTTGTTTGCAGGAGTCTGCTGTTGATCACACGTGGAAACCGAGTAGAGAACTGTGAATACGGTCTCCCAACCAGGTTCATAAAACAAGATCCAAGATCGAAAAAAGATTTAAGAAACTATAATTTCAAAACCATCAAGCCAAAAATCAGACACTGTGCCCAGATCTGGATCCATTCCTTAAGCAGGCCAAAGCCTCCAGTGGGCAAGCAAAGCTCCTTTCAGCCCAGGATGGTGAAAGAGTCTTGGGCTAGGGTTTGAGAGTTGTAGGTTCTGCCATCAACTAGCTGTGTGATCTTAAACAAGGCGCTTGACCTCTCAAGCTGAGTTTCAGTTTTAATATCTGCAAAATGAACAGGTTGAACTTGAAAGCAGGTGATATCTGATGCTTGGTTTCAAACCCTGGCTCTGCTACGACTTAGCTGTGTCACCTTATGCAAGATACTCAACCAGAGCATGCCTCAGTCTCCTAACTTGTGAACTAGGAATAACTATAATATTTCCCTCACGGGGCTGTTGTGAGGATTAAAGGAAAAATACTATAGGTAAAGGGCCTAGAATGGTGCCTGAAATGCAACAACCAATAGACATTGGGAACTGCTGCTATTAAATGCTGTTAAATCACTGTAACTCATTGAGACTAACAGGTGCAGGAAGGGCAAAGCAGTAATCTAAATGGACTTAGACTCAGAGTGAAAAGTTTCTGATGTCCTGATGAGTTGTCCTCATCACTAACTGACTCTTCCAGAGACTCAGAAATCCTGATCTCTGCCTCCATGAAGAGGTTTTGGTTTTTTGTTCATTTGGTTTTTATTTAATGCAGGGCTCACATCCACAACCCCAAGATTAAGACCTGAGCTGAAATCAAGAGTCTGATGCTCCACCAACTAAGCCAACCTAACTCTAACCAAAGAGGCATCTGTACCTGCGCCTCTTCCAAAACACACCTGCAGATAGCCAAAGTTTAAATTCCAGATTCTCAGACCACACTCAGCAAACGCCAACTGCTATCCTGGTCTAGCTGCCCTCAAAGGCTCTCTGCAGTTCCTTTCATAGAGAAATTTCTTTTATTTTTTAAGATTTTATTTTTTTATTTGACAGAGAAAGAGATCACAAGTAGGCAGAGAGGTAGGCAGAGAGAGGGAGGGAAACAGGCTCAGACTCCCTGCTGAGCAGAGAGCCCCATGTGGGGCTCCATCCCAGGACCCTGAGATCATGACCTAAGGCAGAGGCAGAGGCTTAACACACTAGCCACCCAGGTGCCCAACATAGAGAAATTTCAAATTCTAAGCTGGATTTTTTCAACTCATTAGCTGTATGACCTTGACCAAATCATTTAATTTCTTGACCAATTTCTTTTTCTAGAAAACAAAAACAAAAGCACAACATCAGCATCTTGCATGACTCTAGAGAGGAGAAAATGAGAAGATAGTAAGATATGACTATCATTTATTGAGCAACTACTAGGCAGTAGGCACTGTAATAGACATTTTACATATGTTATTTCAGTTAAATAATCCTCACAACAATCCTAAAAGGCAAGTAAAAAGCACTGTCACTTGCCAGTTGTTTGGGTCAAAAACCATGGAGACATTTTTGAATCTTCTCTATTACATTCTACACAAATCCATAAGCAAATCTTTGTTCTTCTTTTTAAAAACAGATCCAGACTAATTCTCACCAATTCTATCTCCACCACCCTAATCCCACCAACCTGCCTGGACTCCTGCAATAGCCTAGTCTGCTAACAAGCGTGCTTGGCCCCTGGCTTCATCTGCTCTTACCAGTAGCCACAGTGATCATTTTAAGAATATAAATTAGAGGGCCGTCTGGATGATTCCGTCATTAGTGTTTGCCTTCGGCCCAGATCATAATCCCAGGGTCCTGGAATCGAGCCCCATATTGGGCTCTCTGCTCAGTAGGAAGACTGCTTCCCCCTCTCTCTCTGCCTGCTTCTCTGCCTACTTGTGATCTCTGTCAAATAAATAAAACCTTTTATTTAAAAAAATGACTAAAAGTATAAATCTATGCATTTTAAATGTCTGATAATTGACAAAATATCAAAGACTATTCAACTTCATTATTATTACGCTTATTTGGCTATTTGGGTGAATAATAAAATAAATATGGGGATAATTTATTAATTACTATGCAATCTGTAAGATTCTCCTGTTTTAATTTCAACAAAACTAATCGTGTTCAATTAATAGAAGTAGTCTAAGGTATTAAAAAGTAATTATATTCAAAGTATACAGTAGTTGAATAAATTTTCATCAAAAACTTTAATTAATATAAATTTAAAAATCAAAACCATTAAATTTTTTTTGCAAAAATGCTATTTTTATTCTTAAATATTCAAAATTATCTACTAAAATTTAAAGGTAAAAGGTTAAGTAAAAGGTTAATTATATTAATGAATATAAATTTAAATATAATTATTTAAATGAGCTGAAATGTATTTTTTAATTAATTAAATATATTAAATATTTTTCTAGAAATGAAACCCTTTGTAATTTTGGCTTGAAAGGTCACCTTATCACCAGCATAAAAATTCAGTATCACGAGGCACCTGGGTGCCCCAGTCCGTTGAACATCTGACTCTTGTTTTCAGCTCAGGTGATAGTCTCAGGGTCATGGGATCCAGCCCCATGTGGGGCTCTGCACTGAGCAAGGAGACTACCTAGATTCTCTCTTCCACTGCTTCTGTCCCTCTTCCCACCACCCGGGGTGGGAACCCCCCTCACCAATCCCACTCACGTGCCCTGTTTCTCTAAAAAAAAAAGACTCGGTATCATACCACACTTCACACTTTTTACCAATAGATAGATAGATAGATACATAGATAGATAGATAAGTTTAAGAGTAATATGAATTTCTTACTATTGTAAAACCTTCTTTAGCCACCACATGCAACTGTGTTCATGAGTATTTTCAGAAGCACATTTTGAAATATGAGGTAAAGAAAGGAAATAAATGCTTCACACTGTTGGGAAATAATTTTGTACTTCATTATGCAAAAGTTTTTTGACATCTGAGGGGCAGAATTTATCAGATTAATTTATCTTTTCTTTTACCTAAATACCTCATCCACTCAAATCTTTTCTACACTCCAAATCAGTGCCTATTTACAAAGTCAGCAGCAGCTTATACTTCAACCAAAACTTTATAGAATCTGGATGCATTGTTGACCTTCTGTTTTGAGATCATAGGCCAAGAAACATGGGGAAGGGTTCCTCTGAGGCCTGAACAGTGGTTAGTTGCAAGTCTGGGTTGCTGTGTGCTAACACCGAATGCTGAATTACAAGGAATGTAGGCCTGGGTGTCTGTTAATAAGTTGATGCTTTCTGTGACTGTAGTATGTAGGATCCTCTAGCGCTCTTGCGTGGGGATAAGGACGATACTGCCTACAAGGTCCTATATGATCTGCTTCCTGGGTATCTCTCCATCCCATCTCTTGTCACTTTCTTCCTCTATCATCCCAATGGATTGAGATCTGCCTTCTTTCAGTTCCTGGATCACAACAGCCATGTTGAACACCTCCAAGGACTTGTGCTGTCCTCCTCTACCTGGAATGTCCTTCCTCTAGATATTGAAGCAACTTACTCCCTCCAGACTTCATACTTCTGTTCAAACCTCACCTTATCGAGGCCTCCCTTGAATGCACTATCTAAAACAGCATTCTCATCACTTTCTATTCCTTTACCCTACTTTATTTTCCTCTTCATACTATCTATCTAATAATTTAAAATATGATTTATTTCTTTATTGCCCACTTTTCTGGCTAGAATGTCCTACTTTTGTTCACACAATGTGGTATAGCACATTCTCAATAACTGCTTAGCATATGGGAAGTACTCAGTAAGTCTTGATTTCCTTTTTTTCTGCTGCAATGTATTCTTTGTGGCTTTTTGGTGGTGGTGGTGATGGTGGTAGGTGGGTTTTTAGGGAGTTTTCTTGGTTTTGGTCAGGGAGAGATTTCTTAGATGGGATTCCTTAATCACTGTGAGGAATAATTGCAGTTTCTCATACTTGAAAACAGCAGAGATGCACCAGGTGGAAGTCTGACTTGCAATCCCCAAATGAGGGACAGAAGACAGAGAAGACTGTCTCAAAGTCAAAAGAAGAGAGTAAATAACAGCTATACCGTCTAAGACCAGATGACTTTGAGAGTGAGCCACACCTCCAGGGGTTATCACTGTTGGATCTAGTTAAGGGATTCCCCGCCCCTCCCTAGCCACACCCTTTTCTGTTCCAAAAAAACTGAGGTCACCATCCTTGCTGTCTACATTCCCTTTTCCCTCTTCCTACCACTTACTGGAGCAAGGAGCATATGCCAACCACTGTGCTTAGCCCTGGCCCTGTTCCGCTTCATTTAACCTTCACACCAACCTAAGCAGTTGCTATTGTTGTCCACATTTTTACAGATGAGAAAGATGACATTTAGAGAGAGAATAACAACTTTCAAGACTGGCAGGTATAGAGTCAGCTTTCTAAAAAAAAGTCCATGCTCTTAACTACTATGCCTTCTCTCTCCTCAAATTTACTTTGGTTCTTCAATTCAACCAACATTTGCCAGAAGCCTCTAATGGAAGGCTGTAATAGATGTGTTGAGGACACAGGATAATAAGACACAGTCCATATGCTTAGGTTCTTTTACTCTGAACAGAAAGGCAAGATTTCCGCATGCCAAACCAAGAACAAAGACTACAGTATAGGAGTTCTCGGAGACAGGAGAGTATGGATAAAAAGTGCTCTAGGAAGATGGGGGAAAAGGGAAACATAGCAGCGGACTTTAGTAAGGTGCAGAAGTAACGATGGGTGAACATTTGAACCTCCCCCAAAATATGGCAATAGAGTAGAATATGGCTCTTTGGGCAGAGATACGTGTGTGGATGATGTTTTCATTTATTTGTGTATTTTCTGCACAAGATTTATTGATGTCTTATCACATGCCTGGCAGTATGCTGAGTTCTTGGCAGACTGAAATAAGTGCTTTCCAGGGGAAAAGTAAATGGCCAGTGAAGAGGACATATCTGGGCACTGTGACGAATAGGAGGCTGCTTTCCTGGCTCCAAAGATGCCATTAGAAAAAAAAAAAAAAAATGTGTTCAGCATTCTTTCTTTACTGCTCAGAGCATAAGAACATTTTGTAATCAGGAACCACTAAGTGTCTCCTGGAGAGCATCCATCCAGCACCAGGTCAGGTATCAGAGTTCTTCCTTGTATCTGCCCTACGGAGACACACTACAGTAGTCAGAGGAGCGGGTTTGAATTTTGACCTCAAAACATGAGTTCTGTGTCCCTGGGTGAATGGCTTAACTTCTCTGAGCTTCATTTTTCTCAGTTATAGAATATAGAAGATAATCCTTACTTCACAGGGTTGCAGCGGGGACTAAATGAGATAAAAATCTATATACATGCTGGGCATATAGTTGGGACCCCAAAAATAATAGTTCCTTTCCCCTCTCCATTTTCCTTAGAAAATAGTTTCTTGCTCTCTGAGCAAGGAAGTGTAAAGAACTGTGGTCTGACATTTTCTGAAACTATAAGTTTTTTTATTTCACCCACTCCTAACCAAGTGATTCCTACCATTTAACTTCCTCCCTGAGCTCTCTCCAACACACCTCTAGGCCCCAACCCACCCCACTTAGCTTCATCTTTCCCTTAGGTTCAAAGCTTCAGCTTCCCTACCCAGGGTAAGAATCCACATGGAGTGTCTTAAGACTTATTTGAGCTCATGTAGCAAAATCATTATAATGGGTGATCCCCTGCTTTCCCCTGCAATAATCGGGCTCCCTCATTGGGATAAATGACTTGGCCATCAGGTTTATAGTTTACCCATTTGGGAACTGGATTATTGCTTCATAAAACTGTGCTACATGGTACTATTATCGTTTAATTATGTTGCCTAAAGAAAAAAATAAAAATAAAGATTGCCTTTTTGAGCACTACTCTCTAGCACCACCCTAAGTTTTGTGGGAGCTGACTCCTCCAGCACATTTCCTAGCCTCAAATATCTTTAAGGGTGGAAGGTCATTCTGTCATGCATGCTCTCCTTCTCCAGGCATCTCTCCTCAAAAGAGTAATTTGATCTCTTTTTTAACATGCTGTTTCAAATCTCCCTGAAATGTGCTAGACTTTATGGCAACATTTTTCTTCCCAAAAGCATTAGGTGTCTCATGGTTTTATATATATATATATATATATATACACATATATACATATATATGTATATATATATATATACACAGACACACACAAATATAATATACATTTGTTATTGATATATATAAATATATACACATTGGTCATATATACATGTCATGTATGTATGTGTGTGTGTGTGTGTGTATGACAATGCAAGAACTGAATTTCCTTATATGCTATATGGTTGTTTAAAAGAGCACCTATGAAAATTATTTTTCCATAACCATCTAGTAAAATGCCAGTAGTTTCCCCTCAAAGATGCATTCTTTGGGGTTATTTTGTCTTGTCTACTACAATGCAAGTGCAGTTTAAGATGTCTGAGGAAGGATGGAGTGGGAGGGAGTACAAATGAAGCAATACTTGCCTTTAGGCGATTACTCGGGAAACTGACCAGTGTTATTTACTGACTCAATATACTATTTACTATTCTCTCCATTTTCAATAGGTGTGAAGTTTTTGAAAAGCTGTTGCCCTGGTAGGGGTAATAGATTCAGTTTCATATACATTTTAGTATAAATACATTTATCATGTCTGATTCGATCTTTCATTAAACAAAGCAAGTAATGATGATGGAGATGATGCTTAATGCTCATCTCCACAAGATTGCTGCGGTTCAGTGCAACCGTGGGTTACACCCCATGGAGCAACTAGTAAAATGTGGACCCATGCACTGGGTCACCGAAGGCTTTGAAAGTCAGGAAGGCTTTAAACAGCTGGCCACTTCAAGGTGCTTGAGGGAAGGGTAGAGTTTGTATGGACTCAGGGAGAAAAAACCAGAAGAGTGAAAGGACGTAAGGTGAAGTATTAAGTCCTGGACAGCTTCCTAACTGGTCTCCGGCCCTCAGTGTGGCCTCCACACTACAGTCACAGTAGTCTTTCTAAAACACATATCTGATCATCTCAACACTGCTAAAATCCCTTGTCATCTTTTCATTGCACTCAGAATAAAGTTCCAAATCCCTACTACTTCTACCAAGCTCTGTGTCTGGTACCCCACTCTCTTTAGCCTCATCTTGCACTGTTTTCTCCTCACTCTCTGCTCTCCACCCATAAACGCCAGGAAATACACTAGCATTTTAATAACGGCTCTCTCGGGGTCACCGGATTAGGGGTAATTTCTATATTTCTTTTTTGCTTGTCTTTCAGTTTCTAAATTTTCTACAGTGAACCAAGATTATGTTTTTAGTAATAATAATGTTTTTTAAAAGGCCTAGAAAGTTGTGTGAGAGGAAGTGGTTTAGGAGGCAATTTTGCTAATAATTTTGGAGGCTTTAGTGAGGGCAAGCAGGATAAGAGCTAATGGAGAACAGGAGACACAGAGCTGCAGCGATGAAATGGCCCAGATGTGACAAAAGACAGGGAAGTCCTGGGGGGCAGGCTGCAAAGTAAGGCAAGACTAAAAGAAAGGTAACATGTAACATCTATTTTTATGAAGAGCGTCTGGAAACTCAGGAGACAGAGCAGTGGTTTGGGAGGGAGGCAGAAGTAAAGTCCATTTTTTGTTGCTTTAATTTGATTTGAGTTGAAGATCCTTCACTACTCACCAGGAAGAGCACTCTCCATCTCGGCATCTATCACATGTGGTCTTTCAGTGGTTGCTTGGGCAATGATTGTCAAGGGTTACAAAATATTTTAAATGAACTTTATTTTCAACAAACGTCAGTCAGTTCCCATTTATTAAATGTAAATGTAATTACAAAAATTAAATGTAAATGTAAATACATACATACATACACACATAAAGATGAAACTATCATAAGGATGAAGGTGGTTGGGAAAAGTCCTTTTATTATCAACCAGTGACTCAAGTCTCACTATGTCCAGCCTGCTTTCTTATTTGTTATTTCTCTAATTTCTTCCAGCCTCCAAATCTGGTTTGTTTTGTTGTCATTGTTGTTGCTGGTGGTGGTGGCGGTGGTGGTGGTGGTGTGTGTGTGTGTGTGTGTGTGTGTTTCCCCCTCCGGATCTTTATATTGATGCTAATCCAAAAAAGTGGTTCCCAGGGACCTCTGGAGTCTTTTCAGACCAGCTCACAAGGACTCAATGAGTTAGGAGCTAGTTAAATACATATTTTCAAAGAGCATTTCCCAGCGGTCTCAAGAGCTGGAAAGGGTTATTTAATTACATCACAAAGAGGCTAAAGAAATCAATGCTTGGTATTTTCAAGCTACACAAAAACTCCAAGAATTAACTAACCCAAATCTCATATTTAGAGCAGGAACCTGAAGCTGCAGGGGGTCAAGGATCTCCCCTTAGTCCTCCACAAAATGATGGCTGAGCCAGGGTTGACAACTCAAGTATTCAGACTCTCAACCCAGTGCTCTTTCTATAGACAATCATTTTTCTGACAGTGCTCCTGGCCAAAACAAACATCTCTCTCCTAAACCTCTAGAATTCCAAACTTCCTGGGGAAATGGGCCTGATGGAGTTCTCTTTAGTATTTGTATTATTTTTTTAAGAAATCTTTTTTTTTTTTTTAAGATTTTATTTATTTATTTGACAGACAGAGATCTCAAGTAGGTAGAAAGGCAGGTAGAGAGAGAGGGAGGAAGCAGGCTTCCTGCTGAGCAGCGAGCCTGATGCGGAACTCAATCTCAGGACCCTGGGATCATGACCTGAGCTGAAGGCAGAGGCTTAACTCACTGAGCCAAGCAGGTGCCCCTTATTTTTTTTTTTTAAATCTTAACAGGAAAAAAAAAAAAAACAAAAAAAAAAACCTGCCTTGGAAATGATAAACATGGCACCAGCAAAATAAATTCCCAGCTTTATTGGAACCAGAATTATTCCTTAGTGCTATCTGCTATGTCCTGAATGCTATATGAGACCTATACACTTAATGGAGTAAAATGGGAGTAGATATTAATTAAGTGCTGTTTTTAACAACCTATTGACCAGCAAGGCTACTTCTGCGTTTGGTTGGTTGGCTTGCTGGCTAGTTGGTTGGTTGGTTGGTTGGTTGGTTGGTTTTTCCAGAGCCTCAGAGCCAGATCTTATGCTCAGGTGCAAACAGCCGGCTGATGGACCGTCACCATGCCCACCTGCCCAGGTGTAGCAAGAAGTGTTTTCTTGCAGCAAATGGCAAAATCCTGCCTGATGACCCAGTTCCTTTCTTTGGCCCTCTACAGATGTTTCTAGGTCCCTGCTTAGCCCCTCTGTACTTGGCCCTGCTTCTTAGGAGCTAGTCTTTCTTAACCCCATACTACCTCCTCTGATGACTCCAGTGACATCATAAGGTTAGCCCAGGCCATAAAACTGCACAACTGACTCCAGAGAAGCAACCCTGAGCTCCAGAGAGCAGATGATGTACAAATCCTAAGAGGGATGTGACCTGATTTGGAGGGTAGAGGATGTGCCTTGGCTTTGAGCACCTTTTTCTTTTTAACTGGCCTTTTATGACACAACCCAGGCATCCAGTCACAAGAAGAGATAGCCTAAAAGTAATATAATGAAACTGCTGTCTCTTAAAGAGTGAGCAAATGCATTTTAACCATCAAGTTACCAGGCCTCTGGTGAGAGAGCATCAGGACCTCAAGTAGAGCATGGTCCCCAAATCATAAGCAGGACTTCAAAAGAGATTAGTCCCATTCCTTGCCACCATCTCCCTTTCTCCTCCTTGAATTCAGCCACCTTCAAAGCCCACTGCCCACAAGATAGAGACTGTGGTTTGGAAAAGAGAGTCTGAACACTGGAAAGCTCAAACGTCAACCTGGATCAGTTCATTACGATAGACATAAGTGACATCAAGACTCCCAAACACAGTTAAATTTGACGTGGAGGACCTGCCACAGGTGCCAGCTTAGTATATTGGCAAAAATAATCAAAGATCTTTAGTCGGGGCGCCTGGGTGGCTCAGAGGGTTAAAGCCTCAGCCTGACTTGGGCCATGATTCCAGCGTTCTGGGATCCAGCCCCACATCCGGCTCTCTGCTCAGCAGGGAGCCTGCTTCCCTCCCCCTCTCTCTCTGACTGCCTCTCGAATGCCTACTTGTGATCTGTATCTGTCAAATAAATAAATAAAATCTTAAAAAAAAAAAAGATCTTTAGTCATGGGGATAGTGACCCTATTCCCCAGATTTAGCTGATTTTATTATTTCAGTAAGTCAATTGATTCATAAATTATATCTCATATGTATGCAATGTGAACCAGGAACTAGAATAGCATAGTGAACAAGGCAACAGATTTGTGAGTCAGAGAGAAAAATGGCTTTTATAAGCTTTGAATCTGTTAAGTCTTTTAACTTCTCTAACCTTGTTTTTCTCATCTGTATAGTAAGCATATTCCTGATACTTAACTGACAGGATGGTGGGAAAATGAGAAAAATCATGAAAAATTTCAAAGCAGTATTTATTCAATAAATGTTAGCTTTCACTATATAAGTAAACGTGATTTTATGTTTAAAGCTTTATGAGACCTTGATTAAAAATAAATTTACAGGGATGCCTGGGTGGCTCAGTGGGTTAAGCCTCTGCCTTCTGCTCAGGTCATGATCTCAGGGTCCTGGGATAGAGCACCGCATCGGGCTTTCTGCTCAGCAGGGAGCCTGCTTCCCTCTCTCTCTCTGCCTGCCTCTCTGCCTACTTGTGATCTCTCTCTGTCAAATAAATAAATAAAATCTAAAAAATAAAAATAAAAAAAATAAATTCATAAATCAAATAACTCCTTGACCCCATGATCTAATTTTTGTTTTGGAAACCAGTCATAGTAGACATAGATAACTGGAAGAATCAAGGTAAAGGTAAATTACACAACAGTGTAAATTATACAACAGTGCTTTTCTAAGTACATTTCTTTTTTTTTTTTCCTTTTTTTAAGATTTATTTATTTATTTGACAGAGAGAGCACGAGCCAGGAGAGGGGCAGAGAAGCAGACTCTCCACTGAGCAAGGAGACCAATGTGGGATTTTATCCCAGAATCTGGCATCCTCATGACCTGAGCTGAAGGAAGACACTTAACCAACTGAGCCACCTAGGCACCCAAGTACATCACCTCTGTAGGACTCTAAATCTATTCATCAATGTCTTTTTCTCCTTATAAAAAATGTAATGCCATAGAGTTTATAAAAACAAATCAACAAGTCAAGATAATAACTGAACACAGGTCAGGAGAACTTGACATCAGGCCTGACTGTGCCACTAGTTGGATGACCTGCCCCTGTCATACTCTGTGAGATTTGGCGGCCTCTTCTATAAGGGCCTTGGAATGTGCCTGAAGGTACTTTCCAGCCCTAAGGTTCTAGTGACCACTATTTTCGTGATTTAATAAGGCTCATAAATAGTAGTAAAGGGTTCTAACATTAGTGATTGACTTCTGCTCTTGGCTATGCAGAAAGCCACATGGAAGATGACAAGCAAGTATCCAGACAATCATAGGATGGGGTAAGGTGACACTGATAAACTCAGCAAGGCATGCTATTCAATTGCCAAGATGGCAATGTCCTGGGCTGAGTTTTTAAAGCAGTAGCTATCCCTGCAGCTAGTCCCTCTGTCCCCAGATATGGGGCCTCCACATACCTATCAAGATATTACCCATATCCTTCTGGTGCATGGAGTACTGACAGCAAAGGAAATCCTGGCTCTAATCCAGGCCACCAGGCAAACTTCATCAATACGAGAGTAAGCCCTCAGCTTGTCCCAACATCATTGTTCCTGGAAATAAAACTATCATCAAAATGTCTTCAGATGGAGTACAGCCACGATGCAGTCCTTGACAGTATGCCAAATAAATGCTTCTCCAGACACAGTCCTCAACCATGAACCAATAGCAATTATCATTAGTTCATCACAATACCAAGAACCCAGATGAGTCCTCAGAAGCCTTTTAAATATCAATCAATCAGATGTGCATTAGATTGAAAATCTACTTGTCATAGCTAATACAATTTTAAGTTGTAAAAATAAAATTTTATATATATATATTTATATATATATGTATTCTGATATTAGCTATGCTTTTAAAACATGCTAAAATGCTAACAACTATCTCTGGAGTGGTAGAATTACGGGTCCTTATTTTATTTTACTTTATTTTGTTTTCCAAGTTTTCTGCAATTGACATATATTCCTTTTATATTCAAAAAAAAATTAAAGAGAGTTTAACAACAATCAAAAAAATCACCTTGACTGCTCTTTGGCAATGTTTAAGAGAGACTACCAAGCTCGACCATTCATTTGGGAGATTAATTTGAATGAATTGAATGCTGTATTGAATTTGCTCCTTTGAAATGTCATTCCTGTGGCAATTTAAATCAAAAAGCAGTGCAATATTGTTTAAAAAAAAAAAAAAAAAAACACAAAAATCAGAAGCCCTAAATTCTAATCCTAGTTCTGCCCTCTAACTAGCTTGAGTTAAGACAGTGAGTAACTCACAGCTTGTCTGGGTCTTCTAGTATGGGACTAGAATCAGATTCCCCACATCCAAACCCTACCTCCTCTGCCTTCTGGCTGTGTGACCTCAGGATAGTGACTTTCCCCCGCTGAGCCTCAGTTGCCAATTCAGAAACTGGGAATAGTAATTGTCACTCCTCCCAGAACTTCTGTGAAGATAAAATAAGACAGCCTATGTAGGCTTTTAACCTCATGCCAAACACTCTGAAAGAGCTCACGGAACATTAACTGAAATCATTATTATTACATTTCTTGTCCCAAAGCAGAGGGAAAGCTACAATATTCTTGAGGTGGGCCTTTCATGAAAGGAACTGTGTCTCTTCTCTTCAGTTCTCAGCCAGAGGCCTAGCCAGTTCTTTCCCACAAAGCCCAAACTCTCCACAATGACCAAGCTCTTTCTGTTTGCCCTTGACATCCATTTCTTTCCCACTGTTCCTCCTAAGCAGCCTCTGAGATCGCCAGGTTTCCCTAGGGGACAGGAAGGGGTAAAAGAAAGCACGTAGTGCCTGCTGACATCCATAGAACATCAAGATGACCCCTCTTACCTTTAAAAGAAATGGTTTGCATGTGTGGCCCAAGACAAAGGGAGCAATGTTGACTTTTATTTGTTAGACACTATCTCAGATCCCCTGAGTTCGTTTGATGAATTGTTTTGGGTAGATAAAATAGCCCTGTTCCCACTCTCCCCGATTCTGCCACTGAGAGCAGATTAACAAAAAATGTGCTCTTCACATCGGAAAATGCAGCCCTACAAAAACAGTTCTTGAGGGAGAATTTTTTTTTTTTTTTTTTTTTTTTGTCTCTGCTGATAATTTTCCCACGCTTTGTGGACAGCCCATGCTGGCCTGAACTTGGGGTCACCTTCTCTCATTTGGAAGTGCTAGGAGGACTTAAGGTTGAAGACCCTAAACACAGTGTACAGCTAATGCTGGAACAGATGGAAGAGAACCCCAGGAAACCCATGGGGAATACAGAAGAACAACTCCCACTCTCTGCAACCCATAAGCCTATGACAGAAGAGGACGGACAAGAATGACCTTTTGCTGCCAGAAAATGGAACTCAGAGAAAGCACAAATAATGGTTCCAAAAGGTTATATAGCCTAGGGCTTAAATGCAGGGTCTTTGAAGTCAAACAGACCTTGGTTCCCATCCCTGGCATTGCCCCCCATTCAGGCAGGTAACTTTGCTGAGGCTCAGCCACACAAGGGAGAAGAAGACTAACCTCATAGAAGTTGTTGTAAGGCCCAAAGGAGAAGATGGAGCCCAAGCACCTGGAGGGTGAAAATGGTGGCTTTATTAATAACATGTACATCCTTGGTAGGGGCTCTTCTCTAGAGCAGGAAGCATTTTACCACGATAGCACTCCCTTAAAGAGAACTCTTTTCTTTAAACAAGGTTCTGGGGCACCTGGGTGGCTCAGTGGGCTAAATAATGTTTAAAGAGGGCCATGGAGAACCAATGAAATCCTTGCACATGATCTACACTCTGTAATTATAACTGATATTAAATTATAAAGGCTGATGGTTATGGAGCAGTACTATAAACCAGGCACCATTCTAGGGGCTTTTCACACATCCTCTTATTTGATTCTTAGAGAAATCCTTGTAATAATAAGTATTACTATTATTATCCTCATTTTATTAAAAAAAAATGAGGCTTAGAAACTTTCCTGGGGTCACTCAGAGAGTAGATGGCAAAGCCAGAATTTATCTATGCACATACCTGATCCATTTCATGCATACTGGTTTGTAGTCACTGAAGACTGTAACTCTTTTCTATAGAAAGATGTTGGGATAACCTTTTATCACATCACATTAGTCCTTAATCCATGACCAGACTCACATCCTACTTTTGTACCATATCTTACATTAGGACCCTATTGACAGTGCCTAGAAATCATACTGAAAAGTTTCTCCAGCCCAACCCTGAAAAGCTCTTATTTTATCAATCATTCAATGGTACATCCCCCAAACCCTCAGAGATTATCACTCAGTGTCCCACTTTATAAATAAGAAAACAAGACTTGGAGGGGTGGAATAACTACATCAAAGACAAACAGCCAGCTCCCAGCCCAGCCAAGTCTAGAAGAATACAGCTCTCCAAATTCTTTGCTACAATTTCAAGCCGTTACCTCTAATATCATAGTCTTACATGCCGATAAAATGTGGGCTTTCATCAGGGTCCACCTTCTATCCCTCATTCACAGTATATGTGTCCATATAACAACAGAGGAGCCTTCACCATAAATCTGACAAAATGATACCTGCCACCATACCAATGACAATGCCCGCATGACAGTATGACATAGCTGTCCTAAGTATAAGGTACCCACTCCTTCCTCTGACTCATTTCCTGAGCCCATCCTTCTCTTCTTGCTATCTTGGTGTTTGGGACCCTTAGCTGGGACCATGTTCGTCCAGCATGCTAAAGCGTAAGTCCACTGTGGATGTTTCTCTTCTTATCTA
This sequence comes from Mustela lutreola, assembly GCF_030435805.1. Classification (NCBI taxonomy): domain Eukaryota; kingdom Metazoa; phylum Chordata; class Mammalia; order Carnivora; family Mustelidae; genus Mustela; species Mustela lutreola. Next base: position 48,944,347 of record NC_081294.1, on the reverse strand, counting down.
CAAAGACCTTTGCTGGTGGGTTCTAGGATATAAAAATCATACAGAGGATGAATGTTCACCCATTCATTTCGTAACTCAACAAATATTTGTTGAGCACCGATCATGCAGCAGGCATTGGACTGGAGTGCTGGAGTAAACAACCAGTTGTGATCCCAAATCAGAACCCATAGCCCAGAGGACGAAACATTAAGCAAACACACCAACAAACAAGATGATGGTGAACATGCAGTGAAAGATACCAAACAAGGTGTTATGCAGAGAATATTAGAAGAGCTTAGCTCAGAGCAAGCACTCAGGACAAGGCCTCTCTAAAGAGGGAATCTCTGACCACATGACGAAGGGATACTTGAGCTCTTTGTAAGAACAGCACAGAGACTTCCCTTCTAATTCTGTCCCTGGATACCATTCCAGATTTTCAGCTTGTCTCAAATCATGTTTAATATTTCTTTAGTTATAAAAATAAGGTATACTCATTTTAGAACATTTAGATACTCAAAAAAAGATAAAAGGAGTAAAGTTAAATGGCCCACAAACTTATGCTCCCCTTATTGTTAATGGACACATTTATGTATCTATACCATTATAAAAAAGAAACTTTCATTATTGGAAAGAAAGTGTATGGACATGGTTTAAAAGAAAAAGAAAGAAAGAAAGAAAATCTAAGGCAAAGAAAAAGGGGGGGGTCTAAATATTAAGATCTTCTACTCTATTCTTCCACTGTAACTACTACCACCCCCAGTTTTATTCCCCAGAGTAAAAGTTTTTGTGTGTGAACTTGAAATATATACGTTTTTACATGAAATGATATTATTCCATAGAACTTATTCTGCTTCTTGCTTTACTATTTAACAATATATCCTGGAGAAGAAATTAAAGATCATCTTTATTCTTTTTTAATACCTATTATGCCTATTTTTACATAGCTGAGACCACATTGTATAATAATCTTGCATTCTGTTTTTACACTTAACATTACATCATTAATTCTTATTTCGTTTCAAATTATTTGTAAAAATTAAAAATATATATATTTTAATGACCACAAAGCATTCTACTATATGAGTAAACCATAATTTACATAAACATACCTAATTATGCATAAAGCCATCGCTCTGTTTCTCTACTTAAGGAATCTTGCATTCGTTTCTATAAAAATTTATTGAGACCTCTTACAAACCCAGCATTGTTCTCTAGTCTACTACAATATACCAAAGATAGATATGATATGCATATTAATATCCTTAAGAAGAAGAAGAATATGCACTGTGCTATATACAAAGGCTTTCTAGATGATCCCATCACCAAGCAGTGTAAATCAGCTCTGCTGCAGGCTGCAAGACTAATGCCTGTTGCTGCTATTTTTGCTCTTTGGCTTACTTCTCCCACCACTGACCTTTGCTCACCCCTAGAGTGATAAGATAAAGAGAGACAAGGACTCAGAAAAAGGGGCAAAGAAGACCTCTTTGACAGCTTAGATTCTAGGCCTTGTTCTCCTGTCTTAGTCAAAACGTGTCCTCCAGATGGTCCCAAGGAATCTATTTTAGGCACAAGGCTAAGCATATGCTGGTAATAAAATGTCCATTTTTATGGCTTTGTTATGGGCATATATCTTTTAGGAACCTTGCGGAGGAATGGCTGAGACCAGAGAGAATGTGAGTGCCCACCTCCATTAGACAGACAGTTCCCTATCCAGAAGCACATAATTTAATGGCTTAGTATATATGAATGCAGGTTCTGGAGCCAGAGGCCACCACTCACTAGTCAAGTAATTTGACCTTTCTGTGGCTCCAGTGTCCTCATCTTTAAAATAGGCAATAATAACAGAACCTACTCTGTTGGACTAATGTGAGAATTTCATGAGTTCATTTCAGGTAAGTAATTTAGAACCATGCCTGGGATATAATAAGCACTTAATAAATATTTATCATTAGAATTTGTAATAGGTGAAAAATGAAGTTGATTGCTTAAGTTAAAAAAAAAAAAAAAACCTCATTAAATTCCAACAGCGTGACAGAAGTCCAAAAGGAATCAATCACTTTATGAAATCAACTGTAAATATTTAACATTCCTCAGCATATATTTAAGAATGGGACTGTGGGGAACATAGTTAGAATAAAGTAATGAAACCATTCCTTAATGTGTCAAACTGTTAAGACCAAGGACTAGACCAAACCATATGAACTCCTTTTTACCCATTACACAGACTTGTGATAGAGGAGATACTACCTATTATTTCAATCATCTAATCAGTTCAATTATCGAATCTTATTTCTAACTCCTCTAGGAAGGAATTGGGGTATAAATTTCTCTAAGAGGCATTCCAAGCAGAGGGAATCATATTACACAGGCATGAAAACATGGAACTACACTGTGTGCTCAAAGATGACAAATGACTCACTGGAGATAATACTCGAGCATTTTGCATGGTTGAAGCCAGAACCTAGCAGAAGAAGATGATCTTTAGAAAGACTGGAATTGGGTCAAAATATGCAGGGCCTCTAAGGCCACATAGAAGTGATTGCATTTATCCAACAAGTATAAGAAAAAAGGTAACTCTTCATATATCTATTTTGAATTACATATATGGTCATGTAGAAAATGTATCAAATGGCAGAAAAATTAAAGGCAAAAAGAGTACTTTAAGATTGTTATGAATTTAGGTCAGAGAGGATAAAAATCTGGTGTAGGGTGATGGCAAATTCAACAGAAAGGGAGAAAGAAATCAAAAGACATTGCAGAGATAGAAACAATGGATCTTAGTGACTGTATAAAGTGAAAGGCAAAAGGAAACGAGAGAAGAGCTAAAGCTGTTCCAAGTCATCATTTAGAAAGATGAATGATTAGAGCACAGCATAGTGAAGTGTTGGTGGTTAGGAAGCATTCATTGTAAGCGGGGGTGTGGAGAAAGGCACATTGTAGTGGTGTTGAGCCACAGAAGAATCCCTGGGTATCCAAGTCATTGGTTTTCCCTGGATCAGGAGATACCTCAAGTGGAGAGAGAGTTCTTGAAACCAGAGACTGAGGCTGTGACAGAAACAATATTTACCCATTTGACTATTGTGCCAAGTGTTGGTCCTACCAAGAAGAATCTTCCTTCATTGCCTTCCAATGCCATGACATTCTCCCAAACCCTCCACACTGCCTCTCTCCACTTCCTACCAAGAATGATGTGTCATTCCTCTGTACCTCCATGGCACCAAGGATGTATGACCACACAATATAATAATTATCTGTTCCTCTACCTAGTTTCCTCTAGACAATGAGCTTCATATTAGCAGGAAATGTATCTTATTTATCTCCAAAATATTGATACCCAGCACAATGTCCAATATACAAGCTATAATCATACTTCTATAATGCAGGATCCTCTCATTGTCTAACACACAAAGATAATCATATGCAGTTGCATTTGTCCCTCACAGATAGTTGCAGTGTTAATGTTCCTTGACCTGTTGAAATTGATAGAAGGAGATGTATAGTCTGACAAATTTTAATCAAGACACTCAGATGTTGTCTGCTGCACACTAAATGCACTATAGACCCATCTGCCTTTTCTCATATTCCTGTCACAACCATTTTGTTATCTCTATTTCTGGAGTCTCACAATAAAAAATTTTAAAATCTTTACCCTACTAGTACCCAGAGAAATAGTAGCAAAGAAAGACCAAATTCAAAATGAAAAGCTGATGACAAGCAATATATTTTTCTGTTTTAATTATTTTATTTATAAACCTGTTAGAAATCTGAATGGATTGTAAAGAGTGTGCCAGGATTTTGAGATTTAATTTGGGTTTTACAAGCAGTGAAAGCAAATGAGGCATTCATCTCAAAGTAATTTCTCAACTGGTATTATTGTCCTCTGTGCATTGACAAGAAAACCAAGACACCGAATAAAGAAATAAGCAGTCCAAAGTCACATGCAGAACCTAGGGACAATAAGAAATGGAATAGAATTCCTGATTCTGAGCAGAGACCAGTGACTTCTAACCTTAAGTAGGCAGAGGCAGAAAAATCACCTGGTATATTTGTTTTAAATGCAGATCCCTAGGCCCCAGCTCAAGCCTGGTGAATCAGACTCAGGAAGCTGTACTTTTCCAGGCTTCCCAAGTGGTTCTTACAAACACTTAAGCTTGAGTGCCACTGATCCAATGGTCAGGGGTCAGAAGCCACACTGAGGGAAGCTACTACACTTGACTCTTCAACTGGTTCTGCTCTATTTAGCTCAGTCAGAAAGCCACTGTGTCAAGAGTCTAAAGGAAATCAGCAAGTGGGCATAATGGGAGGCTCCTCCCTCTAAGCCCTTTGGCTATCGTATCAAGCCAAGCCTGGCCAACACGAACCAGCCCCCCACACACCTAGTCCCATTTCCCAATGCCACTGTGCAGACATGGAAACTTCCCCTTCAGTGCTGCTTCTGAAGAGCTGCTGGGACAGGACAGCTCCCCTTTCCCAATCCTTCTTGCAAGATTTTTTGGGTTTTTTTTTTTTTTCTCTGTACAATTAATTAGCTAATAATTTTTGCTTCTGATCCATTCCTCATTAAAAAGCTGAATCCCCGAGTTGGAGCTGTCGGAACAAAGGTGGGAGAATTTATGTCTTAATTTTGGTTCATTATGGCAGGAAGCCTCTTGCTCCCATCACTCTCTCTCCTCAGCCCCTCCTCTTGGAGCTCTGACGGCTCTGTGACCCTAAATGCCTCTTGCGCAGCAGCCGCCATGGAGGCACTGTCTCTGCCCTTTATCTTCCGCCGCCTCATTAAGAGAAATGAACCTGAGTCTGAGAAAGACGACACAGGGGAAATAAAAATGTAATCCCTTGGTGCCACCTATAATGAATTGTTATGAAAACCATGAAAATATCTGTCTGCGGATATTGTTCTTTGATTTGAAGTCAGTGTTGTAAGCGGTAATTTTTGTCATTAAAGCTGTTAATCTGCTCAGCGCTCCTCATAAGTTTTTATGAAGAAAAACAGCCCTGCTTCCTCCCCGTTCATTGCAGGGTACTTTGGAGGCCAACACACATGCAGAGCACCGTGGAATAATTAGCTTTAATTATGGCTGATACTGCTGTCTGTTGAAAGTGGAGGGACTTCCTGCTGCTAGGGCTGGGGATAGGGCCTGCTCAGCCCTCACAAGGCCAGAGGAGAGGGGCCTACAGCTTAGAGTCTGGGACAACAACCATACCCCAGCCAGGGCAAATGCTCTCTAGCCAGCACATGCGCATACTCGAGCATGCACACACATATTTATGTGCACACACACACACATACAGCCCTCACAACATACACACCCTCACAACTTCATCTCTCTCTCTTTCCCTAGTCATCATGTCCAAATTCAACCAACACAAACACCAATACCATCCATACACACTTCATAACCTATGTATATCAAATTGTGAAAAGACATGCACCAAGACGGGCACCACAAAAACTCAGCATTCACAGCCATATAATTCTTCAGCTACATCATAGGCACACCCCCAAACCCTCAGCCACAATCTACACCAACCACAACACACATTCATCCACCATGACATATGTGTTTGAAATATAAAGCCAACCCAAAACAGACATGTACCCAACTATGAAACACATACCCATGGATTAGCTCTAAAGGGCAGCCAGATAAATCTCCTATATTATGTGAAAAACCTAGTAATAAGTTCTGGAGGAGCAAGTATTCTTCATGTCAAAAAACTCATTGTATGGTCAGAAATAAGAATCTAGACCAAAAACAACTGGCAATTCATTTAGCATCTATTGGTGCTCTGCGCATTGATTTTGTGTCAAGCACAGGGCTAAGCATTCTAGGTCTTCACAGATATATAAGACATGGTCTGTACCTTAAGAAGCTTGTGGCAGACCCTAATTACCTGTTAAGAAAGAATTTGTCCTGGGGCACCTGAGTGACCCAGTGGGTTAAGCATCTGACTCCTGATTTGGCTCAGGTCATGCATGATCTCAGGGTTGTGAGATCAAGGCCCATGTCAGCCTTGCACTGAGCGTGGAGCCTGCTTAAGATTCTCTCTCCCTCTGTGCATCTGCCACACCCCAAACATGCTGTCCTTGTCTAAGAAAGAGAGAGAGAAGGAAGGAAGGATGGAAGGAAGGAAGAAATAAAGAACTCACCTGCTGAGAGTGCTATCTGCAGAGAGCATTTAGCTGCTGCCACTCCAGGGATTATAACAACTCTAAAAAGCTGCCTTATCCAAGATCACTCCCAGCCCAAGGTGGCCACATCCAGGGACTGATTACTATATGAATATAAGAGCTGGGCCATTTAAGCCAATGCCAAGCAGCTCTGACTGGCCACAGCTCCCCTCATCAGTGGGGTTCTAGTAAGGTCTGTTTCTCCCTCTGCCCACTCCTGAATCTTCCTGCTATAGATGTTAGTCCAAAGAGCACGCCTAACAAACATCCTGCCTCACTCAACTCCACCTGAGTCTGCTTCTCAGGGAGCACAGTCTCTGACAGAGCTAAATTCAACATCATCAGGGCTATGTACTAAGTAAGAGCATCAGAATGTAAGGGGACTTTTTGGAAAGAGGGAGGAACTGAGCCGTAAGTGAAGAGTTTCTGGAGAAGGTGAGGTTTAAACTGGGTCTGGAATGAAGTTTAGCATTACATAGCTGAGGAAACAGAGCTTTTTAGAGAAAAATAACTTGGGCAAAGGCAGAGGAGCAGGAAATACAAAGTATGTTCTTACCTTGGGAAAACAGTGAGATGTGAGAATGAAGACAAACTGGATGGAGCTTGAATTTAATTTTGTTTTTGTTTTTTTTTTTTTCTAAGAATTTCATTTCATCTGTTACACCAACTGACCTCAACATTTGGCACTGAAAATTAATTACAAGGCATGTAACCCAAAAGTACATCTGGCAGGATTACTAGGATAGACGTGGGGGAATATCATAAACTGAGGATTATTTAAAAAGACAGAGAGCAGGTTATGGTCATATTCAAAAAGTCTGGCAACCATTACTACAGCAAAAACAATATCAGAGTGCTCTCACTGTGGTTCTCCAGGCCACCTGCCCAACTGTCTATTCAATACTTACTGGAAAAATACTATGAGCAAGTCACATTCCAAATAACTGCCCTCATGGAGCTTAACCTCGAGTTGTGAAGACAGATATTAAACCAAGAAATAGACAAAAATATGGGAAATAATTTCATTTCTGATGGGATAATAAGGTGACCAGAAGATTCAAACTGACCTAAATTGGGGTAGGACAGCAGTCAAAGAAGTTTTCCCTGAATATTAAGATTTTACATGGTGCGACCATTTAGTACTGCAAAGGCAAATAAGACCTGACTCTTCCTGAAAACACGGAAGGGGACAGAGATGCCAAACTGAAGGACTAAAGAAGTATTTTGCCTATTTTGCTTTTTCATAGGAAAACAGCTACTCCTGCACCTACACCTACATAGAAAAGTAGCTAATGCCTTTTGCTTCATTTTTGTGATGGCAGGTAGGGTGGTGGTTACAGATGAATTACAGATTAAGTTACAGTCTACTTATCCCTCCTCAAGTATATATCCTAAGAAGTGATGCCTTGGGCTGGATTCCTAATACCAGACTGACCAAGGTTCATATTCTGTTAAAGTCCTGGGGTGAGGCTGGAGTAATACTGCAACATCAGAAGCAAGAGCTAGAATTTTGCGCCACTTCCAGAGTCTGGCCACCCCAACTCCAGCAGTATGCCTCCTGTTACCAGGAACTTTGCATGGATGAACCATTTGTCCTGGCAGATTGAATTTAGAGACATTTGAAGTTCTCCCTTTGTTCCATTTCAACAGTACTCAAAAAATATATAGCTTTGGGACTGCTCTGAACACATTTCCTAGGGACTTTTAAAAAGAGAAAAAAAAAAAAGACCTTTTCTTTGACTCTCATTCAATTAAAAAATAACATTTGGGTTTGGTTTGACAATTCAAAAAAATTAGTATTCATTTCTTTCAGTGATTTATTTAACCAGTTTCGTTCAAGTTCCTGTAGTTGGCCTAACTTAGAAGAATCTATACAATGAGGCATTGTGGTTACTTAAGATTCATCAACACTTTCCACCAGCTCCCTCCTAGGCCTTGACTTATGGGTCCAGGGGGAATAGGAAGATGGCCCTAGTCTGAATAAATGAAACCAGTGACCTCAACCAAAGAGAACAGACAAATAAAATAATGAATTCTTATTAAGCTAGAAACTGAAGGAAACTTTCTTAACATGGTATTTAAAATATATATCATATAGTAACAGCAAACATATATAATGATGAAAGACTAAGGATATCTCTACTGAAATTAGGAATAAGCAAACACACCAAACCATTGAGATTTGTTCGGGAGGCTTTAACCAATGCAGTAGAACAAGAAAAAAAAAAGTTAAATAAATATTAAAAAGGAAAAGACAAAATTACTTGCAATTATAATTATCTCCCTAGAAAATCCAAAGGAATCAGCTAAAAAAAAACCTATTTAAGCTAACAAGGGAGCTCAACATGGAGTAAGATAAAAGATAAATAAATAAAAATTAATAGCTTTACTATATGTCAGCAAAAATCCATTCAAATATTTCCTATTAAGGAAAGATCCCACTTACATAGAAACTTACAAGGTAAAATTCCTAAGAATATCTTAACAAAAAAATCAAGACCAGTATTTTTTAAATTTAAATAAACCCAGGCATGACTAAAAGCATCAAGCAATCTGAAACTTAAACATACGCTATTAAGGGCTGATAGATCTGAACTTCCTTCTGTTATTAATTTTTATTCTTGAAGAATTCTCTACCTGGAATAATGACTGTGCTTCATTAACAACCAACCCTTTCCATCTCTGGGTCATGGAGATCAATAGAATGCAATTTTAACTTTTTGCCTGCTAGAAGCTTATCAAAGAATATGGTTTCAGAGATTGCTGTACCTCTGACCAACAGCACAGCCACCTAACTATTCAAAAACACTTGGACTTATCCAAGAAACTTGAAGGGAAATACCACAGAATTAAAGTTTATAAATTAGAGTTTACATATAATATAAACACATTAAGTATTTGTTAAATGAATAATGTTTACAAATGTCCAAAATTGTCACATCTTTAACAATAAAATTACTTAATTCTACACAGCACCTTCATGTGCAGTGTTTTACTTTGTGCTCACAAAACTATAAAATAAGTTGTACAAGTGTGATTTTTAAATACTAATATGTATGAAGCACATATCCTGTTTCATGGCATACACAAGCAATGAACTAAACATTTTATACACAATAACTTATTCAATGGTGTCCCATGACATCATTCTGAGGTTGATGCTATTCATTTTATGTTCAGATAGGTTGAAAATCTAATTACAGAGCCAGTAAGTAGCAGAACTATGATGAGCCTAGTTAATTCTGACTTCAAAACTTCACTCTAAATCTCTGTAGTATGTTTCCTCTGAGGGTGATAGTATTATTGTGACTCTTACCACAATCATCACCAGCAGCACCAGCACCAGCATTATTACCTATTGTATTAGTTTGCTCAGGTTTCCAGAAGAGAATAAAACAGATTTGGTGGCTTAAACAACAGAAATTTACCTTCTTACTTCTAGAGTAAGTTCTGTTCCGGAGGCTTTAAGTCCAGGATCAAAGTGTCAGCAGGGTTAGTTTCTGATGAGGCCTCTCTCCTTGACTTGCAAACAGCTGCCTTCTGCAGTTTTACCTGACACATGACCCACGTAAAATTCCTCAAATGTCCTTTCCTCTATGCATGCACACCCAGTGTCTCTTCCTCTTCTTATAAGGACGCCAGCCATATTGAATAAAATCCCCACCCTTATGACTTCATTTAACCTTAATTACCTCCTTAAAGGCCCTGTCTCCAATTAAAGTCATGGTGAGAGCTTCAATCTTGAATGTCAGTCCATAACACCTATACTTAAAGATCAGAAAACTGAGATTTAGGGAAGTTAATGGACTTGCTAAGGGCACATAGCTATAAAGTAAAGGAACTTAGACTCAAACCTAGATGTATCCAAGTCTAAATCCCATGTTCTTTCCACTTCCCCACAGTAATTATTCACACTGTGGGAAGGAAAGTGCTATGTAAACAATGTAAATGAACAGATAATGCAAAACGCATTTTCATTCAGCTTTGGAACACTCAGTTTACATTTCCATACTCCAATTTATCTTCATCATTATTTTTAAACTGCAACTAAAATGAGTTTGCATTGCCTTATGGTGCCCTCCCTGTTACTTCCAACCTAAGAACAAAGAGAGGTAGCCCAAAACCAAATTGACATGCATTGCAAAGACAGCAGGACATCAAAAATCTACCATAGCTAACCACACACATATAAACCAGAACTGACTGTATGTACTTTGATATACTTAGTAGAAAGGGGCTATATAAATTCAAATTGCTCTCCTACCTGGATATTGAATTCAACTTCACAGGGTTCTAGGATGCATGTACAGTATTATTTTCCAGATACATTCATTCATTTATTTTTTTTCAAACAGCATTTACTGAGCAGGGTCCAATTAGTCAATACCAAACTAGTTCATTTAGTCAATGGATAACAGTTGCTGTTCTCACTTTCCCACAGGCACAACCATTTTGGTCAGGAAAGAAATTTGTGTTGGGATTTCCCCTCAATATCTCCACCCATATCCATCCACTCCCAAACCCGAAACCCAAAATAAGGTCATCTATCTCTGTAAGTAACAATGAGGTCTTGTTATTGTATTTATTCATAGATTGAAAAATTGAGACAGAGGGATGATGTTAATGTCATACAACTTATAAACTATGAAGACTATGAATAAAAGATAAATTTAATAGGTGAGTTAATGTATAATATGTAATAAGTAACTAGTGTGGTCAGGGTAGGCTTCATTGAAAAGATGGCCAAGGAGCAAAGACCTAAAGGAGACTGCCATGCTGATATCTGAAGAACTGGCATTCCAGACAGAGAGAAGAGCATGCAGCAAAGCCCCTAAGGCAGGCAGACATAGGAGATATGTTCGAAGGTTACTGAACTAACCCAAGCTAGCGATGATAGTAGCTAGACGCAGCAGTAGAGGTGATAAGTGGTTGAATTCTGCATACATTTTGAAGGCCAAGTCCATAGTATTTCCTGACAGCCTGGTTGAGGGACCTGAAAGACAAAGTATTCAAGCACGACTCCACACTTTGTGCTTGAGCATATGAAAGGATGTAAATGCTATCAACTGCTAAGAGAAAGACTATGGATAAAGCAGGTTTGAGGTGGAAGTGAAAAGGGAGATCAGGAATTCAATTTTGAACAAGTTGCATTTGAGATGTCTGTCAGGTATCCAAGTGAAGAAGCTGGATATGCTGTAGAATGTATAAGTCTGAGATTTAGGAGAGAAGTCTGGCTGAAGATATAAATTGGAAGGTCACCAGCACACAGATAGCATTTAAAGCCAGGTGACCAGTCAAACTCTCCAAAAGAATGAATGTAGATAGAAAAAAGAGGAAGACTACAGATAAGTCCTGGGGCACTCCAATATTCAGAGGGCAGGAAGAAGAGAAATGAAGAAAGGAGATTTGGAGGCAACAACCAGTGAGGTAGGAGGAAAGCCAAGCAAATGTGTGATGTTCTGGAAGCCAAGGAAAGAAAGCATTAAGAAGGAAAAAGTCCTCGGTATTCATCAAAAGCTGCTGAAAGGTCAGATAACAGGAGTTCTGAAAAACAACTACTAAATTAAATAGTAGGGAAGTCACTTCGTAACCTTAACAGAAACCATTTTGATGAGAGGTATGGGGGCAAATCTTGAGTGGGGTAGGTTTAAGAGAGAAAGGAAAGTAAGAAAATTAAAACAGTATAGGAAAACAAAGAAATGGAGTCACAACTGGCGTAAAAAAGGTAGAATCAAAGATGTGAAAAATAACCACATATTTAAATGCTGATGAGAATAATCCATTAAAGAGGAAAATATTGAGACTGTAGGAGAGAAAGGGAAGAATTGCTAAAATAATGTCCATGAGTAGGCACAATATCAGGATTAAGGGCACAAATAAAAGAACTTAGCTTTAGATAGACACATGAGTAATTCATTTATTACCACAGGACCAAAACAGTATAAAGGTACAGATGTTGGTGGACAGAGGGACTGTCAATAAATAAAGACTAGTGAAGGAGTCAGGGCCAGACTATTACGGACCATACAAACTGCCATAAGTGGCCCAGGCTTCATTCTGAGAGCAATATGGAGCCCCATTAAACTTTTAAGCAGACTTTCACATTATAAAATTGATTCACAGAAATATATAAGGTAGACTTGAGGTGCACAAAGGAACCTAAGGCAGGGAGATCAGTTAGGAAGATGTTGAAGATGTCTACTTCACAGAAGAGGATGATTTAACATAAATAATGGCAATAGGAACAAAAGAAGATGACAAATTTGAAATTTTTGAAGCAATGGACCCCAAAGGACCTTATGATCAACTGAACATGATGGAAGAGGGACGAGAGTCAGAAAACGACCTCAGCTTCCTGGCACAGGCCCCTGAAAATAGAAATGCCATTCACTGAGCTAAGGAACTTAAGAGGAAGAATATGATTGGGGCAAAAGATAAATAGTTAGTTTCTGGACCTCTATAGGGTACCCACAGTGAGGATGTCTCCAAGGTTATGGATTATGGAGAATAGGAGCTAAAGAAAGAGCTATGAATTGGAGCTAAAGGCCTGGCAGTCATTCTTGATAGTTACTACTGTAACACAGGCAAGGAAGGTCTCAGGAGTTCATGCATGTGTACAGTGCTGTCTGGTCCTACACTCAATTATCCAGACAACTCTGCTTTCACAGAACACCTCTCTTTGTCCCCATCATGTCAACAGAACTTGCTTTAATTTATTTGTCAGAGAGAAAGAGAGAGAGAGCACAAGCAGGGGGAGCAGCAGACAAAGGGAGAAGCAGGATCCCTGCTGCACAAGGAGCCCAAGGCAGGACTCAATCCCAGGACCCTGGGATCATGATCTGAGTCAAAGATAGATGCTCAACTGAGCCACCCAGCCGTCTCCGAACTTGCTTTTAATCTGCCTTTATTTTACATTTATTATATCTGTATAAAGGCATGAAAGTAGCTAGTCCTCCAGAATAAAATAACGGACCTTGGTCACAGCAACTCAGAGACATTGTCTATTTTCAGTTTTATGGATATGTTCTTGCTCGTTGACGTTTTAGATAAAAGGATGCTTTTACAAAATTCGTTCTAGTTCTAACTATAAACAACTTTATCATGCGCTCTAAAACAGTGTCTCCTAAAATGTGGACACATATCCTTCCCTGTAACCTCAAGACCCTTTTAGGTGGTATGGATGGGATTTAAGATTTAAATAACACTGACTCTCATTATAAGAAAGTTCATTTCATTTCCATTTTCTTTCAATTCTTCTGACCAGGCCAGTACAAGGAGAACGATACATTTCTTAATTCCCACTAATATCCCACTAATATCCATTATAACAGAGATAAAGCAAGCCCTGGATTGAGAGTGTCCACAAACCAGTAAAATTCCAGTTAAAATTCAATACCATTGTTTTATTTTCATTGTATTTCTTTTTTATGCTTAAATTCTATTTCTGGTAAACAGTTTCCACTATATTAGGGATACCAAATGCCCTCCTAAAATAGATTAAGTATTTTAAAGTGATTTCAAGAAAGATATTAAGTAAAATATGGTTTTTGGATACGTCCTAAACACATGAAGATGGTAGTGTTAAAAGATAATTTCCACGATAAAAAGCAAAATTATAAGTTATACACATATAAAACACATGTTAAAGATATCATTTATTATTCAACTCATTAAATGAAGGAACCAAGCAGATGATAAAACCAATTCAAATGTTGAAGCACGAATTGGTGTTATTTTTTTTAAAAGATGGATTTGTTTATTTGAGAGAGAGAGAGAGAGAGCAAGCAAGGGGGAGGGGCAGAGGGAGAAGGAGGAAATCTCAAGCAGTCCCCCCACTGAACAGAGAGCCTGATGTGGGACTTGACCCCAGGACACTGAGATAATGACTTGAGCTGAAATCAAGGGTCAGACACAACCAACTGAGCCACCCAGGCACCCAACAAATTTGTGCTTTTTGAAAGAATATGAAAATGGACATAAAATGACTGGTTGTCCACTGGATAGAACTCAATTGCATATTCATTTGCTTATCAAGGAACAAGAATTATTTTTGCTTTGCTATCTGTTACCTATTCTTTACAAAGTAATAAAACCCTTCAAGGGCAATGAAAGGTGAGAATCCAACAGTCTAGAAGGGCATGACCTAAACAATGCAAATTTTTCCACTGAATTAATGGTCTAAGAAATTTATAGTCCTAGTCCTAAGGAGGCAGCATTGAATGGATAAAAGGTACATAGTCATGGAAGTCTGAAAATTTAGAATCTTAACCCTGCAACTGGGTGAGCTTGGGCGAGGAATTTCTCACTTTGGGCCTCAGCTTATTTATCTATAAATGCAGGACCAGGACATGATATTTCCCAAGGGTCCTACATGTTAGGAAATTCTCAGATTCATGATACTTAAACTCCCAGAACTTCAGGGGCATAAGAGTGGAATTTTTAAAAAGTATCTCTTCTTTGTCAACCTGGAATTGGCCTGCTCATCAACCTTCCTAGAACAGAAGTTGGGAAGCCCTCTTACTCAGATCAGAAGTGCAGTCCACAGGCAAGTAATAAGTAATATTAATGCCTTTGTTAAAAAGAGTGTGTCTTTGTGTTCATCTTGTAATTAAGACTTTGCTGAAATCAAACAAATATACTTCATTTATCATCATTATTAGTATCATTAATAACAAAAGTAGATGTCCCAGCTTCCAATGACTACCACATCACATCATTAACTTCCTTCTCCCTGAACTAGTTGTTGATCCCACTCTTGCTTAGAAAGTTCTTGTGTCATGGGAAGCTTTAACATAGTTAATTTTAAAATAATTTGATATGAGAATTTCAGAGATGCAGTTCAATTTTTGTACCCCACTCTGAGTTTTTCTGGACCACCATTTTGAGGAATTTAATTTGCACTGAGTTCCTCAAAGCACAGTGGATGGAGACAAGAGCAGAGGTTAAGAGAACTGCTCTCCATGATCTTATCCCAGGAAAAAACTCAGGGGGGAGCAAATTCTGCCTTGTTCTCCTCACACACTACTCCTCTATCATCATGGTATCTCGGCAGAGTTGGGGTGAAAAACCAAGAGAGTGGGCTTTGCTGCCAGTAAGTCTTGGATCTTGCAAGCCACTTAACTCAAACAAGTAGATTCATTTCTCTGCGCCTCGGTTTCTTGAGCTGTTAAAAGAAATTATAATTGAATCAGAGGGTTCTTATGAGGCTGAAAATCAGGCACATAAAACACTTAGCATGACGCCAGTAAGCACTTAATAAACGTTACCTGTTGTTGTAGTTGTGGTACTTGCCATGTCCTTGCCTCGGTGCACGTGGAACAGGAAATCAGAAGTGACCACAAAAATAAGCATTCCTTCATCCAGTCGTTCAACAGTTATTTTCTCCCTTACCCATTTTAATTATTTCCTAGCATAAAAAGTGTGCATAATGCAAGTCTATTAATCTTTGCAGCCAATGTTGGAAAGTATATATACAAAGTATTAGGAGTCATTTCTGAAGTGTGGGATTAGGAAAATTTCACTTGCAACACTATGGGATTTTATTAAATAACAAATATATATCATTATTATAAATTTTCTTGAAGATTTCCATTTTGAAAAAATAGAAATGCCAGTCTCATGTGTACATGACAAACAACTTACAAAGACAGAAAAAGAGAGAAGACTCACCCTCCTGTTACTCTAGCTATCATTGTTCTAATTCCTCTGAAAACCCAGGAATATCTTACTCCTGATGAATGTCAATAAAAGATCCTGAATATAGGTATAACAGCATTGGAAAGCTGGAGTTCTTAAAATCTGGAAGGTCATGGATCCCACTAAGTATCTGAAGAAAGCTGTGGACCTTCCTCTAAGGAACAGTGAATACACAAAATAGCTGCATATAATTATAGGGCAGTCCGAAACGTCCCAAGGCTTGTCAAGGTAAAACAAACACTCATATTAATGTCCACAGTATACCATTCACAAGATCCTTCCTCTATCTACTTATTTATTTAAAGTCATACCAAGAAGGTCTCATGACCAAAAATATCTTCCCCACAGGCTTGATTCTGACATCTCATATCATATTATTAGGAACTTCTTTGAATCAAACCATTATTACTTATAAAACAGCAAGAGATCTATAAAATCCCAAGACATTTAACATGTTAAGGTTGCAATATTCATTCATTTTCCCACAAATATTTATTGAGCATATACTATATACTAGGTAACAGGAGAAACAAGATAGTTCTCTTTGAACTCAATCTAGTGTTTCAAAGATGGGCAGAAAGCTGGACAATAAACATGTAAGCAAACCAATTAGTGCTATAACTAATTAGTGTTAATGATGAGTACTATGAAGAAAAGAAAACAAAGTAATAGAGTAGGAAGGCTTGGGGGGAGACAACTTTACACAGGGTGCTCAAGGAGGATTTCTGTAGACCTGCCTGATGAGAACAAGCAAGTATAATGAGTACATCACAAATGACTTTTTGGTTTTGCTCACTTGGTTTATTCCCTTCTCTAGCCCTTTGGGACAGGTTCTGCTATTGTCAGAATGGTTCTTAAAATTCTGTGACAGAAGCAAGGGAGGGGTGAACAAAAGGCATAAAGACTAGCACGGAGAGGTGGAGCTTTCCTATGAATTTCATAAAAATTTTAGAGAAGGAGAAGCTGCAAGGTATGGGGGAGTTAGATGATTAGATGAGAGGAATATTTTTAGAAGAGCTTTTGTAATATTTGTATCCCTTCTTAAGGTTTGAGCAATTTAAATAAAGAACTTGAGTTGTTTGATAGTAACATTTTTTTTTAAACTATGTTCTTTGCAACACAGCTCCAAGACTTGTCTTCAGTAGGGTTACACACTCATCCTCAAACACACATACATGCACAAATAGCAAAAGCTCAACAACCCTGTTTCTCACACCCCTTGCTAACAAGGTTATTGTGATCAGCTTCAGTGTCAACCTTGTCTAGGCATGTCAGAAGGAAAGAGACTGGAATTTTTTAAAGGTCACTGACCTCTGGGTTTACACTACAGTTCAAGCCATGAACTCTGTACTATAAATCATTATTATTAAAAACAGCTGGGGTGTAGGGAAAAGGTCTTGGATTTATGAGCAGGAAATGGGGGTTGAAATGCTATTTCATAGCTTACTAGCTGAATGATCTTAGTACATTCCTTAACATTCCTTTAGTATCTGTAAAAGGGGCATAATAGTACTTACTTTACTAGGTTAGCACAAAACTGAATTCCTTGAATATATGGACTTATACATGTAGAATATTCCTTACTCGTTTGTGTATCCTTAAGATAGTTCATTGGTAGCAAATACGCAGCCCTAATGCTCAACTCCCAATCCATGGAAAATAAAGATAATAAATAATTATAGTTTGTTCCATTAAATCTGGCACAGAAAGGTACCAAATAAGTAAATAAATGTTGAGTGAATGAATGAATCGACTGTTCTAAGCATTCACTACCAACTGATCAGAGCTGGCTCTTGAGATGAAGCACAATTGCCTCTCCTGGTCCTAGCCTTTATTCCAGCATTATCACAATGTATGTAATTGATGCTTGCCCATGCCCTCTAGACCATGGATCCACCAACTATTTTTGCAAATAAAAATGTTTTAGAACACACAACATTCACTGTTTATATACTGTCTATGGCTGCTTTCACATGATAATGACAGAGTTTAGTAGTTGTAGTAGAGACTTTATGACTCACAATACCTAAAACATTTGC
This sequence comes from Mustela lutreola, assembly GCF_030435805.1. Classification (NCBI taxonomy): domain Eukaryota; kingdom Metazoa; phylum Chordata; class Mammalia; order Carnivora; family Mustelidae; genus Mustela; species Mustela lutreola. Next base: position 48,926,461 of record NC_081294.1, on the reverse strand, counting down.
TACTGAAGTTTTCACCAAAAAAAAAAGTTCTGCTCCAGAACATGACCTCCTTGAAGAAAGAGGCTGTGTGCTTCATCATCTTATCCCTAGCACTTTGTGAAAAGCAGGCACTTGATAAATGTTCATTAAATTATTATATATTGAGTATTCCAAGAAGAATGTTGGTTGATCTGAAATTAAGAGTCCACTAGAATAGCCATTCCATTTCTCATCAATACTCTCAGGTGATGAAAACAAGACGGTCTACTTTCATTAGGAAAAGGGCTATGGCAAGCAACTGAGACTGCATTGTCATGGTCAAGAGTACAGGGAGTGGTGGTGGAATTGAAGGTGACAGGAGACTGGAGAACAAGAGCAGAAGAGCGTAGAGAAAACATAAAGGACAAAGTCCAAAGTCAAACATGGTCTCCCACCTGTTTCACTGAAAACCAACACTGCCTAATCAATGTAATTTAGTGAAGAACCTTAAAGTGTTGTTTGTGGGCTTACATCAGATTCACTTGAAGTGTGTATTAACAAAATGTCCTAGAAAGCATCCCAGATTTAAGAAGTCATGAATTTTAGGGGTGGGTCAGAGAATCAACATTAACAAACTCTGCAGGTGCTTCTTGTACCCACTAATTTTTAGAACCACTGACCTAGAGAATATGCTCTTTTCCCAAGTGAGAATTCCTAATACATAGTTATCTCAGATGGCTCCCTTGTCACACACATTTTCCATTTAAAGACTTTAAGATCAGTGCATTCTCACTGAAGATTTGAGTACTATCTGTTGAGAGCTACTTTTGCTGTGCCCGCACAATGCCAAATGACGGGTCTACCCAACCAAAACTACCGGATAAATCTGCGCTTCAGTGAACTGGACGGTCAAAAATTGATTGATGATCCAAGAGTTTCATGGAAAGATAGCCCCAGAGAGAGAAAAGGACAGTGGAGGGGGATACATAACAACATAACTACATCTTACTGGAAAGTATCTTTACCCCAAAATAACCAAGATAAATGATTTGTGACTGTGACATAGGACAAAGAATTTCATATAACAGAGTTGACTATGGAAAAAATGCTGCCAGTACAGTAAATCACTCTGTGGGGAAAAACAAAAAGGAAACAGTTCAGACTAAGTGCCTCTAGAGATAAAAATCACCTCTCTGAGATATTTTTGTAAAAAATTTCCTTAGAAATATTAAAAAATAATTTATAGTAGAAAAAAGCTATTATAAGCTAAATAGCCTTCCTACATGATAGCAAAGTATATATTTAACATGGGCTCGTTATACCTTATTTACTGTCAGTTCTAACTAGGTTTTTATTTGCTGCCAAGATTTGGTACCAAGAGTGTTAACTCAAGCCAACCCTTTCTTCTCAAGGCTATAAACATCTATGAAAGGGGTTAAGAAATGAAGATAGTCTCCTCCCCGCCCCCCCCCTCCTCCCAGCCACCTCTGGTACTCATTTCCTGACTTCTCAATAGCAGTCATTCATTATTTGTGTACCTGGGAAACTCAAGCTACCTGCCAACTAGTCCCACTCAGATTCTGGAATCAGAATTCAGAAAGAGCATACATTCCAAAGAATTCTTATTTATTTTTTTTTTTTTAAAGAACTGCAAATGAGTAAAATGGTATTGGGAAAACTGAATAATCATCTGGGAAAATAAATGATGTTTGATTCCTAAATCATTCCCTACACAAAAGGCATTCCAGATGAGCCAAAGATTAAAGTGCAAAATATGAAACCATAAAGTTTCTAGAATAGAAAACACTGAGGGAAATGTTATAATCTTATAACAAGGAAAACATTCCTGTATGTAACCAAAAATTCAGATGCCAAAATGAATTATAGATGAATTTTGCTCCACAAAATTCTGCATGAAAGAAAACAGAAAAAAAAAAAAAAAAAAGCCAAAGACACATAACAAACTAGAGAAAAGGTAGGTTGCAATGCATATCGTAGACCAAAGACTATTTTCATTAATATACAAAGGGCCATTAGAAATCAGTAAGAAAAACCCAACTACCAAAATAGAAATAGGCAAGGACATATACACTTCATAGAAAATTAGGTAAAAATGACTTGTAAACATATTAATCTTATACAACTTCCTCAAGTTAAGAGAAATGAACATTAAAAACTGTACTGAGATATCATATTTGACCTATCAGATTAACAATGATAAAAAATTACACCAATTTGCTTTGAATGTAAGAAAACAGACACATTGAAAATCTGATTGATAAGAATGTGGATTAATTTAACCTCTGAGAAAAGTAATTTAGTGAAGTTTGTCAAAATTTAAAATGTACATATTTTTTAACTCAACAATTAAAGTTCTAGTGATTTTTCCTGAAATTTATCTAAACCTGTATACAGTAATTAGGATTGTTATTATTTATATCCGCAAAAGATTGAAACATCCTAAATGTCCATCAACAGAGGGCCGGTAAAAGAAATTATGGTAAATACATAAAGTATAATATAGTTAAGGTTAAAATTAAAGAGAGAGCTCTGTATAATTATGTGAAAGAAGTTAAAAATATATATTAAGCCCAAAAAATGGTGCAAAATAATATGCTATATTCATATATGATCATACACGCACAGAATATTTCTAGCAGGAAATGCAACAATCAGGTAACAGTGATTGCCTCTAGGGTGAACTGGTGGTTGGGAATAAGGTCGAGAAGGTATCTTTTTATGATACATCTTGTCTTTTGAATTCTGAACCACGAGCAAGTAGTATCAATTCAGAAGATGTTTTTTAAAGAGCTACAAGAAAATTAGACAGATATCCAAATCCTTTCATCATATTCTAAAGGGCTCCTGAATATAGGATTTTTTTCCTGAATGATTTGGATATTATCACTGGGCAGAAAATTTCTTTAAGATATTAATTAGTGTTCTACTTTAATTTTCCTTCCTCCCCCTTCCCAAACATGTATTCTGATTCTTAATATTCCTAGCCTTAGAGAGTTCCACAGAATATAAAACAAAATCTGCTTAAGTGAATGATTCTATCTTTCGTAAAAACCCCAGAACTTTGAAGAGATTGTGGCAGTAGACCCAAAGGGAAGGGAAGAGGAACGCTTTTGAGGAAGGGAGTAGAGAGGGAAAAAGAAAGTTTCTGTAATTTAAAAAAAGAGGTGAAGTACAAGCAAGAGGCAGAGCTCATAGGAATAGATATTTGGTGTACTAGTGGAGTCTCAACCCTGAATTACAGGGGCTTCTGGGCTCATCAGAGTCCAAACCCCAACAGCCAGCAACTGAAGGGTCTGGAGAATCACTGAGAGCCAATCTATACGGACCAACAGGGCCACTTCTATCTGGCATTAAGAAAAAGCCTAAGACCTTGGCAAATTCCTGGTGCAGGGTTGAAGGAACAGCAGGGGTGACTGGAGGAACTCCCATAATGATAGAGGCTGGGTTTTCCTCCAGCCATCAGGATTCAGGGCTGGATTTAAATTGATTTATTATATAGTGGATTTTTTTTTTTCTCAGTGAAGGATCCACACCACTATACAGCAGGGAGGCTTTGTAAATTAGCTGGTATGTAGTATATACTCCATGTATTTTAGTCCCACTGCCCAACTCTTTTTTGATGGCATCACAAGGAAACATCTTTTCTTTTCTCTTTTCTACCATGTTTTGTTCCTCGAATATTTCTACGTTTCTTATACTCTACCTTTGTCTTTTCCTATCTTCTTCCTTTCCTGCTGTCCAAGATGTAGACACACCAAAGGTATCAGCAAGGACAACTTGGCATGAATCCCTCAAAGATGAAGGTGCTCTCTTGAGCTTACAGAATTTGTGCTCTCAAATGTAGGAAATTGTCTCAGAATGGCTGCCTCTTCTGACTAGATTTCTCCATGAGACTGGAGAATATGTTAATGTGGAGGCAGACGATGAAGATGACCCTCTGAGGCTTCCCAGGAGCCTTCGACAGGGAGAGCTCTCCTTCACAGCTGAGTGGAGAACCAGCCTATGGAGCTGGCACTGGACACAACAGTACATTTGAACAGAAATTCAGAGATCTGGTCCTTTTCAGATCCTTACAAGTGGACCGTATGGGACTCCTGAGGGACCCCAGCATCACTAATTATTGAAGAAATGTCACTTAGCTGTCTAAAGAAACATAACAGAGAAATGGAGAAAGTGAATGGGGAACTGAGACCCTGGGGGTGTAGGGATTCCCCTGAAGTGCTTATTTTAAAGGGCCCAGAAAGGCCAATTTTCCCCAGCGCCTAAAAGTTTCAAAAACACTTTTTAATTCTGTGTTTTCATTTCAATGAAAATTTCAAAAGAAAAAATTTAGCAACCATAAGACCAAAACTTCTCTTTAGCAATGACAGTTTATAATTGAAAGTTTAAGTCAGTGTTTTCCAAATGGGGGTTGTCTTCTCTAGAGTTGAGAGAATTTTTCCCTTTAAAAGGGGTCCACACATCACAAAAACTTGAGAAGCCCTGGTTTTAAGCATTGCCTTTTCAGGAAAGTGACATAAAATGTGAAGGTCTTTACGATCTCCCATCCGTGTCTTAGTATTGATCATGTAACAACCAGCCACAGCTTTGGAAAGCAGGGTCCTCAAGACGCTGCTTGGAGGCTTGGAGGAGGAGTGGTAGAGAGTATGGAGTAGCCAGGTGAGACATGAAAGGCAAAAGAAGGGTAGAAACCAAAAAACAAAGAAGGCTACCAAAGTACCATCTAGCATTAGATCAGATGTCAACCTAACAGATTGGTCCATAGAGAATTCTGAACTTGAGAGGCACTTGGTTGGCTCAATCAAGCAACTGCCTTCAGCTCAGGTCATGATCCCAGGGCGCTGGGATCAAATGCCACATCAGTCTCCCTGCTCAGCATGGAATCTGCTTGGGCTTCTCTCTCACTCTCTTTCTCTCCCCACCCCCACCCCTCCTCCCCTTTGCGTGCTCTCTCTCTCTCTCTCAAATAAATAAATCTTTAAAAAATTAAAAAATTAAAAAAGGAACATGAGCTGAATCCACTCAAACAACCTTCCCCCCCACCATCACCAGGGTTTTCCAACTGCCAGTGTATATACATCAGCATCCCATATGCCCAAAATATAGACTAGTCTGAGACTCCTGCTCTGCTTTTTCTAAACCCATCTTGTCTTCAAGGCTACCTTCTTCCTGACTTGATTCAAGTTATTTTACCATTTGTGGCACACACTTTATTACTTACCCATAAACTGAACTACTTACTGCTGATCAACCTATATTCCTCTTGTCTACCTAGGAATTTTGTAAGATCCTTGTGGGTAGGCCCTAGAAAAGCACAAGCCCACCATAATAATCCCCACTGCTTTCATTGACTACAGAACACTTTTTTGCATATTTCCTTATTTTACTCAAACATCCGTCTTATTAGGCAAACTGGACAGAAGTAGACTATAGACTTCTATGAAGAAAAGCAAACTGAGTCCCAGAACAGTATGGTGACTGGATTTGAATCCATTAAGTGAGCTCACAACATGCTAATAAACTCCTTGGTAGCCATCTTTATACTGATCTCGGAGCCCTTTTGATAAATATTTGCTAAAGAATGGATTCTACCTCAGCCAGAAGACTGTAAGTTTCATGAGAGTAACACACACCTGTTTTGCTCACTACATGTCCTCAGCTTCCAAATAGTGCCTAGCACACAGTAGGCCCTCATTAAATATTTATTGATAAACAAATCCATTAATCAATGCCTAAGTACCCTCCTGTGAAAAGCATTCATGGTGCCCACAAACATATTTCTTTTAAACATCTACTTTATGTCAACCCCCCAAACCAGGGCAGTGAACCCAAAGCAGAATAAAATTACTTCCAATAAAATGAACTGTTCCCCAGTTGCAAATTGGCTCTGGATGCCGCTGCTTCTCTCCCATTTACACTCTTTTCAGGCAGCTATTTCAGGTGATGGCATTATCATCGATGGAATTCAATAAAGCGACTGGCTTTCCCCCCCTCGACGTTTATTTTCTATAATCCGTCTTACAGCGGGAGACCATTATCCAGTCAAACAACGTTCAATTTCATCGGCATTACCGCTTCGAGGAAACATACAGAGGGTTTGCACAAACGGGTGTGTAGTAAATTTAGTCTTTTAATAGGTTCATTCTTTATTAGGTATTTATTTCGGGAGGCAAAGTCCTAATTAGATTAAGTGGAGAAAACTAAAAAGCTATGGAAACACACAGAGAGATTCCAGAATTAGATGGATTTGGTTTAGGTTTCCTGTTTTCCTTTTCTTTTCCTTTCTTTTCTTCAGATGGCTGGAGAAATCCACACTGCAATCTCCAGCCCCTCAGATAAGAGTTTGTGAAACGAAACCCCTGTCCACATTTTGTGTGAGGAAGTCACATTTGTCTTTCTCCCACACAAAGTTATTGTGGGGCCAGAATCTAGGAGAAAGCAGCTCCCGGAGCCAATGGTGAACCCAATTTACTGTGGCAGATGAATATAACAAAGGTGGTGGTCTAGATGTTTGGCCTCAAGGCACAATTCAATTTTCAGCTGTTTCAAAGCTATTATGTCAAAGACTGTTTGCATAAACATAATGTTGCCAGGTAATCTTGGGTAGGCAGGAGTAGAGACGACTGCCCTCTACTGCCTAAAATGGAAATAGCACCGGAGGGCTCTTCAACCCTGAATAAAAGCTACAAGAAAGTCTACAGGCTCCCAAATAATGGGCCATCTCTAGAACGTTCTGAAACCTTTTTTTCTCAAGCTTTATGATCAGATGTGATTATTTCGAAGGAGAAAATGAAGTAGACTGAGGATGTGATGAGTTGATTGATGATGTGGGAACATACGAGAAAGCTATTTCCCTTCTTAGAATTTAAAAGAAAATTCCCTTCACCCTTCCATCCACCCACACATATATATTTATATTATCACACTGATATTTAATATGTTTTTTTAACATAGAAAGAAGAAACAGACAATGAGTCACAGGAAACAAATCAATACGTTTCTGAGTGGGCTAAAAATGTCACCATAAGAAAAAATGTTTCATGTTTATGAGGGCAAAAGTGGAAAAAGGATATCTTTTCAGTTTCATGTAAAATTCTAGCTCTTTCTTTGGGTTTCTTCCTTTTTTGTTCTTTCTCTTAAATAAAAACTGTGCCAAGCTCTATGTTAAGCACTTTGTACTCTCAGAGAACCATTGTCAATATTTAAATGTTTTCCCCTCCAATTACAATTAATTTTTTAGTGAAAGAGGGGATGGGCCACTTCCGGGGAAGATTTTTTAAGTAGGGCCCTATAGTGGAGAGTCCCCAGACAAAGAGAAAGGTCATGTGCAAATAGATGGAAGACATGTTCCAGAGGACACTGACGTAAACCCAAAACTGTATAGAGTCAGTCTTGAACCAAACATAGAACAGAATACTGTCCATCAGATGATGTTTGCCCCAAATGACAAAGAATTGATCCCCGACTGGGCTTTGTAAACTAATATCCCTATATCTAGAGTGGTCCTTATGAATTTTTTTATATTCTAAAATGTCCAAATCTTGTTCAAGCCAGTGAACACAGATGTTCCTTCTTTATACCAAGGTCCCCAATGAGGCCATGCATCAAAATCAGACAATATAAACACATTCATTGAGTTCACAGACTAGTAGAGTTTATAGCTCAGTGGACTTTATAGTTCAGTGAAAGAGACTGATATTCATCAGATAACACAGTCGAGGATTAATTACAAAATGAAGGACTTGTTTCTTTATAAGGAGTTTTTTTTTTTAACATAGTGTTCATAGGGCATTTTTTAATAGGGTACCTAACAAGACCATCCCTATGGTGGCAAAATGTTAGTCTGTAATAATAAAAATACGTATTACTTATTGGTGTCTTTCTTCATTCCAGGCACTATATGAGGTCTTTATATTGTTTTTCTCTTAGATTCTTCAGTAAACCCCATGAGGTAAGCATACTATTACCCCATTTTACTGATGAATAAACTGAGGTTCAAAGAAGTAAAATAACTTGCCCAAGGTCAAGAGCCAATAAATGGTTCATATCACTCTAAGTTCAGGGTCAATGCCCTTCACAGCTTCCTACTTTTCTAATTATCTCAGCTAAGTATTCCAGAAAATTTAGTCAATAAGTTTAAGTTGAGAATCAACAGTGTTCACTTTAGACAGAGCTACTGTATTTATTTTCTTGAAGTTTTAATGGCAAAAAAAGAGTTACCTATTTTTAAGCAACCGGGGAATGGGAGGTTACTGCCCAGGGTAGTTAGCAAGTAAGTGCGCTTTCTGAGGCCAGACTGCTTGGATTCAAATCCCAGAACTACTAAGTACCAGCTGTGTGACCCTGGGTAAATTTCTTCATCTTCCCATATTCAGTCTCCTTACTTGTAAAATAGGAATGATAATAATAGTATCTTGTCATGGTATTGTTTGTGAGGATTAAACAGGTAATCCAATGTATCTGAAGCACCTTGAGCAGTGTCTGGCACAAAGCAAGCACTCTAGGGACGCCTGGGTGGCTCAGGTGGTTAAGCCGCTGCCTTCGGCTCAGGTCATGATCCTAGGGTCCTGGAATCAAGTCCCACATTGGGCTCCTTGCTCAGCAGGGAACCTGCTTCTCTTGCTGTCTCTGCCAGTCACTCGGTCTGCATATGTGTGCTCTCTCTCTCTCTCTCTCTCTGACAAATAAATAAATAAATAAAATCTTAAAAAAAAAAGTAATCACTCTATTTTCGATTCACAATGAAAACACAAGTGCTGGTCCCTTGGGTTCAAATAGGTTCTTGAAAAGATTAAATGAGATAATATTTGTAAAATGCTTAGAACAGTGCCCAGAACCAAGTAAGTACTTCTTAACTGTTCAGTGAAATCCCCTGCAGGCTGCCTGTGACTTAGAGGAAGGGGCTCAGCATCCCTTCATCCCTGTGGCAACAGTCAAAGCTTTGAGATGAGCCGCGTGTGGGTGGCCACCTAGCTGTCTGAGGCCAGGGCATTTACCAAAGGCTCTGCTCTAACTGAAGAATGGCTTTATGATGTACATTCATTTGCATTTGTTAGGGAAGTCTCAGTGTCGGGACTCTATAGAACTGCCCTACGTGGAGAACAATTAATTAATTAAATAAAGCAAGAGGTTCTTTGGTTTCTTTCTGCATTACCAGTGGTTTGCCTCACTCCCCACAAAAAAAACAGGAATTCAGGGATTGGGTAACTTACATCTTCTCAGTTGGTATAGTAAAGGATGAGAAGGCAGAATAAAAGAGTAATTAAGGACACAGAATTGGAGTCAGGCAAAACTGGGTTCAAATTCCATGGGGCGCCTGGGTGGCTCTGTGGGTTAAAGCCTCTGCTTTCAGCTGGGGTCATGATGCCGGGGCCCTGGGATCGAGTCCCACATCAGGCTCTCTGCTCAGCAGTGAGCCTGCTTCCCCCTCTCTCTCTGCCTGCCTCTCTCTGTCAAATAAATAAATAAAATCTTTAAAAAAAAAAAAAGTAAAACAAACAAATTCCTGCTCCATCCCTTACTCACATATGACCCTGATTGAGTATCTTACACTTTCTGAACCTGTTTTCTTATGGACAGGATGTAAATAAAAATAGTATTTTCATTATTATTTGTGAAAAGAATAAAACAGGGTAATAAAAAGTGTCAGTTATTAAAAAGATTATATAAAAATAGTAATGCCCAGTATTCATTTAGTGGGAAGTATGCCAGGGAACTTTGAGGTCATATTTATGCCTCACCAGAATCCAGCCTCAGTATTGCTCTTGGTCCCGCTATACAAATGACCTTGAGATAACTAAGTCATTTGCTGGCATATTAGATATTTTAAATCAAGTCTGATAGAATCTAGGACATAATGTTCTATAAGTGGCAGCTGTCATTTCCTTCTGTATCACTGATTCCTCAATTATTCAAACCACTAAGTATTGTTTATTTGCTTACTTCTGTGACGTCAGGTCCTGTGAGAAAAAAACCAAGCAGGATAAGGCATAATTCTTACCTTCATAAAGCTTTTAGTTTTATTGTTTAAGTTGGATATAGGCACCTGATGAGTTATTGCTCCCATTCTTTATCTTACGAGATATAACCAGAGTTCTCCAAATGAAATATTCAACTTTCCACCTCGTTTGACTTCCCCAAACCATATCTCCATTACATGAAGTTAACATTATTCACCATCAGCATATTGGTTAGGAATTCTAAAGATGATCCAATGTACTGGGGAATATGATGGTGAGAAACATATATTTACTACTATACTCAGCACAGACATCTATTATTTTTCCACCCAGTATCCATATATCCCTCTTCAAATAACAGCATCCCAGCTTTGTTCAGGAGCCCCCATCTCTAAGTCTTAGTTCATATGCTTTGGGAAGGGTTGATTCTGCTTCAGTCTCTAGGGGGCCCTCTTTGAGGGGTTGGAGGCGTAAGACTGATATTAACTCAGGCTTGGTTGATCAAAAAGCTGCATTCTCTAAGCCAAGCAAGTGACTTGGGGAATGGGCTCATAATCTAATCAGAGTCAGGGAGGCTTTTCCTGGGACTAGGGAAAGAAAGGCATCATGTTTTCCCATGGGTCTGTTAGCAGGAAAGAGAATTTGAGCCTGGAGATTCCAGAGCCATCACAAGAAGCCTGGGAATGAAGCCAACGTGGCAAGAGGCAGAGCTGAGAAATGAAGAGAGACCAAGTCCTCATGACATCAGTTGAGCCCTTGGACCATGTCACCCCTGAAGCATACCACTGGAAAGAGACAATTTTTCACTGTTCCACAAAAATTACTCCTCTCCTTAAGCCAATTTGAATTAAGTGTGTGTCACTTTCAGCCAAGTAAATTTGGACTGAGAGAGGGTTCCCTAAGTATAAATTCATTCACTGATAGTAGTAGAAGTAGGAATTGATTGTATATACTCTTCCACACTAGTCATCTTTTGAGTATAGGCAACATCCCTGTGAAATGTCTCTCCAGAGTTGAGAATGCTTTCTAAAAAACAAATTTGCATCAAAAACTAGGAATGAGACAAAGTAACCTCGCTACATCTTGACTCCATCAATGTGAAAACATAACATTGACTTTAGCACTCAGCAGGTATAAACTTCATGAGGAAGTATGTAATAAGTATGTGAAATTCAGGCTGAAAAGTTAGTTGACTTATTAATTCCCAAGCAACTGATTTGAGAAAAGCAAAGCCTAAGACTTAAAGAAGATTCCTTTTTAGGAAAGCAGACATTGTGAGTCAAAGCAGTGTGTTTTATACTCACACAATTGTCTGAGAAATTCATTTATGTGCTTTTCTTTCCTATCTTTTCCTTCTTCCTTTTCCCTGTACCCAATCAGGTACCAAGCCCTGTGCTTCCCTAAGGGAAGGTCTGTGAATATGAAACACTTTCTTCCTTGATTTCTGCTCTCAATAGCCTGTACTGGTGATGACAACCTGATGGCCCATGGACAATTTGATCTGGCCTACACAGATTAGTTCTAAAGACTTTAGCTAACATTTGACATAAAGGAGGTTGCTCCCAAAAGTCTGGATTTTCAGCTTTTCTTGAAAAATCAGAAGATCCGACAACACAGGGCACCATGAATGACAACAGCAAGCCTAAACTAAGTAGAAACCTCCCCTTTATATAGACCAAGCTGCTGACAAGCTGCTTTACTCACTTCCATTCCTATCCAGCCTCTGTGGGCATTTGAGTTTGCAATTCTTGGCCTAAACCTACTGAAGAGAATATGCCAGGAGTCTTTAATGCATAAGAAAATAGGGCTGGAGACCAGAGGTAATTCACCAGATAGAAACAAGAAGAGAAATGAATGATCTCAAGAGGAAGAAGGAGATTCCTAAACATGGAAGGAAAAGACAGAGAGGGGCACCTGGATGGCTCAGTGGGTTAAGCCTCTGCCTTCGGCTCAGGTCATGATCTCAGGGTCCTGGGATGGAGCCCCACATTGGGCTTTCTGCTCAGCAGGGAGCCTGCTTCCCCCTCTCTCTGCCTGCCTCTCTGCCGATTTGTGATCTCTCTCTCTCTCTCTCTGTGTCAAATAAATAAATAAAATCTTTAAAAAAAAAAAAGAAAAGAAAAGACAGAGAGTGTTCTCTCAATGAGGGGAAGACACCTGAAGGCACTACCTGGTAGTGTTCTGGAAAAATAGCAATACTTTAGCAAGGAATGGCTGCGTGGTTCCCTGCTTTGACAATGATGTTCTTTTCCCACTTGTGACACAAAAGCAACAGGGCAGGAGTCACACCATGTGAGACGAGTTTATGGGAATCTCAGCAAATAAGGCACGTTGATGGCTGATGACCTGGGCCATCCCCAGGAGCTGGTCCCCAGAATTCAGCAAGACTAGATTTCTGGTCTACCAGTGAAATGGGGACTTAGGTTGTTTTAAAGAAAAGAGAAGAGCAATCTTTCTTGAGCACATGAAATTGAGAACTGCTGTAATTTCCAAGTGTTCCAGGAAGTCACAAACCTACACCCACCCTCACACGACAAAATTACTTCTCCCTTGGTTTTGTTCTGTTGTTTTGTGATTTTTTTTTTCGTAATCTGGGAAGGTTTTCTCAGATGGCCATTCCTGTCTGCGCTGTTCCAATGGCTGCTATGGCCTTGGCCTACAGAGGCCTGGGTTTTATAGCATCATTAGCCCCAGCATGTTTGGAAGTTTCTCTCTGTTGCTCTGACCTGGACACCATGATCTTGAGATGGCACAGCAATCTGCACGTTCCTCACATACTGGAATAAGCCCAGAGGATAACTTTTTAGCTGCAACAGAGTTCAGCTCAGGCAAGTCTGCAAATGGGGTGAAAAGATACTTCCTGTGGTTTCTCTAGAACTGAAAGAAAAAGAATAGACTCTTTGATTGCTCAGAGGCTATATTTCCACATAGTCATTAAGAGCACCAGCTTTAAAGCCAGACAAACCAAGTTCAAACCCTGGCTCTGCCACTTACCAGCTTTATTCATTTTTTTTTTAAACTTAGGCAGCCTCAGTTTCCTCAAAATTATAGTACCCACCTCACAGTTCTGCTGGGAAGATTCAATGAGATAATGTACAGAGAGTGTCTAGTTCATCACCAACTAAGGGTTAGTGACTAAAATAATAATAATTATTGCTAATGGAAAACTGTCCAGACCCCCCTGGGAATTCAGAACCTGGATACTGAAACCAGCTAAACCAACATCTGCCCAGTGATTTCATCCACAGAATATACATTAAAGAAAACATAGCATACAGCATCAGTACCTGGTCATTCCAGCCTCTGCCAAATCCAATATAAAGACTTATTTGCCCCTCACTGTCCTTAGGGAAGAACCAGAGCTCCCCTGTGCTCAATACATGTAAGGCATATAAGAAAAAAATTTCACAAGGCCTGTTGTTGGCTATTCCAGGGAACACAAAGAAACCAAAGTCAGCCAGCAGGGTCTAATGGTCAGGGCCAATGCCATTAGATAAAACTGTGAAAAATATCAAGGTGCTGTTCAGTTCCTTGTTATTCTCTTTATTTGGTATCCTCCCAATGAAGCACCCAGTGCATCATAGTGCCCTTTTGATGCCCAGAGTCTCAAAGTTAGCTAAGGTTCTCTTTCAAGTACTCTCATGTACTCTCAACCTTCAGATAACACACCCCCTAGTCAAAATATGCCAAGTGGGGACACCTGGGCGGCTCAGTGGGTTAAGCCTCTGCCTTCGGCTCAGGTCATGATCTCGGGGTCCTGGGATCAAGCCCCACATCGGGCTCTCTGCCCAGTGGGGAGCCTGCTTCCTCTTCTTTCTCTGCCTGCCTCTCTGCCTACTTGTGATCGCTCTCTTTCTCTCTGTGAAATAAATGAATAAAATATATATGCCAAGTGTTCCCTTCCTTTGAGACTCTACTCTCTTTTTACTAATCTGGAAAATTAATTCATTCTAAACTATTATGGGTAGATGGAAGTTTCCTCCATTACCACTTTTATCAAATCTGCATTTTCACCAGGCTTTTAATATCTTAAGAAGCAAGCATTAGGCCTACCACAAGAATGACTAAAACTTGGTATGGAGTAAATAGGACTGGAATTATGGTTTGGTTTTAAACAGCAAGGTACTCCATAAACATGACAAGGTCTGAGCTTTCCTGAGAGAGGCACTGTAGCACATACCATGGCAGGATGGTGAAAATACCTCAGATCTGTGCAGATAAATCTTCCCACCCCCTTCCTCGCACCCCAGTCTCCTCAGCCATGCTGAGGCCTAGGCATACCGAGACTGAAAAGAAGGTAAAGGTGGTCTAATCGGTAGATCAGTCCTAACAGCTTGGGGAGAGAATTCATGGCCCCTAGAAAATCCCACTTGTAAAATCACCTCTCTCTGGTCCTCTCATAACATAATAAACATCTATGAAAAGAAACAGGGGAATTTCCTTTTGAATTAACATCTAAGCTCCTTGAACACATTTATTTCTTTATCATGTCATCTGACACTTCTTTGGCCCTTGAAATCTCAATAGAATTACCTCAAAATCCTAATTCTGTGGTGTGGGGGAAGCCCTACATCTCTCTCAGATACCTGTAATTCCTCAGACTCCCTCAGCTGCCCTTCCCTGAGTCCTGTGTCCAGGGAGTCATCTAAGTTTTCCACTGAAGGCACCCAGATGTGAACTTCAACTCCTCCTCAGGTTGCCCCCAAAATATCCAATCCCAGAGAATTAGGAGAAAACAATGACAATTTTACTAATGATCTCAGAGAAAGACAGTCTGTGGCCTCCAGTGAGCTACATTCGAAGCCACGTTGAATGACCCCTGTCTGACCAGCCACGCTTCCCATAACCTCTGTACAACTCATAACTGATGCCCAAACATTGTTATTCCCTAATCTTGTTTGGGACAGTTGTACTGCTATTGTAATTATGTAATTCAACTAAATATAAACAGATAAAATATAAGTATAAAAATACAGCTCTCACTTCTATCAAAACTGAGGCAAATGCATTGTATAGACTCGATAAAGGTTGCACTGTTAAAGGAATTACTGTCAGGTTCAATTTTTGAGAAAAAGAGTAACTACAAAAGATGGGGGATAATAGTAAACCTGGAAGGACTCTGCCCTGAGATAACATCCCAAGTTTCTTTTAAGCTGACAATCCAATTTTACAAAATAAAAACTAGAATTCACAGATGATGCATTATAGAGTGCCTGGTGCAAGAAAAGCAAGGAACTTCAATGGCAGGTGACTTGATCAGGAAACAAAGACCTTCACTGGACATCAAATGATAAGGAGATGAACATTTGCTTTGTGTGTCTTTCACATTAAAATAAAATTTGTATAATTTTATAATTTGTATAAATGTGTTTTTAAATGATATCTTGACTTAAACTCTTTTTTAATTAACTGTACACTGCTCCTATCCTACCAGATTAGAGGACTTCTGCTAGCCTCTCTTTTTTATTTAAATCCAGTTTAATTAACATATACTGTATTATTAGTCTCAGAGGCAGAATTTAGTGATTCATCAGTTGCATACAACACCCAGTGCTCATTACTTCAAGTGCCCTACTTACCCCATCCCCACCCCCTTCTCCCCATATTTCCCCCAGCAACCCTCAGTTTGTTTTCTATAGTTAAGAGTCTCTTATGTGGGACTTCTGCTATTCTTAAAAATACACTTAGGGGGCAAATAATAAATTGTATGTTAATAACAAATAAATATAAAAAATACACTGAAAAAATTTTAAAAACTTAGGGGCGCCTGGTTGGCTCGGTCGTTAAGCATCTGCCTTTAGCTCAGGTCATGATCCCAGGGTCCTGGGACTGAGCCCCGGCATCAGGCTCCCTGCTCCACGGGAAGCCTGCTTCTCCCTTTCTAACTCCCCCTGCTTGTCTTTCCTCTCTCACTGTGTCTCTCTCTATCAAATAAATAAATAAGATCTTTAAAAAAAAAAAAAAAAAAACTTTAAAAAATAAATATATATTATACAAAGCAAGATAAATAAATAAATTTAAATTTAAAAATATACACAGTTGACAGTTTCGAAGTCCCTTCTCAGGTACTCTACCCCTAGAGTGTCCCCTACCTAGCCCTTTCTCTACCCAACACCCAGCTGCCCCTGTCATCTCAAATATTCTCCCTTCAGCAATGCAGAATAAGCCAGCACTCTATGATTCTCAAACATATCATTAGAAACACTTAACCTGGGTTTTCACTCAGCAGAAAAATAAGAATAACAGCCCACATTTATGTAGTGCTCACTACCTACCAGTCACTGCTCAAAGTTCCTTGTACTATTCACTCAACAATCCTACAAAATAGCATTTTCCAGGTAAAGGATTTGATGCACAGCAAGGTTAATTACCCAAAAGTCACCAAGCTAGTAAATAGCAGAGATTTCCTACCTAACCTGCTCTGCCCTTCTCTGTGAAAGGCAGTTTCAAAAACAGCAATAACAATGACTCCTTTTTATACAACATATTTATGTGTAGGTATACTTATATGTTTATATTTATTGAACACTTACCATGTGCCTCAGGTGCTGTACTAGTACTGAAGATAGAGCTAGACTCCATGCCTGGCCTCATGGCCCTTACGGTCTAGTCAGAGGGGCAGACACTGAGCAAGTAGTTATAAATATGACAAGCATAAGCGTGTAACAAACCACTCTTCATAGAGAGTGACAAGAAAAGCCACAACCTGGGAAGTGACATTTGCAACATATATAAGTAACAAATCTAAGCAATAAAAATAGAAAATTGGCAAAAGACATGAATGGCCATTTTACACAAAAGGAACCAATGAATGGCAATAAGCATATGAAAAGATACTCAGCCTTATATGTGTTAACAAAAAATGTTTTAACCTCAATGAGACACTATTTCACATCTACCATATAGACAAAAACTAACAACTCTGACCATACCAAGTGTTGGTGTTGATGTGGAGTAATGGGGTTTCCCATACACTGCTGGTGAGACTGTGACTTCTCTTCTTCTTCTTCTTCTGAGACCTGCAGAAGCAATCAGCATAGAGTGGAAGCTATATCTGTTCTTCAACCCAACAATTCCACTCCTAAAGGTACACCACAGGGAAACACTTGTCCTTGTATATCAAGAAGATATGTGTAAGAATGTTCATAGCACTGCTTGGAAAAAAGAAAAAAAGAAGAAGAATAAAAAGAAAACCTGAAACAACCCAAATGTCCATCAGTTATCATAAATAAATAGGTCAAAATATATTTATTCAATGGAACACTGTATAACAGTGAAAACAAAGGGCATACACATGTCTTTGAATGATTGATGATATTCTAGTTCTTAGGCTGTATGGTGAGTATGTGGTTATTTATTTATCATCACTCTCTATCCTGTCCTTGTCTGTTATATTCAGCATCTTGTGTGTATATTTCATGATATTTTCTAAAAGAGAAAAAAACTAGCAAGTGCTATAAAGAAAAAGGAGCGAGAACTAGGTAGGCATATGCTTTTTCCTATCTTCTATTTCATATCTCCCAGATTCGGATGGGTCTGGGACCTGTCTCAGTTCTTCATATGGGAAAATAATAAATATGAAAGTTCAATCAACTTGATCAATTTGGACCATCAAAGCAGATCATTGTGGCCTCAAAGTGGATTTAGAAGAAAGCTTAAATTAACTTAGTGGATGAAATTCAACATAGAGACGATCTCATCTTATGATACATAGACACAGGCACTAATCTTCCTTCTATCAATCAATGTACTAATCTCCTGAAAACTCATCTGGGGAGTGATTGGAGGTCTACAGCTCCCTCATCACCTATTTCTTGAATCTCCTCAAATGATGTTCACAGGTTTTGCCAGAGAAGAATAAGGAAAGTTGCTTCAAACTTGGACGATTTTTCAGAATCCCTATTCTTAACCAGGAATTCGTGGGATAGGCTTCAAAGAGTCCAAGAAATTCCTGAAAATATATGCAAAACATAGATGTGTATTTTTAGGGAAAGAGTCCACACCACTATCATCTGAATTTCAAATGTTCTAAACAGCAACCAGACTGCTACCTTAACAGAGTAAAAAATCATGTCCATGTGACTGTCCTGATTTTAGATTAGAAGTCCTGTGTCCCAGGAAAGCCTGTAGACCTAGGATAGCTTCATCATTCTAATACAGGACTGCCAGATAAAATGCAGAATGTCCAGTTAAATTTGAATTTGCAGTTAATAATGAATAACTTTTTAGTATAAGTATGTCCTGAGAAATATGTTTTGTGTATCTGAAATTCAGACTTAACAGGCATTTGTATTTTTATCTGTAAAATCTGGCAACCCTACCCTAACAGATTATTTAGTAATAATAGTAGGAGTAGGAATAGTAGTAGCAATAGCAGTAACTAACAATTATTGAATGCTCCCATCATGTCAGTCACAGTTTCATATTCAATGCTAACCACTTCACCGGAAGTTAGGAATGATTATGCAATGTCCATTTTATGGATACAGTAATTAAGGATTAAAGAGGTGAATAGTTTAGCCATAAAAAAGAATGAAATCTTGTCATTTCCAACACGGATGGAGCTACAGAGTATAATGCTAAGTGAAATAAGTCAGTCAGAGAAAGACAAGTACCATACGATTTCACTCATATGAGGAATTTAAGAAACAAAATAAATAAACAAAGTGGAAGCAAGAGAAAGAAAATGACAAAAACCAAGAAACAGACCCTGACTGTTACCAGAGGGAAGGGTAGTGGTGGATGGGGATAAAATTTGTGCGGAAACACAAAAGACCCCAAATAGCCAAAGCAACTTTGAAAAAGAAAAGCAAAGCTGGAGGCATCACAGTTCTGGACTTTAAGTTCTATTTCAAAACTGCAGTAATCAAAACAGTATGGTACTGGTACAAAAACAGCCACATAGATCAATAGAACAGAACTCAAAATCCAGAAACAGACCCAAAATTACATGGTCCATTAATCTTTAAACAAAGCAGGGAAGATATCCAATGGGAAAAAGAGAGTCTCTTCAACACATGGTCTTGGGAAAACTCGACAGCAACAAATAAAAGAATGAAACTGGACCAGTCTCTTACACCATATACAAAAATAAATTCAAGAAAGATTAAAGACCTAAATGTGAGACCTGGAACCATAAGAATCCTAGAAAATCCTAGAAAAGGCAGTAACTTCTTTGACATCAGCTGTAGCAACTTCTTTCAAGATATGTCTCCTCAGGCAAGGAAAATAAAAGCAAAAATAAACTATTAGAACTACATCAAAATAAAAAGCTTTTGCACAGCAAAGGAAATAATCAACAAAACTAAAAGGCAACCTACAGAATGGAAGAAATATTTGCAAATGATACATTCAATAAAGGGCTAGAATCCAAAATATATCAAGAACTTGCACAACTCAACACCCAAAAAACAAATAATCCAATTAAAAAATGGGCAGAACGGGGTGCCTGGGTGGCTCAGTGGGTTAAAGCCTCTACCTTCGGCTCAGGTCATGATCCCAGGGTCCTGGGATCAAGCCCCACATTGGGCTCTCTGCTCAGCAGGGAGCCTGCTTTCCCCTCTCTCTCTGCCTGCCTCTCAGCTTACTTGTGATCTCTGTCAAATAAATAAATAAATAAAATCTTAAAAAAAAAAAAAATGGGCAGAAGACTTGAATATACATTTCTCCAAAGAAGATATCCAGATGGCCAACAGACATATGAAAAGATGCTCATCATCACTTACCATCAAGGAAATGCAAATCAAAACTACAATGCGTTATCACCTCACATCTGTCAGAATGACTATAATCAACAACACAAGAGGGATGCCTGGGTGACTCAGTTGGTTAAGTGTCCAACTGTCCAACTCTTGATTTAGCTCAGGTCATGATCTCATGGGTCCTGAGACAGAGCCCTGAGTTGGGCTCCAGGCTCAGCAGGGCATCTGTATGAAGATTCTCTACCTCTGCCCCTCCCCCACTCGTGCTTGCACTCACTCTCCCACTCTCTCTCTCCAATAAATAAATCAAATTTTTAAAAATAATATAAAATCAACAACACAAGAAAGAACAGGTTTTGGTAAGGATGTGGAGGAAAAGGAACACTCATGCAATGTTGGTGGAAATGCAAACTGGTGCAGCTACTCTGGAAAACAGTGTGGAAGTCCCTCAAAACGTTAGAAATAGAACTACTATATGATCCAGTCATTGCAGTACTGGGTATTTCCCCAAAGAACACAAGAACACGAATTCATAAAGATACATGCACCCCTATGTTTATAGCGGCATTATTTATAATAGTCAAGATATGGAAGCAGCCCAAGTGTCCATTGATTGGTAAATGGATAAAGAAGATGGGTATATAGTGTATATGTATGGCATATATATACGTGGTATGTATATATATGTGGTGTGTGTGTGTGTGTGCGTGTATGTATATATATACATATATGTATGGTGTATACACATATAATACATATATAGTATATATGGTATATGTATGTGGTGTATATGCATATGGTATATGTATCTATAAAAAATAGAAAACTATTCAGCCATAAAAAAGGAATGAAATCACACCATTTGCAATGACATTAATGGTGCTACAGAGTATAATGCTAAGTGAAATAAGTCAGAGAAAGACAAATACCAAATGATTTCCTCAACAAAACAAACAAGCAAAAGGAAAAAATAAGGGAAAGTGAGAAAAACAGACTTTTAATTATAGAGAGCAATCTGATGGTTACCAAAAGGCAGGAGGGTGAGGGAATCAGTTAAGTAGGGGATGGAGATTAAGAGTACATGTACCATGATGAACACTGAGTACCGTACAGAATTTTTGAACCACTAAATTGTACACTTGAAACTAACGTAACACTGTATGTTTAATGTACTGAAATCAAAATTTTAAAACTTTTAAAAAATAAAATAAAGAGGTAAAGTAGCTTATTCAATATCATATGGTTAGTCAATGACAAAATCAGATTCAAATTCACCAAAAAGCACGTTCTATAAAAGAAGAAAGGGAAAAAGCTCTACCTGGAGAAAGCCAACGCTGGCTGAGTTCGCACCAGGGCTCCCCGCCCCCTACCTTTTGCCTTCCCACCCCGCCCCTTGTAATCAGTAATTTATCTCCAGCCTCGGAACACAGGCTGTGCATCAGAGGCTTACAGATTTAAAGCATTAGAACCGTGGCTTGACAAGCATCCTGTTTCCTGCAGGCTGCTCTAACTCCCCCACTTTTCTCACAGGCTTTATCAGGGAAACTTCCCTTAAGCCTTTCAGCCCACAGAAGTTGACAGTGGCTTAGATCATCAGCTAATATTCATTTGCCTCCTCAAGCTGCTTCCTGTTCTCCCAAAATCTATGAACACTTTGCCCAAAGGGTCTCCAGGTTGGAACTTGCACAGAGGTGACCAACTGTCCCAGCTTGCCTGGAACTGAGAGATTTCTGAGGATACAGTACTTTCAGTGTTAAAAATGAAAACCTCACAAGAAAAGTGGGACCACTGGTCACCTTACCTGTCAAGCAGATTAACCATACACTTTCATTATTATTAGCTCATTTGTCCTCAACACAATCCTGGAGCAGAACCTATTTTACAGATGAGGAAAGTGAATCACAGAGAAATTCAGTTATCTCCAAAGCGTGCAGCATTGTGAACTGCAGAGCTGAGCCTGCCAGATGGGCCAAGAAGTGGTTTAATGACCTGGGCTCTGGAGCCAGACTGCCTAAATCCCAATTCTGGTATCTAAAATTAGGGGTGATATTAAAATGTACCACCCCATTCTGTAAAGATTAAGTGAGGTAATGCATTTAAAGCACCCAGCACGATGCCTGGTGCTTGATAAGTACTCATTGATGGAAACTCTCATGACTCCATCCTATTGCTAAAAAAATGAGATACAGAAAAGAGTTCCGTCTTCTCTGTATTAATGTAAAAGGTTGGGAATATCCCCAAAACGTCTTTCTTTCCCTTCATACCTAGTTATCCATCTATCATCAAAGTATTTTCCTAAATATTTTTAAGAGTTACATTTTCAGCTTTTACTGTGTCTCTGAGTTCCATATTCTGATCAAAGTTGTTGACTATCCAACTTTTATATCAACATGGACGGGACTGGAAGAGATTATGCTGAGTAAAATATGTCAAGCAGAGTGAGTCAATTATCATATGGTTTCACTTATTTGTGGAGCATAACAAATAACATGGAGGACATAGGGAGATGGAGAGGAGAAGGGAGTTGAGGGAAATTGGAAGGGGAGGTGAACCATGAGAGACTATGGACTCTGAAAAACAATCTGAGGGTTTTGAAGGGGTGGGAGGTTGGGGGAACCAGGTGGTGGGTATTGAGGAGGGCACGGATTGCATGGAGCACTGGGTGTGGTGCATAAACAATGAATTCTGTTCCGCTGAAAAGAAATAAATTTTTTTAAAAAAAGAAGTTGTTCCTATTAGGGCTTTCTTTTATTCAACCTACATTTAGTTGCATCTTGCACACACTCAAAAGGAGGAAAGATCAGTCAAGGTCTACTTAAAAAACAAATCCTCCTTGATCCCACCTCAAGTGACTTGGTGAGCACAGAGTCTGAATCTGCTTTAATCACTTCTGAGTTACCTCTGGTACCCCAATCATTTCAGGTTCCCAATAAATATTTCTTGTATTCATTAATTCATCAGTCAATATCATTTCCCCCCCTTATCAGCCATTCTTGCTACTCTGTGTCTGGAATAAATCATTCCACCCTGAGTCTCCTTTTACAGTAATTTGTAATCCCCATCTTATAGTTGCTAATTTTCTAAAATTTACAAACAAACTGAGTCACAAGAAGAAAATCATTCAGAATTAAAGAATCAAAGAATGAGTGAACGTGAGGTAGAAGGAATACCAAACCAGAAGTCAAGAAAACCGGCAGCCAAATTTGCCATTAATCCCCTCTGTGCCTTTGGGAGGAAAGAAAAGGCAATGAGATAACATTTGTTTAGCCCTTGCTATGAGCCAACTCTGTACTAAAAACTTTCTACAGAACTTTTTCAATCTAATTCCCCTGGTAAGAAGGTGTTTCTATCCCAGTTCTAAGAGTAAAGAAATTAAAATTCAGGGAGGTTTTTGTTTTGTTTTGTATTTTTGTTTTTTTTACCCAAGTTAGACCTAATATGAAGACTTGAACCCAGGTTTATTAATTTGAAAGCACATATTTCATTTTTCTCACCACCACCAAGTTGCCTCCTTAAAATGAGAAATCGTAAGAAAATTGCTTCATTCAGCCTCCAGTTTACAGGCCCAACAAGCTTCCCTTGAATCTGATCATGCCATCTATTTAAGCCTTAGATTTCCTCCAGGTAAGATGAGGAGGTTGAACTAAATGATGCCTTTCACATTTTAAATCCTATGACTTGGTGCCAATGTTCTGAGTTTCACTCTGAAAAAAGAAACTGCTAGTTGGAGCCCTCAGAAGAAGGCAGCCTGTGTGTTCAAGCATCCATCCTTCTAGCATTATCAATCTGCCACATTAATATGCTAATTGCAAGGGAGGAGATGTGGAACTAATTCCATGTTTCATTCAAGTAAGGGCATCCAGGTAGCACCAAGACACTAGAGAATCAAAACCAGCATGACTGCATTGACTTGGAGTGTGTCATGGCGGGAGAATAGGAAATAGGTTCTTCCATCACACCTCCTTAACATGTTCATTCCAAACAGTCCAACAGAAAGAAAGCTCTTCTCTCCATTTTCTTCTGGTGTTGGCATTGTCCAATATATAAGTCACACTGGAAGCCTCTTCCAGCCCTCTAGGAGCCCATCAAAAAGTAATAACCTTGATGCCTTGGGGCTGGGTAAATCTGCTGCTCTCAGAATCCCCACCCAGCTTTGAAGAGTTGGCTGACTTGAATAGATGGAGCTAAAAGAATGTTCCAATTGGCTTTTTCAGAATCTCGACTAATTGAACCATCTGGTGGAGGACAAAAACCATGTCATCTGGGGCATGATGATTTAAAATAAGCTACCAGCATGTGCAGGATAAAAAGGATTGGTGGCATATTGGTGATAGTTACAGGAGACCCTAGCTGATATGCCAAAATGGACCTTGACATACAACTTCTTAGATGCAAAATTACCCCTTTTTCCTCCATTACCCCTCCATTTCCTCTGATCCATAAAACCAAATACATGCTCAGATTATTTTTTACATCCATTGCCCAAATAAGGGCATTCCTAGAGTCTTTTTTTCCTTCCTTTACTAAGACGAAACCTAACACATTAAAACATAAGTCGTCTACATGGCTCAATTCACAAGGCTCATTAAAGTCCCCCTGTCTTATCCCCTATACCACCTACCCACAAAAAAATGTATACTAAGCACTAGCTTTGCCTAGTGGCTGATATTCCCATTGTATCTCCCCTCCATATTAAATGCGTATTATCTCTCTAAGATGTGGAAACTTAGTGTTTTAGGTGGGGCTCCTTAGAAACAGAGTCTGGGAGGGGCAGGGAAGGGAAAGAAATAAACACACTCTGGGAGAATGATTCAGGGGCAAGTGATTTGTTAAAGAAATGTTCCCAGGATAAATCAGTAAGGGAGAAGTAGGACGGGGGGAGAGAGAGAAGCTAAGTTAAGGCTTGATTTCTGGCAAATCTGCATGGATATAAGAATAAGTCTGATCCCATAGGGAACCCTGGAACGTAAAGCATATATACCTCAGAGTTTGTCTCAATTCAAGGCAAAGAAGCTGGGCTTTTGTACTCCTGCACAAGTCAGTTGTTGGCAAAGAGCAGCCCTGGGCAAGTAAATCCCAGGCATTTCTACCCCTCTGAGAATTGGGGTAAAGCCATTGCAATCATCCTAGAGTGTCCCTCAAAAACACTAACAACTTCAGGTCAGAGAAGAAAAAGCACTGAGGGAAAGGTACATGAAAGAGATCCAAGGGGATCTGGGGGAGCATGACAGTGTCTGCTACACACAATGTTTTTTCTCTGCCCTCAAAGGTTTACTGCAAAATAGGAAGGTTAGCCTTAGAAAAGAAAAGGATCCAAGAGGAAGAATGCAGATGGCAGGAAACTTAAGAGACAAGAATGAGGAGGTGTTCCTGAGTAAGAGGAGATGGGGCTCTGTGAAGGGGTCTCCAGTCAAACCACTTGAGAGCTGAAGGAGAGGCTATGGAAGGACATGGAGATATCCCCACATACAACACAAACATCCATGGAAACAGCTATAGTGAAAGGGAGGGAGAAAATAAAGAGTAGACAGAAAGACAGCAGATCAAGACGGGGTCCTACTCCTGGTCCGCCATGAACTCTCTGTGACTTCGGACAACCACTTTTTCCTCTCTCTCTCTTTTTTTTTAAGATTTTGTTTATTTATTTGACAGAAAGAGAGAGGTCACAAGCAGGCAGAGAGGCAGGCAGAGGGGTAGGGGGAAGCAGACTTCCTGCTGAGCAGGGACCCCACCCCCACCCCCGAAGCGGGGCTTGATCCCAGGACCCTGAGATCATGACCTGAGCCAAAGGCAGAGGCTTAACTCAGTGAGCCACTCAGGCGCCCCCATTTTTTCTCTCTTAATCTTGGCTTCCTCCTTTGTAAAATGAGGGTTAACCAGATTAGGACTTTCCAGTGCCTATTACAAGGAGTACCAGGGTTCCATGAGCTATTAATAGTTGTTCATGGAAAAGAGCTCTGAGGACATAAACTTTGGGGAATATTCCTGGAAATCCACATTAGCATCGTAAAAGTCCTGCCTTGAAGAAATTGGTTTAACGATTTGAAGTTATTGTTTATTTACTTGACCACGGTACTCTTTTGGGTCCAAACATCTAGAAACTTCTCTCAAGACACTAATGTTATGGGAAACTGAGGGATCTTTCCTGCCCTAGTGTTGAGTCCATTTCACAACTGAACAACTCTTGCACTGAAAAATTAGATGAAATAAAAATATGTGACACATACACAAAAAGATTATGTGACAGAGATTCATGACTATCAAAAGATAGTCATGAATTTACAGCTACCAGGTATCGAGAAGTTAACCTAAGCCAGTCACTACAGCAAGCACTTCATAAATACTGTTGATTTGATTTCCATAGGGACCTTGAAAAATATGTTTAGCTCCATTTCCCAGATGACATAACTGAAGCTCAAACAGGTTAATAATATGCCTTGGTCTCACAGTAAGTTTTAAAGCCAGAAGCCATACCTTAGCAGCCTAATACCATGCGTTGGTCTGATCATTACCCCAATTCTGTGGGCCTTTGTTTCTCATACCTCTCAAGCCACTCTTCCTGTGCTAGAACCTTTGTCTTTTGTCACTTCACCTTTCATACATCATCCATAAAATGGGAATAACAGTACCTGTCATCATGTATATTTGGAAACTCTCACAAAATAATTATAAAATGGGGGCACCTGGGTAGCTCAGTTAAGCGTCTGCCTTCAGCTCAGGTCATGATCCTGGGGTCCTGAGATCAAACCCCACATTGGGCTCTCTGCTCCATGGGGACCCTGCTTTTCTCCCTCTCCCACTCCCTCTGCTGTGCTCCCCACTCTCTCACTGTATCTCTCTCTCTCTGT
The DNA here is from genome assembly GCF_030435805.1 of Mustela lutreola. Taxonomy (NCBI): domain Eukaryota; kingdom Metazoa; phylum Chordata; class Mammalia; order Carnivora; family Mustelidae; genus Mustela; species Mustela lutreola. The sequence goes on along the minus strand of NC_081294.1, from coordinate 48,899,974 downwards.
CAAATAAATAAGTAAATAAATAATATTTTTTTAAAAATCATTGTAAAATGCTTTCAAATAAAAAGGACTCTAAAATGTTATCACCCTGCTAGAGTAGTGATTTGAAGCCAATGTTAAAGACTAAAAAAAAATTAAAATTCCATATTTAGCTATATGACTTTTGAGAAAACTGTTTTTAATGAATCAATGAGGGGAATTATGTCAGCATTATAGGGGAGAGACATGATGAGATGATGAGTAAGCACTGACATTGTTTGGGATTAAAATCAAAGGTAATTTTACTGAAGTCTGTTATGTTTTCTCTCATCCTTTTCTTTCCATCACCTTCTACTAGACTACCTTGTACAAAGTCTAAGAGACATTTCCCTGTCACTGTATTATTCTAGAAATGCCCTTTGTTATTCTTCTACCTACCTGGTTTTAAGACCTTATTTAGGTCTTGACTCCTCTACTATTCCAGAACTGAATGCCATAAAACCAAAATTTAAGTAATGTTTGTTTTTTTCTCCTTGAGGGCAGAGATATGTCTGTTTTACCAGTTTACCCTCAGAATCTGCACCGTCTCTAGCACAGAACGAATTCTTTTAAGAAAAATTGCTGGTCAAGTGAAAGATTAATTAAGTGGGAAATCCTCAGCTAATAATAATAGCAACAATGACAACATTCATTTGCCACGTAGCAGGATTATGTTTATATAATATATATAACCACCTGTGTTATAGTCACAATCTCATCTGAGCCCCACAACAATCTGTGATGCTGGTGCTATAATTAAGCCTCGTTTAGAGATGGAAAAACTGATACACAGACAGGCTGAACCCCCCGCCCAAGTGTCATAGCAGTTAAGGATATAAACACAGTCAGTCTAACTCCATGACCCATAATCTTAATGATGAAGCTAGTATTAGTATGTGGACATCCTGAAACACCTGTATAACATCCCTGGAAATGGAAAGGATCCAGAAACAAACTCAGATTTTTCAAGGGATCTAAGTCACAGAATACAGGACTAACGTTTCATAAACTGGCCCTCAGTGCAGTTGCTGGGTCAACATGCTGCCTTATGTCTGACACACTGATGGGCAAAAGACAATGAAGGAAATTAAGGAAGTCTCCGCGCCACTGGAGAGGCACGCAAGCAGAATGTGATGCCGATACTCCACGGCGCGGCCACCAGGAGGGCCGATCCATTTACTCATTCACTCAACAAACTTTTCTTGAGTATTCATGTGGGGAACACATGAGTATTAGAAATACCCTAATGAATAAGACAGTCAAGGTGCTTACTCTCATCAGCTGTCATTCTACTAGGAGAAAGCAAGCATGATCCAGTAAACTAACCAAGATAATGTAACACAATGGCAAAGGCTAGCAGAGCAATAAAATCAGGTAATAAGATAATCATGAGGGGATGAGGTGGAGGCTACTCTCAAAAGAGAAAGCAAGGAAACCCTTTCAAAGCAGAGACTTGAATGAAGTGGAAAATACATATCCATGCAAAAATCTGAGGGAGGTTATATGATCAGTTTTGGTTTTGAAAAAAAAAAAAAATCATTGCAGCTGTTATGTGGAGGAGGAACTGTTATTGGGCAAGAATGGAAATAGAGCAGTGAAAAAGCTTTTCTCAAAGACCAGGAGAAATGGTCATGGCTTATTCTTGGGTGACAGGAGTGGAGACGATAAGGAGCAGAAGACACAGGAGGCTCTAGAGAGGGAAGGAAAGGATGTCACCTCGTATGCAGCCCTGGGAGCTGCCTTAAGGGAGAGAGTTTGGGGATACCAAAACTACCTTTTTAATCCCTGTCTTCTTCCCTTAACCTGCTTGTCTGTCCATTTCATGAAATACTCAAGTTCATCAACATCGAGTCATTAACCAAATGCATCAACAGCATAAAAGACCTCGAACTCTTCTAGTCCCAACGCTTTCCAGACCCCAAGTCCAAATTCTTCTTAGACAGGGGATCAGCCGATATTTCCTACAAATGGCCAGATAGTATTTTCAGCTGTGCCGCCTCACGGTCTCTGTCAGAACCACTCAATTTGTACAGTGCAAAAGCAGCCACAGATAATAACTAAACAAATGGGTGTGGCTATGTTCCAATAAAAAAAATGTTACAAACAATGAGATTCTGATTTCATATAATTTTCCCATGCCACAAAATATTCTTCTTCTTTTGATTTTTTTTTTCAACCATCTAATGTAAAACGCAAAAAGCCATTCTCAGCTCATAGGACATGCGGTATTTGGCCCAAGGGGTATATACTTGAAGCCAAATTCCTGCTCAAAGAAGATGCTGGCTAGAAGAACAGGATCTCTAACGGCCCCTCCCCATGTAGTTTCTTATGTGGCATCACTCCTATGGGCTCAATATATGTCATAGTACATATATTACATATAAACATAAGCCAGATTTTTTTATTCCCCTCCATGGAGTTCCCCTGGGGCCTCAAGAGTCTAATAGCCAGAGTGAGCACATTTTGCCAACAATCCCCACTTTCCATAATGGAATTTAATTATTTGGCCTGAAAAGCATTTAAGCTTCACTATACAGAAAGAGTCAAATAAATAAATAATAAAGGGGCACATTTTGATAGGACCTGCCTCAAAGATCTTAAAGGCACTGTCATGCCTGCTTTAATATTTTATGGTGTAGAAATGTGACTGTTACCAGGTCATAAAAATATACTGCTTTTTATACCAGGTCAAAATCTAGGGCCAGCAGTCCTGTTTTGTGGCAGGATGCAGAGAGCCAGCCAGAAAAAAGGATAGTGTTACCTTTTTTGAAATCTGAAAAGAGCTATTTGAAGATGATGGACCAGATAAATGCATATTGGGTTCTCTCTCTCTCTCTCTCTCTCTCTCCCTCTCCTGCATCTCAAAACAGAAGGTTTCAGAGTCTGCCGGCAGCTGGTGCAACATTCATTATTTACCACTGAAAAGCCAAGAATCTCAGCCTCTGACCCTCCATTGTTGCTTAGGCGTATTCTGGGAAGAGCCAAGGGGCAGGCAGGTGTTTCCTGGAGCCAGTAACACATGGTTTCTATGCAAACGCTCCAAATCTTCAAGTTGAAAGTGACACTAACAATGATCTACCATGGCTTCCTACATCCTGGAAGAAAGATGCACAGCATTACTGACTGAGGATGATACCATCACGGGACAGGGAATATATCCACTCCCTGGACAGCCTTAGTCATCACTGGAGGCAGAACAAGCTGTTATTTAATTTTCACAACAATCCCAGAAAATAGGAACCATTTTAATGTCTGCTTTAAAGAAAAGGAAACTGAGGTTATCTAACCTGTCCAAAAAAAAACACAGTAAGTGGCCAAGCTGGAGTTTGACCCCCAGTTTTTCTAGCTCCTTAAGGAGACAGCTACCAGCCTTCTCTCATCCTCGCCTCCTGCTTCTCAAAACTCTTTGGTGTAACAAAGTCCTCCTTAATACAAGAGCTGCCCAGAGTTCCTACTTAGGGAAAATGACATTTCCAAGATAGAGATGAAAAAGAGAACGAGAGAGAGGGAGAGGAGTAACAATTCCGCCACTAGAGTTAGGTACTAACAAAGCTAATAACTGATGTACAAGCAAACAAATGCAGAGAAAGGTTTTTGGCTTTATAAAACAAAGATTAATTAATACTAGATTACAATGGAATTCCTATAGAATTACATTTGATCCAGACCCCAGGATAACAAAGGAATTCAACATGATTAATGCTTCGAATAGCAAGGAACATCAGAATGATTTACCTCTTATTACTAAAGAGGGCTGCCAGATTGCTTAAAAAAGCTCTGGCTGGCTCAGGATACTGCTATCTCCAATGCAATCAGCAATCTGAGTTTACTCATTTGACAGGAGCACCGATTCTTTGCCAGCTCTGCTTCATTTCACAGATCTGTTTTTCTCCCTTCCTCCCCCTGGCCCCACCCTCTCTCCCAGTTTGGAGGAATTGTGAAATCCCCAACCAGCTCAGCCGAGGAACCAGCTGGGTGCTGGGAAGAATCAGTTACAGGCAATGGGCAGCACAAGCAAAGCCAGACTGGACAGGAGCACCAGCTGTTCCGCCAGCTCTGAAGGGGCTCCTTTATTTTATCTTCTCATTTCTCCTGTTCGGAAAAATCTCTGCTGGTGAGTCATTTGTGGCCATAGGTGTTTAAAGCACTTATATGAGGAGAAAGACAGATTGATGCCTTTAGCACAGCCTGCCTGCTCTGGTCTAAAGAGAGGTCAGGAGGATGACAAGAATACTAAAGCTTAAGACGACAGAGTCGGCGCCAACATGCATTTAAGCAGAGACTAAGAGTCCAGAATTCCTGGACATCATAAAGAATCTATTATCATTGTGGTCACTTTCAGCAAGACTGATTTCATTACCATCTGTCTTCATCCACCACTGCTTAGTGAATAAATATTAAATATGGAACTTTTCCTGGACTCAAGTCACTGAGGCTGAGAGGAAAGCAGTTATGTAACCATGTGATCTCTGCACACCTCATAGCTAGAAGGAGAACAGATGAGGCAAAGGGGTTGGGGGAGGGGAGGTACCTGGGGAGGGAAACACTGTGGACTGAGATAAGATCATTAGCTCTACTGAGTCGAAAATAAGGGTTCAGTTCTCGGTTGAGTAATAATTCTCTTTTCAAGGTGGGCAATATTTAAGCAATCATCTCTTGAAAATTGGTCATTACCACCAGCTAATAACTGATTTGTTAGTTAATAGCCCAAGGTGAAGCCAAAGGCAGCAAATGCTCTGGCATACCATTCTCTGATGGCAGGATTAACAGATTTCAAGGGCATTATTGCTATTATGAACCATGTTCATTGATTTATAATAACACTAATATGTTTTAAATAAAAAAAAAAAAAGTGGGTGCAATGTCCTGGAAAAATTCATCATTGTCTGGTGCTCTGAAGTCAAACAGCCACTATAGCATGTCCAAGAGAGACACCCTCTGGTCCAGTTCTGGGCATCATCAAGATTTAGATATGCACAATGTGGGATTACAGAATCCAAAGCAACATCACTCAGAAGGGCCCAGGCTATAGTTCTGATTCCAAAAATGTCATTTCTTCCCCTAAACATGTCCTGATTGTGTATTTTTGTTAAACCTACCACTATAATGTCTAGAAGGATAAACAGTAATATTTTATAAGGGGCACCTCTAAAGAGTGGGATTGGCATGGGAGAAGAGCATACTCCTTCATTAACTTTATTAAATTTATTAAATTAAAAATTTTTAAAAATCTTGAAGCCAAAGCTTTCCTAGGAAGCCTGGAATTGTGTCTCCTTCATTTCTCGTGCAAGTCCTTTCCCCTTTATTCCTTGAGGTCACAACTCAAATTGTATGTTCCAAAGAAGGTAGGACCTCTCCCAATTCCCAAGAGTGAATCTTAATTAATCTAAGCTAATCATGATAATCCCAATTCTCTTCCAGTGATTAGTTTGAGAGTGGGCATGTAATCCAGTTCAAACCAGTAAGATTGAGGAGAGATTAGTAGAGGGATTTCTGAGAAAGCTTTTCTTGCTCCTAAAATCAAATGCTGGAGAAGAAAGAAGCCAATGTTTTCCACTCTCAGCTTAGCTGGTGAGAACATGATACCTGGAACTTCTAGGGCTTTACTTCTAGGGCAGCCAAAAAAAGATGTCAATCCAAGGACAAAAGCAAATATGCTAAGGATGGCAGAGCAGAAAGATGGAAATAACTGAGGAATTTCACTTGGTTGAGCCTCCAAATGAACCAACCCAGCAAGTCTCCTATCTTCAAACTTATTTGACACAACAGAAATGTCAAGATTATTTACACCATTTCTCATAGGGTTCTTTTTATTTACAGTTGACAACACCCAATCTGATACACTCCTGTAGCCTGTCTCAAGAGATGTAAGACCCACAGAGAAGAAAGTGTGGTCAGGGGCGCCTGGGTGGCTCAGTGGGTTAAGCCATTGCCTTCGGCTCAGGTCATGATCTCAGGGTCCTGGGATCAAGGCCCCCATCGGCCTTTCTGCTCTGCGGGGGAGCCTGCTTCCCTCTCTCTCTCTCTCTGCCTGCTTCTGCCTACTTGTGATCTCTCTCTGTCAAATATATAAATAAAATCTTTAAAAAAAAAAAAAAAAGAAAGAAAGAAAGTGTGGTCAGCATCACAACATATGCCAAGGATGCAGGATTTAGAAAATCTGAGAAACTTTGAGTTCCATACAAATGAATGATTCCTTGTACCCTAAAACTTAGGTGGGGTCTTTTCCATGGCAAACACAAAATGAGTATGTACATTAACCAGGAAAATTAACACTTACCGTGCCAAAGCCCTCAGAAAAATCAGAGTGCAGCTGGTGGAACTCAGTTGGGATGCCCAGTGAAAACCAATCCATACCGGACAAAGTTAGAGGACTTTACCTCTAAGCCAGGGAAGAAGGAACATGGTGTCAAGGCAGGTCAAGTCAGGCCTGGAAGTGGCATACAACACTGCAACTCACATACTAGTGGCCAGAACTGTCATATGCCCACCTAACTGCAGAGGATGCTAGGAAACATAGTTTAGCTATCTAAATACATGGGAACAAAGTAACAGTGAGCAGTATCTGCCACACCCTGAAACCCAGAGGGATGAGAATTGTGCAGTCACCACCACATGGACCCGTGACTGACCCATGGCTACTGCAAACTACATCTGACCAGACTCGAGTCGTTTGTTTTCTAAGAGCTTCCTCTCTGGGTTTCAGTCTGTGAGACTTGACAAAGATCTTTTGCTTGACCAAACTTTAGTCAGTCTAGCTGAACATTGTCCTAGACCCATCTGTGCACTTCCTTGTGAAATCCAGTTTTAGCAAGAACCCAGCCAACTCAGCTTACCCAGAATCCTCCACCCTGGATATCTGATCAGCTTCCTCACCCTCCACCCCCCCCACCAGGTGATATCTGATCCCCCTGGCCTATCTTCAGCAAGAATCCTGTTAGGTTGCTTGAGCCAGAACTCCCCATTACACCTGATGTTTTTTCTAGTAATTTTCCATCCACTGATCCCCACTTGCTCCTTGGCTTTAAATTCCCACTGGCCTCTGCTGTATTCAGAGCTGAGCCCAATGTAAAAGCCACTATAAAATCCCACTGCAGTGGTCCCTATTCCTATCACAGTGGTCCTGATTAAATCCTGCCTTACCATTCTAACTTGCATCACCGGATATTTTTTCCTTAACAAACTAAAAGCATGACCCTTGGAGAGATAAAGGCTGGAGGGTTGGATACTCTCAGACATGATGGGTTCTTCTGGAAAAATTATCTTCAGTTTGAGAAAAATTATACACCTTCCAGAATCTTTCACCTTTCCAGAAAAACTGATTTTCCCCTTCAGGAATTTTCTGTTCCATTTCCCAAAAAAATATATCCATGAATATGTAAGGGGAAAACTCCATACTGAGTTTAAATAGCTTTCTTTAATGGACCCACAGCATTTTCTTTTGGCTGTCCACTCCATAGGAAAAATAGAGAAGTCCTAACCCAGGGATTACAAAGACTCTTTGATCTAGGGATCATTTCATCAAGGTATTCACCACTCACAGTCCAATCCATCCACTTCATCCTCAGAAAACCTTCCCAAAGTACCTGGAAGGAAATTCACTGCTTTCAATTAGACATCAATGAGGTGATGTCTGGTTTGTATTCAATAGGATAATTATTAATTCAATATCAAATTATTAATTTATGCCAGAAACTAAAGTATGGATGCTGTCATATCACAGCATGAATAATAGAGGAGACCAGACCTTGGGCCACACTTTGAGAATCTCTAATGTAATTGACTGCCATTCCAAACTGGCCCCTCTGGGCAGAACTACATGACCAGTTTGCCCTCTCAATCTAAGCAGCACTGATTGAAAGGGACTTCTATTTTGTGAATGATCAACCTCACTAAAGATGGCTTTTTTAAAAATATTTATTTATTTATTTGAAATACAGGAAGCATGGGGGGAGGGAGGGGCAGAAGGAAAGGGAGAGAGAAACTCTAAGCAGGCTCTGCACTGAGCCCAGAGTCCAAGGTGGGGCTTGATCACAAGACCCTGAGATCACAACTTCAGCAGAAACCAAGAGTTGAATGCTTAACAGACTATACCACCTAGGCACCCCTCAAAGATGACATTTCTAGCACTGAAGATAAAAGCAAATGTTGACTAGTGAAAATGTTAAAAGCAAAAAAAAAAATTTTTTTGGCCTTAAGGTGAGTCTTTCTACCCCATAATTTATGTATCTTATAATCTCTAGATTTATTGAGTTCTTACCATTTGCCACAAATAGTTCTAGAAGACTTCCCATGTTTTATTCCATTTACTCCTCAGAATAATCCAAAGAAGTACATACAATCCCTATCTTTAGCAGACGAGGACAGTGATGAATTTACTTAAGGTCGCATTAATACCTCATATTTGTATCCAATACCACAGGTTTTAAAAATACTTTTACTTGCCTTATCTCACTTGATACTTATTAACAACACAGGAGGTAGGCAGAGTATGTCACATATTTCCCTTTTAGAGATGAAGAAACTGATGCTAAAAGAAGTTAGGTAACGTGACCAACATCTCTGAAGAAATGATGGGGCCAGGACTCAAACCTAGATCTTCACACTCACAATCTCATTCTTCTACATCACGCTACTCTATTTTTAAAAGCACCCACAGTGGGGGCATCCGGATGACACAGTCTGTTAAGTGTCAGACTCTTGATTTCAAAGGCTTACGTCATGATCTCTGGGTCATGAGATCAAGCCCCACATCAGGCTTAATGCTTAGCTGGGAGTTTGCTTGAGATTCTCTCCCCTCTCCCTCTGCCCCTCTGTGCCTGCATGTTCTCTTTTTCTCTCTCTCAAATAAATAAATAAATCTTTTTTTAAAAAAATGCACCTGATGTTTCATTTTAAGAGAGTGGACTGAAGGGGCACTTGGGTGGCTCAGTTGTTAAGCGTCTGCCTTCAGCTCAGGTCACGATCCCAGAGTCCCAGGATCGAGCCCCAGGTCAGGCTCCCTGCTTGGCGGGAAGCCTGCTTCTCCCTCTCACTTCCCTCTGCTTGTGCTCCCTCTCTCACTATGTCTCTCTCTGTCAAATTAATAAATAAAATCTTTTTTTAAAAAAAGAGAGAGAGAGTGGACTGAACCAAAAAATTAACTTTGGAACGTATCTTCAAACTCTTTGATAGAGACAACCCAAAGTAACATGAAAAGAAAACATAAATGATACAAAATGCTGTCTGAACAGTGGTGTTGAAAGAGCCTTTCCTCTGGCAGAGAGAAGAGAATGTCTGTAGGAAAATCAGCTCTATTATGTCCACCTATGAGAACATATAAATTGGACCAAAGGACCCACAAGCATCGAGTCAAGAGCAAACTCAGCAATAAACTTCAAACCCCAAAGGTATGAAATACTGAAAAAAGCCCCTGTCCTTCAGGAAGCCCTTCGCAACCCCTCATCTCACAATGATTCTTCCTCCTTGTGAATGTATTTCTCTCACAGTCTATATCACACAATGTAATGCCTGAGGGTATCTGGGATTGACTGTCTTCTATGTATTACAAATACATGTCTAGCTATTTGACTTTTAGAAAGTAGAGACTACACCTCCCTTATACTTCTGTATCCACCAAAAGATGAGCACCATTCTGGGTCCAGAAGAATGATTACTAAAACTTGAAAAGCATTTCTAATGACAATAGCCATTCTGCTAAAACACTAATACTGTATGATAAAGCTAACCATTTATGAGTGAGCCACATTGTACTGACATGTCATTCTGTGATGTTTTATTTCAGTGGACATAATCTGAACCATGTCAAATATTGTGCATCCAGCACTACACGATAAAGGGGCATGTTTAAGATAGTTTCCCCACATTCATGCAGATGATAATCATTTAAAACCTACTACTAAATTTTGAAATCCCAGAAATGAAACGAGAGAGATGGCTGGTTAATTATTTGGTATTTATACACAAAAAGTATGTAAATCAACCATAATAAAGACACATTGTAAATACTCCCACCCACCCAGCAATTTTAACAAAACAAGCATTTAAATCTCTATTACTGTTTAAAGAAAAATGAAACTATTTTTACAACTCAGTTACCTAATGAACTGTATGTATCTTTTCCTTTGTCTTGAAGCATGAGCAGAAATGGATAGGAGAGGCTATGCTTGGCAATGATATCACTGATTATTGGAATATCTTTTACTACTGCCTTTACTATACAGACCTCCAGTGATTTACACACTGAATTTGTGAGCATTCATATATAATAACATATAAAGTGGTTGACAGCATAAAAAGGTTGATGGTCAGGAACCGCCTGCAGAAAACCCTGTTCATCGCCATGTGTCATGCTAGGAACAGAGGATAAAAACAAATCATAACTCACTGTGCTTTATCTCTTCAGAAATACCTCCACATGATCTCCCTCAGTCTGAGAACCAAGGCCATGTCCCTGGACAAAAAACCCCATTTACTTAAGCAAAACATCCTGCACAATAAGAAGTCGACACGCTAAGCCTTTCTGTAGGTATACGCCGGATGCGTGCACATTTGCCAAGACCTTGAAAATGCCTATAACCACGTAATACATACGGCTACACATTAAAACTACTGTTTCCAATCAAGCTCAATAGCACAAGGAATTATTCACAAGCTGGTCCATGAGTACAATTCTTTTTTTTTTTTTTTTAAGATTTTATTTATTTATTTGACAGACAGAGATCACAAGTAGGCAGAGAGGCAGGCAGAGAGAGAGGAGGAAGCAGGCTCCCCGCTGAGCAGAGAGCCTGATGCGGGGCTCAATCCCAGGACCCTGGGATCATGACCTGAGCCGAAGGCAGAGGCTTAACCCACTGAGCCACCCAGGCGCCCCCATGAGTACAGTTCTTGACCTAACTAGTCTGACTCATTGGTATCCCTAAGCTTGGGTGCATTTATGACTATGATCTAGAAAAGCAAGTGGGAGGAAACATAGACTTCCTCACAAAGCTAGAAGAATTCCCAAGTCTAGACACAATGAAGGCTGCCTGCCAGTCAGTCCTAAGGAAATAGTACCCAGTGCCCAAGACCTTTATTTACAAAACTGACCTGAAAAACAACTCCAGATTCTGGTACCTGTTAAAGCAAATACTTAAAAATAAGAATTGGAGAAGCACATTTGGGCAATTATAGGACAGCATGTGTTTCCAACATAGATTGAATGTTTGAGCCACAGAGAGAAAAAAAACATGAGTTGAGACACCAGTTCTGATAGCACCAACTAGTTACCAGCCTTAAGCAAGGTGACTGAAACTCTCTGGGCATTTCTTGCCTCACCATTCAAATGATGATGAGCCTTCATCAAATGATGAAGAATCATCAACAGCAGTCATTTGATAAATTAAAAAAGTACAGCCATTACACTCATTGGCTATCTTAGTTAGTGTTACTATAACAAAAATACCATAGACTGGGAGGCTTATAAACAGCAGAGACTTATTTCTCACAGTTCTGGAAGCTGAGAAGTCCAAGATGCCAGCAGATCTGGAATCTGTGAGAGGCTGCTTTTTGGCTTGTAGATGGCTATATTTTCATCATATCTTCACAAGGCAGAGAGCTAAGAAAGGAAGCAGCAAGCTCTCACGTACCTCTTATAGAGGCACCAACTCCATTCATCAAGATTCCACTGTCATGACCTAGTCACCTTCCAAAGGCCCCATCTTCTAACACAATCACATTGCGGGGGTGGGTAGGATTTCAACATACAAATTTTGAGGGAACATGAATATTCAGTCCATGATACTGACCAAAGTTTTGACAGCTTTTCCCATCAATGCCTTCAAATTTTTTAGGTGGATGCTATTGAGTCCTACAAGTTTTTATAGCTTTATTATGCCTTAAATCTAAGTATTCTGAGACAGTATTTCCCAAAGCATGTGCTGTAGACTGCAAGTTCCAAAGACAATCCACAAAGAAAAAAATCTGTGATAAAATAAATTTGGAAAACATAGTATACCATAACCTCATTTTAGATACTCAGTATCTACACTAATATATTAAAGGCACTTAGAAGTCCTGAAATAAAGAAGCCTTTGCTTTGTTTTGCTCATACCTCTTGACTCCTGTTGGCTTCCACGGTCCCTATTTGCACCTCTTTGTCTAAGGCCTCTCACTCCTTCCCTCTTGCTCTCCCTCAATCTCTCCATCCCCCACCCCCACCCCAAGCCTCAAAAGATTATTCTGTCTGCTTGCAGAGCAGGCTGGAAGTACCAGGAAATTAACTCACACCCCAAGAGCAGCCCCTCAAACAAAAACTGGGTGTAATTATGCCAGTCCTCTGCTGCTTGGTATGGATAAATCTGAGGCATGTGCTCTATACAACGTCCCATAGCTTCGCCATGAGATTAAGTTCTCTCTTCTTCACTGTCTTACTTCCCCACTCCCCACTTCCCAAATAAACTACTTGCACACAAATCTTTTTTTTTTTTTTAAGATTTTATTTATTTATCAGAAAGAGAGAGAGCGGGCACACACATGAGCAGGCAGAGGCTGAGAGAGAAGCAGGCTCCCTGCTGAGCAAGGAACCTGATGTGCGACTCGATCCCTGGACCCTGGAATCATGACCTGAGCCAAAGGCAGCGGCTTAAAGGACTAAGCCACCCAGGTGTCCCTACTTGCACACAAATCTTATTGCAGGGTCTACTTCTGAGAGAACTCAAACTAACAGGCCCATGGTTTCCCACACATGTTCAATGACAGATCAGTCAAAACAGCACACTTTTTCAATTAGCCAAAACTCTTGGTGGCAAGTGAGAGAAGCCCAGTACAAACTGACTAAAACAGGAAAATTAAATTTATTTAAATCCAAGGATAGGTTGGCTTTAGGCCTAGAGGACTCAAGCTCTTAGAGAATGTCAAGTTGACTTGCTCTGTCTCCATTTCTGGACTCTACATTCCTTTGTGCTGGCCTCATTCCAGCAGGTTCTCTCCACAAGGCAGAAAGATGACCATTAGCACTGAGCTTACGTCCTCTCTTTTCAGGAACCCCAATGAAAAAGGGGCTTTTCCTTCCCAGTGGTTCTAAAAAGGGTCCAGGACGAATCTCAGGAAACCATCTTTAATCATATTGGTCATCCTTGCACCAATTCCCAAGACAGATATGACAGACTTATGCTGACTGAACAGTCCTAGGCCATCTACCCACCCCTGGACCAAGCCACACCCAAACCACTTGTACCAACAGTGAGGAGAAGGAGTTCCTCAAAGCAAATCAGGGTGTTATTATCAGAAAGAAATAGCTTCAGGAGAGTCACAAATAACAGGTGTCCACTCCACTCTTTAACATTCTACAGAAGGTACTTTGGGAGATGCTGTTCTATCACATTCACAACTACTTCTCCAAAATTCCTGAAAAAGCCCTTCTCAGAAACAGCTGAAAATACACTTTGAAAAGAACTGAGTCTGTCTGACAACTTCATGTCAGCCCAATACACTCTTTATATATGACCATTTTACTGGTGTTACCAGTTCTCTCTACTTGGCTTTTTGCTTTGGATATATTAAAAGAAGTATTAATTATCAACTCAATTCCTTTCCATCAACCTAGATCCTTATGATAAATTTCTTTACCATTCCTATCAAAAAAAGGTGATCAAATAGCCGTAAGCAAATGGGAAAACACATTCACAGCAATGAGAAGACTAATAAAAGAATCCTGGAGGTTAGAAATGTACACTATAAATCACCCATCCACTAGCGGAATTTTTGTTTTGTTTTGTTTTTACTTTCTTCTCTTTCCCATAGGAAAAAAGATTAAAAACCTAAAAAAAAAAAAAAAAAAAAAAAAAGGGAAAAAAAAAAACACAGAAGAATTTAAATGCACACTTGTGGTTATACTGGTCTTCCTAGAATTTACTACAATGCCAGAAATTAATTTATAAATAATGGCAAGCATGGGATCTCAACCACCATCACGTGAAGAAAAGGCAAACACCTCAAAAACATTCTAGTTGGCAAGGAAACACTCATCTGTGGCTGAAATAGCCAAAAGAGAAGGGTGAGTTTCACATATCAGCCCTGAAAAGCATTATTGGTTTTCAAATTCTTTTTTTTTTTAAGATTTTATTTATTTATTTATTTATTTATTTGACAGACAGAGATCACAAGTAGGCAGAGAGGCAGGCAGAAGAGATTGGAGGAGAAAAAAGAAGAAGAAGAGATTGGAGGAAGCAGGCTCACTGCCGAGCAGAGAGCCCCATGTGGGGCTCGATCCCAGGACCCTGGGATCATGACCTGAGCCAAAGGCAGAGGCTTTAATCCGCTGAGCCACCCAGGTGCCCCTGGTTTTCAAATTCTAAGACAATACAATATTGTCTTGTCAATTCTTTTTTTTTTTTTTTTTACTACTTCTTTTCTCTGCTCCTAAACTCACTCTCCTGGATAAAACTCACTGAAACAGGGAGACTCATCTGTATTATTAAAGGAGGCATTATGCTAATTTCTTCCATCTTGCTTTGATAATTCTTCATTTTTTAAAAGAAAGCTCCTGTGTCATTTTTATTTTTTGGCTCCCTTCACAAATATAACTACTGATGTTTATCATAAAAAGATGCACTACATTAAAATAATATGATTTCAAAGTTCTTTGGTCTACCAATGATAAACAGCTTTTCAAATAAAGAACAAAGTCTCCTTTTGACATTTTTTCTGTAATGTCTACTATGCTCATGCGTGTGTGAGCTTGGAGAAGGGCATGAATTAATTCCATGTTGCCATTCATGCTCCAACTAGCTCCGCGCCTCACAGCCAAGTGCACTCCATGTGGGCACACTCCCATTTCATGAGACTCTAGTTTCCCCCGTGTATCCTAGGACATCCTCAATATTAGGTCTATGTAGCCCATGCAAATGGAAACTTACTTATAAAAATATGAAAAGACTCAACATTAGGAGGCTAGCAAATAAATAGTGGAACATCAATCCCATTCAGTGATTTAAAAAATATTCTTCCAAAAGATATTAATGATGAGGGAAAATGGCAACAATAAAACTTTGTGTAAAGAATGACAAGAAATATACTCAAACATTAATCAGTAACATTCTGTCTCTGGATAATAAGACTATGAGTAGCATTTTTCCTTAACAGTTTTCTGTTTTTCCCATGTTTTCTACAATGAATATCTGTTCCTTCATAATCAAGGGGAGGAAAAAATAAAAGATAATAACGGGAAGTACATAAAAGCCTCTGAGAAAAGTCTATAAAATTCTGGAGCAAAGCTGGTGGGACCAAGTAGATCATCACCATCAAACTCAGAGCCCTAGATTCCCCCTCTACAATTTTAAATGCTTGCCATCACCACCTCATGATATATATTACATTGGAACCTCCTGGACTATCAGTGCCACATCTCAACTCTTTCATCATCTTAGAAATGCTTAGTACAAAACAGGTGTTCAAGAAAGGTAATGTAAATTGATTTATGAAAGCATGGTGATTACAGGATGGACACGAGCAGGCAAGGACCATCAGGGGAAAGAAAGAATTAAGGGTCCAGGAGTTCCAGAGCCTTGAAATTTCAGGTAAATATCTGAAATCAGAGAAGCTGATGGAAGAGTCAAAAGTCCAAGAAGTCAGGCAGGGTTTTGGGGATTAGGGTGTTAAAAAAAAAAAAAAAAAAAAGCACCTAGGAAGTCAGTTGAGTCAAGGGCATTGAAAGTCAAGACAGCAAAGCACCCCTGAGACTGCTTTCAACTTTCTTTAAAGCAGGGTGGTCTTAAAAGCAAGTGTGCTCTGTGGTTACCCAGAGTTGCCCTGCATACACCAGGTCCAGATGGTTTGACTGAAAACAATCTGGCCACAGAACTTTACTCAACTGAGCAATTTATGCCAACAATAGAAGATTCATTGGAACAACCTAGTCTTACAATAGAACTTCTTTTTAAATGTCATTTATTGTTTTCTTCCCAAATTTCAAAAACAATCCATTCTTGTTAGCCTAATGAGCATATCAGACTTAAAATATACAAGCTCCAGATCTTGCTTCCCAAACTCTATCTTCCTACAAACCTCCCTGTCCAATTAATGAAGTTCAATCCCAGTTGCCCAAGCCAATAAAACCCTGGATTCATTCATAACTATCCTCTTTACCTTATACTGCCCCTACCCCACCTCCCACCTCCCAACCACCCCCCCACACACAAGTCCTGATCCCCAGGAAACACCTTTTAAGTTTGCTCTTCCTTCTGCTATCCTGTGTTTTCCCCCAGATATCCACCCGGTTCATATCCTCATCTCCTTTAGATCTTTACTCAAAAGCTACTTAAACAAGAGAGACCTCCCCTTCCCCAACACTCCATTCCCCTTTACATAAGGAGAGGAGAAAGACTAGCCAACCTTCAGCTATTTAACTCACGGCTCATCTTAAGAGAAATGAAAAGAGGAAGGAAATAATATTCTGAACCTGTGTGGCACGCCCTGGGCTGGGGCTTTCACAACGTGTTATCTCGGTTAGCCCTCACAACCAGCACATTAACAACAACCACCTGTAATATGGGTATCATTAGACCAATTACACAGATGAAAATGTGGCTCCAAGAAATGGAAGTAATTTCTAAGAAGCAGTACCAAATTTTGGCATTTTCCTAAAACTTCTAATTCCCAGTTCATTGCCCTAGTCTAGCCATGCTGTATTTTTGGTCTTCGAACTTAAATGGAACAGTGGTATCTAGAGTTGTGGAAAATGGGAGGAATAAGAGGTGACCGCTAAAGAATATGAGCTCTCTTCTAAAATTGGCTGTGCTGATGTTTGCCTTGCTCTATAAATATACAAAAATCCACTAAATTATATACTTTAAATTGGTGAGTGGTAGGGTATGTGAATTACATCATAATAAAGCAGTTAACAAAAAATAATATTTAGTGGAAGGCTTTCCCTGTTTTCCAATGAAGTCACAAATTCTTAAGAATCAGTGTATTCTGGGGCGCCGGGTAGCTCAGTGGGCTAAAGGCTCTGCCTTCGGCTCAGATCATGATCCCAGAGCCCTGGGATCGAGCCCCGCATCGGGCTCTCTGCTCAGCAGGGAGCCTGCTTCCTTCTCTCTCTCTGCCTGCCTCTCTGCCTACTTGTGATCTCTGTCTGTCAAATAAATAAATAAATAATCTTTAAAAAAAAAAAAATAAATAATCAATGTATTCTGGGGCTCAAAGACAGTCCTTTATATCTCTTCATAATCTTATATGGTGGCAATAAATCAATGGCTCTTGACAGAGATGACGAAACTGATCTGAACTTCCCCACTTCAACTGGTGGAGGAAATGCCCATTAACTGCAACTGAATGGAGGTTAAAATCATAATCCCAAGTAGAAACAAGACAGTAAAATTTTCTCCAGCATAGACCAGCTCCCATTTCAATCATCTGCCCTTACTCCTCACATTTCCTCCTTTTCCAACACCACCACCATCATCTTGGGGTTATACAATTTCGTTCAGAGTCAGAATTAGAAATTAGCTAAAGAAGCTGTGATATTCTCCTGATCCTAATTTCTTTAAGATGAATCAACAATTTAATAACAACCTTCCAAGGAATAAAAAATGGAATATTACATTAAGCACATACATTGTATACTAACTGAACATCTCGGAAGTGCTCAAATGTCACAGAAAACACACCTTAAAATTTTTCTTTTAAATGGAGTAATTCCCATGGAAGTGGTGATCTAGTTAACATATGATTTCTCCATATCTGAAACAAAACAGAATCAGAGTGCTGAGGAATCTTTAATAAGAGAAATACAGCCCTGAGACTACAGAGAAAACAGTGGCATTTATTGCTGGGTTGAGTGAGCAGCTTCCTAGAACCTAGCAAATGCTCAAAGGCCATGCCTTGCTCATTCATTTTGGCGGATGAACCTTCACTCCCATTTTGCAGGGCTAAGAAAGGAAGGGGGAAAAGGGTGTGGCTTTGGGCATGCACACTGAAATCTACATGTTCTCAGAGGCCTGAAGAAGTGTGCCCCCTTGCTGGGACTTCATAGCCATCTCCAGCGGGCTGCAGAACTTTCAACAAAGAATTGGTCATTTGGACCACCCAAACTCTGACAAACTATAAAGACTAATTCCTCATTGTCCACAAAAGTAAGTAAATAAATAAAAATTTAACAAGTTAAAATTTTTTTTTAAATTAACGAAGACTACTTAAGAGAGAGCAGAAAGGGAACCAAATCTTGCCCATAAATGAATGCTTTGGCTCTTTAGTATTGGTCAGCCCCTTGCAAGTACAACTTGGGTTGGATATCTGCCACTGGCTTAATCATGGGAAAGATTTGCCCAGCCTAGCACCCCTTGATTCTCTTCTGCTGAAAGAAGTAAGACCTGGGAACTCCCCTCACCACTTCAGGGTAGAGTTTAAATCGTTGTGCTGCTCTTGCCAATAACTTGATTTTTTAAATTCTGGACTACCTATACTCCCTGCCTATTCCATCTCCTGCTGGATTTAAGCCTGCTGAAACATTGGGTATTTGCTTGATAGAGAACCCAGGAAAACTCCAAAACCATCCCTATATCCACATGATGAAATTTTTTCATGAAAATGGCACTGTAAAACTCCATCCAACTGGGAATAAGACAAGACTGTCAATAGTGAGTTCCATAAAGGCAGAAACTACCGTAAGTGCTAGAATAGAGGTTGCAGGTATACTTTGCATAGAGATTTTCTAAGAGAAAATTTTTACTTATATTATTACATATGAGTTAAAAGTAACTCTAAATTGTAATGATGTAAGATAGTATTATTTTGTTTTATAAATATAGCATATTTCATGTTGGAATTCAGTAAGAATGCATATATTTTGAATTTCCAGTAATATTAGCTTTGAAAATTATAATTCAAATGGCTAAAAAGTTGGTATCAGTAAATATAGGCACACAGCAGAGCTATAGTAAAGAAGTCCTTATATTCATATGACTGAGACTGGTAGTTGGCCAAATAACATTTATTAGTATAAATATATTTATTAATTTATTAGTGATAAAAATTATTAATTAATTAATTAATTATTAAATTTATTAATAATAAAGAATTATACATAACAGGTACATCACAATTTTATTTTAACTTTAGACATGTAAATGTACATTTGTTCAGTGATTCATATAAACTTATTCATTGAGAATAGGTATGTTGATTGAAATTGGTCATTTTTTTTTTTGCATAAACTAAACTCATAATGCAGTGTCTACAATTTCCAGCTTAGGTTTCCTTAAAGAGTAATGAAATCTTAAAGACACTTATGAAAAAAATCAAAAGGATACAGAATCCATTCTGGCTTTTACAACATTGTTAAACCAATCTTTTGCAGTTATTTCTCACACTTCTAATTCCACAGCTATATATATTTTTAATGATCAAATTAATGAGCTTTTAGAAAGTATCCAACCTTATCCTTACATGTATGCTAACTTTACTTTTACACACACATCTTACTGGTTTTCTCACTAGCAAACAAGGATAATTTCTCTATGGAGAAACAGTGCATTATAGTAGGAAAAGAAAGGGCCCTTATATGTAATTATATCTCAATAAAAATGGAAAAGACAAATAGACAAACAGGCAAGCATACAAACAGTAGCTTTGTAGAATGGGAAGGAACTATAATTAGATTGATATAAGTGAAGAAACTAACAGGAAAACAAGTATAGACATAATTGCAAAAATATACATGAGAGTGTAAAGTAAAAGAATGTATAACAAATTTAGCAAGTGAAGCAAAACAGAGTGCTTAGAAACATAAGACCTAGTTCAAGTGTCTGTTCCACCTCTTTCTAGCACTGTGACCTTGAACAACTCAAAGCAGCTCTCTGGAACTTGGGTTCTTCCTCAGTAAAATGAGAGGGTGGTCCAAGATCCAGAATTTTCAAACTATAATCCTGAGTTCTGTATATCAGGCTGATAGATGCTCTGTCCTAGCAGAGGAATGTGAGGCACTCACGCCCACATTCACATACACTCTTTCACACCGGTACCCACATGTGCACATCCTCAATACATAACGGCTCGAGGCTATCTGCTTTACATACCAGGCATCAGGGGAAGATCATATTTGTTTCCTGACCTAAAAAACATTGGAAACCACTGGAGTAGATGACATCAGAGTTCAGGCCAGCTCTAACTTTCTCTGATTCTTCTTTCCATACTGCCATTTGTGCAGAAGGCACTCAAACAAATATGAGTTGCCAATGGTGTCTGATGTGAGTGTTGTAAAACTGAACACTCAACTATCAAGAGCTGCTGGAATTAAGCTTCTCTCTACATGCAAGACCCCTCCCAATTCTGCACATGTTTGTGATTTAAAATGTGCAGCCTAATTAGCAGAAAAAGAAAAAAAAAGTTAAAAACCTGGCTGCTTAACTTTGGCACTGCCTTCAAATTATATTCCCATTTGCAAATTTTACCACTGGATTTTTTTTCACATGTATTTGACATATTATTTCCCTGCTAAGACAAAACTCAAGGGAGAAGAAAAGGGAAGGGAAAGAAAGGGAAGGGAATGGAAGAGAAGAGAAGAAGAGGGGAGGGGAGGGGAGGGGAGGGGAGGGGAGGGGAGGAGAGGGAAGAAAAGAGAAGAGAAGTAGGAGGAGGAGAGAAAGAAAAAAGAAAGAACCAAACAAGCCGCACGTAGGAGGCTGGAAGAGAACAGCTTGATAAAGATGACTGGAAGACTGCTGCCTCTAGAAAGTTCAAGAGCCTTGTAATAAATAACCTTGTATAATTCTAAAGAGGTCTGAAATGTTTAACTAGTTTTTAAATGTAAGCAAATACACTTACACACAGCAGTCTAATATGCTTTAGTCTCATGTCCTGAACACTATAAAAATGTCCCATTATTGTGTTCACAACACTTTAAAAGCTTGGATAGATTATATCCCTTAGAGGGAGAAGGCAGCTACAATGCAAGATTCAAGTTCCTGAAGTTCAGATAGTTTTAGGACATTAAAAAAAAAAAAAAAAAAAAAAAAAAAAACCCTTCCCATAGGAAGAATTAATTTCAAGCAAAAGACAAGGAGTGAGAATTTGTTCAATTAATCCCATGTATCAGACAGAGCCAGTGGAAATTCTCAGTCTCATAGGCGACTTTGGCAGAAAGGCTTAAACCAGCATTTTCCCAGGAGGCCCTATCCAGGTGTGTTAAAAGTGTACAAGCATGAAAATATGGAGGAGATTTGCATACCCATTGCATAAAATTTACAAAAACTGACAAAATTCAAACAGTTGATTCTCAGGCATTTTTCAAGTTCACATTTTATTGCTGCTACCTCTAAGTTAGGCATTTGGAAGATGCACTCATCTATATTCCTTCTCACTTGGCTAATAATACGTCTTGGGTCCTGCAAGGGGATGTACATTACTTAATTTATAAAATTGGAGGTAGGATTAATGAGATATGAACATTGAAAGAGTTTTGTTCTCCACCTCTCTGACATACAGAATTAAGGAAATAAGGCAAGGTCATCCAAAATGTTCCTATGATCCCTCAAAGTTGATGAGTCACAGTTTGGAAAGCCCTGAGCCAAAGGGGGAAAATGCACAGAAATCCACCTGAGTTTGGAGTACAGATTTTGAAGTCCAGTGACAATGGGTCCTCGTCCCAGCTCTGCTTTCTGCTAACTAAAATTTGGCAAGTTATTGAACTTTCAGAGGCTTTATTTTCTCATCTGTAAAATCAGGATGATGTTAAAGACTGTTTAATAGAGTTCTGCAAATTTAAAGAGATGCCTACCAAGTGTCTACGATAATGAAGTAGACCTTGTTCATTATTGTTTTTAGAAGCATTAATTCTATCCTTTGCTGCAAGACTCTGATGTTTAATAACATCAAAAGATAAGAGAATTGCTTCTGACTAAATGTCTGTGGGCAGACCTTTTATATTCCACATTAGCATAAGAACTAAGATTACTCAGGGAATGAATGCATATATCCTTTAAAAAAAATTGTTTTGGCAAAATCAGTTTATAGGTTATTAATCCAGTTACATCACCAGCGCTATCCCTTCTCATGTTTCAACAGTAAGCTAAGAACACTATGCCCTTCTGTACCACTTCAGAGCCCCCCAACACTTTTCATGGTCATTACTCTTGTTTGTGTTCACTTTTTAAAAAGAACCATTTCTGAGACATTTCAGGAACAAGGGTACAATTAGGCATTGATTGTTTTCCCCCATCTCAATTCTTCCATGTTAAAAAGGGGATAAAGAAACAAAACTCAGCAACTAGTAGGAAAGAGGATGTTAGACCCAGCCCTTGGCTGAATTTAATTTGAGGCATTTCAGTATGGTTATTTCTCGGAGTCATTGAGGGCTAATGGTGCAATCCGATTTTGCCCAGATGAATTTCCCATGACAAACGATATTGGCTCATCATTTGTGGTCGTGACTGTGTGCCAGTATTTTTCTTCCTCCAAAGCTTGGGTAGGACAGCATGGAGCTCTTATGTTCCTTGGGACATTTGTTTCCAATTTTGCAAACACTATGAATGTAGTTATTTTTGTAGCTCTGTTAGGAAAGTGCATGGCATTTGGTTTTCTTGTTGGAGTTAATTATAAATCATTAGGGTTCCAGTGCCCACAACAAAGTCCTTGGACCTTGAAGCTCAATCACTGGTGATTGCGATAGTCCTGCCCACACACACCCCGCCCCCCCCCCGCCAAACCTCTTGCTAAATCCTCCATTTCTCATTATAGAGAAGGAGGGAGAAGGGGGCGTTATTTTAAGATGTTTTTATTGGCTTCTAAATGTGAAGCTTTGGTTCCAAGGTCTTCTTTTTTCCCAGAGCAAGATAAACTTTTTTGGGTTGTAAATCATGGGATTTTTGCATCACTTGACAGGGTCCATGTTGCCTCACTGGTGACTTAGAAGCAGAGAAAGTTGCCCACGCATCATGAAAAGGACCCTTTCAGTAGCACTGGGCCTACACCCAAATCTGTTGCTTTAGGATAATAAATCATTCTGTTTTCACCCACTCCCCACTTCCATCCCCCATTTATAGGAAAACACCACTGTGACCTGACCAATAACTTTAGTTCAAGCCACTGGTAAAATCGGGAGGTTTTAAGGTGGAAAAGCTCAAGATGGGAGGCCCTTGTCCACCTCTGAACTGACTGCTTTCTGCTTGAAGTCAGGAACCCACATCACCAGGCTGTCCCAAGTCCCCTATAATTACCTACCTCATCTCAGACATTGTCCTAAGTTTTTCCCATTAAAATATCCCTGTCCCAAATGTCATTTTCCCACAGTGTTTTGTTTCCTGCTAGATAGTAAATAAGTATTCTAATTTAAAAAAACACCTGCATCATGTATCAGTAGGTGCCAAATGGATAATGAAGAGAGAAGAAAACTTGTTTTCTACTTTTTTTTTTTTAACCTCCAAAGTCTTTCTTCATTCAAGGCCTTCTTTGGTTGGATCAGAGTGGACAACTGATACTCTCTTGGTCACCTCTACCCGCAAAGCTTGGAACAGTATCTGGCACCCAGTAGGCTTCAAGAACTATTTCATAAGTGAATGAGGGCCCGTACAACTTTTTCTTCCTTTCCACACCCCTGGTAGACCCTGGGGGTGAGATGGGCTTGGAGCAGTGCTTACACACTACAGAGTTAACAAAATATATTCAAAAAGCACACTAGTCTTACCTTACCACTTCATAGACAAGGAAACCGAGGCCCAGAGAGGGGATGTTTCCCTCCCAAGGTCACACGGTGAGTGACTAGAACAGGATCTGATTCAAGTCCCTTGACTCCCAGATCAGGGCTTATCCTCCACATGGTTTGTTTCCATGTTCTTCACTTTTTAACATAAGCCTTCTGGAGAAGAATAACTTGAGACAAGTGTTCTCAACAGTTTCCTAATAAGGATTTACTTTTAATCACAGACACACACACACACACACACACACACACACACACAAGACTTCTGATTATGGAAGGAGCAGAAGCTTCTGGTCCTACATGTCCCCAACTCCTTTCCACCCCAGGAATCTCCACAAAGCAGAGACAATTGTGACAATCAGCTTGAAAGCAAACATGAAGATTTTGGAGATCATCTTAGTGTGGCTTCCCTTCAAAAGCACACCCAAGGTAGAAATCCTAGGAAGCACTGTGAGGAAATGAGGGAGGAAGTAGGCAGAGAAAGGAGGAAAGCCCATTAAGGATGTTTTGAGGTACCAGTCACACAGTTACTGAAGACTACTGGGGCCTCTGTCCCATCCATCACATCCAGAATCCTCTCAAAGGCTGTGTCACACACCTCTGGAATGGTCCACTGAAGGGTGAGGATGCTAGGGTCATCTACCCTCTAACTCCTGTCCCGTATCAGTAGAAAACCAGTAAGCAGCATTAAATCTCTAGTGGTCCTAGCCTTACCCACAAGACCTCCATAGTCTCTGCAGCCAGACAGCCCAAGCATACACAGGCAGGAGACATCATAGATGTCCCCTGTATCTGCTGCAGAGAACAAACAGGTCATTAAAAACTACCAGTACTCAAAAAAAAAAAAAAAAAAAAAAGTTACCTACTCTTGAGAAAAACCTATGCAATTGGAAATGGGGTTTTAGCAGCACAAAGAAATTATACAAAACCTGGTGAGAGGCTGACCTCTTTTGCAAATAATATCTTTATTCCCAGAAAGCTCTTCCTCCTATTCATTCTTCAGGTCTCATCCTCAAAATAAATAAATAGAGTGTACTGTGGAGGCTTTCCCGGCCTTGCTCTCATGCTCTTCCCTTTGGTAATACTCTTGCTTATACGTATGTATTCAGGGTCTATCTTCCCCCACAGATTCTACGTTCTGAGCGCAGGACATGTCTTTCTTACTCATTTCTATGCTGCAAGAACCTAACACAAAGCCCGACACACAGGTGTGGAATAAATATGTAATGTGTGTCATTTGCAGCTTATATCTAATGTAGCTTCATCATGGGTCATATTTGCTTAGCATGGATGAATTGAATTACACTTCTTGGCTTGTTCTTGCCTCTTTATATTTGGTCAGCTGAGCTGCTTCTGTGGTTAGTAGGTGAGGCTGTTTCTCAAAGAAGCTTAGGTCAGTAAAAACTCAGGTGAGAGGATCTCATTAAGTTTCATTAAATGAAACTTGCTAAAACTTCCTCCCTCTAACCTCTTTACTGTCAGGACCCATTTATAAAGTACAGGGCTACAACTACAGAGGATTTAATCAGGTTTCCTCTTTTCTCGAGAGAATGAAAATTCAGCTTCTTCATAGTATAAGCTGTATGATGTTATCACTGCCTGTTTGGGGAAGGACAAACCTCCTCCACCTAATGACTAGCATTTTCTCTGGATTTTATATTCTTGGAGACTTTCACAGCAGTAGCCAATGGTGAACTGGCAGAAGAGCTGCCCCCAGAGAGTGGGGGGAGAAATGCACAAGTCATTCTTAGGGGGTCATCCTTTGATTTTCTACCAATGTGTTTTTGGTCAAGACAAGTAACAGTAACTCACTCATACTAACTCAAGTAAAGGGTGGAGGTAGTTTTGGGAAGACCCAGAAAAGACAGGAAACAAGGCATCTTTGGGGTTTGGTCTCTAACACTCCCTCCCCACCCCACTCCCCCACCACTTTCATTCTCCACTTTCTTCTCTCTAACAACCACCTGGCTCATGATTTCTGCTTGCACATAGCTATTATGTTCCTCTCTTCATAAGTTAATATTTTAATTCTACCTCCTACCACCGACTGGCAGCTAGCTCTTTGTTTCTCAATTCCATATACCTAAAAGAGGAATGTGATCTACCCTGCTAGTTTGAATTGGAACAAACTCTAATAACAAGTCATGGGTTATTGGCAAGCCCTCAGCACTACTAACTTTAAGGTAAGTTTGTACCCTGGTTCCATCAGTATGGTAGGAAAGACAGTAGGAAGAGACTTCCAAGACAAAGAATGCAGACATACCCATTCAAGTGAGAGTAAAGGCAGAATTTCCTAAAAAAGGAGTGTAGATGGTACCAACAACCCAAAATATTAAGTACTCTAATCCTCCCCCAACATGGGTGGGTATCTTGTGGGGCTAAGGATGAAGAAATGTAAAACTTGTTAAGACTGTTGTATCAGGGACACTGGGTGGCTCAGTGGGTTAAAGCCTTTGCTTTAGGCTCAGGTCATGATCCCAGGGTCCTGGGATCAAGCCCTATATCGGGCTCTCTGCTCAGCGGGGAGCCTGCTTCCTCCTCTCTCTCTGCCTGCCTCTCTGCCTACTTGTGATCTCTCTCTGTCAAATAAATAAATAAAATCTTTAAAAAAAAAAAAAAAAAAGACTGTTGTATCAGAGCCTCTCCTCCACTCTTCTTCTGCAGGCTGAGCACTTCCAAAAACAAGCATCTTTGACCGCCCAGGGCTTTTCTTAGTCATAGGTGCACACTCAGACCAAACTAGAGGTGCCTGGTTGATGGCACCAAAAGCAGCATTTACTCAGTGGCAAACAGGAGTTGGTAAATACCGCAGACACTTTGGCCCTTAGGTTGGACAACTCTGAGGCATGCTCTCCTTTCTTCCAGAAGTCCAGAATATAATTGAGCCCACAAAGATAAGCTGCTCGATAAGAAAAAATTTTCCAGATTAAGAGTTTGAACTTTGTCTGGACTGTCCTCCAGACCTTGCTCTCCTTCCTCTGCGTCATGGTCTCCCTGCTCTTGTTCTATGAAGTAATCACCAAAAAACATTTAGGGACAGCAAGGCAGTGAAAAAATCCATACATGTATCATTTCCTACAGTAAGGTGTGTTTGTTCATTATAAACTCAGAGCTTCTCAACTTGTGGAACACATGTATCAGAGATAAAAACAATAATTTATACCAGCTTAACAAATGAACCCCGTGGTCCAGCCTCAGAAAGATTTTCATAGTCAGAAAAATTCAGTCCACAACCAAAAAGTTAATTTAAAAACAACACAAGTTCTTCAACTGGAAAGGTATACTACATCCATGCTTAAGAACTCAACATCAACTTCATAGAGATGTCAATCCTGCCAAGTTAATACATAAATTTAATGCAATGCAAATAAAGATTATCAGCAGTATTTTTGAACTATTTTCATATGGAAAAATAAACAAGTAAAACTGGCCAGAAAAATCTTATTAAAAAAAGTAATGAGGTCAAACTAGCCCTGCCAGATATTAAAATATGATATAAAGCTACATTAATTAAAGCAACATAACAGAACCCATAAATAGTCATATCAGTGGAATATTCCAGTAATAGACCTAAAAACATACAGGAAATTAATATGTGATAAAGATGTATTATTAAAGAAATAGTACTCACACAATGGGTAGCCATTTAGAAAACAAAAAATTGAATCCATTCCCCTAACCTCAAAACAAAATAAATTACAGATGCAGCAAACATTTAAATGTAAAAACCAAAAACCACAAAATTATTAGAAAAAAAGGCAGAAATTGTTGTGCAATCTCAGAGTAGGGTAGGCTTTCTAAGCATGACATGTAAATCAGAAGTTTTGGAAGAGAAGACTCACAAACTTGACTACACAAAAATTTTAAAAATCTGTACAGCAAAAACCTCCAGACATAAAGTCAAAAGAATACCTTTTTAAAAATGCGATAGACTTGTGCAATTCATATCATAAAGAGCTCAGTTCCCTGGCATATAAAAAGCTCCCAAAAATTATTATGCAAAATCAACGACTCAATATTTGCCACATGACGTGCCAAGGTTGCAAGCAGACAGTTCATAGAAAAGAAAGTACAAATACTCTGAAAACATGATTGGTTTCAGTTGCAGTCAGTCTAAAAGAAAAATAACCTCTTTTGTCTCTCCTTTACTCTCACGCTACTTCACTTCTAAAATCAGTGGTGTGGGTCTCCCACACATCAAGCAATTCTGCAACTCCAGCTGGGTGTCCCATGATTTAACTCAATTCTGACACTACCTACCTGAAGATAGCATTAGCTCCCACAGGTGAAGGGCTCAGTCCTACAAGACGGACTGTCCCCACATCAAAGGTGAATCACCAATCCAGATTGTTATCTATGCTTCTGATTCTTTGGCTATATATGGGGAGGTTCCCAATATCCCCTCCTTCAGTTCATTTAATCTGCTAGAGCAGCTTACAGAACTCAGAAAAGCAGTTTACTTGCTAGATAATCCGTTTATTATAAAAAGACATAACTCAAGAACAGCCTGATGAAAGAGATGCATAGGGCAAGGTATGGGGAAAGAAGCACAAAGCTTCCATGCTCTCTCTGAATATGGCACTCTCCTAGCACCGCAACATGTTCACCAACCCAGCAGCTCTCCAAACCCCACTGTTTTGGGGTTTTACTGAGGCTTCCTTACTTCCTTATGTAGGCATGATTGACTGATTGATTCAACCTCTACCTCCTCTCCCCTCCAAGATGGGAGGGAAGGGGACTGTAAATTCCAGTCCTCTAATCCTGGTTGGTTCCCATAGCAACCAGCCCACCCACAGGAGCTTTCCATAAATCACCTCATTAACATAAACTCCAGTGCAGTTAAAAAAGGGGTGTGTTATTAATATAAAAAATGCTCCTATCATTAGGAAATTCCACAGGTTTTAGGAGATCTGTACCAGGAATCAGGGACAAAAAACAAATATATTTCTTAATATAACTAATACCAAATCTTAGTACTAATAATATAAATGCAATTAAAACTATAGTTGAAATATCATTTTTCACATATCAAATTGGTCCCATGAAGTTTGATGTCACTCAGTGTTGGTGAGGATACTGGGAAACAGGCAATCTCACACATTGTTAGTGCAAGTATAAAGAGCAAAAATCTACCAAAATTTAAACACATGTATCCTTTGATTCAGCAGTTCTATTTCTGTGGGCAATTCAGAACAGTCTCTCAAACAGTGTTCAGCAGGCAGCAACCTCTTCCTCCTTAGCCACAGCAACTTCTTCCTAGAAGCATCGCCAAAAGCAAAGGAAGCAAGGGAAAAATGAACTATCAGGACTTCATCAAGATCAAAAGCTTTTGCACAGCAAAGGAAACAGTCAACAAAACCAAAAGACAACTGACAGAATGGGAGAAGATATTCGCAAATGACATATCAGATCAAGGGCTAGTTTCCAAAATCTGTAAAGAACTTCACAAACTCAACACCCAAAGAACAAATAATCCAATCAAGAAATGGGCAAAAGACATGAACAGACATTTCTGCAAAGAAGACATCCAAATGGGCAAGAGACACATAAAAAAGTGTTCAACAATCACTCAGCATCAGGGAAATACAAATCAAAACCACAATGAGATACCACCTCACACCAGTCAGAATGGCTAAAATTAACCAGTCAGGAAATGACAGATGTTGGCAAGGATGCAGAGAAAGGGGAACCCTCTTACACTGTTGGTGGGAATGCAAGCTGGTGCAGCCACTCTGGAAAACAGTATGGAGATTCCCAAAAGTTGAAAATAGAGCTACCCTACAACCCAGCAATCGCACTACTGGGTGTTTACCCTAAAGATACAAATGTAGTGATCCAAAGGGGCACGTGCACCTGAATGTTTATAGTAGCAATGTCCACAATAACTAAACTATGGAAAGAGCCTAGATGTTCATCAACAGATGATTGGATAAAGATGTGGTATATATACACAATACAATACTATGCAGTCATCAAAAAATTATGAAATCTTGCCATTTGCAACAATGTGGATGGAACTAGAGGGTATTATGCTAAGCGAAATAAACCAAACAGAGAAAGACTATTACCATATGCTCTCTCTGATACGAGGAGTTTGAGACATAGGATGGGGGGGATTGTGGGGTGTAAGGAAGGGAAAAATGAAACACGATGGGATCAGGAGGGAGACAAACCATAAGAGACACTTAATCTCACAAAACAAACTGAGGTTTGCTGGGAGGTGGGGAGGTAGGGAAAGGGTGACTGGGTTATGGACATTGGGGAGGGTATGTACTAAGTCAAGTGCTGTGAGATGTATAAGCCTGATGATTCACAGACCTGAACCCCTGAGGCAAATAATACATTATATATTAATAAAAATAATTAATTAATTAATAATAAAAACCGTATTCGGGTCGCTTTTAGGCAACAGACTTGGGCAAGACAAAAGGTCCCAGAGTGACCGCTAAGCTGATACAAACAGGCTCAATAAGTGACTCACATTAAAACAGCCATGAGCCCTAACCAACCAATACAACCAGGCACAGTTCCTGAGATTACCAAAAAAGAGAAAACTCCCTATGCCCTCGTACTCCTCATTCCATCCATAACTGTGGCCACTTACCACAACTCAGAGCAAACAATTTCTCCTTTGCTGCCCTGCCTGCTGATTCCTTGCAGTGTATTTAGCAAACTTTTGTCTCATTTGTTCTGCCTTGAATGAATTCTTTCCCCCCAATGCCACCAGCCCCCACACAATCGGATCACCCACACAGAGTCAGTCAACTTTTTCTGCAATGGGCCAAAGAGTAAATATTTTAGGCTTTGGGCCATGTTGTCCTCATCTCAACTATTCAACTTTGTTGCAGTATGAAATCAGTTACAGATGGTAAATGAATAAATGAGCATGGTTGTGTTCCAATAAAACTTTATTTACAAAATAGCTGTATGTGGGATTTGGCCGTGGGCCATACATTGCCAAATCTTGCTTCAGAACACAGTAGACTCAGAAAGGCCAGGCACACCCCACTGTGGCAGAGACCATTGCAGTCCCCAAACTTCATTTCTTCCCCATAGTAAAAGATCTGCACCCAGGACCTGGAAGGCCTATCAAGGGACTGCATTTCTCAACCTCCTTTGGAGATTGGTGATTATCTAACTAGGCTCTCAATGATGTGAAGTTCTAATTCCGACCTCTCTCGTTCATTTGCTTAAGACTAAATCTCTGTTTTGACAGTGACCAAAATGGCATTAAAGCCATATACTGAAAATGGAGGAGCTGCCATCATTCAGGATGCCTAAATGACCAGATGGGACAGAGTGGCCCACAGTCCTACACATAAGAGAAATTGTTCCAAACCTGGTCTGAGGACAGAATCTTTTTGCTTCACAATCTCTTTCTGAGAAGTTAGCATTCCTGATAAGATGTGTAAGCAATTTCCTGTGAATTTGAATGGGATTAAGGTTTGCTCTGGGAAACCAATTACCCACATGCACAATTACCCATACACTTGGTTGCCATCTGTCAGTCAAAGGTCTAGTGACCTTTAACCAGACTTTCTTTTCTCTGTGTGTCACTCTAACAGTGATTAACTAAACCCTTTACCTATCAAGGTTCCCTGCCAAAGTGAATTTGGGAAGTGGCCTTCTAGGGTCCATTTCCCTTATATGCATGATCGTAAGACTCTGATACATGCTTATAGCTAAATTGTCTGAGAAGTTTTCTTTAACACTTGGAACACACCTGATACTGTAACAAGAGTGAGAAATTTTTTTTTTCTTTGAGGCATTAAATTTCGGTCTCTATTTCAGCCACCTAATCTACCTTAATACAGTCACACTTCATAAATTAGTTTAATTTACTAAATGCTTACTATATGCCAGAGACTATACTAAACAATTGATATGCATTCTATGTCACCAAACGCCATTTCTTCTGCATAGTAAAGATCTGCAGCTGGACTGGACATCCTCTTGACTGTGCTCTGATATGTGACTGTGTCCTTGAAACAGGAAAAGGCTCAGATTTGCAGTCTTGGGAGCCAAAGCTCTGTGCACCCTCTCACCCTGGCCCTGAAGAAATGGAAGCCTCTATGACCCTTTCAGTGATCCAGCCTCTTGGGATTTCAAAGAATTCGGCTTCACCCACAACAGAGTCTGGCAGGAAGAAAGAAAGAGAGACTGGATATCCACCCATCATTTGAGACTAAGAAAAACTCCTGGAATTCATGGAAATGTTCAGATCATGTCAGTCTCAGGAGAGATATTTGGAGTTATTGCATATAAAGTAGAGTTTACGCAATCTATTGAAAAATCAACCATCTATGTATCGATCCCTTCACTACGCAAATAATTATTGAGCACTTACTATGTCCTAGGATGAGCAAAGCACTGAGCAGTGGTGAGAGAAAGTGTTAAACAGGGAGGTATTGGTGAAGAGTACAAAGTTTCAGGTATGCAAGATTCAGAAGACCTAGAGACCTAGAGATCTACTGTACAACATGGTGCCCACAGTGAACAATACTATATATACTTAAAAATTTGCAAAATGGGTAGATCTGAAGCTGAGTATTCTTATCACTAAATAAGTAGGATGGGAAGAAACTCTTAAAGGTGATGGACACACGGCAATGATTGTGGTGATAGTTTCATGGGTGTAAACTCATGTTCAAACTCATCAGGTCGTATATGTTAAAAATGTGCAGCTTTAACCATAAGTGACTCTTAATCTCACAAAACAAACTGAGGGTTGCTGGGGGGAGGGGGGGTCGGGAGAGAGGGGTGGGGTTATGGACATTGGGGAGGGTATGCTATGGTGAGTGCTATGAAGTGTGTAAACCTGGCGATTCACAGACCTGTACCCTTGGGGATAAAAATATATTATATGTTTATAAAAAATTAAAAATTTAAAAAAATAAAAAATTTTTTTAAAACGTGCAGCTTTTTGTACATTGATGATACCTCAATGAAGAGGTTTTTCAAAAAGACCACTAGCAATACAACAGTGAACAAGATATCAAAGAGATGTGACTATATTTGTACCTTGAGGTTGTGGGGCAGTTGATATAAGCCATCAAACACGGGATTATCTTGTAACGTCAATTGTGTATTTTTTAATTGACACTTGCATCCCCCCACCCAACTCCCACAGTGCTATCTACCCTCACCCAGGGGCAGGGACATCCATATATAGTGATAGTTATATACAGACAAATGCTGGCTTCATTGGCCAGCCCCAAACTGTAATTCTCCTCAAGGAGTCATTTCTCTGGGTTCAGACTGTGCAAATGCAAAAGTCCCCATTTAAATGCAAATAGTCCAACAGCCATGACACATTACATCATTGTCATTCATTAACACCTCTCAAGTGTAACAGCAACCAGGAGGTCTAAGAAATCCTGAAGAGAGAGAGAATCTAATAGAGTGCTTCCAGGAAGAAAAAGGCTAGCTGGCCAGCCCTAGCAGGGGGATCAGACAGGGCTTACCAAGAGACTGAATAAAGTGAAGTGAGCACAAAAATTCCACTTGGAGTGGTTGAAGGACTCTTTGGAAGGAGAGACCAGGGGCAACGAGATAAACTGTAACAAAGTGAATGATGTCTGGCATTCTGTAGTTAACTACTCCTATATATTTTTACATATAACTGAACCTCTTAATGGTTCACAGTCATTTTTGGAAGTAGGGAGGATATACCTTAGTAACAATGAGAAAAATCTTTACTCAGCAGGAGAACCCACCCACCCAAATAATTTTAGTCAGAGGAAGAGCTAAATTGGAAGCTTTGATGAGGGAGGAGTTCTCCAAGAGACACTAGATGACCACTCTGGAGCTAATTCCAGGGTTTGGTTTTGTGGAGGGGGGGGGCGGTGTGAGCTATAAATTCGGGACATAAGCTGAATAGCTTGAATAATAAAGGAGTCTTCAAAGCTATTTGGAATCAGAGACAGGGAATGACTGGTTTGCTGGCGGAAGACAGAACAGGGATGAGACCTTTATTTGCTCTCTACAACATGGTCCATAATGGAAATCATCTTCCTCATTTCTTCATGAAATCTTCAATAGAAAGTGCATTTTTGTTTATGTGTCCTAGAACTGAGGGTTACCAAAGACTCTCGTGAATAGCAAGAGAACCAGCTTTCCTCAGGAGGTCTGCTGAATCTGGATTCCAATTTTAATTATTTAAACACCTCGAGACGTACCAGACCCAGTGCGTGGAGCCTGCTACTTAATACAGATTTAAATATAATTAAATTAATATAATATAACAATATAGATTTGGAGATGGGATTTTTTTAGCAGTAGTGAAAAGGGCTGGGTATTCAAAATACAGTGTTTTTAAAGATTTTATTTATTTATTTGACAGACAGAGATCCAAGGCAGAGAGGCAGGCAGAGAGAGAGGCAGGCAGCAGGGTCCCCGCTGAACAGAGAACCCGATGCGGGGCTCCATCCCAGAACCCTGAGATCATGACCTGAGCCAAAGGCAGAGGCTTTAACCCACTGAGCCACCCAGGTGCCCCAAAAATAAAGTGTTTTTAATAGGACAACACCAATCATTGCTTCGTTTTCCAAAACCAGTTTCCTACTTTTTAAAAATGAAGATGCCTAATTCTCAAAGCCAGGTAACATAGTAAGCATAATTTCCCCATTTTCAGGAGAGATGTGACTTTCACTGGGCAAGACTAGAGAATTCCACCAAGGTCACTTTTTCCAGTGATGACAAGAATCAAAGAACCTAGCTCTCCACTGAGAGACAAACATCATCCATGGGGCCTGGGAGCCACATTTGATCATAGAACTTCATGAGCTGATCTGAAAGTAAAATCCATTTCCCTTCCATCAGAAGACTGCTGAGACACCATTGGGTGGCACTATTGCTTACATTTTGAAATTCCAGATAGTCAAGGCAAGTCGTGTTTCAAACCCAGCAGCAGGAAGAATAGCAACGCATTCTCCAAGGAGCCTAGCAGTTGGCATTCCACCACGGTGTATCACCAAGACAGTTCAACTACAGAAGGTTCAAGGCAAGTAAAATATAATGTCTTAGAAAATAGCCCAACTCACATAAAAGACACGATCTACAGATTCAGTGAGCATTAGCAACCTCATTACAATTTCCATGCAATTTGACATCCTAAAAAGCTCTACTCTTGGTTCGAGATGGATTGCCAGCAATTGCCACTCACTTCTGCTTAGGGGATAATGGGGGAAGGCATACTGTTTTGTGGCTTTTGCTTTCCGCAAACATGCTTAAGCCTTGGTGAGTCGATTACCCCCATGACTCCTATATCCATTTACAGTAATTTCTATTAAGAAAAGTTCCACCTCTTGCACTAATGGGAGCTTTGATGATCAACTCAAGGTCCCTTGCTACTATGTTTAGCTACTATTCCTGCTTGGACTTCCAAGACCTTTCTCCGAATTACAGAAAAAAATCCATCTTCAAGGAATTTATAGTGATTCTGGTTCCTCCCCCTCTCACATGCACCTCCCTAGCAGACAGAAATCAGCATGGGTGACAGCCAGGAAATCAACACTGAAAACAACAATCGTTAAAGTCGTCATTGTCTGCCATAACACACACAGGCATGCATGTGCCACACACAATGGGATTTTATTCAGCAGAGCAACCCTGTATTAATTATACGTTTCACTGTTAATACTTTTTCACTAATTTGAATAGCTCCTTCCATGCTGCTTTCCCAGAGTAAAAACAGACATGCCCACTGTTAACTGCATTACAATAAAGATTCCATTATCACAATGAATTACATGTGCCACCTTTTTTCAGGGCAACATTCCCAGCTCATGACAGCCAGAGGAGCAATAGGGGAGAAGAAAAAACCAAAAACATAAGTCATATATAAAACAGGAGGAAAAAGACAATAGAAAATTAGACCAAGTTTGATGCAATGACTACCACTGGTGGTGGGAACCTTCCCCAATCAAGCCTGATTCCTAGAAAACTAAAAAGAAGGAAAAGCTCCAAAGAAGTAACTTTAAGCAAAGTCCTCTCCTTACTACTCAAAGTGTGGTCCACATCGTAGCACCAATGGCATTGCCTGAGAGCTTGACAGAAATGCAGAATCTCAGGCCTTACTTAGACCTACTGAACCAGATTCTGCATTTTAAGAAACACGCAGGTGCTATGCATGCACATTAAAATTTGAAAATTACTGCCATTGTCAACAGTCACAAACACAGGCTCAAATGCCCCCACTGCACTCCATGACACCACAGGAGCCCATCAGTACTCAGATGTCATCTAGAGATAAGAAGGCAGGCAGACTATTCTGACTTGCCGGACTATGGCCAGAATAAACTAGTATTACATTTCCTGGCATCAAGCAGAATGAAGTCTCAAAAATAAGACCAAGTTAAGCTATCAAGAACGAGTGACTTTTTTTTGCACAGCTAATTGTTAAATCCACACCTTTACTGTTATCAGCCTTCAAGCATCAGTCCACATGTTTTTCATGGGTCAGTTATTTAATTAGGTTCTTTGTAAGACAGTTCACATTTCTCTATCATCCATGAAGACCTTCCTGATAGGCCCACTAGGCTGTGTTATTCACTCAATACTCATTACACATCATCTTGCATTGTTAGGGTTTTTTTTTTTTTTAATTTATATAGCTTATGTCCCCACTAGACTGTTACCTCCTTGAATTCATTAATACTTGAATTTGTTAATGCAAGCCTTTTTTTTTTTTTTTAGAGCATCTACGTAGGTTAGAAATGCGTTCAGCCCCAAGTAGCAATGCATATCTTACAGCTGCTTGTAAACTTTCACCATTCAATGCCCTTTCTGGCAGTTTCAGCACTGACACACAGGTTTAGCAATGTCCCCCAGCATTCAGTCTCCCTACCTTTCTTCTCTTCAGTCTTTACCATATTATCTTTTTCTATTTGGGCTGCTTGCTTCAGCAACATGGCTGACTCAAGTCCAAACATCACATCTTCAAACAATCACATTTAAGACAAGAAAGGAGCTAATCCCCTCACCCATCTCATTTTACTCAGAAGCAAAATCCCTCCCAGAAGACGTCCTTTTACGTCTCATTGGCCACAAGTTGATCACGTGGCCACGCTAAATCTCTGGAGCAAATGGGGAATGGGATTACCAAACTAGGTTTGGCCCCTGGACTCAGAGGAAGTGGTTCATATTCCCAGGTCATACTGCAGGATGAACAAAACTGGGGGTCTCTAAACCCAGGAAGAAATGAGGAACAGATGCTATGTAAGCAGCCAACAGTATCTGCTTGCAACCACGATGCTCAAGGTATCCTTCTAGTCACTGTTTAGAATACAAAACTGAAGGCCTAACTCACAACACTGGTTATTTGTACTTAATAGACACTTGGTGGCCTTAGCAGACACTGGGACCCATGATCTCTGCCCTCCTAAAGTCCCTTTTCCCCATCCCTAAACACAGTCCTCAGAGCTAACCGTTCTCCGCAGTTCAATGTATATCTGTGCCTGCGGATACCCGCACATTTATTTTTATTAAAATCAAAGTCTTACCAAATACTTACTATATGCCTAAGACTATCCTAGATGCTTAAAAGAAAACAGTGAATGAGACAGATGCTACAGAAGCATGCTTTGTTCACAATAAGATCTGTTTTTTTTTTTTTCTCATGGTCATCTCAAAGGCCTACTTCTTTCTTTGTAATGGTTTTTTTGTATCACATTTTATGCTTCTACCAAAACATACAACTGTTCCCTTTTCAACCGACACTAGGGTTCCAATTTCCTACCACTGATGGCATATAAGATCTTAATGAACTTTCTTTAAATATATCCTATGAATACATACTGGAGTTTTTCTGTTGGATAACTTTCTGAAGTAGCTTGTTAATTTGTTTCCTCAACACGAGGCATAGTATTTTACACACAGTAGGTGTTTCAACAACATTTACTGAACGGTCAGTCTCCACCATCCCACCCAATCAGAACTACTTAAACTTTCAACATGACTTTTTTTTTAACCTTTCAATAAGAAACTAAATTCTTGCATTTAGAATACATAAATTAAAAAATTTAAACCCTAATTCTATTTTGTACATTTAAGTTATAATTCACTCCAGTTTATTAAGAGAATTCTTTTGTACTTTCCCAACAACAACTTGGCATTTTTAATATGTTTTTATTATTAATTTTTAAAAAAAATCTATGTTTTAAGGAACACGTTTTCAAACTGGCTTTTGAAAGGGTCCCCAGAGAACCATTGTGGATAGCTACTGACGTGAAGAAAACCCAACATTTACCATGTGAAATTATCATCTGCATATCCACAGGGTCCCTTCCCAGAGGCTGTCTGGAGACCAGGGCTTCACACATGGCACTCACACTGTGTGACAAACAGCAGGGAGAATGTCTTCTTCCATAGCTCACCCATTTGATTGGGTGCCAGTAAGGGACAAATGAGCACAATTGTTATTTGTGTTGATCAGGATCTATGGGGGCTATCACCTAATACAGTGCTTATTACACGTGCACATTTTTTTGTCATTTAATAATCAAAGGGAACTCTGTACTTGCAAGATTGTGAAGAGAACTTCAAAGGCATGCAGCACTGAACTCGGAACTCACCAACCAAATCTTATAAAAGGTATGGAGGGTAAGTCAGGGATGGTTGTGAGGGAGCAAAAACAACAACAACAACAAAATGTTGTACTTTTTTGGGATTTGGGATTTGTGAACTTGGAGGATGAGTGGAACTTCTTCATATTTAAGAATGCAGAAACTAGAAGCACCTGGATGGCTCAGTTGTTAAGCGTCTACCTTTGGTTCAGGTCATGATCACAGGGTCCTGGGATAGAGCCCCACATCGGGCTCCCTGCTCAACGGGGAGCCTGCTTCTCCCCTCCCACTCTTCCTGCTTATGTTCTCTCTCACACTGTGTCTCTCTCTCTGTCAAATAAATAAATAAAATCTAAAAAAATAAAAAAAAAAGAAAGCAAAAACTAACAAGAACCATTTAGACACATAAAAATTCAAACATAAGAAGGGGCAGAAATGAATGTATGAGTAGCTTAGCGTAGCGTTTCTCAAACATTTTTTACTGCAACCCACAATAAGAAATACATTTTACATCATGACCCAGTGCAGACGTGCCACATACATGTAACTGAAATGAACGTTTCATAGAGTAATACACTTACTACATGGTATTTTCCATCCTATTCCATTCCATTTCAGTTTTTTTTAAAGACTTTATTTACTTATTTGACAGAGTTATTTAGAGAGATCACAAGTAGTCAGAGAGGCAGGCGGGGCGGGGGGGGGGGAGCAGGCTCCCCGCTGAGCAGAGAGCCTGATGCGGGACTCGATCCCAGGACCCTGAGATCATGACCTGAGCCAAAGACAGAGACTTAACCCACTGAGCCACCCAGGTGCCCCTCTATTTCAGTTTTTAATGAGGTCTCTGCTCCACTAAATTGATTTCAGGATTTACTGATGAATGGTTTATCATTGATGGTCAGTATGTACCCACTGTGACTTTTTTTAAGTCATCTTCATGAAAGACAGGAAACTCGGGCACATAATCATCACAACCTACAGTTTTATTTTATTTTTTTTTAAAGATTTCATTTATTTATTTGTCAGAGAGAGAGAGAGAGAGAGCTGGCACAGGCAGACAGAGAGGCAGGCAGAGGCAGAGGGAGAAACAGGCTCCCCTCCAAGCAAGGAGCCCAATGCAGGACTCAATCCCAGGATGCTGGGATCATGACCGAAGGCACTCAACCCACTGAGTCACCCAGACATCCCACAACCTACAGTTTTAGAATCATAAAGATCTGGGTTTTTTCTGGGCCCCTGCTCTATTACTAGTGTATAACTTGGGGAAGGTGCTTAAATTTCATAAACTTCAGTCTCTATGTCTGTAAAGTGGGGATAATAACAGTATTAATCATATAATGGACTCTCAAATGATAGCTACTATCTCCAATATCAGGAGGATGGCAACGATGGTGACTTACTCCTTTATCCAGAAAAATGTCCCAGAAATGGGAACATAATCCAGGGGAGGGAAAGCCCTAAAAAATGCAAGAAACTTCTGTGGAGACACCATTCCATATATGGACTACAGCCACTCAAATAAAGGTTTCCTAAAACAATAGTGATCACATTTTTCAAATTCTTAAAAAGCATAGTTTATAAGATACTGCTAAAACAAGTACATAAACATGTGTGTCCATAGCCACACTATTCACAATAGCCCAAAGAAGAAAGCCTCACAAGTCATCATCAACAGATGAATGGAAACAAACACAACAGAATATTATTCATTCATAAAAAGGAATAGAGTACTGATACATGCTACAACATGGGTGAACCTCTAAATCATCCTAACCGGAAAGAGCCAGACACAAAAAATCACATATAGACACAAAAAGTCACATATTTCATTTATAAGAAATATCCAAAATAAATAAAACCATAGACACATAGAATGCAGAATGGTGGTTGCCAGGAGCTGAGGGGAGGGGAGTATGGAAGAATACACTTAATGGGTAAAGGGTTTTATCTTGGGTGGTGAAAATGTTTTAGAAATAGAGTAGTGGTTGTACAACCTTATGAATATACTTAATGCCGCTGAACTGTTCATTTTAAAATGGTTAATTTTATGATCTGTGACTTTCACCTCAATAAAGTATGTTTCTTAAATGAGCATACATAGTATATAAAAAGAAACCCACTAATTATTAGTGAGTTTTATTATCTTACTATAATAAGTTACTTTCAGCCTCTTCAACAAAATATAATAGTTTTATCACATTGTTATTCTTAAAAGATTATTACAATCTAAAAGCATTAAGTCTGTCTTAATAACATTCTGACATAAAAAATTCACATTCTCCCCAAGAGATAGAAAGAGAAGCCAGTATCTAAAGAAAGCAATGTATTTAACACACAAAACTCCCACAAGAGTGACGCAAATAGAAGAGGGAAACCCAGCCAAATCCAAATGCCAAAACATGGCACAAACCTACAATAAGAAAGTCAAGAAAAGTTAGTATTTTTAAAAGGCAAATTTACTTATTAAAGCTGGAGATGACACCCCAAACAGGGAGGTTACTCTTACCGGACCAAGACTATTTCAACAAGCTAGAAGAGAAATAGAGAAAGATTGAGAGAAAACAAAATTGAAAAATTTTATAGACTTTCTTTATTGAGAAATATTTGACATACAACATTTTGTTGGCTTCAAGTGTACAAGGTATTGATTTAATACATTTATTTTGCTTTGATTGTCACTATAACATTAGCTAACACCTCTATCGTATCATATGATTTCCATTTCCTCTATTGCTGGGAAAAATTAAGTTTAATTTTATAACAAAGTTTTGTTGTCTATAATCACTGTTCTGTGTATTACGTCTCCAGGACTTATTTTTCTATTATGTGCACAAAATAAAATTTAACGGGAGCAATGTGACCCTGTATATCTCAGTGTCTTAAAACACCTATATTTTGGGGGCACCTGAATGGCTCATTGGGTTAAGCCTCTGCCTTCAGCTCAGGTCATGATCTCAGGGTCCTGGGATCGAGCCCCGAGTCAGGCTCTCTGCTCAGCAGGGAACCTGCTTCTCTACCTCCTGCCCCCCCACCCCATCTGCCTCTCTGCCTACTTGGGATCTCTCTCTGTCAAATAGATAAATAAAACCTTTAAAAAAAAAAAAAACCTATATTTTGGTGTTTTTAAAAAGGCATAGATTTACCTGGCAAATGTTTTAAAAGCTATACTTAAAAAAAAAAAAAAAGACATAGGGTTTCAATTAAATAACTGATGTGAGGCTGCTTAAAAAGAAAAAAAAAAAGTTAGATTTCAATAGTAGAAGTAATGCCCATGTCCAAGGAAAGGATGGGAACTGTCCCATTGCTATCCCTATACTGAGTACCACATTTGAAGAGCGACACTCATCCACTGCAATATATTCAAAAGAGAACAGATTTCTTATAAGAGCCCCAGTCACACTGGATTAGTGCCCACCCTAATCCTTCATTTTTACTTGGTGACATCTTACTTAGATCCTATTTCCAAGCAAGGTCACACTCATTGGGACTGGGACTTAGGATTTTAACAGCAATGAGGGACAGAATTCAACCCACAGAGAGAAGGGTATGTAAAATAGATTCTAAAGTAAATTTGCTCCCAACAAAATGCCTACCGTTAGGCTTTAATAGTAGCCCCTACACATCAATAGATGTGACTAGATACGTCTTTTGACAGGGTCATTAAAGTTTCCTAGACTTCCTCTAAATGTTCCTTGTTCCAACCCACAGACATACTGCATGAAACTCTGAAACCTGCAAAGTTTTGGAAACGAGCTTGGTCAGTTGCCTTCTGTCTTTCTAAATTGACATTTTCGATGGTGACCCCACTGACCAGCTTCACTCTTCTGCCCTCAGGCACCTTGTTAGGGAGGTCGGGTTCTAAAGCCACAGATGAATACAGGTAGGTAAGAGGGGACTGTCTTGGCCTTGGTACTCAGCAGCTGCAGGGCTCAACCATCTCATGTATAATACGGAGAAAGTAATACACCCCCTCACACACAAGGTCGTGGTGCATAAATGTGGTAATACTTGTGAGAACTGCGCTGAGAACAAATATTAGCCCTTGCAAGTGCTCTACAGTGACAGCTGCACTCGCTGTTATTTTTAAATGCAAGCTCTATTGTGGGAAAAGAGATTTAGTGAATTCTGTGATGAATGCTGCAGTGATTTTAAGTGAATTCTTACTTAAAACAGGAAGTAAGCAATTAGGGCCATCCACAAGTGGTCCAGTGTGCTTTGCTAAACGGAGCTCCCCCTTCATAAACAGGTGTAAGCAAAAGCTGTGTCCACGCATCAGGGATGCCACAGGATGTTTGCTCTCCTCTGAACATAGTGGGGGAACCCCTACCTCATAAAGTTATTTTAAAGATTAAGAAAATCACAAAGGAAAAAGCCATGGCCCAGTCCGTGGCACACTGCAAGGGGTTCGGGGGTGGTATTACTATGGTAATCGTTACTAAGTCATTATGAGAGAAGATTCTTGCCTAGAAGAGATCAATCAGAAGACTCCCTTCCAACTCTTGGCGACACGACTTTACAGGAAGACTCACTGCTGAGTATATTTTCCTATTTACTTAGTAAGAATATCTGCCTCATTAATATTTCAGGAAGAAATACAGCCCTGGGGTCTTAAGGGCTGAGATTTTTGAGGACGCATAAAAATGTTTATCCTGAGATATTCCTGGCAGCATTGTTTATAAATGTTACGACTGAGAAATAACTAAAACACACAAAGCTCAAGAACTGGATAAAAATAACGGTGCATGATTAAGAGCACAGCCAGCCAGGTTTAAAGCTCCACTCACAGCCATGCTTTCCTCTCATTCATGGAGCTGTTGTGAGAATGAGAGCAGGTAAAGCACTTGGCCCAGTGCCTGACCTAACAAGCCTCCAAGGATGGTGGTGATGATAATGATGGGGATGAAGGTATGATGCTGTTACCACCATGGAAAGTAATGCTGGAGGTCTATCTTTTCCTGCCTCATAAATAAAATTAATATATGTGGCTAAATATGAGGTTATGCAATAGAGGAATCATAATACCTTAGTCCTGTGATGGGTTACTATCTCCTTTATACCTTTCTTTAGCGCCTGAACTCTTCTCTTATAGTGACTTTAGCATCCAAAGGAACAAAAAAATCTTTTCTATTTTGTGACAACAAAAACAAAGAACAACAACAAGAAGAAAAAGATAGGAAAGAGAAGGTTGGGAGGTAAAAAGGAAGGAAGAGAAGGAGAAGATTTGCTCTATAGGCCTAAACCCAGTTTCCCCTATAACTGAACTCTGTGCTTTCATTGGACCATTTTAATTATTATTATTTGAAGGCTTGGGAGTTGTTGTTGTTGTTGTTGTTTTACTGGAAAATGAAAAATTATTTCGTAATGCAAATAGTCTTTCTCTGGTGTATTTGTCCTAGAATTTGAAAATTGGAAGATCCTTTTTTGTAATTTTGTTTATTCAAATTCAATTAATTAACATATATTGCATTATTAGTTTCAGAGGTGATTCATCAGGGATTCATCAGTTGCATATAACACCAGTGCCCATTACATCATGTATCTTCCTTAATGCCCATCACCCAGTTACCTCATCCCCCCTACCGCTGACCCCTCACCCCTCCAGCAACCCTTGGTTTGTTTCCTATGATTAAGAGTCTCTTATGGTTTTTCTCCCTTCTCTGATTTCATCTTGTTTTATTTTTCCTTCCCTTCCCTTATGCTCTTCTGTTTTGTTTCTTAAATTCCACATAGGAGTAAAATCATATAATTGTCTTTCTCTAATTGACTTATTTCACTTGGCTTAATAACCTCTAGTTCTATCGAAGTCATTGCATATGGCAGATTTAATTTTTTCATGTCTGAGTAATATTCCAACGTGTATATATACCATGTCTTCTTTATGCATTCATCTGTTCATGGACATCTGGGCACTTTCCACAGCTTAGCTATTGTGGGCTCTGCTGCTATAAATACTGGGGTGCAGATGCCCCATCAGATCACTACATTTGTGAGACTGGAAGTTTCTTAAAGCAGAGCAAACACAAGTGCCCATCCAAATAATGGTAATCTTTTTTCTTTTCCAAATTTAAATTTTGATCATTTCTAAGCATATAAAAGTTGAAAGAATAATATGAAAACCTCTGTAGCCACCACTTAATTTCAGTAATGATTAGCATTTTGCCATGTTTGCTTTCTCTTCTCTAACACAGATATACTTTTTTTTCATTTATTTACTTATTTATTCATGTACTTATTTTTTTGCTGAGCCAGTTAAGGTGCAGGCACCATCCCACTTTGCTCCAAAACACTTCATTTTAGCATAACTTGCTGAAGAATGGGGCATTCCTCCAGATTATCACAATAGTATTGGATAATGGCAGTCAGATTCTCACACCAGTAAAGATTGCTACTTACTCACTGCACAAATATTTATTGACAACTATCAACCAGTGAGCTAGAGTGATAAGCAACAGAAACATGATCCTGCTCACAGAGAGACCGACATTTTATAACAGTCACAGGGATGATATATGGTATATAATTACAAAAGTGGCGAGAATCACAAAGTACTACATTGT
Source organism: Mustela lutreola (assembly GCF_030435805.1). Taxonomy (NCBI): domain Eukaryota; kingdom Metazoa; phylum Chordata; class Mammalia; order Carnivora; family Mustelidae; genus Mustela; species Mustela lutreola. The sequence goes on along the minus strand of NC_081294.1, from coordinate 48,855,164 downwards.
ATTTACTTCAAACTTACCTTTGATTATCTACTACTATTTGACTATAACATGACCTAGTCCTCATTGTATTAATTAGAAGATTTCCAGTTGCAAGTGACAGAAACCTAATTGAAACTAGCTGAAGAATAAAAAGGAATTTATCGGCTCACTCTAGGCACAAGAAGCAGGAGCTGAAATGATAAGTCCCTTTGAATTTCCAGAACCCCATCTTCCTCCTCTACGTTGATTTAATTCTTAGGCAGCCTCTCTCCCTTGTGGCCAAGGGCATGGCTGCAGGCAACCCCTACGTACCCTTCTTCTGGATCAACTTCTAGATCCAGAAGAAGGAGCCCTCTCTCTCCGGAGCCTCCTGTACCAGCTCCTAGAGAAGGCTTGATTTGCCCATTTCGGGCCATGTGCTCTTTCTGAGCCGGTCCCTGAGGACAAAGGAATGGAGTGCTTCCATTGGTCCTGCTGGATTCCACACCCACCTATTGTGATTCAGGTATAATCAGGACTGAGGCCATCCAAACTTTAAAGAATAGTTCTTATACCAAAGTAAGACATACTGGATGGTAGAAAGCCATCCAGCCATCCCTGGCAGCTTCTGAAAGTTGCCTCTCTGCAGCTCCTGGAGGCCTTCATAATACAACGCAATGCACGATCCAAGCCAAATACCGGTAGATGGGAATAGGAGGCAAAGGCTTCCCGTTTCTAGCCTGATCTATGTCTTAACAGGCCGAGTCCACCAGAGGTCGGGGCAGAGCATAAAGTAAGAATTGTCCTGGGGCTGATTGTTCAACCCTGCTGAAATCAGCAACTCACGCTAGAGATCCGTGGGCACACACAGCCTGCAGCCGCCAGAAAGAAAACCCCAGATTGTGGCAAAGCAAATATGTTTCCTTCAGAACTGCCCTCCTAAGGTACAGGTCTAGACTTCGAAGCAGGGGCAGACAGGGATAAGGAAGTGATTTTTTAAAACACTGTATTTTGTAACTGTGCATGCTCTGCTGAAGAAACAAAGATACCAGGGCTCGGAATCATGCAAAGGGAGATACAAAATTACCAGCTAATTACCAGAAAAGCTGGATTCTCTTCCCTGCCACCACCTGCCTCTCACCTTCCACCACCCTTCAGCCTGTTCGTCACACCACGCCAATGGCCTTTCTGCAACTTGATCACGCCAAGCCAGTTTCTACTGAAAAGCCTTTGAACTTGTGGAACGCTCAGCTTGGAAAGTCCTTTTCCTAGACCTTCCATGATGGTGCTTCTTCCTGTCCAGGAGTCTCTTATGAAATGTTAGCACCCCATCTAAAGTAGTGCCCCATCCAGTCGCACTAACACATCACCTAGTTTATTCCCTTCATATCATTTATCACCCTCTCAACTTACTATTAATTTGATGATTAGTTCCCCCACAACAAAACAACAAAATTCAAGGACTTTATTCTGAATTTCACCCAGTACACACTAGAATAGTGCCTCCTCAGACCATATGGGCACCGGAAACATTTGATGAATGAACAAAGGAATGAGTCCCAGTTTCCCACATATAAAATGAGATGACTAGATTATACACTAGTAACAGTGGTAAAATACATTGAACATGCACTGCATATTGCACACTGCTAAAGGCTGTGGTGGTGGCCTTTATAGCTTTTCACCCCTAACAAGATCTCAAATATTCTCAGCATCTCAAATATCCAAGATGTTTCAGATGCCCAAAATCCTTACTTAGCCATTTATTCCTTTGGCTTAGCTCAGAACCTTTTAACGTACATTTTTGTCACAGAAACGTTTGTTGAAGTGAAATTTCACCCAGAAGCCCAACATGAAAAACAACTCAGGAGAAAAAAGTATGTGTATTAGACCATTTAAAAAACCTCCAGCAAATTTCAAGAGCAGGAATCAAAGACCATCATCTTGACCACAAGGTAATTGGGTTAGAAATTTGTAAAAACAGATGAGGAGACATTTCTCTTTGTAGAAGCATGCCAGCTAATAATTGAAAGGATGATATGGTATTTTGCTACTTGTCATGACTTAATGGATCTAAGCAATAAGAATGGAAGCCAGCTAACATGACAGAGACTGTCAGACACCATGTGCCTCCTGATGAAAGAACACAGCGCCCATGAAGGCATCTCACCAAAGAGATCACATAAAATCTGATTATACCTCAAGACTGAACTATCAATTTCCAAGAAATATAGAACTTCTTAATTTACACCACAGAAATACAATCAGTAAATCCAAACAGGACACCAGAAAGCTGAATTCCTCCAAAATAAATTATGAGAGAAAAAAGCAGATGGAGCAAAAACTAATTTAAAAAGGCTTAAGAAACATATCAACCAATCACAATACGTGGACCTTTTTTTGGATCCTGATTCAAGCACACAACCTGAGAAACAAAAGATTTTGAAATATATGAGAATTTAAAATATTGGCACTGAATAGATGAAACACTGTTTTTAGTCATTTTATTTTACAGGTACACAATGAAATACAAAAAGAATGAAAAAGTTAATAAAAAGATAAATTAAAAATTCCCACCTATTTGGACATTTGAAAATACTCTAAAACAGAAAAAGTTATTACAGCTTTTCAAACTAGAAATGAGAAAGCCACTGAAGCATCATACGGGTTTTCAATCCTAATAAAGTAAATATAAATAACTGTAATCTACATAAACAAAAAGCTGTTTGGGGTTCTCAGTAATTTTTTTTTAAGACAAACAGATTCTTGAGGCCACAAAAAATGAGAAAAACACTGTGGATGATCACCAGCCATAACAGGTCCCTTTCTTGCTGTGACCTCATAAGGAGCCAGTATTATGGAATTCCAAGCACCTATAAAAGTCCCTGGTTGTACCTAAGGCTTCCAGCTCAGGAAGCTGTTTTTCAGAGACCTGAAGGACATTTGACTGATGTTAGCTTGTTTTCTCCTTGACATTGTGGACTTTCTGTATATTTCATTTGTTACTATCTTTTTTATTTTTTCTCATTTTTCTATCTTCTTTATTTTTTCTCACATATTTTTATTTTTCTCTTCATTTTTCCTTTTTTTCTTCTTACTGGTTTTCTTCATTTTTAAAATTTATTCTTTTGTCTCATTTCTTCTTTTTCTCAGTGTGTTAATGTTTGTTTTTGTTCATTTTCAGTCTGCCATTATGTTTTGATTCCATTATAAAGATCAGTTCATCGGGTGGTCTCTGGAAGTGATTTTCTTTTGAGATGACCCAGACCAAGCTTCCCACCAGCTTATCACAAGCTTAAGCTGACCCTTCTCTATTCTTTCATTTTCCCCTTCTCCATTCCTTTATTGTACATAAAGTAACTGTGTATGTGCACAAGCCATGTCAAGCATCCAAGACAGCCTCGGTGTAGCCCAACCAGGTCTCTGGGCCTGCCCACCATGGAGGGTAACTGCAAAGTGCTACAGCCCAGCACAGCGCTCCAGTGTGTCCCTGTGACCCCCACTTCATCCCCCAATATCAACAGCAGTGTTAGAACCCCAGATAATGCCATTTCCCCCCCAGGGTGTACCGAAACTAAACTCCATACACACTGAACAGCACACCAGGTATGGGACTAGCACCTTTTGCCCCGGTGTGCCCCAAGCCTCTCCCTCTTACAACAGCCACAGCCAGCACTGGGCCACAGGGCACTCCTGCAGTAGGTTCTCCTTCAAGTGCATGGGGAGACATCTTTGTTTCAGATTTGCTGGAATGAAACCTGAATGAACCTAAAAGCAAAAACCAAGTGGAGAAACCCTGGAGAGGCCAAGCCACACTCACCGCACTTTATGTGGAATATGACCACTGCAAGCTCCATGGAGCCCCCAAGATGATGTGACAATTCAGCAAGGTGCTTGACACAAATAGCTGCCAGGACAAATTGAACTAGAAACAGTGCTTCTGCGCATGCGGGGCACCCCAGGGCCAAGAAGACTTCCCACAGTGGAAGGCGGAGGTGGGCAAACTCCCCACAGTGGTATCTCAACAGGGTTCACTTAAATGCATATCCAGCACCTCCACGACCCTCAAAAACAAAATAACCAACACAAGCTAAGCTTTAAAAGGCTGCCGGATTTGGAGGGCAGTGAAACAAGATGATACTGTAACAATGGATACATTCGCCCAGACTCCCAGAATGTGCAACACCCAGAGTGAATCCTAATGTCAACTAAGGACCTTGCGGGGTGATGATGTGTCAGCGTAGGGTCATCGGCTGTAACAAATGTACCACCCTGGTGGGGGATGTCACTAGTGGCGACGGCGGTGCGTGTGCAGGAGGACGTATTGATGGGAAATCTCTGTACCATCTTCTCAATTTTTCTGTGAACCTAAAGCTGTTCTTTAAAAATAGCTTCAGGGGCGCCTGGGTGGCTCAATGGGTTGAAGCTGCTGCTTTCGGCTCGGATCATGATCTCAGGGTCCTGGGATAGAGCCCCACATCGGGCTCTCTGCTCAGCCAGGAGCCTGCTTCCTCCTCTCTCTCTCTGCCTGCCTCTCTGCCTACTTGTGATCTCTGTCTGTCAAATAAATAAATAAATAATTTAAAAAAAAAAAAAAAGTTTCAAAAACTACCAGGTAGAGGCCCGTTGGCTCCACTTGCTAGCCTTCACGCAGCCCCAACTCAAAGGCAGAGACAGGCCTGGTTTGTTTCCCCTGGGGCACTTCTCCCCTCCCCTATCCTTTTGTGGCTTTTCCCCAGGGTTTGTGAGACAGAGGAAGTGGTTCTATAAAATAAAGACAAAAACAACACTCTTCCTCCTTCCTCCTTCCCCAGCTCCTCCCCCAGGGCTCGTGTTTTTGGCCTACACAGCAAGAGTTCTGCTACATACAGAGGGAATAGAGCAAATACAGCACGGATCATGGAAATCAGGGTTCTCACTGCAAAAAGAGGGTCACAAATATGGAAAAAGTGAAATTAAGAATAGGCCCTATGGTTTGGGATGGAAACTGGAGCTATTAGTGTGTCCTCAACAATTTTAATATAGAGATAGATAGGTGTATGTGCCTGTTCTGTCCACTAAGACCAGAAGCATAATATACCAATAATAGTGAGTACTGCCTAAATCTTGGTTCCTGTATATCACCCTCCACTTAAGTAAACCAGGCTCTTTGAAGAAATGGCTAATTCCAGGGTTGGGTAGGGAAAATACAAGATAAACCTACAACATCTTTTTGCTCCAGAAAGTAAGGAAGAGCTCAAAGAATGATGAGGGCATACCAAAAAGATACAGAAGGATCTATAAAATAGAACAGTCATTCTAAATGGGAAAATGCTAGAAGCATTCTTTTTAAATAATAGGATTGTAAGGGCCTATTTAGCCAGAGCGGCTCCTTCTCGGTTGAACAGCCATTTTGTTGTTTATGCAGTAAAACTTAAACTGACCCTGCCCTCCCCTCCCCGACAGGGGACTTAATTAAAAGCAAGTCCAAGAAACTAGTAAAATATGGTTGACCAGTCCCAGGTAACACAGCCCAAATACAAGGGTGGGTCAGGCCAGGTGGAGACATCCAATCAGTGGAGCGCGCATATTGTCTCCCTAGCTACCAAAGAGTGTGGTTCCCGCCTTTTGGGCGCCTTTTGGGTACCAATTCTGACTAAGGTGATAGGCTAGTTCAAATATCTACTATAGGGTAAACTGTAATTCAATTGCCTGCCGTGTATGACCTGGCATGACTATGCAACTTTCTCTGTGTGTTACAATCTCACTGGCCACATGTGTGTGGCCAGACTCAACCACATGGCCTTTGCCCTTCAAAAGTTAGTCTGTAAGGCAGGGAGGGGTCGCCCTCTCTGTAAGAGGCGGCCAGGACCAGTCGGTTTGATTCTCGATGCTTGACATGAAAAAAGCTTTGCTTGACCTTCGCTTTGTATCAGTCTCGCTCCTTTGATCATGGACCTAACAGGGATAGTTCCCATTAACACCTCTTCTATTCACATTGTGAAGGTCTGAGCCAGGATGATAAAAACAAACTGGAGGTCTAAGAATCAGAAGACTATAAATCTATAATTTATTGCATACTATATATTTTTAATTAACATATACTGTATTATTAGCCCCAGGGGTACGGGTCTGTGAATCGCCAGGCTTACACACTTCACAGCACTTACCATAGCACATACCTTCCCCAATGTCCATAACCCTACCATGCATGCTGTATTTTTTATTTTTAAGATTTATTTATTTGACAGAGAGAGATCACAAGTAGGCAGAGAGGCAGGCAGAGAGAGAGAGAGAGAGGAGGAAGCAGGCTCCCTGCTGAGCAGAGAGCCAGATGCGGGGCTTGATCCCAGGACCTTGAGATCATGACCTGAGCAGAAGGCAGAGGCTTAACCCACTGAGCCACCCAGGTACCCCTGCATACTGTATTTTTAAAAACAAAACCCAAAAATAAATAAATAAATAAATAAATAAAAACCCCAAAGTATATATCTAGTTAAATTATTAGAAATAAAGTTTAGCAAGTAGGTTGGCTAACAATTCTGATGTACAGTTATTATCCAGTCCCACAGAATAAGGCCTCAGTCCCACATGAGTGCCCTCCTCCCACTACACCTCAGATGCCAATCTCCATTTTCTTACAGGGAAAAGTTTTTATATTTACAGTTAGCTAGCTGGACTGTTTAGATGATCTTAATTTTGTTGTCAATATACAAAGCTCATAGTCAGGAGTCAGTCAACTTTAAACTATGCCTATTCTCCATCAAGCCTGATAAAGGTGTTGACCTCGGCCAGGTCAATGTCACAGTAGTTCTTCACAGCCACGCTGATCTGGTGCTCATTGGCCTTGACATCCACAAGGAACATAAGTATGTTGCTATCTTCTACCTTTATCATGACTGACTTGGTGGCCAGGGGGAACTTGATAAGATAGTGGTCAAGCTTCTCTCCTAGTGGCTCTCTAATGATATTTGAGCTGCTTTCTGAGCTGCTGCTAGAAGCTGGTTGATGTGTACATCTTTTCTCTGTGGCTGTGGACATCTTTCAGCACTGCCTCTTGGACTTCAAAGCCTTTGCTCAACAACAAATAATTAGAAATTGTTGTTGGTTTTTTTTTTTTTTAAATCCATTTATAGGGACACCTGGTTGGCCTCAGCCTGGTAGTGCATTTGGCTCTTGATCTTGGGGTTGTAGGTTTGAGTACCATGTTGGGTGTAGAGATTACTTAAAAATAAGGGGCACCTGGGTGGCTCAGTCGGTTAAGCATCTGACTCTTGGTTTTGGCTCAGGTCATGATCTCATGATTGTGGGATCAAGACCCGCATGGGGCTCTGAGCTCAGCACACAGTCTGCTTCTGATTCTCTCTCTCTCCCTCTCCCTCCTGCTTGTGCTCACTCTCTCAATATCTTTTAAAAATAAATATAATGAAATTAAAAATTTTGAAGATCTATTTACATAATTCAGAGAACATCAAGAAAACAATCTAAAGGTGTGTCAGAACCACAGACGAAATTATAAGACTTTACTAAAATATTAAGAAGACCTGGGTAAAAGAAATATCTAAGTTGTCCATGGGTAGAAAGACAATACTGTGGAGATACACATTCTCTCCCTGTTTGGCTATAAACTTCAATGTAATACTTCAACAGAGTTTTATATGGACCTTGATAAGTTGATTTTAAAATGTATATGGAAGAGGAAAAGACAAAGAATGGCGTGTATCATCCACAGAAGAGTAGAGCAGAGGACTTGCCTACAAATTATAAGAAATATTATGAAGCTACAATCATTAAAACAGTCATATTTGTTCAAGGTCAGATAAATGAATGAGTAGAATACAATGGAATGGGATAGGGAAGGGCAGAATAGGGTAGGAGTAGGATGGAATAGGAGAGCTCAAAAATAAACCCACACACTTATGTTTTGATCAACGATAGAAGTGGCATATCACATCAGTAGGAAAGGAATAACTGTTCAATAGAGCTGTGAAAAAAATTTCAATTCATATAGAAAAAGAAATTGGATCACTGTCTCACTCTATATCCAAAAAATCAATTCCAGATGTATTAAAAACATAAATGGTTTAAAAAAAAACAAACTTTATTTTTAATTTAAAAAGCATTAACTGGATTTTTTTTTTTAACCTTGAGCTAGGGAATAATTTCTAAATAACATAAAAAGCACTGAATACAAAAAAAAAAAAATTAAGACATTGTCAAAGGACACCTTAAAGAAAATGAAATAAGACACTCCCGAGATGTCCTACAATTTAACTCAATTCTGACGTAGAGTTAGCATCCAATCCCACAGAATAAGAGCCCAGTCCCACATGACTGCCCCCCCTCCCACTACACCTCAGATGCCAATCTCAAGTCCAGGTGATTACCTACACTTCTGGCAAGCTATAAAGCAGAGGTGCCCACGACCTCCTCTTTAATCTGAGAAAGAGGTTTATTTACTAGATCACTGGTTTATTACAAAGGATATTAAGGATGCAAATGAACAGCCAGATAAAGCATACAGGTGATAAGAAGATAAAGACAGAAAGGCGAGGTCTGGAAGGATCTGAGCACAGTATCTTGGTTCCCCTCGAGTTTACAGTAAACCACCCTTCCAGCATTTTCTGGTTCACCAACCTGGAAGCTTTCTGAACCCTGCCCTTTTGGAGTTTTATGGATACTTGATTACATAGGCATGCTTGAGCAAATCATTGGCCTTTGGTAATGGAACTCCACCTCCAGTGATCAGACTAAATGTTGGAACCCTCTAATCATAAGGATGGTTCCTGTGGCAAGTAGTCCCCCATCCTTAAGGGTGGTCCAAAAACCACTTCATTAACATAAACTCAGGTGTGGTTGAAACAGGCTTGTTATGAATAACAAAAGATACCTTCGCTTACATTACTTAGGAAATTCCAAGGATTTTAGGAGCTCTGCGCCAGTAATAGGAATACTAAATACATATTTATTATAAATCATAACAAGACCACAGAGAGCTCCCTCACCCATTCCACCAAGTGAGGACAGAGCAAAAAGACAGCTGTCAGTTATCCAGCCTCTTACCAGGCATGGAATCTGTTGGCTTCTTGATCTTTGACTTCCCAGCCTTAAGACTGAGAAATACCGGGGCCCCTGGGTGGCTCAGTGGGTTGGGCCTCTGCCTTTGGCTCAGGTCATGATCTCAGGATCCTGGGATGGAACCCCACATCGGGCTCTCTGCTCAGCAGGGAGACTGCTTTCCTCTCTCTCTCTCTTTCTGCCTCCCTGCCTACTTGTGATCTCTCTCTCTGTGTCGAATAAATAAATAAAATCTTAAAAAAAAAAAGACTGAGAAGTACCTGTTATTTATAAGCTACCCAGTCTCTGGTATTTCATTATAGCAACGTAAACAAAGACAGGGTGGCTGAACTCATATGCCTGGTCATTGACAGAACTGATGGCATAGGGGTCTCCTCTAGGCACCCTGTCTTTGCTCCCCATGTTTTCTTATCTTCTAGCAGGCTGATCTGGGCTTCATGCAATGACAAAAGGCGTCCTAGCCCAGTGTTTTGTTTTGTTTTCAAGCTTCTGCTTGCATCACATTTCTTAATGCTCCTTTGACCAAAACTGGTCACATAGCCAAGCCCAGATTCACAAGGTAGACAAAAAAAGATTCTATCTCTTGATGGAAGAACAAGCAAAATCACGTGGCAAAGAGGAGTGGATCTGGGATGGGAAGGATTTGTAGCTATTTTACAACCTACCTAAGTGTAAACATTTAAACAAGCACTTGGATTCATATTCTAAGTAGTCAGTGACTAAGCAGATGACTTAAATTACTATCTTCTCATCCTGGCCCTCTGTGGTTTGATTCCTCAGGAGAGCTTTTCCACCAACAAGTTTATAGAACAGCCCTGTTTCTGCTTTTCACAGAGCTCTCTTGTGCAAATCTCTTATCCAAAAGGGGTGACTGAGACATTTCTATAAAAATACTATTTGTACCAATGATTTTCAAGAGAACAAGCATCCCCTACTACTCCAAAACCCCATTCACAGAGACTCACCAGACATGGGGTGGGGGTGTATAATTTGGAAAACACTCAAACAATTTTATAGGCAGAAAATGAAATATATACAATTATTTTTATAATACAAATTACAGAATTCATCGCATTGGTAAAATGGAGAAATGAGTTTTAAAACTTGAGAAATGCCAACCAGATGCCAGAGGGATCCCATTTTCCAGGTATTCCCTGAGCTCAGTGGAAGTCATTTCTCTTCCAAAAGAGACCCTGTGCTTATAGGGTCCAGTTAGAGAGACAGCATCCCTGGAAAAGTCACAGGAATATTATTCTCCTGGTTGAATCCACCCACTGGCTAGTTGGCACTTGGCAACCTGACAAGTGTTTTACATTCAAAAGGTCAAGCTCTGAGTGAATCTGCCCAGAGACTCTAGTACCACTCACGCCTGGATGCCCAGGCCCAGCATCCGTCCCCTGCCCCTGCCATTCTGACAGCTGTGGAAGAAGGGACCCAGGTCCCCCGTTTGGGCTGTCAGCACAATGACGGCAGCCCTTTTACTGAAGGTCAAACTCTCATTCTCACTCCAGGGAGCCTTCCCGCTCTCTTTCTCTCTTTCAGCCTGTCTACCTTAATAATTGTTGGGATTTTTCCGCTACTTTATAGTCTTCAAAACATCTTCCCTTTCCTTTGATCCTCTCCAATAGAGAGAGGGTTTCAGAGCAATCCGTTTCCCTTTTGTAAAAACAAACCAAGGCCCGGAGAGACCAGGTAATTGAGTGTTGGGGAAAAGTATAATATGTTAAGAAAAAAGGCTCTGGAGTTAGACCCCTGCCAGTTACCAACTGTGGGCAAACTACATAAGAGCTCTCTGACTCAGTTTCCCTATATATAATATAGAGATAATCTTTCCTATTTCATAAGGTTTTTTTGCAAGAACGAAGTATAATAATACAAGTAAACTGTCTGGAGTATAACAATAGCACCATCAGCCATCAGTGGGTTTTTATTATTTATATTGCACACAGCTGGTCAGTGGCCAAGTGAGGACTGGAACACACATCCATGGCCTGAACGCCACACTACCTATCTCCATCTTCCAATAAAGAGAGAGGGGCTTCTGTCCTGCTTTCCCAAGTAAGAAGCAAGCTATCCCATGAAGAAGTAGTCTAGAGGTCTTTAAGCCAGTCTTCTTAAAAAGAAAATGTTTTCTTTTTTTTTTTTTAAACTTGTGGTTTTTTTTTTTTTTTTAAGATTTTTATTTTATTTATTTGACAGAGAGAGATCACAAGTAGACAGAGAGGCAGGCAGAGAGAGAGAGGAAGGGAAGCAGGCTCCCCGCCAAGCAGAGAGCCCGATGTGGGACTCGATCCCAGGACCCTGAGATCATGACCTGAGCCGAAGGCAGTGGCTTAACCCACTGAGCCACCCAGGCGCCCCAAAAAGAAAATGTTTTCTTACAGCTCACTGAGACTTCAGAAAAGAACCCCAGCGCTACTGATAATCAAAGTTCTTGCTTCTCGCCGGGAGTTTCAAATTCTTCCCAACCAACCTTTTATCAAATTTGCTCAAAAATCACCAAGTGCTAACTGTTTCAGTTATTTCCCCCCCTTCATCCCACGGTAATTATTAATAAATATGTTAGTGAGTAGGAAAAGATAATAATCGGCAAGGGGAAGAAGAAGGAGAAAACAAGATCACATGATCTAGTTATCAGGTGGCCAAACCCTGAATAACCCACAATTTGACTTTGCCCACCATAGAGAAAATTAGAAATGTGTAGCTATAGGTTACAAAAATAACCAAATGAAAGCTTAGAAGCAGAAAATAATTAAATGTCAAATATAATAGTAACGATATAGAAAAAAAAGTAAATAGGAAAGAAAATTAAGACAGTCAGAATCCCCAGGAAATACATTAAACCATGACTGTGAAAAACAAAGAGAATAGAAGAGAGAGAGGAAAAACAACATAGAAATCTACGTTCATTGCACTGTGTCTGACCAGAGAACAGGATAATGAATCTCCCACTACCATTAAATTAAACACAAATTGCTTTTGTTTCTAATTAACATCTGCCTGGCCAAATGTGATGTATGAAAGTCTTCTTTTTAATGCCTTTCCCATGCCATGGAAATATTACAACCAGAATGGAAGCTTATGGATGTTTTTCAATAGCTTCCTCTAAAGTACAGGCCAAACCTTACAAAAGGTATATATGAGAGTCATTTGAATTCCAAATGCACTTATAAGGACCAGCTCTATTACAGTGCATAGTAAATGAATACATAATGAGGAGATATTCCAGACCAATTGTTCCAAATTATGCTTTAGATTATCTTCATTTCTCTTTTGAAAATATGTCTTATTATTTTTAGCATAACATAAGAAACCCTTGACTTTCCTGGCATCAAATAGCATCTCTGATTTCAATAGTTGCTCTCCCTCATACCTCTACACACCAGTCTGACCACACTGTACTTAGATTCTTGTCATTTCTCATCAACTCCTACCATCCTTTAAAGCCCAGTTCAAACCTCCCCTGCCCCACGAAATCTTTGCCAGCACTCTCAGATGGAGTAAAGAGTCCCTCCTCAGTGCTCCCATCACCTTATGTCCATGCATCCATTATTCTACAGGTGGCCTTAAGCAAGAATCTTCCCCTTTAATATCTGAACTCACCAGGTTACAGTCATAGCCATAGTGCCCATATACATGGATTGTATTAATAATTGAGTAACAGAGCAGCATGTGGCTAGTTCAGTTAGTAGAGCATGAGACTCCTGATCTCAGAGTTGTGAATTCAAGCCCTATATTTAGTGTAGGGATTACTTAAAAATAAAATCTTTAAAAAAAAAAAAAAAAGGAGCAGACTCCCCGCTGAGCAGGGAGCCTGATGCGGGGCTATGTCTTTTATTTATCTGGCAGACAGAGATCACAGAGATCAGACAGAGAGGCAGGCAGAAAGAGGAAGGGAAGCAGACTCCCTGCAGAGCAAAGAGCCCAGTTCGGAGCTCTCGATCCCAGAACCCTGAAATCATGTCCCGAGCCGAAGGCAGAGGCTAAAACCACTGATCCACCAGATGCCCCTTAAAAATATAATCTTTTTAAAATGGAGTAACAAATCTGTGGGAGCGAGCTTAAATTTAAAAGGGTGGAGAGGTGGGGTACAAATTATAAGCATACACAGAAAGCACACAAAATGCAAGCCAAGATCCTAGAAGAGACAGATACAAGAAAGGGAAAGTCATCTGGAATCCAAAAGTCATAGTCTCCCATTTCCATCACCAATTCACCCCTGCATCTGCTCTGCACTACAGACTGACTATTCTATTATCAGATTACACAGCGCAAGGGCAGGATGGTGGTGGAGGGACTCAGTTCCACCACAATTTTTGCCCCTACAGGGCAGGATGCTTATTGTCTCCTCTTTGGTCCCAATTCCAAATTCCAGGGAAGGAATGAGAATGCCTAGTTTAAGTCAGGTACCCACAGTGGTCCAATTTACTAAGTTCAGTCGGTCAGGGCTATAGGATTCAAACACAACTACTGAGGACAATGGAAACAGGGCCAAAGAGAAGAAAAAAATCATTGTGACCTCGGCAGATGGCCCAAAAGGTGACTCTTAAACAGGTGTTCTGTTGACTAGAAGGGAGAGAGGAAAATAAGGAAGGAAGAAGAAAGGGAGAGAAGGAGGGAGAGACAAATCCAGATATATTTGGAGGGATTTCCTATAGTGTTACGAGCCAAACTGGAAGGTTAGGAATTGAGTGTCTTCCTGGAGAAACAACGAAACCCACTGGTAGTGACATCATCGATGTCCACATGCATGTGACGAGTATCTGCAAGTCAGCAGCACGGACAGGGACTCTTACCTCTGACAGCACATATGCCAATCAAAAGCAGAGATCTATAGCTTAGGAAATTAAAAAACAAAAACAAAAACAGGCAAAGAGTTCACTGAAGGAGCGCCTGGGGGTTCAGTCGGTTAAGCGTCTGCCTTCGGCTCAGGTCATGATCCCCGGGTCCTGGGACAGAGCTCCCTGCTCAGTGGAATGCCTGCTCCACCCTCTGCTCCTCTCCCTGCTCACGCTTTTGGGCTCCCTCACTCTCTCGCTCTCTCTCAAATAAATAGATAAATAAATAAAATCTTCAAAAGAAAAGACCTCCCTGAAGAACCCAAAACCAAAAATCTCCAATACCTGTCAGCGGCATCTGCTCCAAATACCCCAGGGGTCCGCAGTCTTCACAGTTCGTGTGTATCCAATCCTAGTGGGAGGCAAAGGAGAAACCCATGTCTGCTCACCCTGATGGGTCAACGTGCTCTTGCAGCAGACAATGGTCCTCAGCCTGTCAATAAGATTAAAGCCTCGGTCCAACCAACATTCCTCAAAGTGTGGTCCACATCAGTCTCAAACAAGAAATCTGCAATTAACGAGCTCTTCCCGTGCACAGCACCGCCACATCGTACTAGGGTAGGCAGCCCCTCAAATGAAGCTCAGGAATCCCCAAGCCACACCGTTTTACAGCTGCTCCCCCCCAACACTGTACCAGGTCGGGTCTATAGGACCAACAGCAGGAGTAACGGTATGTCACCTCCAAGATGAGGTTATAAAATGATTTCAGTTCTAGGCTTGATCTCTCTGTCATTCTCTGCCTTTCTTTCCGCTTCTCTCTTTCCCTCTCCCTCCCTCCATCTCTCCTTAGATCTCTCTTACTGGGGGAAACCATCCCAGGAGCAGCCCCGAGGAGAGAAGCTTGCGGTGGGAAACTGAAAGCCTCCTTCCAACAGCCCCATGAATCAGCTTAAGAAGGGGATACTCCAGCTCCTTCAGAACCTGAAGCACCAGCCCACAGCTTGACTGCAATACTGTGAGAGACTCTGAAATCAGAACCACTCAGCTAGGTCATTCCCAGATCCCTGACCCTCAGAAAACATGAGAGAGCATAAATGTCCATTGTTTCAAGCTGTTTGTTTTAGGGTACTCGGTTACACAGCAATAGATGGGGGGTACTGATAGCTAGTCTCTGTCCTGCATGCCCTTCCTCTCCCTGATTATGGCTCCTCACATCGAGGGATGAAGTTTATTTCTTTTTCCTCCAGTTAAATTTGGGTCGGCCCTGTGACTGATTTGCGCAATAGAAGCCTGCGGAAGTGACATTCTGAAATTTCTGGGCCCGTATCTCAGAGGACTAGCAGCTTCCACTTCCTACCACTTGGAACCCAGACACATGCTGTGAGCAACCAAAGCTGCGTGGGAAAGATATGTGGAGGGGAACCAAGGTGCTCCGTCTGGCATCCCCAGTGGAGCTCACAGCCAACAGCCAGCACTGCCTGTGTACCACGGGAGCAAACTGTCTTGGGCATCCCACCCAAATGAGCGCCCCAGACGGATGCAGCCTCCCCTAACAATATGTGAAACAAATTGCCCGGTCAATTGAAAGAATTGTGAGAATAATAAATGGTTCTTGTTGGTTTTTTTAAGATTTTTTTTTTTAAATTTATTTATTGGACAGAGAGAAAGATCACAAGTAGGCAGAGCAGGAGGCAGAGAGAGAGGAAGGGAAGCAGGCTCCCCCACTGAGCAGGGAACCCAATGCCGGGCTCAATCCCAGGACCCTGAGATCATGACCTGAGCCGAAGGCACAGGCTTAACCCACTGAGCCACCCAGGTGCCCGGGTTCTTGTTATTTTAAGTTACTAGTTTTAGGGGTAGTTTTTATGCAGCAATAGATAACAAAAACCCACTGCCTTAGGCTAATAAATTTATTCTTCAATTACATTCTGAGCATCAGTCTATAAGTGAGATATAGATATCTGTCCAAAGAACCTTTCCAGGCAAAGAATTCATGCCATGTAAGATAGTTCTGCACCTCATATCTACCCTGCATCCCCCATGATGTGGTATCCACCAGAAAACCACTTGGGCTTTTTGACATTGGCTCCCCCAAATTCATTCCTGATTCTAATGAAGAACTTCATTTCCCGAGCTCTCCTAGGTCCTAGCACTTCCCAAAGTACTTTACTTCTCTTGATTTATGAAATTATTATAGCAACTTTAGGAGCTACGTCCTGTGGTTAGCTCCATTCTCCATATGGGGACACTGGGCTGGAGAGGTAAGGAGGTTGCTGGAGCTCACACACAGCTAATACACAGCAGAGCCAGCAGTGGGACTTGGACACTCCACCTACACGTCCACACACCTAACCACAAGCCCATACTGCCATCAGTTCTATGAGGCAAGTTAGATGATGTTATTGCCTCTATTTTAGGGACAAGGACTTGAGGCTTAAGGACAGTGAGTCCCTGGCACAAAGTTCACACAGTTAATAAAGGGAAGAGCTAGGAGGAAAACTTCCACTAACACCTACGTTCTCTAACATACCCTTATTCTAGATCCCTACATTTGGAGAAAGTGCAGATTGCAGCCGAGTCTGGTCCAGTCACGTAATTTCAACTCTTACAGACTCCACTTTGTCAGGTATTTTAAGAACAAAGGTCAGTGAAACACACATCTGTGGAATAAACCCGGCAGCTCCTTAATCCTCCCCCACCTCCCTTTTGGAGATCCTCAGAACTTAGAAACATTCCCTTGAGTTCTTTAAATACTCGGCAAACATTTGGCCCATTTTCAGGGACTCAGAAGAAACTCACCATATTTAGAAGTTCTGAGAGAAAAAAAAAAAAAAAAAAGAGTCAGCAAACTCACAGATCTGCAAAAGAGAGGTACTACTCCCTCTGTGATTGCTTCCATCCTGAAAACCCTTTTGCTCTGCCCTTGTTTTAACGTCACTTCCATCCAGGAAATTTTTCACATCTATACCCACGAACAGTGAGAAAATAAAAGAAAATAAAATTTCCTATACACTATTTCATCTGGGTTTCATAAGCTTCTTTTAATAGCAAAAGGTATTTTACATATGTAGCATGATGGTTTATTGAGAATTTACTGCAGAATAATCTATGGGTCCGCCTCTTTGTCTATCAGGAAAGAATGAATGGTATTCACCCCTACCCAAAGTGCCTCTGTTCCAGGGCCAAAAAGGAAAGCTGCTTGACAGGGGTGGGGAATAGGAGGGCCCTGATTACAAACCCAAATCAGACTTGTAAGTCCTGAAGGCTTTGTCTAGGGTCAGGAGAGATGGGCTCTTTCTAATAAGGCTATAACTACTCAGTCAGCTGCCCAGAGGGGATTTGGGCAAGGCATTCTAGGAGCAACTAGTTTGCAACTAACTAGTTTATTCTAGAGTGAAGAGGAGTGGTCGGTCACTTGGTCCTTTGGTACTTTAAGAGTAATCTAAGGTAAGATTCCTCAGACCAGTGGGTAGGGGATAAGGAAGAGTTGACCCTCTTCACACATCGGGTCTATGGGGCATGGCCTCAGGAACCTCAGCAGCAATCCATCTCTATCCATCTTTGCATTGATGCTAATAGAAATCAATGCAAAGTGTTCTGGGGAACTCCATTAGGTTTTAAAAGGTCCTGCATACATGGTTTATAGCACATAGCTCATCTGTATGAAGTTGAGGCTTCACATTACAAATAAAAGCTATTCAAGCTATATTTAGTCAAAAATAAGAATTTTTTATAGAATAACATGATGGCGGTTTCTTCTCTGTCAGTCAGAATTCAATCAGATAACAGAACCACTCTCAGCATTATAGAATAGAAAATGTATTTAGGATAGAAATGATACCTTGCACAGCTGTGGGAGTCACTGGGGAAGAAATGGTCTGAAAAGGGCAACTGGAGGATCAGGAAAGCCACTAACCATTCTTCCTGAAACCCTAGGCTGGGGGACAAGCCAGGGTGGTGGGAAGCAACGAGGATACTGTAAAGCTTATGCCTACTAATGCCCACTAATGCCTGTTTTATCTCTTCTCCCTTCATAAGAGTCCCACTTGCACCCATCTAAAGGACAGAAATGAACCCCAAATTCTACCCTTTGGAGAAGCTACAGTGCTCTGGCTTCCACTGGAGAGAAAAGATCCTCATTCAAACTCCTTATTTCATGCCTATATGTAAGAAGTGACAATGGTATTCTAATTTTACTTCTCTGCAGGAGTTCTCATGCAGAACAAACCTTCAAGCCTCAACTTAATTGATTTTGACTTTATTGATTTTACAAAACTTCCGGAACAGTGAATGGGTGAGTGATGGTTTTGAAACATGTTTCTGAGTTCTCCCACAAAAGGTACGATCTAATTCAACCTCTCCTCGATTATAGGCTGACCACAGTGACTTCTTCAAAGGGATAGAATGCAGCAGAAAGTGACGCCATGAGACCTAGGAGGTTAGATGACAAAAAGCAATACAACTTCTACTTGTCTTTTTCTCTCTCTTTAGAACATGTGCCTCTGGAGCCCTGTGCTATCATGTAGGAATTCCAATTACCCTGAAGCTGCCTGCTAGAGAGATTACACAGACCTTGCAGAGCTTGAAAGAGATGTCAGAGGAGCCCTGGTTGATCCAGCCCCTGGTTGTTCAAGATTCCCAGCCTAGGCAAGGAGCAGCTTTCAAATGACTCCCCTCTCCAATGGCCAAGCTGCCCCAGCCCACACCAAGGAGAGCAGAAATGCGCTTCCTCCACTGAGCGTTATTCAAAATGCAGTTGTGTGAGCAAAAGAAATGTTACTGAGAGGTAAGTCATAAGTTTTGGGATGGTTTATCACACAGCATTTTTTTTCTTTTTTCTTTTTTTTTGTTTAAGATTTTATTCATTTATTTGACAGAGAGAGACAGAGATCACAAGCAGCAGAGAGGCAGAAAGAAGCAGGCTCTCTGCTGAGCAGAGAGCCCAATGTGGGGCTCGATCCCAGGACCCTGGGATCATGACCAGAGCCGAAAGCAGATGCTTAATGGACTGAGCCACCCAGACACCCCTATCACATAGCATTTTTAATTGAAAGAGGAAGCAAAGCAATTTTCCAAATAAGCTATAAAGTGCTAACTTCAAGTAAAGTACAAAGATAAAAGTGCAAAAAAAAAAAAAAAAAGATAAAAGTGCATATATGCCAACACATGGCTATGGAAGTTCATTCATGTGTCCCTCATCTACCCATCCAACAAATACATATGAACTGTCTGTGTGCTGAGAACTCAGTGGCAAAGACAGAAATGGTCTCTGCCTTGACAAAGTCTCATGCTTCAGCCTACTGTGGATTAAAGAGACGCTGAAGGAGTGATTTATGAGTGTTACAAATGGGGAAGCCTGGGATGCTCTGTCAGATAATAAGTCATATGTCTTTTCTAGAAATTTCTTAAAGATGTATTCCTCTTAGTCAGAGTCTTTTAGAATCTGGCAATGTTCTGGATATACAGAGCAAGAGAAGAGATAGAGATTTACAAGTTCCGCAAATGCAGGCCACCTGTGTCACAGAGGTATACGGTGGCTGCTTTCAACTGTGGCAGTCAGCTGTCCTTCCTCTGAATCAAACACACATAAACAAGAGGCCAATTGTATGCCCTTCCTGAACCTACTTTGAAATTATTTATAATGATGAAACTATAAGATCATTTTGTCTAAGAAACACTGCTGTGCAGAGTGGCCATAGTTTGGTTGCACATCGAAATTATGCACAAGGTCTATATTAGAAGCTAAAAGCTTTCTCATCAGGCTGCTGATAATGAAGTTTGCTAACCATTCTAGTGCATAAAGTAGAATTATGAAAACTGATTCAGTCTAATTATCAAAGGGTCGGAGTTTTTCCACCATTCTCAAAATGTAGCCATTGAAGCAGCTTGAAAACTCGTTGTCCAGAATTTAAATTGCCTATTGCCAAGGCTCAGTGACTGTTCCAGGAATGAACAAAAGTGCTTAAAATCTCCGGACTGTTTGATTACAGGTACCTATCTGCCGTTTGCTCGGTCATGTACAACTGTGCAATTAAAACAAATGGTGGCACATAAATGGCTGACTGAGGTAGATTTGGCCTGTGGCAGAGTGCCAGTCTGTTCGAAGGAAGTGTCAAGCACAGTGGGGAAAACAATGAACACAAAAGACACACAGGCCCCCATGCAAGAGACCCTCGTGAAGCTTATAGTCTAGTCGGGAGAAAGACAAGCAAACGGCATCCATAAGACAGTGTGTAAGAGCTGTGTTGCAAAGGATCAATGGCGTGAGAGGACAGAAAGTTACCCTGAGGGAGCAACCTCTACACTGAAGGTTGTGTAGGAGTCAGCAAGCCCAAGTGTGGGGAAACAGAGGAGAAGAAATCCTGGTTCAGGCCGAGTCAGGTACAAGCTAGGACCCAGGAAAGACTCAGAATGTTAGAGGAACTAAAAAAAATTCAGAATGGTTGGGAGATTAGGAGACAAAATGGTGGAAGATGAGGCTGGACAGGTAGGGAAAAGGGTTTCGGCTGGGTCGTGAAGGACCTTATAAGCCATTTTAAAGAGGTTCAATTTTCTGTGCCTAAGATTTCATTTCTGACATGAAAAAGATGAGTTTAGCTAGCCCCTCAGATTTATTCTGTAAAAAGATACTCACTTTTATGAGGATCTCCAAAAATCAAGTAAATGGAAGAATCAGTTCTTCTCTGGCCTGAGGTTAATCAGTTCTTCTCTGGAGTTCCCACTGTCATGCTCACATTTTTGTCTTCCCAAGACAGTGAGCAATTTACTCCTTTACCCACTCAGCCCTGACCTCTCTCTGACCAGCAGATTGGAGAGGAAGGACACAGAATGAAGTCTGAAAGCTTGAAAAATATCATTTTTTGTTCTTAAGAGAGAATCATGCAACAAAAAGGGTAGGGAGTACTGTTTCAGACAAGCACAAGACGAAGTAAATATTGAGAGTTTAGAATTGTCAAAGATTTTATTTTTAGCATAAGAAAGACTCCTGCACAGAACACTTATGCCTTTTATCTGGTTCTCAGAAAAATCATCTATCTTATAGTTTACTACACAGCACATGTCAATACACTACCAGCACTTGGCAGCCACCCTTTACTGCAGGCAAAGTCATCACTTACTGCCGGCAAAGTCATTAGGCATCTGTAAATTTACTAAGTAAAGGAATGACCTCCTCTCCTGAATGTTGTTGACCTGTATGCAGAAAGGACCTGAGCCAAGTGTAGCATGCCTCCTAGATTGAGTGCTAGGCATTTAGTGCACCTAGTATGGTACTAGGCGGTGAGAAAAATAAGGGATGAATTCAATACAAGTCATAGTCTGCTGGAAGTCCAGACACAGGTCTGATGACAAGGGACAGGCAGAACTTAGAGAGCAAAATCTTTACACTGGCCTGTTTCCTGAGCTAACCAGAGAAAACTCATAATAAGGAAACTCCTTAACACTAAGCAAAAAGACAAGTATTAGTATTAGTTCTCTATTGCTACTATAATAAATTACCACAAAGTAGTGGCTTAAAACAACACAAATTATCTTATATTTACAGTTCTAGAGATTAGAAGTCCAAAATGAATCTTAAGGACCAAAGCCAAGGTGTCAAGAAAGCTGTGTTCCTTCTGAAGGCTTTACAAGATCCATCCCTCTCCTTCTCCTGATTCTAGAGGCTTTGCACATTCCTTGGCTCATGGACCCCTTCCCATCACTCAGTCCTGCTGTCTTATCTCCTTCTCTGACCCTCCATCTTCCCCTTATAAGAGTCCTTATAGGGGTGCCTGGGTGGTACAGTTGGTTGAGCACCCAACTCTTGGTTTCAGCTCAGGTCATGAGTTAGTTCGCAGTTGTGAGACAAAGCTCCACATCAGGCTCCACGCTCTGTGGGGAGTCCACTTGAGATTCTCTCTCTCTCCTTCCCTCTCCCACAGTCCCTCCCACTCATGTTCTCTCTCCCTCTTTATCTCTCTCAAGTAAATAAATAAATCTTTATTTAAAAAAAAAAAAAAGAATCCTTATAATTACACTGGGTGCACCCAGATAATTCAGGATAATTTCTGTTTCAAGATTCTTACCCTACAACCATAACATTCTTCTTTTTTTCTTTTATGTCAATATAAATATAAAAGGGGAGAAAAATCCTTAATTTCATCACATCTCACTCCCCCTTCTGTCATGTAAAGAAACACTGTCACAGGTTCCAGGGGTTAAGGCATGGATATCTCTGGAGGGCCATTATTCTGCCCACCACAACACGAAGAGAACAATCGGTAAAATCGGAGAGGGTGAGATTCTGTCTGGTCTGTTCAACGTCATCCTCACACAGTACCTGCCTGGCTCATCATCAGTAATCAGCATACACCAGTTGAGCAACTGAATAAATAAATAAGGAAAGAGAAAGAATGTGCTATTTCTTGCGCTAACTCCTCATGTGAATAAGGAACAGATGGTTCCAAAATCTGTAATTTGCTGTCTCTTAAAAATCTGAAGGACTGGGGTCCCTGGGTGGCTTAGTAGGTTAAGGCCTCTGCCTTCCGCTCAGGTCATGATCCCAGGGTCCTGGGATCAAGCCCTGCATTGGGCTCACTGCTCAGCAGGGAGCCTGCTTCCTCCTCCCTCTCTGCCTGCCTCTCCGCCTACTTGTAATCTCTGTCTGTCAAATAAATAAATAAAGTCTTAAAAAGAAAAATCTGAAGGACTGAATGCATACTGAGTATCAATTTGGAAAGATGAAAGAAAAAGTTCTGGAGAATGGTGTTGGTGATGGTTGCACGAGAGGATGAATGTATTTAATGCCACTGAGCTATACACTTCAACTTGGCTAAAATGGTCAATGTTATTTATATTTTACCACAATGAAAGAATACAAAGAAGTCAACTCAAGGAAAAAACTACACAATGGGCCTTAACCAAAATAATACCTGACTTTGGATATCCCTCCTAGAATAATTTCCTGGAGAGAAAGGTGTGGTGTATCTTCAATCCTGGGTCTGAATCTTCTCATCATTTTGTTTTCCTCTTAAAGCATTGGAATTTGTGACAGGTCATGTTCATTATGAAAAAATGCTTTCCTTTTGCTTTTTAAGCTACATTAACGTAGGAGAGATGAGTCAAGCAAGCAGATTTGGGGGGAGCCTTTGGTTAGTTTATTTTTCTAAGTATTTTCATTTGTCCACATCATGATTTTAAACTCATACACACACACATTCCCTCTCTCTAATGCACTACAAACACACACACACACACACACACACACACACACACACACACACATACACTCACACACAAACCTGCACAAGAAGTCAGAGCTTTGCTCAGACCCAATGACTCTGTGAAGTGAATTTTTCACTGATTTATCAGTTCATTTGAGCCAACTGCAGACACAGCCTCAGAAAGACCATTCTCAGAATAGATGGTCAACTTTTATCCCAGAGCAACAACTAGGAACCAATTAGAGTCATTCTCTTCAATGGGGCTTATTATTGGTGCTAATCTGTGAATAGAAGAGTCCAATTGTGAGGAAGGTTAGCAACCCCAAATAACATGCCCATGAGGTTTATTAGGCTTCTGCCAACACCTTTAGGCTGCCTTAATTGCTTCTTCAGGGCTGATTTCACACAGAGAATGGAGTCATTTCCAGTGCTCTAGTCTAGTTCTCTCAGTTTCAGGTATGGAAGGCAGGGAAGAGCACAGAAAACTTGGGTCACTTTACTAAACCTATAAAAGAGGTATTTTAAGGAACTTCCACAACATTGCACAACTAAAGTCAGTAGAACAGAACCTGGGGCCCAAATCTGTCTTACTCAAAATCTATTACATTTCTACTACATCACACACTAACCCACTCCTGAAGAGTCAACCCTCAGAAAAAGAACGAGCCAATGTGAGCCTTCAACAAATATTGTTCAGTTCTTCCTATATCTTGGTCCCCTTTCAGCAGCCCTCCTTACCATACTCTTACAGGAGTCCAGTCACCTGCCACACATACCCATTAAGGAATAAAGCAGTTGGTGAGATGAACATCTAAGTCAACTACAGCTAGAACGAACCGGGTGCCTGGACCTATGTTAAATGTTTCACACGTGTTATGAAGAATATTTTGTAAAGTCTTATTCTTAGATATGATTGGTGATGCTGAGGTCTGAGAAATCATCAGCAAAACCAGAGCCTAAATTTATGACACCAGACTGAGTCCTGGGCCTTTCTATTTCACCACATTGCCCTTGGGGCCAAAACATACAACTCCATCTTCCTCACCACAGTGAATGTCAGTAAGTGGAGTACAATATTGACTTTGTCATATAAACAAAGCAGGCAAGGGAAAGAGTAAAGATGGCAAAAGAACAAGGAGCCCTTAGCCAAGGGAAGAAAGGACTTTTCTATGAACAAAGCTCTCTTACATTTTGCTTTCAAAGAATTTCTTTATAGCAGCAAGGACTCTATGAAATACATTTGTGTTGGAAAGCAGAAGAATGCATCAATATTTCTTCTGTGTTTTCTGTCTTGGGTTGAAGGAGTGTGGCAGAAATTGTTCCTTCCATCAGGAAGCTAACCCTGATTCTGGCAGATAAATAAGATAAGACAGATCCAGAGTCAGTCCTGATAGCGTCCCAAAGTCCTCTCGCTCCTCTGACCAACATCTTAGAAAACTACATCAGATGTTTCCTAAGAGATTTGCTCACAAGAGGTTCATTATTTTTTTAATCAGGCTGGAGTAAAAATCCCCCTCTAAAACGGAGGGAAGGGGGGCCTACCCCTTGGATGGCTTGGTGTTATTTCCTATCTCAAGATCTCCAGGGCTGAGAGTGCTTACCCTAGAGCACCCCCTTGCAAAGTTGGTGAAGGGGGTGGTATGCAGGGAAAAAAGACTTTTCAAGGAGATTCAGGTCAAAGGAGCAAGAGGAAACTCAAGCTGGACCTTGATTTTTCTTTTCTTTTACTCCGCCAATGAAACCACCCAGGAAGTTGCTTCTATAGACCAAAAAAACCTGACGGTTTGAAAGGAAGGATTCTAAGTGCTTCCTTTTCAGCTTTGTGAAAAGAAATCCTTTTCTCTGAAATTAAGCACAGAAGCAAGCTAACACCACCAGACAAGTGGTAAACAACTTTGACAGAAATTAATCAGGACAAATCAGTGTGGCAGGGATATTTGGTCTCCCATGGAAGTGTCAGAAAATCATACAATTGTCAGACAGTAAGTGTTTAGCCTGGAAGCCAGGACAATGCAGGAAACTTCTCATGGATGAAATTAATACACAGGAAACCCCTCGGTGGGCAGGAGGTACTTTCCAGAGAAGTTTGTGCCTGAGCTTAGGAAGAATCAGAGTCAAATGCAACAGACAGTTCCGGGACCAAGCTAAGCTGACCAACAGCATGGTTTTTATGCATATCACTTGAGCTTGTAAAATTTAAAGAGTTGAAGCATTAAATCTTCCACAGACAAGTCTCCTGGAGAGCCTGTTTCTGTTCTCTTGCTGATTACAGCATGTGAAAACCCCAAGCAAAGTGGCAAAAAAATTCTACTTCATCTGACTGCCATCAAGCTAGACTCAAATTGTGAAGTTACCTGAAGCTTCATGATGAAACTGGAAAATAAAACACCTGGGTTCCCATAATGGCCTGGCTGCCGTCCCCATGGGGAATCAATGCCAGACCTTATTTCTTTCCTCTGAAAAGTGAGGGCTTTGATGAGAGTCTCTAGCATTCCTTTAGGCCTTCACAATCTAGATTTCTAAATTCGTCTCTGGCCCCTTTTATTTCCCTCTATTCCAAGTTCTCCCCTCCCCCGCCAGTCACTTGCCTACTATATTCCAAGGCAGAAGACTGACCCATGATAATGTCTGTAAATGTTATTTGATTCAGAATACACACACACACACACACACACACACACACACACACAGCCAAAGGATAAAGATTTTACAATCTTCATTTTGCAGAGCAAAAGCTGAGACTCAGAGGGATTAAAGCATTTGCCCAAGATCGAAGATCAAGAAGAGGGTTGCTTTGGAATTTGAATCCAGGACCATCTAACTCTGAAGTTCACATTCTCCTTGCTGTAGACTGTATCCTACAGTCTCTCTCTGTGGCTCTGGACCTTTCTTATGAGTCCCAGGGCAAATGGCTCTTTTTCTCTCAGCTTGAAACTCCTAAGGAACAAACCTCTGTTCCCCATCAAAGCCCGTATGTCCTCTCTCTGATTTCCTCAAATATCTATCAGTTTTGCACACATTTTCTTTATAACTGAGAGGGGATAACCTATTCTAATTACCTATTCCAACCCACTTATAAAAAAAAGAGGAAGAGGGGTGCCTGGGCAGCTCAGTCCATAAAGTATCCAACTCTCGGTTTCAGCTCAGGTCATGATCTCAGGGTCATGAGATGGGGCCCGGCACTGAGTTCCACACTGAGCATGGGGCCTGCTTAAAATTCTCTCTCTCCCTCCACCCCACCCGTGCTCTTGCTCTTTCTCTCTCTTAAAAAAAGAAAAAAAAAAAAAAAAAAGGAAGAAACTGAAGCCCAGACAGGAAGCATTTTCTCATACAAAGAGTATTTACATATAAGGCCCATTTTAAGCTTTTTTTCAGTTTTAAGCTATCACACAGTCATGACTACTAAAATATCACTGAACTGTCTCTGATTAATGACTTAACTCTCATAGATAATAATTTTTTACAAATAAGATACATTTTCTACCATAACAAAAGGAATACAGGCTTATTATTATTATTTTTTTTTAATACAGGCTTATTTTTGACAATTTGGAAACTAAAGCAAAGTAGCACAAGAAAGAAATCCTTCATAAATCATCAAAGAAGGGCACTATTAAGTTTACCAAATTTACTTCCAGTACTTTTTCTTTCTCTTTCTTTTCCTTGGCATCATTTCAGTTTTATTTTTTTATCAAGCTTTTTTTCTGAGTATAAAAATAATACGTGGTCCACAAAGAGATACCATTGTACACCCAACAGAATGATTAAAATTTTTAAAAAGATGAACACCATCAAATATTGGCAAGGGTATGGAGCAATCAGAACTTGCTTACATTGTTGGCAAAAGTATAAAATGGTATAACCGCTTTGAGAATGGGCCTGGACTTTTCTTACAAAACTAAATACAGGGGCACCTGGGTGGCTCAGTGGGTTAAAGCCTCTGCCTTCAGCTCAGGTCATGATTCCACGTTCCTGGGATAGAGTCCTGCATTGGGCTCCCTGCTCAGCAGGGAGCCTGCTTCCCTTCCTCTCTCTGCCTGCTTCTCTGCCTACTTGTGATCTCTCTCTGTCAAATAAATAAATAAAATCTTTTAAAAATAAATAAATAAATAAAATTTTTTTGAAAACTAAATACATGCCTACTCTATGACCCAGAACTATACCCAGGGATTTACCCAAGAGGAAAAAAACCTATGTCCACAAAAGGACTGTATAAGAATGTTAATAACAGCTTTATTTATAATAGCCCCAAACTGGAAATAGCCTAGGTGTCCATCAATAGGAGAACAGAAATACCAACAGTGGTACATGTGTCCCACCCCAGCAACAGAGAGGAACAAACTACTGGTATATGCAATAGCATGGGCAAATCTCAAAAACATTATGTCGAATTAAAGAACTTTACATAAAAGTCTGCATCCTGTATGATTCCGTTTACATGAACTTCTGTGACAGGCAAAACTAGCCCATGCCAGAAAAATACAAGCACAGAAGTTGCTTTGGGGAAATGGACTGACCCGGAATGAAGGTACTTTCCAAGGTGATGATGATGTTCTGAATCTTGCTAAGGATTAGTCAAGTAGATGTATTTGTCAGAACCCACTGAATGGTACACAGAATTTGTGCACGTCGTCTTACAAGTAAATCTTACCTTATAAGGAAAAAAAAAGGTACACGACAAATACTGAATTTTAACAGTAATGCATGATGAAATATTTGGGTACAGGTATACTGAGGCCAACAACTTATTTTGAAATGCATCAAAAAATAAAATGGATAAGGAAGGAAATGGGTAGATAAGTGATGGAGTGTAATAAAATGTTAACTGTAGAATCTAGGTGGCGGATATAAGCGTATTCACTAAAAAATTTTTTCCTATTTTCTGTATGTTTGAGAATCGTCATAATAAAATGTCGGGGAAGGGGAAAAAAGGAAAAGGAAAAAACGAGGAAGTATGGGAAACTCAAAAAGTTCAGAGAAAACAAGACTCTCCCAAAACACTGATGCCGAACAACAGTATTGAAAACAACAGTGAATTACTCTCCCTCCTTTTCTCAATACTTAGGGATGTGGGTGGGTGTTTTACAAAATTAGTACCAAACAGATATAAATCTTCATATTTGAAGTAGCATTTTATGAACAGTACTTTCCCAGGCAATTAAATATTCTTCAAAAATACTGTATTATAATTTACTTCAGTTTATTTTGAATATTTTAGGTTATTTTTCACTGCTGTAAGTAAATGACAGCTTGACAAACATTCATGAGTAAATAGGCATTTTGTCTAAGACCTTACAGCCACCTAATGCTGTTTGCAAAAGGAAATACTTTCCAAAGCAAGACAGCACTGAGGTTTAAAGGGTGGAAATACATCCACCTCTACCACCTACTGTCTTTCCTTAGGAAATGTACTGAGTCTCCCTAGATCTATTTCTTCTTCTGTGCTCCAAGGTAGTATTCTGGAAGTGCCTAGCACTGTGCCTGGTACATGATTAACTCCCAGTAAATGGCAGCTGTTATTATTTCATGTTATTTGTGCACGGCGACAGCTAATTGAGAATATTTCTGACAAAAGAAATATTCAGGGAGACACAGCAAGAAACATAGATTATAACAAAAACCTGTCTAGCTTGACTTAGTATCCCCATATCTTGCAATTTCAATCCTGTAAGAGGTACTCAATAAATATAAGCCGAATAAATTGGTAATGAATGAATGTATAAATAAGAGGGTAGGTACCTGACTTTAATTTACCTAGCCACGAGGGCAGCCTCAACTTCCCTTGTAAGCTTTTCCTGCCCCTATCCCTCTGGAAGCCCCTGAACACATCTCCTTTGTTAGCTGAAATTGCACGGGATGAGTTAACCTGGAGACCAGAGTCCAAAGTCTGGCCTTTATCTCTAACTAGCCATGTGTCTTTGGACTAAGATACTGGTAGAAAGAAAGAAAAGTAAGAAAGAAAGAAAGAAAGAAAGAAAGAAAGAAAGAAAGAAAGAAAGAAAGAAAGAAAGAAAGAAAGAAAGAAAGAAAGAAAGAAAGAAACCATTATTCTATGAGTATTACAACAGTCTCTAATGAGACTGCTACTATAAAATAGAATGACAGAACATGTCATGACCCCCCTTGTTCAGATGTGAAAACTGAGGCCCAGAGAAGTGAAATTATTTATCCAAATTTCCTCCTCCAGACCAAGAGGCAATCAAGTAAACAACCTCCACAGGCTCTTCTGGCTCTAAGGGGCGTAGGCTGCAAAGAGTTTCCCCCATAGATTACCCTTCCGGCTACATCTTTCTGAGGGCCCTCCCACTCTCTTCTGCTTCCCCAAAGTCAGCTATGCCAAGCTATGCTAGGGATTTTTGACAACAGAGGGGGCTGCCGAGACAAACCAGGCTTTCGCCAAATAAGGAAGAGAAGTGTGCCATCCTACTGAGACGCAGCCCAAGTTCCTCATCCCACCCTGAATTCTGTGAAGCCCCTTGAGGCACAGTAGTACAAAATACTCTTGAAATCAGTGGTACGAAATATAATCCACGACGAATATGTGCTCTGGTCCTCACTCTGCCAGTAACAACCTGTCATCCCAGGAAAGTCCCTTCACAGAAATGTAAAAAAGTCCTTGCTCAGGGGTTCTCAAACTTGGCTGTGCATCAGAATCTCCCAGATTTTACTGAACACACACAATGCAGGCGGATACACACACTCCCCAGCAATTGTCATCCCCACTATGTTCTTAGACATGGACGTGTAAGGCATGCCTTTGTCTGCATCTCCTTCCTGCTATTTGCAAACAAAGTTCAAAACTTTCATGCTCTGAGCAGTGGGGAGAAAGGATTTGGTTCTAAAGGTTCCTGCTTTCACAGGATTATTCTGGGATTTCTGTGCCAGGATGGTGACTTCACATGCCATACTGGCACTGGTAGCAAGTCCATCTATGGGGGGAAGTTTAATGTTGAAAATTTCATCCTAAAGCATATGGGTCCTTCCATCTTGTCCATGGCAAATGCTGGACCCAACACCAATGGTTGCCAGTTTTTCATGTGCACTGCCAAGACTGAGTGCTTGGATGCCAAGCCTGGGCTTTGTCACGATTAAAAAAAAAAAAAAGGCATGAATATTGTGGAAGCCCTGGAGCACTTCGGATTAAGGAACATCAAGACCAGCAAGATCGTCACCATTGCTGACCATGAACAATCTAATAAATCTGATTTGTGTTTTAACCATCAGACCATTCCTTCTGTAGCTTAGATGAGCCCCGCTTCATCCTTATCTGCTCAAAATATCCCAAAATCTTTGTGTTCTCATTGCAGTTCTATGGGTTTCATATTTGTCTTACCCCCTCCAACTCTAGTTGGATTGCAGAGTTAAGTTGATCATATAAAATAAGAACTAAACAGAAGAAAAAGAAGAATGAGGAGAAGTAGGAGAAAACACACAATCCAGGCCCCATCTTAGACCTATTACTCTCCCAGAATCTTCAGGGGTGGAACCTGGAAATCTATAAGATCCTAGGCCTTTCTAATACAAAGACATTTTTGGAAGCCACTAAATTAGATAAATTCAAGGTTCTCTTTTTCATTCTGAGATGTAAACTCGAAATGGATCAACCTCTCTCCTGCTCCCATAAAATACAATGCCTTATATTTCTGGTTTACAGATGCCTAGAGAACTGTCTTGAGAATGATTTGAAGGCAGAACTGTACAGCAGAAACAGAACATGAGCCACAAATGTGAGCCACATTTACAATTTTACATTTTCTAGTAGCCCTTTAAAAAAAAAAAAAGTTAAAAGAGAGGTGCCTGGCTCAGTCAGTTAAGTGTTTGCCTTCAGCTCAGGTCATGTTCCCAGGACCCTGGGACTGACCCCATATCAGGCTCCCTACTCAGGAAGCCTGCTTCTCCTTCTGACACTCCCCACTCTGGTGCTCTCTCTCTTTCTCACTCTCTCTAAAATAAATAAATATATATATATTTTTAAGTTAAAATAAGGGGCGCCTAGGTGGCTTAATGCGTTAAGCCTCTGCCTTCGGCTCAGGACATGATCTTGGGGTCCTGGGATCCAGCCTTGCATCAGGCTCTCTGCTTGGCAGGGAGCCTACCTCCCCCTCTCTCTCTCTGCCTGCCTCTCTGCCTACTCGTGATCTCTCTCTCTGTCAAATAAATAAATAAAATCTTTAAAAAAATAAAAATAAATTTTAAAAAATAAAAAGCTAAAATAAACAGGTAAAATTAAGCTTAATACATATTTTATTGAACCCAATCTATCATTTCAACTTGCAATAGATGTAAAATTAATTGAGATATTTTACATTTTTTTCTTTTGTGAGGTCTTCATGATCTTGTTGTATTTTACAACATTAATCAACTTGGACCAGCCACATTTTAAATGCTTTGTAGCCACATGTAACCAACATTAACCCACATTAGTCAGAGCTATTAAACCACATCAATAGGAGGTGGTGCGATAATCAATTAGTAGTGTCCATGATGAGTAGGGTTCTGGTGGGGGGAAGGCACATGTGCCCTACAGTAGTCATCACTGGGTAGTGAACACCAAATGACCAAATTTCTAGTTCTCCAGAGATCAGGCAAAAGGACAAAGGTCAGAGGGGACTCAGCCTAGGACTCACTCATACGAGGGGACAGAAATCCACACTAGTGTTTAGTGGTTAGAAGCACTGCAATCGACTGTAACAAACATTAAAATAAGTAAGACAACGATTAAGCCAGGAGGGAATAGAATAAACCCAAGCACCAGCACTTGAGAATATATGTTGTTTCTTTCTATGAAAATAACCTTCTTAACTCAGGGTCAATGTAATGAGCCTACTGAAGGGCTCCCGCTTGATTTATAAGGAACATCCACAGCGTGGTCGAATATCCAGTAGGAGAGATAGTCAGTTGATACACAGGGCAGAACAAGTAGGGAAGGAAGATGCCTAGACCATGAAAATCATAATGTAATCAGGAATAATGAAAGATCATATTTAGAAGTTATCATTTAATAAAAGCACTCTAGGGATGCCTAGGTGGCTCAGTGGGTTAAGCGCCTGCCTTCGGCTCAGGTCATGATCCCAGCGTCCTTGGATCAAGTCCCACATCGGGCTCCTTGCTCGGCAGGGAGCCTGCTTCTCCCTCTGCCTCTGCCTCTGCCTGCCTCTCTGCCTGCCTGTACTCGCTCGTGCTCTCTCTTTCTGACAAATAAATAAATAAAATCTTAAAAAAAAATAATAAATAAAAATAAAAAAATTTAAAAAACACTTTACTATCCTTTTTCATTTTTTCCTTATGACATGGCGCAAGCAGGTAGGGTACACATCCCCATTTCAGAGGGAAACTGAGGTTCAGAGAGCTATGTGTTTGCCTAAGTCTCATAGTCAGGGAGTAAACAGCGTAGTTTCTCCACACGAAGCTCTCTGGTCCATATGGGAATTCAACCCTAGCCTCATTATCCGTGAACTCTGGCCAGCTACTCACCTGATACAGCTATTAATACCATTAATTCACTTTTCAAAGGCCTTTCCTCTTCTAATAGATTAAGACCCAGTTAGCTTTCTATCCACCCCCTCCCCTGTGTCTGCATCTGTGCCTCTGCTCTCTCTAATCATGTGTCTCCCTGGAAGGTGTAAATGCCTTTGCCTGAGGCAAGGATGCCTTTTCTACAGCACCACGTGGAGCTGACAGCCAGCTGGTAACAGGAGAGCAGCACTTTCCTCTGCCGGCTGAGTCCATATAACAACTTGCAAAGTCACTCAGGGAGGCATGGAAGGGTTTTGAACAGAAAAGTCGTGTGATGAAATGAGCCGGACAGCTGAAGAGGAAAGAAGAAGAATAAGAAATAAAAAGAGGAAGAAGGGAAGAACAGTTAATAGTCCATATTGGCTCTTTTCTCATTCAGCTCTTAGCTTCTGTGACTTCCTCAGAGAGGCCTTACCTGTCCAATCTTTTTAACGTAGCCTTCCCAACATCCTATCAGACGATCGTTCTTTGATTTGTGCACACCATCTGTCACGCTAGGATGTCTTTGTTATCACCTGTCACTTACCCCAGGTTGACTGTAAAGTCCATGAATGCACAAACCTTACCTGTTTTATTCACTGCTCAATCTGCAGATATTGTAGCCACCCCTGGCCCATAGTAAACACTCATTAACTATCATTTTAGTAAATGAATGAGAGGCAGAACTAAGTACTTAACATCATTTACTAGTTATATCACTGAATCATCACATTAATCCAAGGAATCAAGTCTTACATCTGCATTTTACATGCTTTAATAATCTAAGCATGAGGTGATTAAGTGTTTATAATCTGCATACTGTGAATTCACTAGTGATGTCCTAATCCTCCAAATCCAAAACCCTCTTAAAGAAACCTTCCCTCATTCATTCTAGTCTTGTTTCAACACTGGGGACTGTTGACCCTGGGTTCCCCCTAGAAAATCTCTTTAGGAGTCCATTCAGTCAGTCATTTAACAGAAGTTTGTGAAGCACTGACTATATGCCAATCAATTAATTATAAGAGCGGAGGGGGAAAAGTTTTGGCCAAGCAGAAGTTGGAAAGGGGCCTAATACAACAACGTTTTTCTCCTTATCATTTCTTTTCAACTTTCTCCACTCGCTGGTCCCCATTTTTCCTCAGTCTCTCAAATGTGAGTACTCCTGAGGTCCAACTGTAGGTTTCTTTTTGTGTATATTCCCACCTGAAATGGTGACTTCAATCTACGATTGCCTCTTTTGAATTCACCAAATGCAAATGTCTTCTAAATAAATAATCTCCAATGCAAACCTTTCTCCTGAATTCCAGATCTGCATCCCTTTCTACCAAAACAACCCATCATCACCTCTTTTCAATTCAGCAACCCACAAACGGAATCCTTCAGATACCCTGTCCTACCAAACTAGCCTGAATTCCCAGCATCTATTCCCTCAGCGAGGTCACAAGGGAGAAACCAAAGAGACCCAATAATTTTCAGCTCCAATTAGGTTTATAATCAGCAAAAGAAGCATCTGCTCCCTACCAGGACTCGAACCCTGTCCTCCACCTCTCCAAATGCCATAACAATAACAACAACAACAGTAAATTTTCTTTTTCTTTTTTTTTTTAAGATTTTCATTTATTTATTTGACAGACAGAAATCACAAGTAGGCAGAGAGAGAGATTGGAGGAAGCAGGCTCCCCGCCGAGCAGAGAGCCCGATGTGGGGCTCGATCCCAGGACCCTGGGATCATGACCTGAGCCAAAGGCAGAGGCTTTAACCCACAGAGCCACCCAGGTGCCCCAACAACAGTAAATTTTCTATAGGTCAGCATAAGGAGGAGTGTCCTTAATGCACTGGGTCAGTCCAGTGGTCTAAAATGACTCAAATAGGGGCACCTGGGTGGCTCAGTGGGTTAAAACCTCTGCCTTCAGCTCAGGTCATGATCTCAGGGTCCTGGGATCGAGCCCCGCATCGGGCTCTCTGCTCGGCGGGGAGCCTGCTTCCCCCTCTCTCTCTGCTTGCCTCTCTACCTACTTGTGATCTCTCTCTCTCTCTGTGTCAAATAAATAAATAAAATCTTTAAAAATAAAAATAAAATGGCTAAAATAGCAAACTAGTAGTAAGAGAATTGGCCTCATAAGGTGACATACAGATTGAGGGCAATGGACTAGAAATCAGGGCTGTAAGTAAATGGACCCATTCTCCGCTATACTGTAGGGTCAGCAAAGGGCCCAAGGTCTTAGGCTTCAAGATAGGAAGTGAGAACAGGGGCTCCTACAAGAATGTTAAACTCCTTGCAGTTAAATCATGATACACTACTAAAAGCCCCTATTACACTGATTCCACTTTAACCCCCATGCAGGGATGGGCTAGAGTCAACACGGAAAATTTTTAAGCAAATAAACTTTCCTAGTACAAATTCAAAAGTGCTCCTGGAATTTGCAAAACAAATGGAAAATCCTTGGCCTAGTAAATTCAGGTATAAGGACTGAGAAATAGACAGACTTTAGCATAAGAAAAACCCCTGCTACTAAACTCAACCCCTTGATCACTGCTGGAAGAATTCCCTCTATTGCAGAAAAGGCAAACTGAGTCCGTTGAGGACCACTACTAATAAATAGTATTAAATAAATAGGACCACTGCTAATAAATAATAAATAAATACCATCTGTATACACATTCTTTGAGAAGGAATGTCATGACGGATGAATGATTTCTGCTATGATGAGTGAGACACAAGGTAATAACAGGATTATCCCACATACTTGCCATCCCAAATGGTCAAGCAAGTTTTAGATTTATTCTACTAATCATAGTCAACAAACATCAACATTTTATTTTTGTACTACATAAAAATGTGAATTTAATTTGACCAAATACATTTTATTTGAATCAAGCTAAGGAAGAGATGCTAATAGTCCATAATGCTCAGGATAAAGCCATGGGTTCAATCTCTGTGGGCTAGTTAACTTTGCTCTGCTGAGCAATTCCAGATTCCATCCCTTAAAAAAGTCATAGAATTACTTATAAATATATTCTATTCAGTTATGTAAAAAACAAATCAAAATGAAATGTACTGTCAATATTAGGATGTCAACTCTCCCCACATTAATCTATAAACTCAATGCAATCCCAATCCAAAATCCAAAATCCAAAATGTGATACTGGTGAAAAGACATATTTATAGATCAGTGGAATAGAGGGCCCAGGGGTGCCTGGGTGGCTCAGTGGGTTAGAGCCCCTGCTTTTGGCTCAGGTCATGATCCCAGGGTCCTGAGATCAAGCCCCGCATCGGGTTCTCTGCTTAGCAGGGAGCCTGTTTCCCTTCCTCTCTCTCTGCCTGCCTCTCTGCCTACTTGTGATCTCTATCTGTCAAATAAGTAAATAAAATTAAAAAAAAAAAAATAGAGGGCCCATAGCAAATATGTTAAGGCAGGTCAGTGACAGAGAGGAAAATCTTTTCAACAAATGGTGCACCAAAATAAATCTCAACCTTACTTTATACTACAAACATAAAAACAACTCAAAATGCATCATAGAGTTAAATGCAAGAACCAAAACAATAAAACTTTGAAGGAAGCAAACATTTCCTAAATCAGACACATGAATTTAATAAATTGGACTTCACCAAAATTAAAAATTTTGATCTACAAAAAGCACTATTAAGAAAATTAAAAACCAGGTGCCTGGGTTGCTCAGTTGGTTTAGTGACTGCCTTCAGCTCAGGTCATGATCTTAGCATCCCAGGACTGAGTCCCACATCAGGCTCCCTGCTCAGCAGGTAGGTTTGCTTCTCCCTCTGACCTTCCCCCTCTCATGCTTGCTCTCTCTCTCATTCTCTCTCTCTCTCTCTCTCTCTCAAATAAATAAAATCTTTTAAAAAAAAAGAAAATTAAAAACCAAGCAAACCCAAGACTAGGAGAAAATATGAGCAAAACAGATACTGATGAAGGACTACAAACAGATATATATTAAGAACACAACTCAGTAATTATTTTTTTATTTTTACTTTTTTTTTAAGATTTTATTTATTTATTTGACAGAGAGAGATCACAAGTAGGCAGAGAGGGAGGCAGAGAGAGAGAGGAGAAAGCAGACTCCCTGCTGAGCAGAGAGCCTGATGCGGGACTCCATCCCAGGACCCTGAGATCATGACCGGAGCCGAAGGCAGCGGCTTAACCCACTGAGCCACCCAGGCGCCCAGTAATTATTTTTTTAAAGATTTCTTTATTTTAGAGAAAGGGAAAGAGAAAGAGCACAAGCGGGAGCAGCAGAGGGAGAGGGAGAGACAATTTCAAGCAGACCCCAAGCTAGTGCAGAGCCTGATTTGGTGCTCAATCCCACCACACTGAGATCATGACCTGAGCTGAAAACAAGAGCTGACACTTAACTGTGCCACCCAGACGACCTACAACTCAGTAATAATAAGAAAACCAATTATAACCGAGGCAAAATATCTGAACCATCACTTGACCAAAAAAAAAAAAAAAGAAGGGAAGAAAGAAATACAGATAGCAAATAAGCACACAAAAAGGTGCTGATCATTATTAGTAATTAAGGAAATGTAAATTAAACCACAATGAGATATTATTATAATTCTTAAAATGGTTAAATAAAAAGACTGACTATGCCAAGTGTTAATAAACACATAACTGAAACTTTCATATACTGCTAGTGGAAATGCATAATGGTAGAACAACTTCGAACAGTTTGGCAATTGCCTTAAAGTCAAATATCCACCTACAATACCATTCAGGCAACCCTCTCCTAGGTATATACTCAAAGGAAAATAAAACATATATACGTACAAAGACTTGAATGTGAATGTTCATAGCAGCTTTATTTGTAATAGCCCCAAATTGGAAACAACTCAAATGTCCATCTATAGGTCCACAGATAAACGAATCAGAAATTCATAATGGAATACTACTCAACTAGAGAAATAAACAAACTATTAAGAAACACAGCATGGCTGAATCTCAAAATAATTACACTGAATAAACAAATCAGACAAAAAAGACTATATACATGTTTGATTCCATTTATACGTAATTCTAAAAAATGCACAAATAATCTATAGTAAAAGAAAGCAGATCAGTGTGTGCTGGGAAATATAGGGGAGAGAAGGGATTATAATGGAACATAAAGAAACTTTTGGGAGGTATAAATGCGTTCACACCATAATCACATTGATTATGGTGATGGTTCACAAGTGTAGACATACATGTAGACTCATCAAATAGAACAATTTACATATGTGCAGTTTATTTTTACAACATTGATATTGAACAAAGCATTTTTTTTAAAGATTTTATTTATTTATTTGACAGACAGAGATCACAAGTAGGCAGAGAGGCAGGCAGAGAGAGAGGAGGAAGCAGGCTCTCCACTGAGCAGAGAGCCCCATGTGGGGCTCAATTCCAGAACCCTGAGATCAAGATCTGAGCGGAAGGCAGAGGCTTTAACCCAGAGCCACCCAGGGGCCCCTGAACAAGGCATTTTTAAGGCATGAGAAAAGACTTGAAATTTAAATAAACTAAAATGTTTAAGAAATTATATTTGATCACTGAAGTACAGATGTCCTAATATATATATATATATATACATAGATTTCCTTTGCTCTATTTATATTTTCCAAAATTGTAACCTCTATTTTTAAGTGCTTTTATTTTTTTCTCAAACATAACATTATATTTGTTCCTTATAACAAAGTTAAACAACAAAGAAGTTTAAAAGGGAAAATCTACTCATCACACTCATTACCGCTATCAAATCCGAAACCCAAATTAACTACCATTAACAATTTGGTGTGGGGCTTTCCAGGCCTTTTTCCATGAATAAACTGACAAGAATTGGGGTGTGTGTGTGTGTGTGTGTGTGTGTGTGTGTGAATTTGGGAGTGGGATTTGATGGTAGTAGTGAGTAATGGCCACTGTTCACTTCAACCTTCCCAGTTTCACAAAAGCTCTTCTTTTGGCCAACTCTAATAGAGTCCTACAGGGACGGGAACTGTGGGAAACAGTTCCCAGCTGAACCAACCTTAGCCAGCATAATCTAACACATATAATATAGTGTATCGTGCTTTATTTCTTTATCCCTTTATTAATTGTATGTATTTAAGCTGATTCTATGTTTTTGCCGTGTTGTGTTAAAATTGCTACCAGGGTGCCTGGTTGGCTCAGCAGGAAGAGCATGCAGCTGTTGATCTCAGGGTCCTGAGTTCCAGTGGCACATTGGGTGCAGAGATTACTTACTTATATACATACATCTATACAAACACATTACATACATAAACTAACCTTAAAAAAATAAAATTGCTACAATAAATGCCCTTGAGTATGCATATCTTTGTACCAGTAGTTTTTGTTAAGATGAATTCCTAGAAGTGAAATTGCTAGGTGAAAGGATATGTGCACTTAAAGTATTTATAGATAAGTCTAAATTGCCCTCTGAAATGATTGTGCCAATTTACACCCTCTTCTGCCTTGCTTCCTTGTCAACACTGGATATTACTTAGCAATACGGTAGAGGGAAATAGTATCTTGCCTCATTTTGTATTGCTTAGATTATTAAATATGATTTAATCTTTCATATTTCATATGTCTAATGGGCTTATACTTCTTCTTTGAATTGCTGCTTACATTCTCTGCCTTTTTTAAAAATAGAACTGTCATTTTCTTGTTTTCTTGCTGTTCTCTATCTTTTAAGTACATTTTAGGTAAATATTTGCAAGTATTTTCACTCAGCCTGTGGTTTACTTTATAATTTAGC
This sequence comes from Mustela lutreola, assembly GCF_030435805.1. Lineage (NCBI taxonomy): Eukaryota > Metazoa > Chordata > Mammalia > Carnivora > Mustelidae > Mustela > Mustela lutreola. The sequence goes on along the minus strand of NC_081294.1, from coordinate 48,815,923 downwards.
TTATAGTGTTTGGCTTTTGTTTTATTTTGTTTTGGTTAGGGTCTCATCAATTTATTTTATAATAAAAATTCAATGTATGCTGAAGGACTAAGTCATTTTATTTAGCTGTGGCTCTGTAAGTAGGACTCCCCGCTCCCTAGAAAAAACACAGACGTATAGATTCTATTGGTGGCAAGTCAGAAGCAAAGCTGTCCTAAATGCAAAAATTACCCTTGACACTTGAAAACAAAGAGTTAGGTACAGCAACCCCCTCATGCAGTCAAGAATCCACATATGACTTTAGATTCCCCAAACACTTAACTACTAATAGCCAACTGTTGACCTACCCATAACATAAACAGTAGATTAACATGTATTTTGTATGTTATATGTATTGTATATATAGTATATACTGTACCCTTATGGTAAAGTAAGCTAGAAAAAAGAAAATGTTATTAAGAAAATGATAAGAAAAATACATTTATAGCACCATATACATGTGTTTATTTTTAAAGAAAAACTGTATATAAGTGAATCTGCACAGTTCAAACCCTGTTCAAACAATGTTATTCAAGGGTCAACTATAGGGGCACCTGGGCGGCTCGGTAATTAAGTGTCTGCCTTTGGCTCAGGTCATGATCCCAGGGTCCTGGGATGGATCCCCACATCGGGCTCTCTGCTTACCAGGAAGCCTGCTTCTCCCTCTCCCATTCCCCCTGCTTGTTTTCCCTCTCTTTCTGTCTCTCTCTCTCTCTCTCTGTCAAATAAATAAATAAATAATCCTTTAAAAAAAAGATATTCTGCTTTATATAAAAATATAGAGATAATTCTGCTCTGAACAACCTAACTATAGTTTTGGGGAAATCCACAGAATTCTAATTCTGATTACAGAAACTCTCTCTGAATATTTAAACAATATTCACACTGTCTCAGAACTCTGCTTGGAATTTCTCAAAGCTTATTCAACCATGGAATACTAAAAATGAAGCACCCTTCCTATAATCACCACCATCCCCTTTCTGCACTCATGGTAGACATTGCTAATTGATCACTCTTTTTTTCCAGAGCCCAGATGTGGTCCCGAAAGTGTTCTCTAGGAGTACCTGCCTGGTTCAGTCGGTAGAGCATATGACTCTCGATCTTGAGGTTGAGAGTTCAACCCATGTTGGGTGCAGAGATTACTTAAAAATAAAATCTTAAATAAAATGAAATTTAAAAGGCTTTTTCTATGCAGCATTCCAGAAGGCTTCTTCTACCAATTGATCAGAACTGATGTTTATGACAAAACTAGTTTTGGGACTCTGGTTCCTGTCCAACCTTCTATTTTTAGAAAAAGGAAAAAAGACCCAGGGTAGGGATGTGACATCCACAAAAAGCAAGCTCGTTGCAAAGCCAGAACTCAAAACCAGCTTACTGCTTCCCAACTGAATGCTCCTCCCAACGCACCATTGCATCCTGTCTCTTCTGCCACCACCTGGGAAAGTCCTTCATGGAGCATCTGGGGAAGACCCTGTTACATAATAAAACATATAAATGGTTTGATCACAACATCTGTGTCAATAATATCCTGATAGGCTTAGAGCTGGATTACGAAGAGGACTGGTTGGGCAACCAACACCCTATTGAGGGGCACTGGAAAATAGTTGCAAATGTAAGAAAGTGGAAAACTTGTCTCAGCAAGGCATTCTATGGAATTGGATGAAATATCAAGTAAGTTGTTTGTGCTGGACTGGGGTACAAGGGTCCCCTGAAGGAGCAGTCTCACTACCAACAGATGGTTTCTTTTTTTTTTTTTTCTTAAAGATTTTATTTTTTACTTGACAGAGAGAGAAATCACAAGCAGGCAGAGAGGCAGGCAGAGAGAGAGGGGTGAGGGGAAGCAGGCTCCCTGCTGAGCAGAGAGCCTGATGCAGGACAGGACCTTGAGATCATGACCGGAGCCAAGGCAGAGGCTTGAGCCACCCAGGCACCCCCAATAAATGGTTTCTAAGCTGGTGGCCTGATTAACTTTTATTTTGCAGAATGGAGCAATAACAAATACTGGGGACGATAAAGAAAAGAATAAAGACTGACAAAAGCTAGCTGAGCGTCCTCTGTACTTTCTTCAGGCATGTTCCTCTACAATAACAGGGAACCAATCTCTGATTAGCAATCTAAGGGATCACAGTATTTTGGTTCTGCTCTGAGCACCAGATCATTGATCCTCAAGGTATAGTAATGTGTTTCTAACCAGCTTTGTTCCCCATCCTCCCCCAACTCCAACAACCCCTAACTCCACCCATCCTTCCATCTTACCTACTCTACGAAGGCTTCCCTAACTTCCACGATGCCAGTGGTTACCAATTTCTCCTTTTGAGTACCATCTGTCTCTTAATTAGGCCTTGGGAATACACCACCTGTTATTAGCAAGTATTTCTCTATGGAAGGACAACCTGCTTCTTCTACTAGGCACAAACTGTGCCTTTTCCCTTGTATGTATGCCATATAGCACCTAGTTGATGCTGCCATTGCTCAAAAAGTATCTGGTGATTAAATGGCAAAAAAAGAAAAACTCACATTCGCTTCTGGACTTGACTTTCAGAGGTCCATGGAGATCTTGGCGGCACACAGAGTTTCTTCTTCTCAAAGGCCTATCTGACTGGGTCCTGTGCCAGTCATGCAAGGATTCTGCTTATTCTGCTTGGAGAAGCATGATTTTGATTTGCCTAAACTGTTTCTTTTCTTCTTTCTTTCTTTTTTTGTAACTGACTCTTATTATATCATAGAATTGCACATATAGTAGCAATTTTTTAAAAGATTTTATTTATTTGTCAGAGAGAGAGAGAGAGAGAGAGAGAGAACACAAGCAGGAGGAGCAGCAGGCAGAGGGAGAAGCAAGGTCCCCACTGAGCAAGGACCCCAATGCAATGTGGGACTCAATCCCAGAACCCTGGGATCATGACCTGAGTTGCAGACAGACCCTTAACCAAGCATCCCAGTAGCAATTTGTTTCTATTTGCTCTGGTGCCCAAGGCTAGCAACAATTTGTGGTGAGGTCCACAATGTAATTTATTTTATCCTCTATCATGCAGGCCAGAATTAGAGAGAAAGGTAGAGAAGCAAGAAAAGTGGGGCACGGATAAGAGAAGGATGAGGATAATGTGAGTTCGCTGATAAATGCAAATCTTTATCTAGAATACTGGTTCTTAACGTGAGGGAGAGTCTGTCCCCCAGGTAGGTGCCAGATTAAATACAGTACACCCAGTTAAATTGACAAAACTTATTCATTGTTTCTCTGAAATTCAAATTTAACTGAGCATCCTGTATTTTTATTTGCTAAATCAAGCAATCCTATCCCAGGGGACACGTGACAATGTCTAGAGGCATTTTTCATTGTCGTGACTTGGGGGTGGTTAAAAGACAAACTGAGATATATTAAAATTTTTAAGAATTTATTTGAGCAAAAAATCTATCCAAATCGGCAGCAGGAAGCCCGAAGTGGCGAGAAGCATTCCTGCAACAAGGCTGTTGCAGAGAACACACGGAGGCAATGCAAGGATTGACTGGCTACAGCTTGAGTGATTTGGTTGCCTTCATTGGGAAAACCCAGTTGGATGTTTGCGATTGGTTGTCCTTAGGGTTTGATTTTTTTCACCATGAGGCATATATAGGTTTTCGTTTTGCTTAGGTCTGCTAAGGTTGTAGCACCCCCTCGGTCTAATGGACTCCTTGTTTAATCAGTTTAACTGGGCGCTACTGGCATCTAGTAGGTAGAGGCCAGAGATGCTGCTAAAGATTCTCTAACACCCAGGAAAACACCCCGCTCCCCAGCTGCAAAGAACGATGTGGTGCAAAATGTCAACAGCACCACTTGGATGGTGCTTGGATAATTTTTTATCTCTAAAAAGTACCTCGTGTGACTAAAATGGCACAGTAGGAAAACAGTCCACATGTGTATATATAAGCATATATATTTTTTCCCCCACAGAAAAACTATTTGCAAAGTTGCTTTCTTTTCAAATCCACAAGCTAAGATAATCTAGAGCTTCATAATGGTAATTTTTCCCTGGGGAGATATGACAAAATTCAGATCACATTTGAGGGAAATATACTCAGAAATAATAAGTGATTTTCCAGGATCCCACGGAAGCCAAGGAAAAATAGAATTAAAACTCAAAACTGCTAAACACATTGCTCATTGAAATAAACCCAGCCTATCTGCACCTCTCCTCGCTCTCACGGTGATCAGAATAGGGCAATTGTGAAGGGTTTTAGTTTTCAAGAGGAGATAAAAAGTTTTCACGACTGATTAGCATCCAGAAAGCAATAGCTTCCCTTAACCTTGAGATGCAAATAGCCCAAGATTGTCAAGGGATCTGAAGGGCTGGAGGATTTGATGGAAGATCAAATTCCCGACATTTCCAGGGCAATTAGTTTCACATGCAAAGTCACAGGAAGGTCTTGCCTACTCTCCAGGAGCGGTAAAGCTGTAATAAGACTCCGAGCTTCACAAACTTGGACTAATTGGCCTGCATCCAGCAGGCAGAGTTCATTATTGTTATCCCCATCTCCTAGAACACTGAAGGTGGGTAGAAATCCTTCTACTCCACCACCACTAGGCACGGGCTTCTTTAACATTTCCCACTTTGGATCACCAGGCATAAATCTGGGTACTGGGACTGCTTAGCTAATTATTCACACTCGGGGAAAGGAAAGGCCTGAAATTAAGTCAAATCTCTGTGCAGATGCCTCTTAAAATGCCACTGGAAGGTGAGTCCTGGCCACAAAAAGGTTTAAAACCGTTCAACAATTTTTTTCTGATAGTTAAGGAAACCAGGGAGGAAGTTGTTGTCAATTACAGCCAGGACTTTGGAGCATGAGCTAAATTGATTTTGAAAGATCTGATTACTGAACCGCTTCCCTCACCCTGGCGGCCAGGGCTGGAGCCACGGCTGAGTTCCCCGAACGTGCTGTGGCAGTCGAGATCCAGCCAGGTGGCTGCATCCATGTGGTGACTCCAATGCAGCCTGTTGTCACGATGGATTTTCTGCTCACAAATGTAGTTACGCCTGCATGTCTTTTTGTCATCGACTTGGCTCTCTCAAGGGCAACATGTCAGCTTCCTCCGGGGCCATTTAATGGCTGGGGAATCTTTCATTGGGCGACCCTGCCTGACTGACAAGGTATATGACAACCCCAGATTCTCTAGGGCTTTCACCTCGATGTTGCTCTTTCTCTGGTACTACCGATGAGGCTTCACGTTATGCGAGCTGGCAGCAGCTTTCTCAAATCGGCCAAAGGATATGGGTTGCAAAGATGTGCCCAGGGAGAATGTGGCCAGCCGAAGATGCCGGCGCAGTCCTTGCGGGCAAGACTGACTCCCCACTGAACATCCTGGCATTGGCTTCCTCACCCTTCTGGCTTTCCACTAACCTTTCATGCAAAGGTACGGTTGGTAACAGGAGGCCTGGTCCTGCAAAGGTCCTGCCCCCTTTACCTCTCAGGGGTGCATAAGCTGTTGTGGTTAAGAACAGGGTTCCGCATTTTACTACCTTCGTAATCTTACACAAGTTATTTTTTAACTACACTTTTCTCATCTATAAATGTAGGATAACGATACTGAGACTACAAAGAGTTGAGGGAAGCAATAAACAAACTGCTGGCACATGGTAAGGACTCAATAAATACGACCTTATTTGTTGGTCGGGGCAGACGTGGTGGTGGTAATTTGGGCTTCCCCTGTCACTCAAAGGCATGAGCAAATTCAAGCCTTCAGGTCCATTCTATAACACCCACAAAAGTGAAAGAAAAGCAAAAAGAAAAGAAAGAATGACTCATAAAGGGGGAGAAAAAAACTCCAAGTTGCTGCATTTTCTTTTTTGCTTGTTGCATTCTAAAACCTCTCTCCCGTCCCAACCTTAGTGTCCTCCTCCTGCCCTGCTTTTACCAGAATCGCTGCCACCCACTGACCTTTATTCAGACAGCCCTCTCACGTGCACACTGGTACTGTTAAAATCCTGCTGTCCGGGACTTCAAAGCTCCCACTGTCTCCGACGACGCTCTGGTCTCCACCATCACAGCATACCCACTGGAGGGGCTTGCACGCTGGCAAAGCACACTACTGTGGGTGGAGCAGTGTGCTTTGCCTTAGGTCAAGGGGTGACTAAGGGGTGCTAGGAGGCCGTGCTTGCCCAAGAGCCTCCCCACCCTGGTCTGTCGCAGAGCCTTCCTTTTGCCCTCACCGCTCTGAAATGTCCAGTGTGAAACTTCCAGTTTCGGCAACATCAGGTCACGGACTACTAGAGAGATGTTTATTTATTACATGAGAGGAAAGCCGTGTCCCTTACTAGGTACTCGCAAGAACTGAGCCGATGAGTGCACTGAAAAGAGAGCTGGGTGAGAGCCGGGCCACAGGATGAGGAAGTTTTGATGGGATCTTAGGGAGAAAACATTTTCCTGCAAGAAAAGCAGGTGGCTCTGGGGACCGTAATTGCCAGGGGAAGAATAAGGCCTTGATATCCAGGAACTTAGAGAGTAAGATGCCCAGGACGGTAGGCAGAGATAGATGAAAGGTCACCTTCTGCCACTTCCCTTTCAGTAGCTGCATCCTGTCTCCCTGAACCAGAAGGCAACGCTGTCTGGCTGGGTATGCATATTCATGGCCCCACGCTGCTGCAGACAGAAAGGCATGAATATCTTAAATCGACTTTTCTGGTTCTGTCATGAGTATGGAAACTTGCGCAATCACACTGTGGAAGGCAGGAAGTTTGCGGGGAGAGATCATTACCTTTTTGAGCTTTGAGAGCAATAAACTTTTTCACCTGCAGGGTTTGTTGGGTAACTGATATCAAAAGTAAGGGGACAAGGGAAGGGTGCTCCATGTGAGGTTTTTATCATGTCCCCGTGATGGGTCACTTTATGTGGGAAAAGGACCTAAGGGTAGAAAGAGCGATAATAAATGGAGACCAGAACAGCACAGAGTTCAAAAGTGTCTCAATTTATAAAGTTACTTGGGGTTACCTAGAGCACCTGAAGTATCAAATGCAATTTTTATTGATTTGCATAGATGCCATTAACCTTTGGCATCTAACTCCTCCAGGCCTACATACCTAAAAATAAAAATAAAAATATAAAACTTTAAAGTGGAAAAAAAAAAAAAACAACCCAGGCAGATGTATTAGGATAACAACTCTCCCCACAAAATCTCAGTGATTTGACAGAAAAAGGTTTATTTCTCATTCCCATCACAGTGCAATGTGGGATGCTGTCTCTCAGGTACCCAGATCCTTCCAGTGGACTCTCTTTGGAATAGGTAAAGAAGGGAGAGGGAGAGAACACAAAGAAGGCTTCCTTGTCCTTATGCAGCTCAGCCCAGAGGCAACTTCTATTATTTCAGCTTATATCACATTTGTGGGAACCAATCATACGCCCCAGACTTAATGCAAGGGGCTGGAGAAAAGTCTAGTATGTGCCCAGGCAGAAGAGAACATGCACTGGTGAGTACTTACCATAGCAAGGGACACTAATTTCAGCATCTAGTCAGCTTAACATTTGGTTTTTCCCTTCATTAACACAACATATAGTGCAGATATGACTGGGCCGAGCAAGATTCAAATTTGCAGTAACTGGATCAGAGAAACAAATCATCTTTCCCTAGATTGGCACATCTTTGGCAGGTTTGCTGTCACTTCCTATTTCCTGACCACGGCAGACGTGGCTAATTAATCATGATGTTCCTTCCCTGTAACTCCAGCCACAGCCATACAACCTTTCTCCGTTTAGAACTGCAACCGTTCAAGACCAAGGGATCAGAGCTGACATACAAAACAAAACCTATTTTCATGCCTGATTCTTTCCACCCCTCACATTTTATAAACAAGAAATCTGAAATGGAGGAAAGTAGAATGACTCCATTTATCCATTGACAAAGTTATATTTTGTCCCTAGTATATACTAGACGTTATGCTACGTGTAGACAATATTCCTTCAAACAAGATGGAGGCCTGCCTTCGGGAACTTACAGGAGAGTGGGAAGTCAGATGAGAGTATGTGTAATTATAATACAGTATGACAAGTGCCATGAAGGAGGTAAGGGCAGGATGCTCCTGGAGGACATGGCAGTGACAACTAACCTACTCTTGATGAGATTTAGGGGAATCTTGCTGGAGGAAGAGCCATCTATGCTAGTCATGAAAAATGAACAGACTTTAGCCCAGCAAAGAGTGAAGCTGAAGGATAAGAACCAGCCTGTGCAAACAAAAAGGTAAAAATGAAGATGGCATATATAGAAAATTGAAATTTATCCTGACTGGAGTCGACGGTGCATGAAGGGTGTACCAATTGGTCATTGCTGTGTAACAAACCACCCCAAAACTCAGTGACTTAACCTAATAACAGTATTATTATTGTTCATGAATCTATGGGTCAGCTGAGCAGCTTTTCTAGTCTGAGCTAGGCTTATTCAGCTAACGTCTGGGCATTAGCTAGCTGCGTAGCCTGGTTTCCGATAGCCCTGGCTGTCACAGCTGGGCTCTCCTCCAAGTAGTCTTTCATCTCCCAGCAGGCTAGCCTGGCCTTGTCCACATGGCAGTGGCAGGGTTCCACAAAAAAAAGCAGAAGCACTCCATGCCCCTGATGCCCAGTCTCAGAATTGACTCAGTGCCACTTCCAGTCCATTTGGTAACCCAAAAGGAGTCACAAGGACAGGCCAGATTCACGAGGTGAGGAATCAAACTCTACCTCTTAATGGGAGAAGCTACAGAATCTTTTGACAAAGCACATGGATATAGGGAGAAAGAATTCAGGCCACTTCTTAAAATCAATCCAGCACAGAGGGAGAAGAGTTGCAAGCAATAAACCTGCAAAGAACATAAAAAGAGTTGTTCAAATTCAGGTGCTTAGAGAGGCAACAGAGAGCCGCGGAGGAGTGATATGTTCAGATACAAACTCTACAAAAGGGTTGCTTTAATCCAAAACATAGTTGATGAAGGACTAGATCATGGCAGGAGAGATGCACTGCATAGTGGTTAGATTCAAAGCGATAACTACAGATACTGTTCTGGGGGTTAAAAGAGAAGCATCTAAGGATATATAGCTGGTGAGTGGCAAAGGTAAAATTAAAGCCAGGTCTTTTACATCCCAATCTGATGCTTGTGCCCTTCTTCCCCTGAGTACAATATTCCAAGTTCAGAAAATTTTCCATCACTCCCCTACCAGGTACACTGATTCCTTGGCTTCTTTCTGAATCCATCTCCAGAACACAGACACACCAAGACCATTCTAAGAAGTAAACCTCATTGAAATGGGAAGCCCTGCTTATCACGCTAACTGTCGGTAACAGAAAGCCTTCGGAGATAGGGAAATAACAATAGACCCTAATACCTAGCCTGTCTACCAGGTGTGGCTTAGAGAATCATTAACCATCCTTAGAGAAATAAATCCAGGCCTTTGCTTATCCAGAAGCATGCTTCTCAGAATTGCTTATGTGAGAAGCATCTCAGGGGCAGATCAGCACCTGCCATGAGCACCTACCCTTTGGACTTTCAGTGTAGGGCTCATATTTGAAACCAGTTCATTTCCTCCGCCCACACCTTCTTAATCCTCTGGCATGTCTCTCCCAGCCAGCGGTTCACAGGCCTGGGTTGAACGTCAACTGCACTAGTGAACGACCTCCGCAGAGCTCCTCATAGTGAATCCCATGCTTGCCAAATAAATATTGCCTATATTTTGTCTAATCATTGCAAACCTACCCTCCAAATTTGATGTAAGTCTATCCGATGGATTTTTACAGGTCACAAAGATAACAGAAACTACCTCTATTTATAATGGATACCTGCCCCTCTGCTTGGACTGTAGGCTGCACTTTTCTGCCAAGGGCCTCAACACATTTTGTGAATGTTGTTTCATTTCATAGTACACTATTGGAATTAGGTTCAAGTCAGCTGTCATTACTCCTTATCTCCCCCCAGGTCCAGTGTGATGGCCGAGTGCAGCCAAGATGGCCTCGGTACTCCTGCCCATCCCTTCCACTGCACACCCTTTTGCAGCAACTCCCACCAAAATGTGGAGTCTCTGTCCCCAACTCTTGAATCTGGTTTGGCTTCAGCATTTGCGTGAGCCAACAGAAGATGGCATATGCGACTGTGGGCAACTCAACAGGCCTTGCAGCTTCCGGTGCGGCTCTCCTGGAGCTGCTGCCATGTTAATTAATGAAAGCCTGCCAGATAGCCTGCCAAGCTCACTTGCTAGGTGATTAAACAAGAGTATGTGTACTGAGTCCCTAGCACATCCGAGGTGTGACAGTAGATGGGAGTTTCTCACCTCATTTTCTATAGGAATCCATTTCTATCCAGGTAAGACTTGAATTAAATTAGTAATTTTTACACCTTTCTTTTTTTAAGAGTAGGAGGATAGTTTTTCCTTCTTCCTTGCTCAGAAATGTACTAAGGGCCTGGCGTGATGATGGCCAGTTGGTGTGTCAAATATGATTACCATCTGAAGGACAGCAGCAGGGCTCTTCAAAAACCCTTTGCCCCTTACTGAGAGAAAGGGTTCACTTTGTAATACGTTCTCAAGCAATGAGCACAAAGAGTACTTTGAGTTCTGAATACTAAGTATAGTTCAAAAATCCAACTCATTGGAAGCAGAAAGGAAAATCACAGGCTTTACAACAAAGTCACTCTTCAGGTTCTCAGAATCACTTGAAAAGACCAATTTTACTGTTTGTCTGCCAAACCTGAGTTTTTTTGTCCTATGGCTGCTAACCATGTAGGTCTCCACGGGTCACAAAGGCCTCAGAAGCAGAAAGACTGGGCTGCTGCGGCAGGAAAAACCAGTCAGACTGGTGGAGGGCAGTGCAGCAGGTGGCAACTTGCTCCTTCCTTGGAGCCCTTTGAGGTTTATAAGGAGAAAGGGGTGGTAGGTGGGTGAGGGCAGTGGAGAGGGTGGTCTGGTAGTTTCTTGCCAAGACTTTGTGTGTGAGGGCAGCAGCAGAGTTGATCACTGTCTAAAACCTGGAAAGCTGCTAAGAGGAAAAGATACAGTGCCTGCTAAAACATCCTGACCGCCATTAGGAAATACTATAATAAAACCAGGGTCAGAAGTCTTCAAAAGCACCCACCCAGCGTTCTGATGCATGCTGTTCCCAGTACACAGGGTACGTGGGCACTAGGGACTGAGAGTAGAGAAGGAGGGAAGTGAGAAGATCAAGAACTCCCACCATGAGGTGTTTGTTGGGGCCGTAGGGCGGGGAAGGCTACCCGGACGCCAGTTTTCTTTGGAGTGTGAGTTGATGCTTGCCAATACTTGCAATGAACTGAAGACTGTATGAAAGTTATTTTAATGAGGAGAAACTGTGACTCAATTCTCCATTTCTCAGCAATGTCCTATGTTTTTATTTTTCTAAACCACAGAAACTCCACCTTCCTGCCCTATGCTGTGAGGTCAGCGAGAAGACTGGCATCTGTCATTTTTGTGGCTTCCTCTCTCTGCCTTCGTCTGCATCAGAATATGGGGAAAACAGAGGTAAGAGCTCGGGTTCAAGCCCCAGCAGTCACTATTATCACCCCTGAGCCCTCTAATGTGTGTGGACAGTTGAGAGCTGCTCTCTCCATGGGTTGGTGCTGGCTACTCTGCCTGTTCCTTCATTCTTCCTGTCCCTAGGTCCCCAGGCCACAGGGGCTGAGACACTCTTCCCCAGAGCACAGCAACCCCACACCCACCTGCTGGCCCACAGCCTGCAATTTTTGAAGGGCTTCTTTACAAGAGGCAGCCTGGAATTCAGATGCTCTATACAGAAGTTTACGAACCCTATCCCTCTCAACCTACAGGACAGAACTTGAGCACAGCCCTCTCGGCCTCAGAAGGAAAAAGGTTGTCACTGCACCTTTGGATCACGGAACCCAACATTCAAGGCTGCCTGTCCTTCCTCAGATGTGAATGGAAAATTGAGCCACTCATTCTTTGCCTCTGAGTTCACCACAGTGAATAAAATAAAGCATAAGCTAAGTAATTATTAATGACAACTTGCCTGATGCCAAACCGGGGTAATTTCTCTATCCTCCCACTTTGGGTAAATAATAGAAAACCTTTATTGATAAGCATAGAAATGCAGAGGTACTTACACAACTTGTTTATGTTTTCTTTGTCCAAGCTACTATGGTCTCTAAGAGAGTAAATTCCCTGAGAGTCATCACCAAACATTTACTTTTCAATATAATTACACTATGATGCACAACTAGGCATCTATGATGAGCCCTTCTAATAATAATTATCATCATCATTATTGTCAGATATTACCATTACTGGGAGAGCTTATCTTGTGATAAACACTACACCAAGAGCCATACATGCATTAACTCATTTTATCCTCAGAACAAACCTTAGAAGTAGGCATTATTATCCCCATTTTTCATCTGTGAAAATTAAATTTCAGGGAGATTACATTGCCTATGATCACTAGCTAATACATGTAAGAACTGAGGTCAAGGACACATGGTCTGACTTGAGAACCCAAGCTTTCCACCTGAAAGATACAGTCTTTCTACCACATACAGGATATGTCCAAGAGTGACTCATGAAGCTCCTGCCCACCTTTCCAGACAAGCACAGCCACACATCACATTTCAGATTCAGTAAAGAACATATAACCCCCTGAACACACCCTGCTGTTTTACACACTGGAGCCTTAGTTCATCTGGGTCTGTCTGCTGGGATCACTTGCTTCCCCCCCGCCTTTTGATCATTCATCTCACAAAAAATCAGCTGAGACACAAGGTCCCTAGAAAAATATTTCCCAATCCTTTCCCCAGGTTGTTTGTATACTCACTCTGTTGTCCCCTAGCACCGTAGGCATTCTGTCACTGTCCTTCCCACACTGTACTGAAGTATTTTATTTCCTGTTCATCTGTCCTACTAGACTTTAAGACCTTTTAAAAAACAGAAGATATATATATTTATACTTTATACCTATGATTAATCTCCAACACTTAATATAGTCTCTATTCTGTATCAGATGGTCAATAAATATTTGCTGAGCTCCACTACCAACAATGTTCAGTGAGTTTCCAATGCTTATCTAAAAGTATTACCCACAGCTTTAGAACAATAGGTAAAAGATGATAACCTTTTAATTCCACCAATATTTATCACAAAAATCACAGAAAGAACATAAAGGGACTTTGGAGAAAATTCAGTTCCAAATGGTATATAGATGGAAGACTCTGAAAAGGGAAAAAAGGAACTGAGTTCAAGGCCCTCTTAACTACTTCACAGCTTAGGCAAAATGGCAACCCCTTTACATTTGGTTGGCTTATCTCTGGAATAATGTTCAACACATCTTATCAGGCACAAATGCTTGGTGAGAGGATCAACGGAAACAATATTTATGCATATATTTTGCTTACTAAAAACATCATATAAGCAAATGTTTTGTGTTGTTTTTGCCTTTCTCAGAACATGGGACATAGTAAATGTTCAATAATTGCCATTAAAATGACTTAATACTTAAACCCTTCCTTTCCTGGTTATGATATCAGAAATTAGATTAAGTAACTTTGCCTAAGATTCTCCCTAGACTGCAAGCTCACCGACCACGAACGTTTTTTGGTTTTTGTTTTTTTTTTTTATCCCCAGCATCTATCCCAGTGCCTGGCCTATGGTAGGTGCTCCTGGCCCATGGAGGTGCCCCTCTCTTCCAGCATTCATGGAAGGGAGGAGGAAAGGAAGAAGATCATAGAACTGGGTTTTATGATTCTCTAGTCACAGGTTTTTCCATTTGATCATGGTACTGGGTGCTGTAGGCCGGTGGTTTTCAAAGTGTGGTCTTGAGAATCAGCAGCATCAGCATCACTTGGGAACTTCTGAGAAATGCAAATTCTCGGGCTCCATCTCAGACTTGCTGAATCAGAAACTCTGAGGGTGGGGCCCAGCAATCTGGGTTTGAACAAGACCTCCAGGGGATCCTGATGCTTGCCAAAGTTTGACAACCATTGCTGGAGGAGAAACTCTTCATTATCTGCCTATGTTTGAGAATAAGTGGACAGGAAAAGGTGAATTTATTTATAGCTTTTAAATAATTTATTCTAGAAACCTAAATGCACAGTACTTTCATTGTCATTTCCTACTAACTTGACACACTTATGATACAAGGGGGAAACATTTCTGGAAAGATTACATCAATAATGCAATACATTTTTGGTTAAAAATAACATTTACTGAATTGTTTTCTAAGTATAGAAGACTACATAATCGTTGTTAATAGTAAGGATAAATCTGAAAATCGTAGTGACACTTACATAGAGCTTACTGTATACCAGGCACTATTTCAAACACTTTTCCTATCTTAACTAGCTTATTACTCAAAACAATCCCATGAGACAGGTACAGTTTTTATCATCCCCATTTTATTTTTTTTTTTTAAGAATTATTTATTTATTTATTAGACAGAGAGAGAAATCACAAGTAGGCGGAGAGGCAGACAGAGAGAGACGGGGAAGCAGGCCCCCTGTTGAGCAGAAAGCCTGATGCTTGCTTGATCCCAGGACCCTGAGACCATGACCTGAGCCGAAGGCAGAGGTTTAACCCACTGAGCCACCCAGGCGCCCTATTATCCCCATTTTATAGAGAGATAGAGGTTATACAACTTGCCAAAGGTCAAATGGCCTGGTAGATCCAGGATTTGTGTTCATGCAAACCAGCTCAAGGGTCCATGAGATTAACCACTATGCTATATTATAAATCACCCTAATTGAGAGATCATCACTGATTATTAATAATTATGGAGAGAGAACTTGGTGTTTTCCTTCAACTTAACAAATACACACACACACACACACACACATATACACATCTGGGCATAAATACATGTATATATACTCTATTGATAAATATATTTATTTACAATTAATTCATTTACATGTAAATAATTATAACAGTTTTTACCCTTTTAACTATTTTTGTATTTTTTTATATGTATTATAATTTAAAAAATAAAATCAGGTCACATGTGGCTATAACCTAGTTTCTTTCATAATAATTATAAATATAATAGTATCACAATTCTAAAACAATTGTAATGTTGTACTTAATTCTCTTCAACTTTATTTAATTAATTCTCTAGTGGTGGACAAAAAGAAATCGTAGCCAATGTTTTGGATGATACATAACATGGTAATGAACATCTCTGAGCTTAAAACGTAATGATTATACAATTCATTTTTTAATCTCTGCATAACTCTCCAGTGTGGGCTCACACAAATAATGAAAAGTAACTCTCTCCCAATAGTACATCTAGTCCATAGATGCTCTTACTTTAAAACTCTATAACAGCAAAACTGAATTATACCCCATAGCCCAGCAGCTAGACTATCAGATCATTCTACAGGTCATTTAAAAATACTATGAATGACAATTTCATTATCTTGATGTTAAGGAAACCACAGGTGCTGTATCATCAGAGAGTCAGAGAGGCAGTGTTGGAAGAACTGAAGAGCAGTCAAAGGTCAGAGTATCTATGAAGGGAAATACAAGCTCGCCTTGCATGTAGATTCATGCCATGGGTGAGACAGTATCTAGAACACAGCAGATGTTTTGTAGGTGAATGAGTATTAAGGCCTGGTAAATAGATGAAAACATGTAGGAAACTAGAGATGGGGAGAACACAGGACTTCTTTCCTGACTTCTCTGAAAATGCCATTCACTCCATTGTGGCAGAAAACTTGACGATGATCACACACCAGCACTACAGAGAAATACAAAAGCAAAACACATCATTTCCATACAACCACATTCCTGGTACGGACTTCTGGGGCTCAGCATGTTTAGGTCTGACCTGAGGTCTCCCAAAGCCAATCTCCCAAGGAACTCAATGAAAACCAAAATACTTAAGCCAAATTAGAGGTGCCCAGGATGTCTGCTGCAAATAATAGGATCTCTGTGTCTACACTTACAACAGCAGGAAGGAGAGGCATGATTTTAATAAGATGTAACATGATTCTCCAGACTTAACCAGAGGGTCAGTGCTGGGAAATGTTTAGGGAGGAGACAGTGCCAAAAGTTTCAGGAAACCCCCTTTTTAGGTCTGCTGTGTGTGCGGTGGCGGTGGGGGGCAGGTAAGGAAGGAATCTGGATAATGAAACACCCTGCAATCCCAAAGTCAAAATGACACCATGGTACAGAAGTGGGGCCTATATTAAGAATAGATATTATAGGGACACCTGGGTGGCTCAGTCACTTAAACGGCTGCCTTCGGCTCAGGTCATGATCCCAGGGTGCTGGGATCGAATCCCACATCGGTATCCTTGCTTGGCAGGGAGACTGCTTCCCTCTCCGCCTCTGCCTGCTTCTCTGCCTGCTTGTATGCTCTCTCTCTCTGACAAATAAATAAATAAAATCTTAAAAAAAAAAAAAAGAATAGATATTATACATGAGGATGCCTGGGTCTTTCAGACAAGCATCTTCCTTTGGCTCAGGTCAGGATCTCAGTGTGCTCCCTGCTCAGCAAGGAGTCTGCTCCTCCCTTTTCCTCTCCCCCTCCCCCACTCATTATCATTCTCTCTCTTTAATAAATGAACAAAATCCTTAATAAGAGAAAGAGTAGATATTATACACGAAATTGTAGGAGGAAAAAAAGTTAAAGGAAATATTGTTAAAGGAAATATATACTGCCAGAAAGAAGCAAGCCGATCATTTCAGGGTCAGAACCTAAGGTGAGTTTTTTCCCTATAATAATGTCATTCACCTTCCTGCCAGGGAAGAGTTGGTATGCAGAGAGATGGGTTCTTCCAGTATAACTGATCTTCTTGGATCGAGTAACTTAATCAATTAATTAACTTATTAATTAATTACTTTATTTCTCTCTTCCTTTATTTATTTATTTATCTGATTGTGCGAATTTAGAGGTCTACTGTTGATGTAAATGTTTGAGAATCCTTAAACGCTGAAGCTGGAAGGACTTTTGTGTTAACAAATCTCATTCTAATATGTCTCAGATGAGAAAATTAAGTCCTAAAGGGATGAAGCAACTTCTCCAGAATGGCAGAGCAAGTCCACAGCAGAGCCAGGGGAAGGTTGATCCCCACAATCCTGATTCCCACTCCTACACCACAATGGCCACAGCCCCATGTCTGTGGTCTTAGATTAATGATAGCACCTCCTTCAGACCACTGGCCAATGAATATTATTTTACCCAAATGCTGCTTAATTCCTTTGCATTCTTTTATTCAATACCTATTTTGAGTACTTTCTACATGTCAATGTTCTAAAGGCAGGTGAGACATTAGCAAGATAGGTCAAGCATTCCCAGAGTAGGGAAAGAAACAGACAAGAAGCAACTAAACATATAAAGAAGATAATTTCAGGTTGTAATAAATGTTATGAAGATGATACGACAGATGAATGTGGTAAAGGGCGTCTAGGATTGGAAGAGGCTGCATGAGAGAGAGCGGTCAGGAAAGGCTTCTCTGAGCAGGTGACATTTGCTGTAAAACTTGAAATTCGAGTAGGAGTTAGTCAACTAAAGATCTGGATGAACAGCATTTCAAGCAGAGAAGGAAATAAGTGTAAAATGCCTGAGGCAGGGGTTCCAGTTCCAGGTAAGATGGGGTAAGAACATTCCATCCTCTCTCGCCCTCCCACTCGACACTGCTAGGAAGCATGGTGTTTTCTTATTTCAAACAGAAGGCAAACTGAAGAGGACCAAAAGATGAGGTACCACCAAGCCAGCAGGGAATTTCCTTCTCTTTTTTTCTGGTGTCCCAACCTGGTTTCAAGACATTTTGATATCTGGAGCTGGTTACTGGCCAGGGAAAAAGAGAGGTCCAGAAGAAGCCCTCTAGCTCTGGCCTCAGGAGAGGAAAGGGGAACTCCTAAGGTGAAAAAAAAAAATGGAAAAATTGCCTGGAGTTCTTCTCTTCTCTGCCCTCTCCTGCACCAGCCCTGAGGTAATCCCATGGTGGCAACAGAAAAAACAATAAAATAAAAAGCAATAAAAGCAGCCAGGGCCTACAGAGGCCTAACATTCTGAGGAGGGGAGACTTCCTCTCTGATCAGAGAGGCTGTGGTCCCAAGGAGATGGGGAGAACACCTATTGTTTCCTTTCTCTCTCACTGTCCTCCTACTACCATGGCCCCTGACAAGGGTGCAGGTACAGGAAGTCCAATGCTGACTGTTGTACCTAAAGGCCTAAAGACAGAACCAGAAAGCACCAGGGACCCAGAAAGGACTGGAGATCAGGAAAGGGAGGAGCCAGAAAGAAGGGCCCTTTCATTAAAAAAAAGAAAGAAAGAAAAGAAATGCAAATGACTTAAACATATAAAAAAAATGTTCCTCCTTACTGATAGAGAATGTGAATTAAAACAATACTGAGATATCATTTCTCACCTATCTTTTGCCACTTATTTGGAAAAAAAAAAAATCCAAAAGATCGACAACGTATTCTGTATTGATACTTTGGGGAAACAGATCCTTTCATTCCTTGATAATGGGAAGGCAAAATGGTACAGCCTGTATAAAGGAGAATTAGCAATATCTCAAAAATTTTCATTTTCTTATTGATCCAGAAATCCTACTTTCAAGTATCTGCCCCCCCAAAAATTACAAAATATGAAAAGTTATATCCCTACTTTGCCAAGTATAAGCTGGCATTATTTGGAATAGCAAAAAACTGGAAACAACCTATTTGTTCAGCAGTAGGATGCCGGCTGCATAAACAGTTTTACATGCCTGCAGAGTTCTCTAAGCTGTGAAAAGGCTATGAAGTGACCTCCAAGGTGTAACAAGTAAGAAAGCAAAGCAGAGAAAAGTTATTTTAGTGAATTCTGTTTAAACACATACACACTTACGTATAGTTTATATAGAATGCTTATATACATTTGAAACAGACTGTTACCTGTTGGGGAGGGTAAAACAGGGTAGAGGGGATAAAGTGAGAAATTAAACTTCTGAACAGAATTCGTTTTGTAGATTTGACTTTCAACCACATAAATATTCACATGATTAACTACCAAAAATAAAAATAGAAATACTCCCAAAGAAACAGAAACAAAATAAGACAAAAGCTAACAGTATTTTGAAAGAAATTATTTCACATGACTTTTAAAACATAGTAATTTGACTTTATATCCCTAGCAGAGAAAAAGAACCACAAAAAATACCTTGAACTATTTTTAATAATCATATTCTTAGCAATAGTGTTGCTATTATTATTCTGAAACTATTAAACACATGGTAGAATAAAGCAAATATGTAATTGTTAATGTTTATAGGAACCAAGATTTCAATATAGGAGAAAAGAAAATCAAATATATAAACTAAAGAAGTTAGGGGCACTCAGTCAGTTAGGTGTCTGCCTTCAGCTCAAGTCATGATCTTGGGTCCAGGGATCAAGCCCCAATTAGGGTTCCCTGCTCAGTGGGGAGACTGCTTCTCCCTCTCCCTTAGCTGTTCCCCTTCCTTGTGCTCTCTCTCTCCCTCTCTCTCTCAAATAAATAAATAAATAAATAAAATCTTAAAAAATATAAACCAAAGAAATAATACCCTGTAATAACAAATTTTAGATTATTATGAATTCATAATATCTTTTTTATTTAAAATAAACAAAAAGTATTTCCAAACTCTTTCTATTAGAAAGTCTAAGAAGTAATAAACTCAATAGTAATCAGCATTTCTCTTCAGATTGTGGCCTCTAACTATCATTTCCTTAGAGAAATGGCTGACTCTAGGTTGGGGCAGGAAATAGAAAAGACAGCCTCGATATCTTTTCATAATAAAAAGTAAGGATACAACACAAAAAAGTCTAATATGAAGTCAAAAGGACTCAGGAACCATAGTAAAAAAGCTCTCCCTGGCCAAAGTTGGGATAAGTTGAACATCAAAAAGAACAGAAACTATAGTAACTGATTAAAATGGAGGGGGCAGGGTGTGAAGTAGGCGGTGGGGATTGAAGAGCGGACTTGTGCGTGTTGAACATCAGGTGATATATAGAAGGGCTGAATCACTCCATTGTACACTGAAACTAATATTACACTGTATGTTAACTAACAGGAATGTAAATAAAAGCTAAAAAAATAAATAAATAAATAAAGGTTGATCCCATGAAGCTGAAGTCTGGCTTGCCTGTGGATGGTATACAACCAGGAGGAAGAGGTCTATTATTCAGGCACTGGAATGTCAGCTTCTCTCTCCCCTCAGATTTACCTCCCTCTGCATACAGTAAAAGAGCTGAGGTAGGCAATAATGATTTGTCCATTTTGGAATTGCTTTCTTGACACTGTTCCTCCAAGCAGCTTGTTCCTTGGCCACTCCTCTCTGCAAAGGTGGTGGGAGGAGGTCTGGGGGGAGGGGCCCTTACTTCCCTTTATGAAACTACCTAGAGCCCAAAGGATTGGGGATAGGAGGATGCAAAAGAGCCTTTTTGTCTGGTCTCCCATTCAGGAAAGGACTAAAATTTACCTTTAAAGCTATTTCCAAATGAGGTTAGATACAAAGATAGGAAGATAGGCTGGCAGTACTGGAGGATACCGAAGCTCGCCTTGTAGCTTGAGGCTTGCATCCTAATTCCTGAGCTATGGCGTCCAGAGGGTGGAATTTATGTACTGTGTAATTACCCCATGAAGGGCACAGTTTTATGGCTTGTATTTTTGTGTGTGTTGCAAAGCATTAATTTGTTATATGTAAATGTTTAAAGCATACCACAATATTTTGCAATCATATTTGGTAATTTCCTTATTTTTTAATATACTAGTTGCCTCAAAAAATGAAAGTAGCTCTTGCCCCCCCTTGATGTTTGAAAGGTCTCAAGAAGAGAAAGAGGAGGGGCACCTGGGTGGCTCAGTGGGTTAAAGCCTGCCTTCTGCTCAGGTCATGATCCCAGGGTCCTGGTATCGAGCCCCACATTGGGCTCTCTGGTTGGCAGGGAGCCTGCTTCCTCCTCTCTGCCTGCCTTTCTGCCTACTTGTGATCTCTCTCTGCCAAATAAATAAATAAAATCTTTAAAAAAAAAAAAAAAAGAGGAAGAGGAGGAGAAGGTGTGGTAATAACAGTTACAACAACAGCGAACATATACAGAAGACTTTTATGTGCTAGGTACCACCAGGTGTCCTAATGGAAATCACATTAATTAGCACATTAATTAACATGCACTAATTCATTTAATCCTCACTTACATCATGGGTATTATCTCCATTTTACAATAAGAAAATTGAGGAGCGCCTGGGTGGTTCAGTTGGTCCTGGGACCCAGCTCCTCAGCATGGCTCCCTGCTCAGCAGGAGGTCTGCTTCTCCTTCTCCCTCTGCCCCTCTCCCCCAATTGTGCTCTCTCACTCACTCTTTCTCTTTCAAATGAATAAATAAAATATTTTGAAAGAAAGAAAATTGAGACACAGTTGATGACTAGCTGTGTATCAGACTTTACTGAAGGGTTAGAAGAAGCAAAAGGAAATCAGAGAGTATGAGGGAAACTGTATAAAACTATAGATACTGGGTATGACTTTTTGTGGTAAAAGGAAAAAGTACCTAAGAGGTTAAAACCTTTATAAAGAGAGCTTACTTTTTGGAAACCTCCAGATCCTAATCTTGTTTCTGGATCTTCATTTTCTCATATGGAAGCATCTCCTTCCTCTCTACCTCACTCTGGAAAATGCCATCTTTCCTCATGGGGACTGTTCTTGTCCCAGGGCTATCCCCCTTCCCCAACCAGGTGATGTGTTCACCAGGGGTGAAATATCTCACATTCTGAGTTACTCAGTGTAGAGTAACACTTAGAAATCTGTCAGGAGGAGTGGGGTAGTAGAGAAGGGAGTTGTTGGTACTCCAGGAATCTTGACCTCTTTGGTGTGTCTCTCTCTGACACAATAGGTGACAATTAAAGATCTTATTCTATCTTAGCCTGTCAATAACCGTTGCATCTACTTGTATCTTCCAAAGATTCACCGTCAGAAGCAGTTAAGTCTAAAACAACCCATAGGGATATACCATATCATTCCTAAATACTTCATAATTTGTTTTTTTTTTTTTAAGATTTTATTTAGTTATTTGACAGAGAGAAATCACAAGTAGATGGAGAGGCAGGCAGAGAGAGAGAGAGGGAAGCAGGCTCCCTGCTGAGCAGAGAGCCTGATGCAGGACTCGATCCCAGGACCCTGAGATCATGACCTGAGCTGAAGGCAGCGGCTTAACCCACTGAGCCACCCAGGCGCCCAATACTTCATAATTTGTAAGTGTGTCTTTCTCAACAATGGAATCAGTGCTTTATGTTACTTTGGTTTGTTTCACTGCCCCCCCCCTTCAAATTGGATTCCTCTGGGCAAACCATCTTTTCTCTGCATAAATGCCTGGGAGAGATGGAAGGTAAGTGGCTGAGGGTACAAAGGCTTAGGTCTTCCAACTCCTCCGCAATGCCAAAAAGGTAATCATTTTTTTTTTTTAAATACACTTCCTCTATGTTCTAAGTGACCAATAAAAGACTGTGGTTGATAGTCTTTGGTTACATTTCACCATAGCACCAAAAGCATTCACAGAACTCCCTGAGGGCCTGGTACTTATTAAACGCTGTATAACTACTTTCTTTGAGCCAAGTACCAGGGTCTGGCCATCACCCAGCTAAGTGGTGAGAAATTTCATGTTAATGTTTCATTACAGTAAACATTGCTTTGGGCTGGTCCTAAGCAAAGGGATAAATCGGTACTATAAACAACTCAAAGTCAGTTTTTAGGATGAAAGCAAGTGAGTCTCTATGAATTATTCTCAATGCTCAAAATAACAAGTTAGTTTCTCCAAAACACTTATACCTACTACATCATTTTAATCTCATAATAACACAGAAAGGTCTTTAGATTTGGCAAGATTACCTATACTCAATAGACCAAGAAATTGAGACTTGTGAGTTCAAGCGACTGGGCAAGGTCACCCAGCTAATCACAGAGCAAAGCTTGTTTTTGCACAACCTAGTCCAACTCTTGCCAAAGCTTTGATGTTTACCTTCTTTTTATCTGTAAAGTATTTTACAGTTATTCCCCCAATACAGTTTCATCGGCATCTTTTTAAACTCACTTAATCCCTGTGATAGGTAATTTTATGTGTCAACCAGGGAGGCCCAGATAGCTGGTAAAACACTATTTTTGGGTCTGTCTATGAGGGTGTTTCTAGGAGAGATTAGCATTTGAACTGGTGAACTAAATAAAGCAGATGGCCCTTCTCAGTGTGGGCAGGCACCATCCAATCCACTGAGGGCCCAAATAGAATAAAAAGTAGAGGAAGAGCATATTTAAACTCCCTGTGAGTTGTGATATCTGTTTTATCTTGAGCTTAGACATCTGCCTTCCTGGATTTCAGGTCTTCAGACTTGAACTCTTGAACTGGAACTTACACCATCACCTCTGCCACCTCCCTGGATGGGCTCAGTGTTCTGTTAATCAAGAATACAAGTTTGGGGCACCCGGGTGACTCGGTGGGTTAAAAACTCTGCCTTTGGCTCAGGTCATGATCCTAGGTGGGATCAAGCCCCACATCGGGCTCTCTGCTCAGCGGGGAGCTTGCTTCCCTCTCTCTCTCTGCCTGCCTCTCTGCTTGCTTGTGATCTCTACTGTCAAATAAATAAATAAAATCTTAAAAAAAAATACAAGTTTGATATCCTAGAATGATCTCTGAAACAAAAGTGCTCAAATAGAAGGAAACAAAAATTCTTCATGTAAGCCAGGAAGCAGTAATTATTCTAGTCACTATTATTAACCTAGATATAACACCCAAACCACAAGTAACTGAAGAAAAAATTGATAAATTGGACTGCATCAAATTAAAATTTTTTCATGCTTCAAAGGACACTATCAAAAAAGTGAGAAGACAACCACACAATAGGAGAAAATACTTGCAAATCACTTACCTGATCGGCAATTTATATCCAGAATATAAAAAGAACTCTTACAACGCAACAATAAGAAGACAATTCAATTAATATATGAACAAATAGACAATTAAGCCTCAATAGACAAATAAACCTCAATAGACAATTCCCCAAAGAAGATACAAAAATGGCATGTAAGCACATAAAAGGATGCTCAACATCAATAGCCATTGGAGAAACACAAATCAAAACCACGATAAGATACCACTGCACACGTACTGGAATGGCTGTAATCAAGTGTTAACAAAGATGTGAAGAAATCTGAACCCTCATAGGTTGCTGGGAGGGATATAAAATGGTGCAACCACTTCGGAAAACACTCTGGCAGTTCCTCTAAAAGTTAAACACGGAATTACCATTTGACCCCCTAATTCCACTCCGAAGTATATGCTCAAGAGAATAAAATGCATATGTCCACACAGAAGTTTTTTTTTTTTTAAGATTTTATTTATTTATTTGACAGACAGAGATCACAAGTAGGCAGAGAGGCAGGCAGAGAGAGGGGAGGAAGCAGGTTCCCTGCTGAGCAGAGAGCCTGATGCGGGGCTTGATCCCAGGACCCCGGGACCACGACCCAACCCAAGCTGAAGGCAGAGGCTCAACCCACTGAACCACCCAGGCGCCCCCACACAGAAGTTTTTACACAAATGCTCATAGCAACATTACTTCAAGTCACTAAAAAGTAGAAAGAATGTACATCAATTGATGTATGGATAAACAAAATATAGTATATCCACACAGTGGAATAGTATTCAGCCACAAAAGAGAAATGGGGGCATCTGGGTGGCATCCAACTCTTGGTTTTGGCTCAGGTTATGATTTCTGGATCCTGAGATGGAGCACGGCAGAGAGCTCCACACTCAGCAGGGAGTCTGCTTGGGATCCTCTCCCTCTCCCTCTGTGCCTCCCCTGAGCATGTTCTTTCCTCTCTCTCACACTCTCTAAAATAAATAAATCTTTAAAAAGAGAGAGAAATGAAGGACTGATATATGCTACAAATGGATGAACCTTGAAAATATTATGCTTAGCATAACAAGCCGGAAATGACAGATCACATATTGTATGATTTGATTTATATTAAATGTCTACCATAGGCAAATCCATAGAGACAAAACATACAGTAGTGGTTGCCAGGGGCTGGAAGGAGATGGGGAAGGCAGGTGAGTGCTAATGAATAGGAGTTGGGGGGGTTGCACCAAAGATAACATTCTGAAATTAGATAAGTGGGATGGTTGCATACCTTGTAAATATATGAAAAATCATTGATTTTGAATTCACACTTTAAAGGAATGGATACATAGTATGAGAATTATACGTCAGTGTTTTTTTTTTAAAGCATAGCTTGTGGCTTCTCATAGTCCTACATTAAAGAAAACAAATCACTTGATTTAGGGCACCTAAGTCCATCATCAGGGAGGCAAAAGAGGAAAGCACAATGCTCTGACAATCACCAGGGAGATCCGATTGGATGCTATGACTCTAAACATATTCCAGCAGCACTCCATGTCAGACTCTTGGGAAGTGCATTCATATTTTATACCACGACTAGCCCCAGAGTGTAACTGTGGCCTTAGGATCAGGCTGGTTTCATCTGTCACTTAACCTCCATCTTGCCATGTTTTAGGTGTTTCTTCTGCAGTATCAGAAAGAAGGAAGGTCAAGTGTATGACTCCTCCTCAGGTAACTAACCTCAAGTCCATTCAAAACATTTTTTTGAGTATCTAGGAAGTGCCAGATACTTGTTAGCTCCAGGGAATCAGTTATGATCAGGATGGATGATCCCCTCCCTTGGTGAAACTTAAATTCTAATGTCAGGAACAGATAATAAAAAAAAATGCTTGTTCTTCGTCAATGCCCCAATCCATTCCCAGTCCATTCAGTGGCCTTTTCTGAGCTGCTTTGCTTTCTAGAAAGGTGGGGCTGACTTCTGAATTATATTAATCAGGCTGCCTTGTACTGGCAGGAAATCAGAAAGCAGGAAGAAAGAGATCAGGGTAATTCAGCCCTTCTCCCCCTGCCTCAGCCCCACAGTTATGGCAGCAGATTTCAACTACTACATCTCCTGTAGGACAGACCTTCCTCCACAGAGCCAGACCTTATTGGAAACTATTCTTCCCTATCTTTTTGTACTGAAGCATCTGTAGTAGATTATCCTCAAAGATGGCTAATAGGGTACCTGGGTGGCTCAGTTCTTAAGCATCTAATTCTTGATTTTGGCTCAGGTCATGATCTCAGGGTAGTGAGGGATACTGCTTGGGATTCCCTCTCTCCCACGCTTTCCTTTGCCCCTCCCCCCAGTGGCACACGCATGCTCTCCCTCTCTGTCAAGTAAATAAATAAATCTTTTTTTTTTTTAAAGGTTGCTACTAAAGATTCCTCTCAACTCTATATGCACATGATGCTCCTCTGCTTAAAAGGTAATATCTATTTCACCTTCCCTTGAAGCTGGATTTGCCTTATGACTTGCTTTGACCACTGGAATGTGATAAATGGGAGGCTGATCAATTTTTCAATAAGTCTTTAAAAGGCCTGGCAGCTTCCATTTTGACTTTTTTGGGATCTAGCCACCTATTAACAGCTCAGGCTAGCTTATTAAATGAGAGACCACATGGAAGGAGAGACAACCCCCCCAGCAGCACACCAGACATGTGAGTGAACCCATCCTGGACCCTCTTCTAGCACCAGTTGAGCTGCTCTAGAGAACTCCACCAAGTGCAGAGTAGGGATAAGCCATTTCCTCCAAGCCCTGCTCAAATTGAAGAATTCTGAGCAAACAAATGGTGGTGTTTTGTTTTGTTTTGTTTTGTTTTGTTTTGTTTCAAGACACTAAGTTGTGGAGCAGTTTTACACAGCAATAAATAATTGAAGCAATAAATGGCTCCTCACCAGAGCTACTTCCAAGTGCTTTGACATCCTTATTAATACCCTTAACCCTGACCTTGCATCTATAAATAGTCTGTTTGCTTCATTCTCTTCAATCAAATCCTTTTGACTTGAGTTCTGTTTTCTGTTCTAAGTTCTGTGATCCTGCCTAATACAAGTGAGTAAATAAACAGACACAGATTCTTGTTGGTACCAAGATGAAAATATATAGCCTGCTCTGACAAGGGATGACAAAATAAGGAATTCTTCCCATTAGGCTGAAGATTTTTAGCCAAAAAACAAACCAACAAATAATGGGACTAGCTCCCTCTTGGACATGCCTGCCGTCTATCTCCCAAAACACTTGAAAGTGCCACTTTGAGGGATGTGAGCCATACTGACCAAGAACAGGACTGAAAAATGGGAGAGATGTTAGAAGAGTCTCTTATACAAGGTATGAAAGCATAGGTTTACTTTTGTTAGAACTACTTTGAGATTAAGGCAACATATTTTTATCAATTCAATTGGCAGAAATTCAAAAGAGCAATAGCATCTAGAGCTAATGAGGACATGACAAAATAAGCTTTTCAATATGTTGCTTAGTGAGAGTGAGAACTGCTGTAATCTCTTTGGTATACAATCTGCCAATATCCAATTAAATAAAAAATACTTATCCTTTCCTGTTCCCACTTTTGAGATCTAAACACCATATGTAAAGAGAGATGTACAAAGATATATTTTACTGTAACATTGTTTACAGTGGCAAAAACAGAAATAGAAACATCCTAACTATTCATCACTAGCCAAATGGTTCAATAAATTATGGCACATTCATATTAAGGAATTATACCAATATTTAAAAGAATGAGTTATATCTATATTTATTGAGCTGGAGGGTTATCCATGATGTATTATCAAGAAGGTATTTTATTGTATTTTTTAAAGATTTATTTATTTGAAAGGGAGAGAGAGAACAGGGAGAGGGGCAGAGGGAGAGAATCTCAAGCAGACTCTCCACTGCTCCACTGAGTACAGAGCCCAGTGTGGGGCTCAAACCCATGACCCCAAGATCATGGCCTGAGCTGAAAGCAGGAGTTGGATGCCTCACCTACTGAGCCACCCAGGTGCCCCTCAAGCAGGTATTTTAAAAAGCAAGCACTGTGTATAGTATGACCCTAAAGCAAAACCTGCATATGTGCACATGTATTTTTGTTTGTATTTAAAAGCATGGGAAAGAGTGTGAAAAAGTACTATCAAGCTTTTAATAGGATTAGCATAGTGGGGTGAAAATAAATGGGAAGGGATTATACTTTCTTTATGCATTTTTGGAATTTTTCAATTGTTGAAATGAGTTTGTATAACTTTTATTTTTAATTCTCCTCTTCCCACCCCTCTTTCCACCTCAAGCAACAATAGCTCTCATTTATTTCCTTTGATGAACTTTGCCGGTTGTAGAATTTTATATAAATGGAGTCATAACTTTTTGTGTCTGGTTTCTTTCATTGACTATCATGTCTGTGAGACTTGTCCAGGTTGTTGTATATATTCACAGTTCATTCCCTTCTACTGCTAAATCATGTTCCATTCAAATGATGCATTACAACTTGTTTGTCCATATCCTACTGATAGGCACTTGGGTTGTTTCTAGAGTTTGTCTATTGTGAATAAAGCTGCTAAGAACATTCTACATGAGAATTGTAACATAATTTCCATTTCTCTTGGATAATTACCTAGCAGTTGAATTGCTAGGTCAAGGGATAGATACATAAGGATGTATGAACATGTTTTACTTTTGTAATTAAAAAAAAACTAATAAAAAATTTTGCAGAAAAAAGTTGAAAGAAAGAGAATAAATCTGTTTCTTTTTATTTGAAAGTTTATTTAATTATTTGGGAGTGAGCAAGTAAAGAGAGCATAAACCAGGGCAGTAGCAGTCGGGGGTTGGGGGGCAAGTGGAGGAAGCAGAGGGAGAAGCCGACTCCCTGTTGAACAGGCTTGATTCCGGGACCCTGAGATCATGACTTGAGCTGAAGGCAGATGCCTAACCAACTGAGTCACCCAGGTGCCCCAATGATTCTGTATCTTAAAATGATCATAATACTTGCTATCTTTTTTCCACTCCTTCCTCTCCCAGTAGGTGTTTGGGTCTGTCCAGATCTTAGACTTCCCAGGCCAGATCAGTGACCTGCCATCTTCAGGGTGAATCACCAAAGATAGGGAAATTCTAATGTTATATATGCCCAACAGGAACTGTGTTTAGATAGCACTCACCAGAAACCATAAAAACTGCTAATACACAGGAAATCAGCTTTCCTGAGAAAGCTGAGACCCCTCATGAGGTTTCTTTTCTTTAACAAGGTGTCAGCAGAATAGGTATTTAGCACTAAAAAGAAGAAAAAGAAAAAAATATATTCTGAAAATAGTCAAATCGACACATCATGAATGAGAGTAGTAGGGGCGCCTGGGTGGCTCAGTGGGTTAAAGGCTCTGCCTTCAGCTTAGGTCATGACCCCAGGATCCTGGGATCGAGCCTCTCCTGGGACTCTCTGCTCAGCAGGGAGCCTGCTTCCCTTCCTCTCTCTCTCTCTTTGCCTGCCTCCTGCCTACTTGTGACCTCTGTCAAATAAATAAATAAAATCTTTAAAAAAAAAAAAATGAGAGTAGTGAAGTAACCTTACCACATGGAAGGGTTTATAAACAAATTATGAACCAAACTGTAGTAACTTCCAGATTTAAACCAAAAGTCCAAGATGTGATAATAATCCACTCCATATCACAAAGACCTATCCTTGGGAGGTTCTGGCTGGAAAATACGTATATTTTTAAATGTTTGAAAAAAAAAAAAAAGTATTGCCATGCTGCCACTAAATGACTTGAGAGGTACTTGCTGGGCCCATGGCCATCACCACCCTTTTTTCTCAGAACTGGCCTTGAGTTGTAACCCACATGATGGTGACAATTATCAGTCTTCCTCCAGGATAACAGCGGTTTAGACCAGGGATGGGTCTCTGATAGGTTTAGAATCTAAACGCCATGAAAAACCATCAAAGAATTTTGTGCAAATAATAACATGGTCCAATTTATGATGTGAAAAGATCTTGGAGGAACAAATGAGGAGACATTTAGTTCATATGAGAGATGATTGTGGTTGGCATTGCCAGTGGAAAAGAGGAAAGAAGTAAGCTCTAGAGAGCCCCTCAACACCTACAAGCTGGGGAGAGCAACAAAAAATTTCTAATGAGCCTGAAATGTAAGAAAGATAAGAAGACTGTGGGATCTTGAAAGCTGAGAAAGTAGGGAGTTTTGAGAAGGAAGAATTGGTGAATTGTGGCTTGAAAAGAAATAAGAGAGCCTGTTTGGGAAGAAAACAGCCTTCCTGTTAAAAGAGGAGATGAGAAATGGGTTGTAACTGTAGGGGAACGATGTGACAAGAAAGTAACTACAGCATGTTTGTAGCTTCTCACTGCACTTCAAATAAAAATATGAAAGACCAGGTCCTTAACTTGAAATACAGGTCTCCCAGGGACACCTAGAGTAGCCACAGAGGGACTAGGCTACTGCGAGAACCATGCTGCTGAAGCAGGAAGGAAAAGGAAAGAAATATCACGACTGATCGCTTCAGCATTTTCTGATCCACCCTCACAACACTGGTGGAACCCAACCAGAAGCCAGAAGCCAGGAGAATGTAGGTAACAGAGGCCAAGGGGGTAGGTAGGTCTGGAAGCACACAACAAGGCAGAAGAGGATGGAGAATGGATTGAGCAGGCAAAGAAGCAACATGTCCTGGCTCACCTTCCCCCGCACATCTCTGATCATTCTTCCCATCTCTGTCCAGTCTCACTGGGCCTTCTTTCATGTTCTGGAACATACCAAGCTATATCCTACCTTGGGCCTTGGCACAGACTGTTCTTTCTATCTGGATTCCTCCTCCTCTCTCTACCTCATTAACTCAAAATTATCTTGCCACCTTCACCTTAAACGTTACTTTCCCAGGGAGGACTTTCTTGGGAATGAAAAATGAATGATATACCACTGCTACATTGTCTCAGCACCCCGTTCTTTTCCTCCTGTAGCTTTCATTGTAGTTTGAAATGATAGATTTGGGGAAGGTTTATTTGCTCCTCTCTCAGACTGCAAAATTCACAAGAATAGGAATTGTGTCTGTTTTTCACAGGACAATTCTTGGCAATGGGGCAAGTGTCCAAATACAAGTTTATTGAAAGATTTAATTAACCTGTTCTAACACCCTCTGCCACAACACCCATGATCTGTGGATATAAACAATTTTAAAAAGATAATAGATCTTATTCAATGAGT
Source organism: Mustela lutreola (assembly GCF_030435805.1). NCBI lineage: Eukaryota > Metazoa > Chordata > Mammalia > Carnivora > Mustelidae > Mustela > Mustela lutreola. Next base: position 48,784,889 of record NC_081294.1, on the reverse strand, counting down.
CCTTGGTACATGTCAAGCAATTTAATGTGTCATCTCATTCATTCCTCACAACAATGCTATGAGTCAGGGCTCTTATCAGTCTCATTTTCCCAATGAGGGACCCAAAACCTGAGAGGTCAAGTAATTTAGCCAATGTCCCAGAGCTACGTGATGTGAACCAAGACCCTGCTAATGCCACAGCCAGTGCTCTGACCTCTACCCACATTACACTGCCTCCTTAAATATCTTGCTGTGGTTTTTATTTGTTTATATGTTTATCTTCCCTATTAGACTAGCAGGTCTATGGGTAACAGTAGGTTTTAGTCATCTGTTTAACCCCAATGCACACTGCAGGTGTCCAATAAATGTTGAATGCTGACTCTTTCTCACCAAGAAAAGGTGCCTTGTTCTAACAGACCCTCCAAGTTTGTAGCCACATTCGTTTTGCTTATTAAAAAGCCGCGGTCAGGGCTCCTGGATGGCTTAATCAGTTGAGCGTCTGACCCTTGTTTTCAGCTCAGGTCATGGTCTCAGGGCCCTGGGTTGAGCCCCATGTAGGGCTTCACGGTCAGAGTGGAGTTTGCTTGTCCTTCTCCCTCCCATCCTGCCCCTGCCCCTCCCCCTCCTCCTGCTTGTGCTCATATGCATGTGGCCTCTCTCTCCCTCACCTAAATAAATAAACAGATAAATAAATGAATGAATAAAATCTTTAAAAAAAAAAAGAACAGCGGTCTGCCCATCAGACTCCTTTGATGTCTACTGCAGTGAGCTCTTTCTCTAGAGCACAATTCTTCTGATGAACTGATAAAGTTCAAGGACTAGCAGAGCCTCTGTGTGAATTCTGGACACCTGTGGGCTTTCCCAAGACACTTGACCTTATTGAGAAAGACCCTGCCTCAGAAACCTGCCAGCACAGTTTTCTGACATCTGCACCATTCACCCCTGAATGAGACTTGACAATGCAGGATCAGTTCCCACAGTCACAAGCTGCCTCATTGCTTCAATGACTGTACTTTGGCTTCCTGTGCATAGAGTTTTCAGAGAACTAGACACTAGGAGCAGAATATCCATTCTGGGTTCACCTCTGGTCAAGAGACAGAGAAGCCCAGGAGGGAGGGAAATGATTCCAAGAGGACTTCTACCTCCATCTCACCTCCTGCCAGTGCCTTCAAGTTCTCACAGAAGGACTGCAAGTGTGCTAGCCCTTTGGAGCCCCTACCAGGCTTTCTGAGTAGGCTCACCTGAGCCCTGCTGACAGCCTTGAAAGGAGACAAAATTTCAGCCAAGAAGAGGCCAACTGTCAGCGGAACAAAGAGTTAGCAAGGGTGTGCCTTGCTACCAGCTTACCTGTTGCTGCACAATGCAGGAATCTGCTTAACCCCCTCTTTCTTCATTACTTCTTCCTCCTATTATTGCCCATGGTATTTTTTTTCTCTTTTGTGGTTTCCAAACTCAACTTTGTATAATTTAGACCTTAAAAAAAGAGAGAAAAAAGGTGTCAGACCTAGAAAGGATGGGGTGTCATCTAACTTGGGGCATCCCAAACCCTGGAAAAATCATTTAAGAGATTAAAAAAAAAATACAGATTCCTCAGATCAATGGTTATAAATAACTGTTGCTTTTGTCTGCTAAGGCAAGGCTTTCTTGAGATTGTCGTCAGAGCACTCTTTCTTCCCCACTGCATGTGGTTCTCCTAGATCTACCAATTCTGTAATATACTCTCTCTAGAGGATTGGTCCCATGATAGGTATGTGATCCAAACTGGGCCAGAGTCCTTCCCTGTGTTATTAGACTCAATGGATGAAAGACAAAAGTGTATCTTCCCCCTTGGTTGCCTAATTGAAAAAAAATGGAGCCCATTCTCCACAAAGTAGTAGCCCTATTTCCTGCCAACTAGGAGGAACCTATCCGCAATAAAGGAAAATGAGCGTCAGAAATAGAGTTCTGGCGGTACTTGCTAAGTTCCTAAGGCAGTTTATCTGAAACTCCCCAGTTTCCTGTGTCCTTCTTAAGCTAGTTTGGATTTACTGTCCCTTGGGACCAGAAGTATAGAAAATAATACACCAGTGAATCAGGCACTCATAGGTCAGGATGAAAAAAACCCAGAAACTTTTAAATATGTCTGAGAATTTCTGATGGTTGGCTAGGTTTAGGATACTCCGCTAGAATAACACTTCAGTTAATAAGGAAAAAAGCTGAGATCCACAGAAGATAAGTGATTTGATAGCAATAATGAGGTAGAATTTAGTGAGCACTTTCTACATGTAGGATGCAGTGTGAAGTGAGTTATATACATTATTTCATTTATTTCTCAGCAGTTTGCTTTGCGCTTACTACGTCTACTACATCTATTTGTTGTATACTCTGTTGGTTTTATTTACGACTGTATATCCACCACCTAGCACAGTGCCTGGAAAATAGCAGGATCTTGATCATTGAATACATTTTACTGATTAATACAATTCCTAGTAGGACTAGTAGTAGTAATAGTAGTTACAGCAGCACTGCTAACATTTACTGAGTGTTTGTATATGGTACTGTTTTAGATTGTTTTTAAACATTACCTTTATTTAATTGTCTGAAAAGCCCATTATGGTAGGTTTCTATTATTCACAATTATGATGAGAAAATTGATTCACAGAGGTGGCAAATAATTTCCCCATGGTCGCACAGCTAGTGAGTAGCTAAAATAAGATTCAAACCCAGGCAATCTGGCTCCAGAGTCCAGTTCATAATCACTGTGTTATACTGGTGTAATTAACTTATCCAAAATGACCAACCCACTGAAGAGCAGATGGAAAGTTTGAGCCTAGGTTGGTCTGAATCCAGAATCTACTCTTTCTAACCACTACTTTATACTTCCTCTCTGTGGTTAATCATCTGGCATTCAGCGCAGTCCATAGAAACGGTGCCCCTAGGGTTGTGCAATATATAATCTGCATGGCTCTTGCAGCAACTCTTACAATATGATTAGAAACCGAGTATGTCAACTTCTAGAGAGGAACAGTCAGTGTGATCAGAAACAGGACTCACTGGGCCAAATACTGAAACTAAGGTAGAACTGTTTGCCCGTCCTGTCAATTTAGTTACTGCAGGAAGCAGAACCAAGATGGAATTAAATGTATAAGAGATCAACTGGGGGAAACACCTACAAAGAATAAAGGGAAGAGGGAATAAAAGTAGGTGGGGACAGCCTCAGACTCCAAGAAGTTCTGACACAGGTTAAGAGAGAGAGAGAGAATGAAGGAAGGTTGAGTAGGAAGACCCCGATTGCAAGAAAACTCAGAGGAATACTGAGCGAGGCTGATGGAGAGCCCAGGGCAATGCTTGCCCAGTACAGAAGTTTTGCACTGGGGAGAAATGGCCTGGCTCCAATGTGCTCACTCATTGACTGGGAGTAACCCAGTGGGAGCGCAGCCTGGATGTCAGTGTTGTGGTTGATCCCTAAGGAGTGGCTCCTGGAAGCTGTCAGCCATCCACATTCCTTGCAACTGGTTCTCTTAAAGAGAGATTTGGGCTGTGCCTTCCCATGGTTGCCGCACCTGTGTACCAAGAATTAAATCCTCAGAAGGAAACACCAGGGAGCCAACCATGCAAGACATGGAGGCAGCATCTACAACAGCGCCTCACACATCTGAGGACATCCGCTTTCAAACCTTGCGTTGATTTGGCCTTACTCAAAGTGTCAGCTCATTTAGTGAAAAATGTGTTTTCCTGAAGAGGGGTGAGTGGGACATTTTCTCATTTATTTTTCTACGATGGACACATTTAAATTGCCACAAAGAAGTTACTATGGAAACTGCTCCCAAACTTGCAAGATAAAAGGTAAAAACAGAACACTTTGTTGACATGCAAATGGTTAGTCTTTGGAGACCACTTTTTAACAGACTCTCTTTGTCTGGTTCTTCTGAGTCCATTAGCGATTCCCTGGAATCAAAGGTAGACAGGCAGGTTTTTTGGCATTACATTCTAGAAGGCCCCAGCATGACAACTCGGGAATAAGTCTAGACACTTTCAAACTTGGTGCTGAAACAAGCAAAGTAGACAGGGACATTGTAATCTCTAGGTAATTCTGGTGATGCTGACTGTGAATTGCTATGAATCTGCAAACAGGCCCAGGGCAAGGAAGGTGGTTATTTTTACACCAGGCGCATTCTGCTGGTGTACCCTGGACCTGCTTGTTTGAAAGTTAACTTGCTGAGCTATTATTTATGCAAGGTAGTTTCTCTTTCTTATCTCCTCTGGCCATATTCCATCCTTTGAATCTTGGGCTGGACAGTCCTTTCTACAGGAAACAACCTTCTCATTTGAAAGCCCCGTTTCTCTACCTATCTCTTCTCATCTTTCCCTGCCTCTCCCCACCCACCAATCAAATACATTTCAAGTCTGCCCCGGCACTCCTATCTTGGCAAAGCTTTGAGATAGCTTTGTCCCAATTTCTGCTTTTTTTTTTTTTCCCTGTCTGGCAATTCTTTCAACTTGCTCCTTTCAGGCCTCAATCCCAAAGCTGCATTGAAACCCTTTCGAAAATGCTTCCAATAATTATATGGATGCAATGTGAAGAGGGGACTTGACCTGAGCAACTAGGGGGTCAGAAGTTCCGGGTTCTTGATTTAGGATCATTGTTAACAGGCGTCACAACTGGCAGCAATTAATCTCACTTCTCCCTTGTGAATCAGTCTTCCTCTGTTCCTTCCACCAGATACTCTTTTCTTGCAGATCTTTTTTATGGCTAGCTCCTTTTCATCATTCAAGTTTTAGCGTAAATACAGTGTCCTCAAAGAGGCCCTAAACACTCCCTAACATTATTTTCCTCTAACATCATTCTCTGTAACATTATCTCCTGTTTTCTTCAACCACTATCTATCTGCAATGATCTTAAATGTCTCTTTAATTATTATATTTGCTCTAAAGACCTTTAAGATCCTAGAGAGCCTAGGTTGTAACAATCTTGTTCCCAGCTGTATTCCTTACTCCGAGCACACTGAAAATTCTCAATAAATATTTATAAAATGAAAAGCACTGTAAAATTTAAGCAGTTTGGATCAAATGAATTTTAAGGTTTCTTGCAGCTTTAACATGAACATTGTTAAAAATGAATAAGTGAAAAATGAAGTGACAGCAGCCACTACAATAAAACACTGAATGCAGCGTGTCTATACCTATGCTTAAGAATATAAACCTGCCAAGTTCTTGGTCATGTCCTAGTGATGTCTTTCTAGTTTTTTATAGAGTGTGAACTGAGTTTCTGAGCTTCAAGATGAAGTATCTACGGAGTATATTAGATAGCTGCCTGAATATAAAACCACTGTATCATAGAATTAAAGGGGAGTAAGTTTTAGAATACAGTCTCTTCAATTTACAGGTGTGGAAATTCAGGCCCTAAGAAGGAGGTATCCTGGAACCAAATACAGTGATGCTTCTGTCATTGTGGAAAACAAATACATATGGCAACAACATTTCTGTATAATCATTATTAATAACACAGCAATACTTTATATTTCTTAATTTTTTCTGGACTGTTCCCATGTTATTTATTCTGTACTTTCTCAGGTAATATTTTAACAAGACTTATTTCACAAGAAAATCCTTTCATTTTGAAGGCTCAAAATTATAGCACGCTGTGGACTGTTTCTGGGGAGAAGCAATGGTTTACGTTTGAAAAGTTTGAATGCAGCTAGATCCTATGTTAATGCTTCTGACACTTGAGCACGGAGGATTCGTTAAAACACATTTAACTGGGCCCCATCATCCAGAGTTTCTGGTTTCGGAGATCAGAGGCATGGGGAAGCGTGCGTAGGACTGGGAAAGTCTGACAAATATAGTACCAAACTTACCACACTAACATTCTCAGCTTAACCGGTCCGCTATGTCCGCAGAGAACTACAAGTCCCGGCGTACCCCGCGCACAGCGGGCGGAAAGTCGGGCACTTCCGCTCCACGCAGCGCCTCTGCCCCCGCGTCTCGACGTGTCACCGGCGGCGCCGCGGCTGTGGCAAGGGAAGGACCTAACTGGGGGAGTTCGAGGCGGCGGGCGGCGGCAGCGACCCCGGCCTGGATCTGCCCCGGCGCGGAAGTGTCCCGGGGTCCGTGGGGAGTAGGGGAGGGAGGCGGCGGCTCGGCCCGCACGGGGCACAATGTTGAACATGTGGAAGGTGCGGGAGCTGGTGGACAAAGCGTGAGTATCGGGGGTCAGTTGTGGCCGAGGCCCACGCAGGGGAGGGGAGGAAGGGGGAAGGGGAGCTGGCCCCGCGCCCGGGGCCTCCCGCGTCACGCCCCCCGGCTCGGCCAGCCCCATCATGGCGGCGGCCGGCTCTTACCCTGGCCCAGAGCTCGTCCAGACCGGCGAGACTGAGAAGGGACCCTTCCTGGTTTCAGAACATCCCGTTAGCCCCTTCCTCTCCTGTGCAGGCCTTCCTCATCTTGCCCCTACCTCCATCCCACTAGGCACAGACCATTTGGTCAGGGGAGGGGGCGGGGTTGTCTAGAGCTGGGTCGCTGCCCTGACCGAAGGACAGTCTTTGGCCCCAGGCTTTGGGCTTTGCTTCCAGGGTAGCAGCGAAGGTTTGGGGGTGAGGGACGCAATGCACTGACGCTCTGTGTTCCTTAGGGTGTGGTGCGGAGACCTCGGGCCCCGTCAGATTGTGTACTTTACCTTCTGGGTTTCTTTTAATTCTAATAACCTGAAGAGTTGGAGTGGGTGATAGGTGTAACAAGTGGCGGTTGTGGTCAGACCGAAGTTACTCAAGAGGAGATTCATCCTTTGCTTTCCTAACGCTAGTGAAAGTAGATCACCATGTAACTTATTGTGATTCTTCTTTCCTCTGTTTCTTTTCCACTACACTTCATTTTTGGAGGGCCAGTTGTTCCATTTGGGGCAATTAACAAGTCATTAAGACATTTCCCTTAAAGAAAGAAACAGCCCAGGTTTATATCCTGTTGATCTGCTGTTAACGTCCCTCACAGGTAAAATGACTAATAATGTGGATGATTTCCTTTACACTTAACACTTAAGTGATAACTTCAGTGTCTCACTACACTAAGAAAACCTTACTTAACGGACATAACAATGGTTAAGTAAGTTCTTCTAGGCCAGCAGGAAATAAAGTTTAAGATTTTAACTGGGTCTCTTCCTTTTGGGTTCTAGTGCTTGCGCAATATGTGTGGTGATAAAAAACGTTTTGTGGTACCAGCCCAACCTAAAATCAGGAAGTGTAAATGGCAAACTATTGAGTCTTTCTTGACACCAAAAACAACAAAACAAAGGCAAAAAACAAAAAACCACCATTCATAGTGGTATGGATAATGCATCGGATAGAACTTAGGGTTTGACCACATTTTCAGATTTTCTGAGCTACCAAGGCAATAGAGCACCTAAAAAAACCCCATAGGTTTCAGAATCTGAAGAGCTTTGTAACCTTGGCAAGTTACTTAATCTTTAAGTGCCCTAGTTTTCTTAGGTGCAGTGTGTAAATAATAATAGATACCTACCTTACAGTGTTGTAAGGATTAAGGGCTAAAGGCTTTACATATAAAACCCCTAACACAATATGTTTAGATCGGTATACTTTTGATAACTGTAACAGATGTTCTGCATTGAGAGTGAGATAAACATTAGAAGAGAAGCACCATGTTTGAAGAGTGATTTGCTTTAATAATTTTCCTTTATCAGCTATTCATTTGATGGGTAAGCCCTCAGACATTTATATTGGGCTTATTTTGCTATTTATACAGCCTTTGCTTTCTAAAGATAAAATCATTGTTCTTTTCTAGATCCAGGTTCATTAGTTGTTCTTTAATTTTTTTCCCCTGTGGATGCCATGTATGCTCTGCAGGATCATTGGTTGGTTTTTGTTTTGTTTTGTTTTTTGGGTTTTTTTTTTAATATACGATACAAGGACTTAGATACCAGCTTAAATCGTTTTTAAAAGTCTAAAAGTCTCTACAAAACTAGCTATTTCTAAGTCAGAGAACAGAAGAGGAAACCATTAAGAAACACCTTGTTATCTTGGAGGACTAAGTTTGTGGTACTCACAAATTTGCAGAGACTATATACATTTTTCAGGGGAAAGAAATCAAGACAATGTTCCTGCTCTTGTACAGTTCATATTGTTTTGTCTTTATCACCTATGTTACTAATCTTCAAGTGTTCAGGTTAAATTTGCCACGGAAGTAGTTATCAAGTTGTAATGGAACAACTGTTCTTAAAAAAGAACTCTGTCTTCCTTTTTACTACCCACTTTAGAATGGAGACTTGAACCAAGTTATTCAAGAACATGTAAGAATGTTGCACCAAGGACTTTTTAAAGCTTTTGTGGGTGTCTGACACATGATACTAAGATGTGAGGTTATTTTACTGATGAATACTCAGGATTTAATTTTCATCTTTCACTGGCAGAAGAGAAGAAAATCTTCCCTCAAAATGTAAGAACCAGTACCTCTGTTACTGTGTTCAGTTAGACTCTTCACCTTAAAATGCCATGGTGGAGGAGAAATGGATCCATAGAATGGCTACTTTGATTATTAGGGGGATAAGGTATTGAGGGAACTTGACATAAAGAAACAACGGAGTGATTAAGGATTACTCAGTGAGTTTGGATTACGGGCACTAGTTGGAGACCTGGGTTCAGATTCTGATACTGCCTTTTAAGCTAGCCATATGTCTAATTTTAGAGAGAATCACATAGATCTCCAGATTATAGATTCCTTATCTGTAAAATGAGGGGACTAGGGTAGAGAAAGACTTTACAACTTCACTGGCTCTTTGGAGACATGAATTTCCATCAGTGGGAAAGAAATGAAAGTAGTATTTCATAATAGCAGATAAATTTTGGAAAGTCATTATCCTCCAGAGATATTTTGGGCTGAAAAGGGAATTTTTTTTAAGTGGTAATCAATATATGTTATATGTAAATGCTTTATGCAGTAAATAAGTGCAACCCATGACTCAGGAGAACAAGGACTTTCATTTAGCATATATCCCTAACCAGTGAGGTTTACTTCAGAAAGAAAAATGTACTTTTTCAGAATAAGTTCCCTGGAGCTACAGTTAGATCAAGTATGGTGGCAGTTCTGAAGCATAATGATATATTTCAAATACTGGCTTTTGAGAGCTTGAAGACCTGGAGGGTGAGGAGATACTCTCCACAATTCTTGCACCTCCTGGCAGTATTAAATGGCTTGTCTTGCAGAACACTGAAGAAAAGCAGATAAAGTCATAGGCCAGCCAGAGCTTGGAGGAAAAATTCCTCCCACTTGTACTCAAGTTGCATAAAAGGCAGCGTTGGCAGGAAAGGATAAGTGGCACCACTCTTACTGACTAGGATTAGCTTGACCACTGTTGTGTGACCTGCCTTCTTGTAATGAAATTGGATAACTTTTATATTTCGTCATCCTACATGGTATAGATTGAAAGGTGCTGCAATTCTCTATTTTTTCTCCAAATTTTGGAAATACAGTGAACGTGACCTGATAGTAGTAGATCACAACTGCTGCTTATTATTCAGACGCGGCTAATTCTTATCTTTCATCTCCGGGAGTAATATTAATGGTAAATCTATTTCATTAGTGGTCCTTGCTCTTTTTTTTTCTTTTTTAAAATATTTTATTTACTTATTTGACAGAGAGAGACACAGTGAGAGAGGGATCACAAGCAGGGGAAGTGGGAGAGGGAGAAACAGTCTCTGATCCCGGGACCACGACACAAGCAGAAGGCAGACACCCAATGACTGAGCCACCCAGGCGCTCCAGTGGTTCTTTCTCTTTTTATGATAGTGATTTCCAGGCGTGGGCTAACTCCTATAGAAAGGCAGCTGTTATAGATAGTCCATTTTAAGTTATCTTCCTAAGCATCGCTTGCATTTTCCCCCAAAGGCTGATTTTTGTTGGTGTTACCTGCATGTTTAGCTCATGTAATCGAGCGACAGAAACTGCTGTTCTAGTCTACAACCCGGAGGGAGAACTTTTGGCTTTTATAGAAAATAGTTTCATTCGGTTATTTCAACAGATAATACATTTATTATTTTTTTGGAGTAGTACTGTACTTTCTGAACTTGAAAAGTATAATACCTGCCTTCAAGAAACTTGACATTGGGGCCCCTATGTGGCTCAGTCATTAAGCTTCTGCCTTCTGTTCATGATCCTGGGAGCAGAGTCCCCCATCAGGTTTCTTGCTCAGTGGGAAGCCTGCTTCCCTCTCCCACTCACTCTGCTTGTATTCCCCTTTTTGTCTGTATGTGTCTCCCTCTCTCTGTCAAATAAATAAATAAAACCTTAAAAAGAAAAAAAAAAGAAAGAAAAAAGAAACTTGACATTATATGATAGGCTACAACTTGAACTTATCAGTTTTGCCTTTTAGTCCGCACATGGTTTCCCCTTTATTTCCCTATCATCTTACCAGTAAATCTCTCTTCCGTGTGTGTCTTAGAATTTGAAAGCCAACATGACTGTCTGCTTTTTATTATTCCCATATCAAATTTTGGGGAACCAATTACAGATAATTGTTACTGCTGAAATAATTATCCTCCTTCTCCTCTAGTAAGTGGTTATAAGAAGATATTAAGAATTTAATTCCAAAGAACGAAGGGTTTAATTTATCTTCTGCCAGCATTTCTTTAGTTTAAATTAGCCTATTTAGTACTAGTGTCAAAATGCTTTTAAAAATCACTTAGTTGCCTCTTGTGTTTTTCTGTGCCATGTGTGTTAGTTTGCAAGTAGTTTTTCATCTGCTTACTGATATATCCACTAAAAGTACTTGGCTTTTTTTTTTTTTTTTTTTTTAATTTTAAATTACACTTACTAGTACTCCTGGTTTTTACAGTATGACTCCACAGTTGAACCTTTTTTTCTATGCTCTTGTATTGTTTTCTTATTTATTTCTAATGTTTACTTATATTTCTTTTAAGAAAAAAGAGTATAGGCAGTTTAACGTTTTAATCTTGAAGAAATTTTACTGTTTTATCTTTCATATTAGGATATATTTAGCTTTTAGAAAGTTCTTTTTTTTTTTTTTTTTTTTTTTTTTTTAGTATTTGTCATAGCTCTTAGATACAATGAGTTAACTCCTTTTAGCCTCAGCTGACATTACTTAACATTCTAGAACAACATATTTAACTGTTTATTCCTTTATGCTTTTTTAAGGTGTCATTTCATAAGTTTTCCTTGTTCAGTTGACTTGTGTGTGTTTGTCCATCCACCTGTTTTTATAGTAATTTGCTAGCAAGACACCTTATCCTACTACACCTCCAGGCAATATGGATCTGTGAAGCAGTTTGATTTAGAGATCAGAACTTGACTAAAATCTGGGTCCACTACTAAGAAGCAGTGGTCTTTTTTTTTTTTTTTTTTTAGAAGTAGTGGTCTTGGGCATTGAAACAATATCTCTACATTTTTCTGTCTAGGAAGTGGAGATACTTTTTTTTACAGGGTTCTTGTGAGGATTAAATTCATGTGATACACTTAGCATATTATCTGACATAAACTCTTGAAATGCCTATTGTTATTATGTAATACAAAAAGTAATTTGTAACATACAAAAAATTCAAAAGAATAAGTGTTTAAAAAAATAAAGAAAATATTGTTGTCAGACTACATTATTTACAAGTATGTAAGAACTGTGTTTTAATCCTGAATCATTATTTTCAGGGGCACTCTTTCATAAAGCTCTTCATCTGAATGGACAGCTTAACCTACATAAAGGAAAGCTCACTAAATATCTCTACTACCTGTGCTGTGTGTTGTTTTCACCAAGTTATAAAATCTTTTACTTTAATATTGTAAAGCATATTACAGAAGTAGTTCTTTAAAAAGACATGTTGAGGAATAGAGTCTTTGGGAAGACATATTGCAGTTTTCATCTGCTAATTTTTGTTCAGTTTGTTTTGTATTTTTTTCAAGATTTCAAAGATAGGGCTAATGTAGACTTTCCTCCTAAGATGTAAAAAGATTTATTTTTTGAAGGCAAATTGAAGTTGATGGTTTATTCTTAAGAAACTGAACAGTATCAAGAAAAAGAAATCTCTGGGGTGCCTAGGTGGCTTGGTGGGCAAAAGCCTCTGCCTTCGGCTCAGGTCATGATCCCAGGGGTCCTGGGAGGAGCCCCACATTGGGCTCTCTGCTTGGCCAGGAGCCTGCTTCTCCTCTCTGTCTGCCTGCCTCTCTGCCTACTTGTGATCTCTGTCTGTCAAATAAATAAATCTTTAAAAAAAAAATCTTAAAAAAAAAGAAATCTCTAAAATATATCATATTTGTAACCTCTGACAATAGATGAGCAATATATACAAGTAAAGAACATCGCAGAAGGAGTTTTCCAATTATTCAGTCCATTCTCCCAAGTTGGCAAGAATTTTTTTTTGGCTTACCAGAGCTCTTCAGCCTGAAAATTAAATACAGGTAAAAGAACATAATGTACTCCCACGTTGGAAACAGTTTATAGCTGTTTGTGACTTGTGGATAGATTCAACTAATGAACTATTAGATATGAATAATTTTGTTTATTTGCAACCATAGGCATGTTTTGTACTTAAGGAAAGTAGTTTGCTAATAAGAATGTCTTTTGACATGTGATTTTGTTAAGTTTCTAAATTCTTAGGGGAGTAGGTTCTATATAATTCAAATGTAAATAATTTTAACTTACACCTGCATTCACCACTACATGGCAGATGTGTATGCATGCTTTTGAAATGTTTCACTCAAAAATTCTCACCTAGGTGTGCTTGGGTGACTCAGTGGGGTTAAGCATCTGCTTTCAGTTCAGGTCTTGATACCAGGGTCCTTGTATCAAGCCCTGCATTGTCCTCCCTGTTCAATGGGGCATCTTCTGCTCCCTCTCCCTCTGCCCTCCCCTGGCTTATGTGTTCTCTCTCTCTCTCTTTCTGTCAAATGGATAAAAATTTTTAAAAAAATTCTCATCTAGATCTAGCCTTAAATTTTTTAAATAGAAAAACCACCTGCTTTGAATATTCAATTTCTTGTTTCTTGCCATTTGTTTTCATGTATTTTTAGGAAATCATTAAAGAACAGTGCAAATAAATATGATGAGGGTTTTTTCCTATTGATTTTTCTCATATTCATTCTTCAGCTTAAGGTTGTCTGATTAAAACTGTTTTTGTAATTAACCCTTAATAGTTAAAGAATACCCTTGGTTTAATGTGTTTGGCTTGTATTTATAAGTTTGGCATTAAATGAAGTGTCGCTTATTTCTCATGAAGCCAAATGAAAATTTTAATTTTAATCCTATAACCTGCTTTTCACATAGCACTAGTGATTCTTTAAAAATACTGTATCGGATCTGCCTCAGAGCCTTTGTCACTCCTCACTGCCTCTAGCCTGTACTTGATTTGTCTCTCTACTGCCCCCTGTGACCTCATCTACCACTCTGATTCTCTGTTTACTCCCCATATAAAATAGCATGCATTCACCTGCATCACTCCTTTCCCCTCTTACTGCCTTTATTTACAGCTGCTGCCTCAGGGATTAAACTCCTTAAAGGGAGGGACTTTGTTTTGTTTACTCCTGTATTACTGACTCTTAGAACAGCATATTATATATAGTAGGTGCTCAATGAATATTTTTGAATATCTTAAATTTGATAAGCTGATTTATATTACTGAGGAAATCTTCCAAGTCCATATATTTTTAATAAAAGCTAGTAGTTATTTAACATTTGCCATATGCTAAGAACAATTGTGACAACATTATTATCGTCTTCAATGTATTGATGAGGAAATGGGCCGCAGAGATGTCCAGGCACTTGCCCAGAGTAACACATCTAGAAAATAAGAGTCTAGATTTAAATCTAGATGACAGCTGTAAGGACATATATTTAACAGTTTTTGCTACTTTTACAGGACATTAAACAAAGAATGCCTTATTTTACTATAATAAGGGTGAGTTACTAGTGTATACCTTACACTAATTAAAAATTAATTAGAAAGAAATTTATAATTCTTAAGTTCCTGAACCAAATTCAGTGAGTTTTTTCCCCCCTGTATGTACCTATTATAAAAGAAAAACTTTCTGGACTCTTGCAGAACTTTGAATAATGTCTGTAACTTGGATGCCCTTTAACAGAAGGAAAGCAAACAGATGTTTGTGTATGTGCAAAAGAAAATCTTGGGTTTTGTAGTGAAGGTGCTCACTACTTAATCTTAGAAAGTATAACAGTTATGAGCTATAGTATGTGCTTCAGAATTAGTAGTCTTTTTTTTTTTTTTAAAGATTTTATTTATTTATCAGAGAGAGAGGGGGGCAGAGAGCAAGCACAGGCAGACAGAATGGCAGGCAGAGGCAGAGGGAGAAGCAGGCTCCCTGCCGAGCAAGGAGCCAGATGTGGGACTCGATCCCAGGACGCTGGGATCATGACCCCAGCCGAAGGCAGCTGCTTAACCAACTGAGCCACTCAGGCGTCCCAGAATTAGTAGTCTTATAGCCAGTTTCCACAACTTTAAAGTTTCATATAATCCTTTGATCTTTAGATTGTGGTCTTTGCTGTGCATGTACTACTATGTTGTATGAATCTGATTTATGCGCAACTTTTCCCAATTTTTCTTCAGATTGAGAATATATTCCAGAGTCCATTATATACTTACCTAAGTACTATGTTTTTGGTATAGGTTATAAATATTTAAATGTTATGCAGTAACTGAAAATCATTACTAATCATGGCCATTCATTAAAAAGGTCCTTCACTGAGTATTCAGTAAACATCTTCCATGAGCCCTATGGAGTATTATAAGATGAGAGAGACCTTAAGGTTCCAGTAGCAGCATTTGATTCTGTCAAGCAGATGTACCTGAAAAGCACATGAAAAAGAAATAGAGAATAATACAAGATGGTATGATACCTGAATTTGGGGTATAGGAGTGTAAATACTGTTGAAATTCAGAGAATAAAAAGAACAAGATAGCAAAAGCTTCATGTAAGAGATACATCCTGCGATACTTTTTCTTTTTTACGTGTATTTGCCTGAAAGGAAGATGAGGCTGAATAAGGTATCAAACATGAAGTGCAAAATCTGAAACCATTCAAATAACAATGTAGAGTCACTGATAAGAACCTGCTCCCAAATGGTTCCAAACATAGGATAACATCAGTGAATACTTTCTGAGATGATGCTCCATCACAAAAGGAAGAGCCCTTCCTACTCCAATCAGATCGTACAAAGTAAATAATTTTGAAGTATAGATATTTGGATTTTTTTAATGGCTTCAGGGGAGCTAAATTATAGAGGATTAAATTTTGGTGGCGGGGTTCTGGAAGTAATTTTCTGTATGTCAGAAAAGTTGAACCTAGTTTTTAGGATTTGGATATACATTTATATGGATAAATCTGAGTTCAATCAATCAAGGGTAAAAAACGAAAAACTCAATTTAAACAAAATATCAAATACTCGACTTCAGATAGAGGTAGTTTTACAAGCATCACTATTGAAGTAGGTACAGGATTTCTCATTTTAGCTTTGTTGATAAGATTTTAGTTACAGGGGCTCCTGGGTGGCCCAGTTGTTAAGCTTCAGCCTTCTGCTCAGGTCATGATCCCAGGCTTCCTTCTCAGGGGAGGTGTACTGCTCTCTCTCCCACTCCCCCTGCTTGTGTTCCCTCTTGCACTGCATCTCTGTCAAATAAATAAATAAATAATCGATCTTTTTTTTTTTAAGGGGGGGGTTAGTTACATACTTTGGTTAGTGCTTGATATTTATCAGTGTTTCTTTCTTTTTTTTTTTTTTTTAAGATTTTATTTATTTATTTGACAGACAGAGATCACAAGGAGACAGAGAGACAGGGAGAGAGAGAGGAGGAAGCAGGCTCCCTGCTGAGCAGAGAGCCCGGCGGGGGCTCGATCCCAGGACCCTGGGATCATGACCTGAGCCGAAGGCAGAGGCTTTAACCCACTGAGCCACCCAGGCGCCCCTTTATCAGTGTTTCTGAACTTAATCAGGTAGAAGTGAAAATAATCAGTCATGTGATCACACTGTACAATATCGTACAATGTCAGGCATTTGTGTCTACAATGATGTAATTTTCATGTCCCAGTGCAGAATTTTGCATCAATTTATCATTCCCTTAGAATAGTATAAAGCTATTTTTTTTTAAGGGTAACTAATTTCAGAACTTCCTTTTAGATTTTTTTCATGAAGGAATCAGGTAGTACATTTACTAAAATTACATATTCAGAAAGATAATGGTCATGAGTATGCCCAAGCTGAGCAGATTCCTTTGGATTTCAGTTTTATTATTAAATGAGTGGTGGTAGGCCACCTGAGAATGAACCTGGTCTTTGAGCTCTGTGCTCAGCAGGGAGTCTGCTTAAGATTCTCTCTTTCTCTCAAATAAAATCTTTAAATGAGCCGTGGAATGGGGTAATTAGAAGAGAGACCTGATAAATTAAGAGATTTTGTCCAATTTTCCTGTATAAAATGGGATAAGTTCTAACTTCCAGGACTGTTAAAAGAATTTATTGAGTTACTGTATTATGGAAATGTTATCACTGTGTTCTCAATGAATTCTTCAGTGTTTTTCTTTTGTTTATTTAGTTTCCTCATTGGGAGACTGCTTTAAAAACAATAACCCAGGATTAAAAGAGATGAACAAAGACTGTTATTCCTTAGATTAGTTCTAATTAAAAGAAATTTAAAAGTTGGCAGAAATTTTTAAATAAACTGTTAAATGTTAAACCCCCTTACCAGTAAAATTTTTACTATTAAAATTATTATAGTGGCTATTTTATCCATACCTGTATAAACTAGAATTGGGATCTAGAACACAAAATTAACACTACACTTACTTTTTAATACCTTGGATATTTGATCTGTTTGTGAAGCCATTTTAACACATAATACCTCTTAAGAAGAACATCACAGTTTTTTCTTTATAAAAGAAAAATTTGATTTCTTGACAAATCTGTGCAAGAGGCATTAAACAACTGCCATCAGTAGCGAAAGATTGTCTAAAGCTGCTTTAAGAACAGAGTAGGAGTGGTTTTGGTTGTTGAATAGGAATAATATTCCATACTTTTAAAAAAACGGGACTTGAGAGGGTAGGCTTTTAAAATTTATTACCTTGGAAGCTTAGACTTCTAAAATTTATTAGAAATTGCACTTGAAGAACTTGAACTTGAATTGATAATGTCTACCACAGGATATACAGTTGAATTTGTAATGACTGGTATTTCCAAAACAACTTTCAAATAAATATCTTATGCTAAATATTTTACTAAGTTTTTCTAGCAAGTGGGAATGGGTGTCCTGGTTATTTAGAGTCATAAATATTCTGTCACTGTTGTATCTAAATACAACATTTTGCTAGCTTTTATTGTCATTAAATATGGTAATAGGTTACTGTGTTACATGGAAACTTTAGAACTAGAACGGCCCTAAGAGCTTAATTAAGGGTGTTTTTTGCCTATTTATTAGTTGAGGAAAATGGTTAACCATTAGGATTTTTCAGTTGTGTAAGTATTTAAGATTGCTTGACATGCTAACATGCTTTAGAAAAGGAGATGTGGTGTTTGCTGTACTAAAAGGTTAAAATATGCATACTTTATATTACTAATTAATTGTTCCTTTTACTATAAGTTAAATATAAAATGACATTAATTATAAAATTTAGGTTAGCCTAAATTTCATTATGTTTTAACTCTGATAAACTTTAACATTTAAACTTTTGCATTCTGTATCTGAAAGCATAATGTTCATTCTGCATCTAGATTCTTAAGTGCATTAATAGAATAATGATTGCACTTGAAAAAGCTAGTCATTGCCTAGTTCAAAACTGAAATAAATGTTCTCCAAATTGTAGAATCAAGAAAATGATAGCTCAAAATGAAAAGGTAATAAACCTAACCATTTTCATGGAGTTTGACTTTTGTTCCAAGTTATGTATATTACCTAGAGAGACAAATTTAAAAAAAAAAAAACACTGAGGTAAGAATCACATAGCATTAACCATTTTAAAGTGCTGAATTCAGTGGCATTTAATACATTTACAATATTATGCAGTTAGGCAAAGTTTTAAATAATGTTTTATTCTGAAATTAAAGTTCTAGGAATAGTAAAGGAAACACCTGTAATCCTTTATCCTAATTCACCGATTTTTAAGATTTTTGCCGTATTTGCTTTACATTCTCTTCTTCCTCTTCCACTTCGTCTACACACACACACACACACACACACACACACATGTACATTTCTGATACATTTTTTAAAGTAGGTTACATACCACCTTTGCCTCAGAACTTCAGTGTGCCTTTCCTAAGAACAGAGATGATTATTCTATATAACCATAATATGGGTATCAGATTCAAGAAATTTAACATTGAAAGAATAATTTTCTCTCTCTGTAGCCTGTATTACAGTTGTGTTAAGTCATCTCATTCCAGTGCAGGATTCTGTCCAGGATCATGTATTTGTCATGACTCTTTAGTCTCCTTTAATGAGGAGTTCCTTAACTTTTCTTTGCCTCTCATAACATTGGCATTTTTGAAGATTATAAGCCAGTTATTTTATTTCTGTACTTAAGGTTATTCCTCAATTTAAGGTTAGCTGATGTTGTATGTATTCTGAGCTGGGATAGTACATTAATAGCATGTCCTTTTCAGGAGGTACACAAGGTCTGTATGCTCTGTTAATTTTGAGCACTAAGTCAAGGTGTTGTCTGGTTTCTTCACTGTGTAGTTAACTGTTCTCATCGTAATAAGAAATAAGCAGTCTGTGGGGAGATAGTTTAAGATCTCTTCTCATCAAACTCCCGCCTAGATTTAGCATCTGCTGATGCTTCTTGCTTTAACTGGTGTTCATTGTGATGGTTACAGTTGGTGACTCACCCTCTTCTATTACCTTCCCCCACACTCTGTCCTTGTATGTATTTATCAGTGTACCATACAGAAGAGCTTTCATTACTCCCCCTCCTTCCCTACATCCCTCCCTTATCATTTTATTCAGTGGGTTGTAATCCCTTGTCATTTTATTCAATGGGTTGTAATCCATACTGTCTTTATTTATTTCAGCATTCAAGTTGTCACAGTTTTGGCCAGTGGGAGCTTTGTAAAGCAGGCCTTTGTCTTTTTAGTGTGTGTTTTGTTTGGTTTTATTTTCATTTTGTTTTTTGGGCACTTTCTTACTTTCTGGATAAGATGTTTCAAACTTATCCTGTACTTTTACTACTTCAGCCCTGAAGTCAGTCATTTCTCCAAGGACCCCCTGGTCTTGGTTACTTTTAGTGCTGAGGCAGATTTTTTTTCTTTTTAAAAGATTTTATTTATTTATTTGACAGAGAT
Source organism: Mustela lutreola (assembly GCF_030435805.1). Lineage (NCBI taxonomy): Eukaryota > Metazoa > Chordata > Mammalia > Carnivora > Mustelidae > Mustela > Mustela lutreola. The sequence continues at coordinate 48,765,638 of NC_081294.1, read as the reverse complement.
TAGAAGTAGGCAGAGAGGCAGGCAGAGAGAGAGGGGGAAACAGGCTCTCTGCTGAGCAGAAAGCCAGATGCGGGGCTGGATCCTGGGACCCTGGGATCATGACCTGAGCCGAAGGCAGAGGCTTAACCCACTGAGGCAGATTTTATTTATTTATTTATTTGTTTGTTTATTTTGAGGCAGATTTTTAAAATACAGATGACAGGGTAGATTATATATAGAGAGATATTTGTCACAATTAAGATGTTAGAATTTCTTAGTATGTAGAAACACCTAGAGTAAGTACAAAGAGTTGGCATGTGGGAGAAGTAACAGTGGTGATTTTCTTCTGGATAATTAAGGTTTTGTTTTCATATTTTTAAACTTTAAGAGAATAAGCTATGTGAAGCCTGCTCCATTGCTAGTCTCTTCCTACTTTTTCCACTTCTAGCATTGTAATTTGCTTTCTACAAATCAGTTTAGTATAAAAAAACAATCAAAACACATGCTTTACAAGTATATGTATTGTAGATAATATAATTATGTCAATAAAATGCTTCTATAAAATGTATTCTTCCAGTGGTATTTCCTGTTACAGCCACCTACCTATAATTCATATACTTCTGTCATAATATAACTCTTGTTCAGTTTTTGAATTGTTTATGCTAGCAACTGATTACTGAGTAATTTAAGTATCAATTATGACAGCACTATTCTAATTAGAACGCTGGATGCTGACACTTCATTTAGCAAACAAGTGTAGAAATATCTATGGGACTTTTGTAGAATTAAGTATTGAGGATTAATTTTATATAGGTAGTCTTTTGATATATATGTTAAGTTTAGATTTATGCTTACTTTATCTGTAAACCAAATACATAATTCATTTGGAATATGAACTCCTTTTGACTTAAATTGGGAAAAATTGGTTATATGTTGAGAGTGGCATTTTTCCAACAGTTAAAAAAAAAAAAGTCATGTGTGTATATTAAAAAGCAGCGAAATTACACAATTTTAAATAAAACAGGGCCCTTGGGTGGCTCAGTAGTTAAGTGTCTACCTTCAGCTCAGATCATGGTCCCAAGGTCCTGGGAACTGAGTCCCACATTGAGCTCCCTGCCCAGCAGGAGCCTGCTTCCAAACCTCTCTCGCTGTCCCTCTATCTCTGTCAAATAAATAAACAAAATCTTTTTTAAAGTTTTTTTTTTTTTTTAAGATTTATTTATTTATTTATTTATTTGACAGACCACAAATAGAGAGGCAGACAGAGAGGAGGAAGTAGGCTCCCTGCTGAGCAGAGCCCAATGTGGGGCTCCATGCCATGACCCTGTAATCATGACCTGAGCCAAAGGCAGAGACTTTAACCCACTGAGCCACCCAGGCGCCCCAAAATCTTTATTAAATAATCCTTTAAAAAAGTAAAGTAAACACAAATAAGTTGCCCATTAAGAGTAAGAGTTTGAGAAATTTATGGAGATACAACACCACTGTTTGATTTTAACACAGATAATATATATCTCTTTGGTCATGTTGGGATTTATAAGGAGTAATTTGAAAATAACATTTTTCAGAGTTTTTTAGGATATATGATGATAATCTTTTAGTGAATGAATTATAGTATATTCTTAATGTTTATATAATCTCTGATGAGAAAGCGAAAATTGTAGGTATGCTTCTCATGTCAGATACCCATATGACAGAGAATGAGGTATATTATGTTAAGGATTGCAGAAAGCCACCAGATGACCTGGTTTATTCATTTCATTAGTATTTATTGATCATTTAGAACTGTTTCAGATAACTTGAAGTGTAGTTGTAAATAACTCTTTGTAGGAAGAGATAAATAAAAAACAAGTAAATAAAATTATATTTTTAAGTGTGAAGTGAAGGGGCTAACGTAGAGAATCATGAATGGGACTATTTTAAGTAGAATAGGAGAAGAAAGCCTTTCTGAGGACATGGGGTTTATGTTAAGACTTAAAAGATTTTTAACGAGAGTAGAGGAAGGAAGTTCCCAGAGAGAAGATACTAGGGAATAAGCAAAGTGGTGAAAGAGCTGGTGAGAAAGAGAACAGTATGAAAGAACATGGAGAAAGGTAGTCTCAGGGAATGTTTGGCCATTGCATGGAGCTTGGATTTATTGTAAGTGTAATAAGAAGCTGTGAGGAATTTCAATAAGAGAGTGAAATGATTCCATTGGTATAACTACTCTTGCTACTTGGTTGGATAATAGATCACAAAGGGGACAAATAGAAAGGGGCAGTGGTTAAAATTGTGGTTATAACATAAGCAGTTAGGAGCAAAAGCCCTAAACCTTTATCTCTGGATTCAGACTAAGTTGAAATTCTAAGCATACCACTTAATGATTGTATGCCCATGAGCAAGATATTTAACCTCTTTGTATCTCAGTTTCCTCATCCATAAAATGGGAATAATAATAGTAATTGCCTCATGAAGTTGATAGATTAGATTGTATGTAAAAGGCTTGGAACATTGCCTGGCCCACAGAGTTAAGTAAGTGTTTAAAAACCCATAAATAAGGCCCTCTTATGGAATAAAATGTGAAGTGGGCAATAAAATGTGCTCAGTTGCTTGTACTGTTTGCCTTATTTGGGAAAGAATACACAAGAGTTACTGCTGTGCAGAGTCCTTTGCACAGCTCTTCTGCAGTAACAGTGTATAGCGAAGGCATAGTACTAGTATGTCCAAGTTTCAGTTAACAAGGTGCCATGCAAAGTGAGAGCTGCTTGTATAAGAATTAAGCCTCTGTAGATGGGAAACCTTTGATGGCCCCTTAATCCATAGTTGACAGCAGGAGTAGGAGGTTTAAAGGTTTTGAAGTATTTTTTAACTTTAGATTTTGGTATTCACAGGTTTCTGTGGACATAGAATTCTTGTGCCAGTGTGTGTGTGTCTTAACTCTAAGTTTTTGTTAGGGGTCAGTAAGCCAGTTTTAGGGGATATAGCAAATTAACAAGTCTTTCTGGCCATGCCTTCAAAAGACCTCAGATTGAAACAGGAGAGCCCCCCTTTAAAAATTATTATTATTTAAGACCTTTATTAATGGGTGCTTGCAGTTTGTTGATTTTTTGAAAAAATCAAGTTGTAAACTTTTATTACAAATTAAAAATGAGGTTCTTAAAAATCTCTCCTTGACCAGATACGAAACAGTTTAAAAACCTTTAAAGGTGTATTGAGAAAAACCAGGCTTTAAAAAAAAAACACACACAAAACACTTTTGTCATTACCAAAAAGACGTCTTTAGGTAAAAATAATAATAACCCCATTCTGCATAGATAATGCAGATAGCTGTTTATCGGGTCAGTGGGCAAAAAGCAAGCACTTAAGGTCTTCAGCTCCAGTCTTTTGTTCATTTTTTATTCCTGGAATTCCATCTTCATTTCTTCGTGTTGGATGACTGAACCGGATGATGGTAGAGATGGTAAGCCAGCATTTACTCAGCCCTGCGAGTAAATGGGAGTCAAAAGCCTCCGGAGCGGACGAATTTTCAGATGGTGGATCGGCTGCTTTTGTTTCTTTGCCATCTTGTGGCTTAGGGTTTTCTGGGCATCTGCGTCCGTAATTGAAGTTGCAGCGGTACTGATGTTGAGGTGGCTGCTGACCCTGGGTCTCATCTTGATTTTTCTTATCTTCCTCGTTGCCATCCTCTCTAGGTTGTCTTTGTCGAGGAAGGAGCCCTGCAGAATCGTCGTCTATAAGCCCGATACATATTCTGTCTCACTGGTCTACTTTGTTCTCCTGCACCCTGGTTGTCAGCACCTTCCATCACTTCTCTCTGCAGGGGAGGGTTGGCATACTGTGGTCGACACCCATAGGGTCTCTGCATGTAGTAAGGTGGGATCCATTGCCTGTGGTTGCGCCGGTGCTGTTGGGCCTGGCCTTCGGGAGCACTTTCCAATGCCTCCTTCTTTTCCCCACTCGCACTATTCTGGTAATTCTGCCGGTAATTGCGTGGAAGACCCCTGCGATGTGGATAGCGTCTATAATGGTTACGTCTGCTGCATATTTACTGCGTTGCACTGGAACCTCCACCAGGGCCTGTCAACATTTGCTGCATCCGCACCCTTTTCTCCTTCAACAACATCCAACTGCACAGTCTCTCCATCTCCTACACTGTGAAGGTACTTCCTGGGGTGGTTATTCTTTATGGCAGTCTGGTGTACAAATACATCTTCCTTGGTGTCATTCCTGTTGATGAAACCATATCCATTTCTTACACTGAACCATTTCACTGTTCCCAAAACCTTCCTTGCCATGACTTTCTTGTCCCCGCTGGCAGGTGCTGCGGACTGCGCTGCTGCCGTGGTGCTGGACTTGGAGTCTGAGGCGCTGAGGGCGGGGGTCAGCAGGCGGCTGCTGGGTCTCGGTCTTGCTGCTCTGGGTTGCTGTGATGGTGAGCTGGGTGGGTTGCGGCTGCTGCGGCTCCTCCTGGGCTGCTCAGGGCTTCTGGAGTCCTTTTTTTTATTCTTCTCCCTTTTTATTTTAAGTAGGCTCCATGTCCATCTTGGGCCTTGAACTCAAGACTCTTGAGATCAGGGTTCACATGCTCTACTGCCTGAGCTGGCCAGGTTCCCCCCACCCAAAAAAAAAAATTTCATGAAGGTAATATTTCTCATGTCATTCTCTGTATATTTGTTGGTTAGAGGATATTTATTTTAGCCCTCTCTATTCATGTCTTAATCTCAGTTTCTTTGTTTTACATTCCCCTCTCTGTTACCAAGAGATTATGGATTCCACTCATGTATTCACTGGTTGGTTATTAAATATCCATTTTATGTGAGGCATTCATGGTTAGATACTGGACAGGGAAATAAGAATGCATAATATGTGGTACAGTCATTTCTTCTTGTTTGAGGTGCACAGGTTCTCCAGAGTGCTAACACTGAATTAGCAAATACTGAACCTTTGTTCCCGGGTTAGGTTTCTGTGCACCTCTCTGCACATTTTCATCGTCCCATCAATGCATAGCCATGTTTTGTATCAATTTCTGTATGAACACATTTATCATATACATTGTTGATTCAGTGACACTGAGCAGAGGGCCAACAACACTGTACCTCATGCCTGAACAAAGCTTACTGACACAGGCATTTTCCTTGTAAGGCACATTATAGCCTTCTTAACACTTAGAACTCTATAGACAGCACTCTGACACCAGGCTTGAAGGTCATTAAACAGTGAAATCACCAAAAAAATACCACACAGATGTAAAAAATCATGTCACTGCATAGACTGAGAAAAGGGCACTTTTTTACAGTATGAGAACTAAAACAATAAGGCAGAGCATAACCTTTCTGACCTCATCTGGGAATATGCACAACAGATGACTCAAATTTTTCACTGCTCTGCACATCTTCACAAATGACTGTGAAAGTGCTATTAATATTGATTTTAGTGTTACAAAAACATTTTAGTGAGCAAACTCAAATACAGAATCCTCAAATAAGAGAATCAACTATACTTGTTTTGCAAAAAACTTACAATGTTTCAAGGGGGAATTAAGATTAAGTTCATACATAGCTATTGTACAGGGCACTATAATTCATAAGGGCTATAAATGTAATGTTTATTTCATCATAGAAAGGGGAGGTTAAGGGTTAGAAGGAATCATGGAAGCTTCATTTTTGTATCTTTGTTAAAAACTAGGTTTGAATTTAGCTGAAAGATGATTCCAGGAGTGAACAGTTACTGAGGTAAGAAAGGGCTGTTTAAATTTCAGATGGTAATAAAGTATAATTATCCCCTAAAGGAAATCAAACAGAAGTAATGGGAGGAAAAGCTAGACAGGTAGTTTGAGACTATATCAAGCAGGTCCTGATCACCAGGACTTTTTTAGTCAGAAGAAAGAACCTGTTTAAGCTATTTGTTCAATTACTCAATAAATATTTATTGGATATCTGCTATCACCAAGCCTGTTACAGGCACTGGGGATCTTTAAGTGAGAAAGACAGTTTGTGTCTTCTGGATGTTTTCAGTCCAGAAGGGGAGAAAGACAAGAAAATACACATGTCTGTTATAGTACACTAGTTTTAGTTTTAGGTCAAGATAAAGAACAGGGTGCTTTGAAGTGCATATAGGCAGATCTCCAGAGTTAAAGGAAGATTTCTTGGAGGAAATGACATTTAAACTAAAATCCGATGGTAAGGTGAAGTGAGGCCAGGGGCAGGGATGGACAGGCAGAGGGCTTTCAGACAGAGGGAACAGCTTGTACAGGGTTCTAGAGGTGAGAATGACAGTGATGGGACTAAAAAAGTAAACTGATACCACATATGAAGGACCTTTTTTTGTCCAGTTAAGGAATTTGGACTTCATCTTGAAGGTAGTAAGGAAGACTTCGTAGGATTTAAAATGGGTGCATAGATAGGATTGGTATTTCAGGAAGAGTTTGCTTTGGTCCCAGCATGGTGGGAGATAGAGGAGAAGCAGAAACTTTAGTTACAATATTGTTGGCAGTAATCTGGGTAAGAAATGGTTGGGACCCCCAGTCTCAGGTAGTGGCAGTGTAGGTAGAGAGAAGTAGATGGATATATTAGTGATACTTACAAACTACAGGAGAAAAGGCCAGGGAATGGATTTGATGCTGGGTGGGAAGAGGGGAGGGAAGTCATCAGTTATAAGGTTGAAGCCATAACTGTGGATGTTACTGTCCATTGATACATGAAGAGGAAAATGTTTGGGGAAGGTGGCGATGAATTAGTGATGGACCAACATGACCAACATTAAATGTTGGAAAACTGAATCTGGTCACGGTTTGAAGGATGAATAAATAGAGAATACACCCAAAATGGAGAGATTGTTCAGTGGCTCTTGTATTTATTTGAGAGAGAGAAAGAGCACACACAAAAGCAGGGGGAGGGAAACGGAGTAGCAAATTCCCCAGCTGAGCAGGGAGCCCAACGTGGGGCTTAATCCCAGGACCCTGAGATCAGGACCTGATCTGAAGGCAGACATTTAACTGAGTGAGCCATCCAAGCACACCCATCCTGCCCCTAGGTTCCTGCCTTTTTTTTTTTTTTTAAGATTTGATTTGAGGGCGCCTGCGTGGCTCAGTGGGTTAAAGCCGCTGCCTTTGGCTCAGGTCATGGTCTCAGGGTCCTGGGATCGAGTCCCGCATCGGGCTCGCTGCTCAGCAGGGAGCCTGCTTCCCGCCCCCCCCCCCCCCCGCCTCTCTCTGCCTGCCTCTCCATCTACTTGTGATCTCTCTCTGTCAAATAAATAAATAAAATCTTAAAAAAAAAAAGATTTGATTTGAGAGAGAGAGAGTGAGAGGAAGAAGCAGACTCCCCACTTAGCAGAGATCCTAATGCAGGGCTCAATCCCAGGACCTTGAGATCATGACCTGAGCAGATGCTTAACCGACTGAGCCACCCTTGCCCCTGGGATGCCTGTATTTTTAATGCAGCACGACAGGTCTTGGAGATTAATGGGAAGTAGGCATTGAGAGAAAAGACTCCCAGAGATGACTCCAAACGTCCTCCAAGAATTGTATGCAGTCTACCCAGCTTAATGACGTGCCCTCAGATCATTTTTCAGGTTGAGAAATAATAAGCTGCCTTCATGTTGGCTCCTTTTCAAATATGTTGAAACTAATATTGTTAAAAAGCAGCTCTAACGCATAAGAAGAATAATTTTTTCACCCTTGGGACTTGATAAAGCTAATTTCTTTTTGAGTATCTCATATATATATTTCATCAATCCTTGTGAAAAATGTTACCCCTGATCAGGGTGCCCATAAAAATAGTAGTCTGTGAGGTAAGGGCTGTGAGAAGAGGCAATCCCTCTCTTTTCTTGAGCTCTTTGCCCTGTTTCTGTTAGTTCAGCAATGCGTTATAAAATACCATAAAAGAAGTCAAACATGCAGGAAAAAAAAGGAAAGATGTTTAATCTTTAATCTTTAGGGTTATTAAAGAGGATTAAGAAGTTAACACTTAAAGCTAAAAATAGAAAACTTTGAAGGGATGGAATAAAGTTTAAAAAGTTTTTAAAACCCAGTGGGTAAAAAAGGGCATAAACAGTAAAACTGATGAGACTTAAATAAGATAGGAAACTGAAATCAACAGTAAAGATCAATCAAGAGGTTTGATTAAAAATAAGTGAGATGTAAAGCAAGATAAAAGGCTGAAAGTCAGCCATCAGACAGGAATTTAAGAACATAAAAATGAAAAGTTAAAGGCAAAGCTATCCATTAAGAAAAAAGAAAAACTAACAGATACTAAAAACAAGTGGTAAGAGGAAAGGTGTAGGCAGTTTTGGAAGTCTAATATAAAGGGCAGTTTTTAAAAATAGTGAACACCAAAGTGGGTTTTGGGGGACACTTAGAAAATGCTCCATGAAGAAGATATGTTACACCCAAAGTTTTAGAAATGTTTAGTGTAGTCCGCTCTTGGAGACTCTCAGTGCAGTTTAGAATTATAGTCTCTGAGAAGTGCTATAGTAATAAAATTGCCTTTGTTTTACATAACATCTCCCAAACCTTACCAAGTTTTTACCAGATACTAGCATACTGTTTTAGAAGAAAATAAAAATGGAAATCTTAAAAGTTACAGAGATAGACAGTAAAAAGAAGTCTGCTGGACTTGAGGCTGGATTTGGGTTGGGGCTGGCATTCCTAGGAAATAAGTGTCCAGCACTGTTCAGCTAGCCTCCAAGATAACACATGACACCCTTCCCTTCTGGTCCTCCATCCAGAGTTGTCTTCAAAAGCTTTTATGTGTGCAGACAGGGCACTGATAGAAAATATATGCTGCTGAGCCAGAAGAGTGGAAACTGATCCTCAGCAGAATTAAATCAGCTCAGCCATGGGACACTACCCTAGCAAATGAAGCGAGAGGTTTTTATATAGGTTTTATATAGCTGTTTTTCTTTTCCTTAAGAGGGATTAAGTTTTTCACTATGTAAAAACAATTTTAAACAAATGTGTTTCTTTGCACACTGTTTTTCATGGTTTTTTTTCCTTTTAGATTTTGTCTACATGAACATTTGTTTTTATATAGTTGATAGTGGTTAGTGTTCACCAGTTGTGGGTAATGAGAGCTCTTTCTCTATGGCAGGGAGAAAAAATATTTTCTAGTATGGCAGCCTCTGCCTGTTCCATTGCTGTATTGTTCCAAGCACCATTGCTGCCACATTTTGGAAGCAACTTTTTATCCTGCTTTCCTGAACCACTTAACACCTTCTTTTCTTTTGCCCCCAGTAGAACATCCCCTCCCCCAAATCTTACTGCCACCAGAGTGCCTCTCCAAAAAGTAACTCTTTAACATCAATGGACTAACTTAGAGAATGGTTGGGACAGCTTTTTTGTAAGCCTGTCATCTGCTGCCAACTCATGGTAGCAGCAGCACCTGTGCTAGAGGGAGAGTAGAAGGGCTTCTACATGTCATCAAAACCCATGAACATTCAGACATTTCCTAGTTTAATGATTTGTGCTCTTGGGCCCTTAAATGCTTTGTTCAACCAGCCACCTCGTGGAGTGAATTATATAATTTTATTTTGGCATTTTGAAAGCTCAGAATTCTGCATGTTTTTATATTCCTGAATTGTAGACATAAACCTCATGCTAGGGGCGCCTGGGTGGCTCAGTGGGTTAAGCCTCTGCCTTCGGCTCAGGTAATGATCCCAGGGTCCTGGGATCAAACCCTGCATCCGGCTCTGCTCAGCAAGGAGCCTGCTCCCTCACTCCCTGCCTGCCTCTCTACCTACTTGTGATCTCTCTCTCTCTGTCAAATAAGTACATAAATGAATACCTCATGCTAGATAATTTCTCTTCTTTCTATAATAGCTTAAAAGTCTTTGTTTTTTGTATGATTTGCTTTGGGATGTTCAGTTCCAGTAGTAGATAAGAATGAGTTTAGTGAATCCCAAAAAAGTTAGAGACTTTATCAGCTGATGTCAGATTACCACTAAAGGAGAAAATACTGCTTTATGTAAAATAAAACCATAGCTCACACTTGGTGGTACCACAAGATTAATAAGGAGAGTGAATTTCAAAATACAAATTCTCTTGAGTGTAAAGTAGCAGTTCTATGCTGGCGCTTGTAGTAGTAGGTACTTGTCCTCTCTCTTAGTAATACTCATTTCCAGGTCTTTGGCCACTTCTTAATAATAAGATTGCTTTTGCCTTGCTATACACTTATGTCCTTAAAATCTTCATTTCAATGTCTATACTGTGGGCTAGGTAGGCTGCCAGATACTGTGACTGTAAAGTTCTGCAGCAGTGAATGAGATGTGGGTAAGTAATAGACTTATGCTAGTTTACTCTAAGGGGCCACATAAAGAATATCTTCAAACTAAAAATAATACATACTGGCAGAAAAATAACCATGTGTGCTGAATGGTAGGCACACTGACCATTTCATCTCTTATATGTGAGAACTATCTCTGAGATGAGGAACTTTGAGACCCAAAGGGTTGATTTGTCCAGGAACCCGAGACAGAATTCAGGCCTTGTTAACTTCTAATAAATTATTGGTCAGTTAATATACATATTATTTTGCTTTTCTACAAAACAGCCATAAAAGATGAAGCAGATTATGAAAATACATAAATGTGTGTATTTTTCCTTTAGGGTGGCCTTGTGTTTTGGAACAGTTCCTGGAAATGGGGCCCATTTTAATGTTCGAAAATGGGTTGCTATCAAACGACTCATTTTATTTGGTATTGCTAACCACTGAAGTTTTAAGGAAAGGGAAATAGTTTTATAGTTTCTTCCTCCCACAGGTCATAATTTAGTTGTGGACATCAGGATGTTTTTCTTGGCTTATCTCATTCATGTCGTTTTTCTTGCACATCTGTTACATAAATTACTAAACTATTTCCTTGGAAAACTGCCAGTTTAAGTCACACTTAATAGTGATCAAGAGGTCAGTAACTGTTGGAAAAGAGAATTAAATGACAGACTTTGAGGGGCAGAAATCCAACTACCATCCTGGTTCAAGTATTTTTTGTTTTGGATCAGTTCCTAAATTTTCTATGGCATTGGAATAATTATGTGTGGCTTCTAGTGTTTCCCAAAAGACTTTATAAACAATTATTGACTTTTTAACATAAAAAGGTATTTTAGTCATTGCTTCCATAAGTTTTTAATATTTGAGTGATCAGTTTATGTATACATTCTAATCTGGTACATAGTTTGGCCTGTGAAACTAAATTTGGAAATACTGACTTCTTTAAGTCTTCACTCATTTTATGTTACCTTTCCTGACCTTGAATTCTACGTAAACCATTAAGTAATGATTTTCTGTGGTGTTTTTTGGGGAAAAGTTCTTTAAGACATTAGTTCTGCTAGTTGCATTTTAGGACAGCTTTACACTTAAGTGATGAACATACTAATTATTAGAAATCTCAGAAACTTTAGGGCGCCTGGGTGGCTCAGTGGGTTAGGCCGCTGCCTTCGGCTCGGGTCATGATCTCAGGGTCCTGGGATCGAGTCCCGCATCGGGCTCTCTGCTCAGCAGGGAGCCTGCTTCCTCCTCTCTCTCTCTCTCTCTGCCTGCTTGTGATCTCTCTCTCTGTCAAATAAATAAATAAAATCTTTAAAAAAAAAAAAAAGAAATCTCAGAAACTTTAAATATAAGTTTTGGCTTTTGTAAACTGATATTGAATCATTACTGGAGATTTTTCTGGAGTGTTAGGAATACTTCCATAAGCAAGAGAAGACCAAGTATTTATTTAATGTAAATCTGAAATTGTATGGATTTGGAATGCTAGTTTGTAAGCTTGAAATCTTTAAATAAAGATGTCATTTGGAGTATTGATAATCTGTAATAAGTATGTTTACAGATTAGAAGAGAAACTATGTCATGAGTCAGTCAATAACAGTTACTGATAAAAGTTCTTGAGGTTTTTTTGCATTACATTTCCTACTGTGTAACTATTCTCCTTTCTAAAGTGTAGATTTTTTTTTCAAGATTGATTTTAGGGAATGAGAGACCATGCGAGAGTGGGGATTCAGGGGAGGGAGAGGAAGACAGAATCTCCAGCAGACTTAACTGAGCGCAGAGCTGACAGGAGGCTCAGTCCCAGGACCCCAAGACTATGAGCTGAGCTGAAACCAAGAGTCAGATGGAGCTGAGCTGAAACCAAGAGTTAGATGCCCAATTGACCAAACCACCCAGGCACCCCTAAAATGTCACAGATTCTTGATTTCTTTGTTGAGTTTTGACTTTTTAAAATAAATTTAAACTTGTTAACAGGAGATAATGTATAGTTTTGTTATGATTCAAATCTGATATCTGTGGGAACAAGTCACTTAGCTAAGCCAGTCACTGGCATCAACAAGGCAGCTTGGTTTAGTTATGCTGCAGCTCTGGGGTTGTTGTAACTTAATTTCTTTGTGAAAAACAACTCAAGAAAAGCAGCCTCCAGTACTGGTACTGAAGGTGGCAGAGCCTAAGAAAAAGATGATTAACAGACAGAAAATAGTAGCATTACAAAGTGTATTTAGAGGGGAACACATTGGGTTTTATAGTACATTGGATTGATGATAATCAAATGTATACAGAAACAGTAAAAAAATTATAAAGTGTTCTGCCATGCATAAGTTTCTTACCTAAGGAAGAACTCTTGATGAATTTCTTGGTCTCTGTGTTGGGAAAGTATAATCTGTACAGAATACTTTAAACTTTTGACCAAATCTGGAAGACTGTCTTCTACAAACATTTGTGTTTTTGTAATTGTGATGGTAAACAAAGGTCTTCAGTTAATCGTTCATAAATGTTAGGTTTGTTAGTCTTTTCTATCTGCAGAGTATGTTTAGTATTTAATTTGCTCCTCGTTGTCCCCCCACAAAAAACTGAAAATATATTTTTAGAGAATTTATCTTTCTACTTTATCTGTAAATGATACAGAGTCTAAAAATTTGAGTTAAGATTATAAGAATATTGAGCTGTATCAATCACCAGTGTTCTGTAACAGGAAAAATCAAGAGTGATTAAATTTTATATTCCCAGTTCCCACCTCCATGATAGTACTGGACTGAGCTGTAACTGAAATTGAAGGCCAACATCACTCAGAAATGGATCAGAGAATTTGGTAGTAGAGTGTTGGAAGAATAGCATTTCTTAGAAAAGAGTATGGATAGCCCTTAATTTTCTTACAACTTAAAACAATTAGAATTTCAGTTAGAATTACATCAGCTGGAGGTACTTTTCTGTTGTATCATGTGAGGAAGGAAAAACTAAAATGGTGTTTTGAACATTAATACATTTTTTAGGCGGGCATCTTGAGTTTGGATTTAAGCAGTTTTTCCATTTGTGCTATGTTTTTAAAATGTTTTAGGTGTCCAGTTACACTATCTAAATGGATCTTTGAGTATCCAAAATTACCTTAAAAAGAACTTTAGAAAGTTGAAGCTTTTAAAAGAACTGCGGGACTTCCCCCCCCCCCCATTAAAACCTGTCAGTAAAGTATTCTTTAATATTTATTTGGTGTTAATTTTTTTTACTGTGATAGCTAAAGGATGAGGTTTAGTATTTCAGTGCAAATTCTTTATGGTTATTTTGAAAAGCAGAGTTTCATGTTTCAGCATTTAGTGTTTTAATGTTCCCTCTTGAAAAGTAAAGAGGAAAGCAGAAGGTGCATAATCCAGCATAGTCCTCTGTGTAAATAGTGAAATCATAAATAATACACATATGAGCATCCCACATATTTATTACGTAAGTGGATTGGAATGATGCATATGTTTTTTAAGTAACCAGGTTACTCTCCTGGAATCTTACTACAGCAGAAGAATGAATAAGAGAACCTCAGATTTTTGATGTCTTCAATTTCAGTTTTTCCCCATTCAAACTATTTGTTTTACCTTGCTTTTTAGAGTATTTTTGTTTGTGTGGGGTTATATTGGTTTCTCCTTTTCAGTTGGATACTTTGTATTTAAGATTTAGTAAAACCAAAGGAAATGTAATTTCCATGACTATCTTTCTTTAAAGATTAATTCAGCATTTAGTTCTTTTAGTAGTACAGTTTGTGATGTCTTTTTTTTTTTTTTTTTTTTTTTTAAAGATAGAGAAAGGAAGAGGGGCAGAGGGAGAGAGAGAGTCTTAAGCAGGCAGGTTCCATCCTCAGCACTGAGCCTGATGCAGGGCTCCATCTCACCACCCTGAGATCATGACTTGAGCTGAAATCGAGAGTTGGACGTTTAACCGAGTTACCTGGATGCCCAGAGGTCATCTTAATATATTAACTGGCAAACTTTTTCTTTTAGGTCATGTGGTATTACTAATTCTCTGATTGATAGGGCATTGAGGCATAATAGAACAGGGCTTTGGAATTAGGGAACCTAGCAGAGTTTGAACATCAGTTGTTTACTAATCATGTGATAGTGAGTTTATTTAACTTCTGTTCCAGGGGGTTGCTATTAAATATATTTTTCCTTCCTGTTCACTCATTTTTCCTATTTGGTTGAAGGGGCTGCTGCTGGTAATGACAGCATGGCAGCAGTAGAGAGAAACTGGCCAGCATTAGGTTTGTTACATTTTTTTCTTCTGAACTTTCCAGTACTTATTTTACTAGTTTTCTTCTTCTGGTGTGGAGGGAAGCACTGTAGTTTGTTCCTCATATTAGCACATCAGCTCTTTTATATCTAAAATCTTATATAATCAAATATGATAATAACATTCGCTTTAACAACATGAATTCTTCTACTGAACCATTGCTTATGTTATGACATTTTTCATTGCAGTGTGTTTTATTTTCAGATCAAGAAAAGACTTTTTTTTATGGGTAGCAGATACCCAGCCAAGTAGATGAATCAGTTTTTCCACCTCCTTGCCCCATTTCTATGCAACCTCAGATTTCTGCTTGCAAAGAAAGTTACGGATTTGTTCATTTAGGAGTACTAGACTTCTTGGTTGTTGATTACAAATTTGATTTCTATTCACAGGACTGTAATAACATGTTACTTGATTTTAAAATATGAGTATTGAACCTGTAAAATGTTCAGCTTGCAGACAAGGGCAATGTGGTAAAGGCTATCCCATGATGAAAAATGAATATCACATCGTCTATTATCAAACTTTCAGAGCAAGTATTCTTAAAACTATTGTCCTAATTTTGGGCCAGAAGCTTTTAAAAAGAGAAGAAAAACAAAAACAAAAAAACAAGCATTAACAAAGGAACTTGTTACCTGAGAAAACTTTCTCTTTTGGTGTTCATTTTGTGGGTGTTTTTATAAAATTTTTTAAGTTATTGAAAGATTGAAACTTTATAGAGAGCATACAGTAGTTTAACCTGTATTGTAAAAGTATCTTCTGAAATCTTTGTGACATTGAGATGAAGAGGTGACTTTTAAGTGTATGTTTTAATGTTCAGGACTCATTCTTTCCTAAAAGAATTTTTTTTAAAACGTGTTAATTTAAATATTAGGTACTTGAATGGTTCCATATAGTTTTACACATATAGCACTTGGTATGTGTGTATTACATATACTTGCATTTACTAGCCTGATAAAACAAGACTTTGGAAGTACAAATAATACTTAACATGGTCTACCATGATGCTAATTTGCCTAAAAAGAGTTAAAGTGTTACTAATGATGTTGCATATAATGATGATACAGTACTTTCTATTTTTAATGGCATTTAATACTTTTCCCTTGGTTTCAGTATAATATTCATGGGAGGAAATTCAGAAAATACAGGAAAGTATAATATATGTGCTGCTGAAGTGAGCACAATACAGGAAAGTATAAAGAAAAAAATACTGTTATTTAAGCCATAACTTTGAAAGCTGTGTTTCTGTCTCTTGCTGCCTGTTTTCCTGTTACTTGGACTCTCTGTGTCTCTAAGTGTCGATGTACATATGCATGCATACAATAAAACACAGATTTAAAGGTCTAACAGCGGGGTGCCTGGGTGGCTCAGTGGGTTAAGCCGCTGCCTTCGGCTCAGGTCATGATCTCAGCGTCCTGGGATCGAGCCCCACAAGGCTCCCTGCAGAGAGCCTGCTTCCTCCTCTCTCTCTCTGCCTGCCTCTCTGCCTGCCTGTAATCTCTGTCTGTCAAATAAATAAATAAAATCTTTAAAAAAAAAAAAATAAATAAAAATAAAGGTCTAACAGAAAATACTGCTAAATATTTTCCTGATCTCAGAGTGAATGAAGTCGTAAAACAAAAAGAAGAAAACATTGAAAATATAAGTATTTTTTTAAAAAGGATGTAAAATTAAGGCAAGCTAGGAAAAATACTACATCAGTCTGTTTCAGTTTCCTTATTTATTCCTTCGTTAGCAGGTGGAACTGAATTATACAAGATTGACCTTTTGGTGTATGGTTTTGTTTTAACAAAACATTCTTAAACTTTTAAACAGGAAAAAATTATCAGTTAGAACTGTTCATACTTTTTCTTGTCAGTCATTAATGCACTGACCATCTATAAGTAAGTGTCCCATTTTAGCTTTTATTTCAACCTTTCTTGCCTCTAAAACCTGGACCCAAACTGTTATTAAATAAAATATCTTGGTGTTTTTTCAGTAGTGAGTGGTGAAATAAACAGGAAATGAGAAATAAAGAGGAGAGCCAAAATGAACACTAATAATTTAGAAGGTGAATAATCAACCCTTGAATAATTGAACATTCGCTGTGTGGACACAGCCATAGAAGCATGTGTGCAGAATTTGAGGACAGTAACTTTCAGCATTTGGCATTAAAGATCCAGTGAGTGAGTGGTGCTGGGTTGTCCGTTGAAGTACTCTCACTGGGGACTGACTCCCTTAGTCCTGTCCTACCTATTGGGGTGTTGTAAAAGAGCAAATGTAAAAAGCACTATAGACGCAATGAAGCCTTACCAGTACAAACAATAATGATTTTAATTGTGGATTTTATCCTTTAAAAAAAACAGTGGTTCAGTATTGCTTTAAGGTAATATCTTCAGAACAGGAGCAGCTTCTTACATTCTTCACTCTTTGGTTATCTCCTAGTAATTTCCTATAATTTTGTTTGTAGAACACATCCCAGACCTTTGTCTTGAGTTTTGTCTGTGTGTTAAAAAATTGTTGGGAGGGCCCCCTCTAGTGTCTGAAGTATCCATTTTTAAAACATTTTTGTCACTCCTAGAAGTTTTAGGAATTAAACTAGCTATTTTTCCTTTCACATCTGGACATAATTTCTTTTTTTTCTTTTTGTGGGGGGAGGAGGAGGTTATTTTCCTTTTTTAAAAAGGTCACTGGAATTATGGGTAGGGTGTGGATTAAGGGCAGCAGAAAACATGGGAAAGGAAGGCTCAAAATGCCATTTCTACCTTTTTAGAAATAGTTATTTTTAAGTGAGCTGGATTTAGGCCAAACTATACAGTGTCATGTTGTTTTGTTTTAGTTTACATTTGTTTCTGAATTAGGTGCAGCTTAAAAATACTTTGTTTTGGAATTCTTTATGGCCATCAGATCTCATTTTAGAGTTCTTCGCAGTTTCTGAAAGCAGCAGTTTCAGTAGAAAATGGCTTTCAAGTAGAGCCTGGTTTTCTTCATGGAAGTTGTGTTGCTTTGTTACTTTTTGGTACTATTGCTGTTATCTTTTTGTAGGTATACTTTGAAACTATACTATAAGTGTTCTAATGCTGTTGTCATTTTACATAGTTCCCATTGTTTTTCAACCAAGGAAATAAGGTAATTCTTTTAAATTATTGGCTCTCTGCCACCTCTCCCTGTAAACACACAGCACTCAAACACACAGGCCTTCAGCTAAGAATCTTGTGAAGGGTTAGAGAAACAGGACCTTTCTCATTTGACCCAGCTTGAACAAGGAAAGTAGTGTTCTGAAAGCTACAACATTTATAAAGGTTCTAGTAAAAATATTTCATGTGCATGGAGTAAAGATTAACTCCTTTCATCTTGTTCTCTAGCAAATTAAACAATACAAACAGATTGTTAGTGCATTCTTGGTAATGAAATGCTTGGGTGAATTATAATCCTAATTGCTATTGTTCATTCCCACAGCTGCATGTTGACACTTAAAACTGCCTAAGCCACGCATTCTTCAGCCACTAGGATAAACAGAAGCATTTTGAAATCCATCATTTTATGGCATCTTAAATTACAAATCTGTCATTGGCTGCCTTGTTTTTATTTTGTTTCCATTGTTGAAGAAATTAGGAAAAAATGTTACTCCTTTGTATTTACATACAAAATTATTGTCAATAGAATCATTATTGGGTTTTTATGAACATTAATTAATAGTCTTAATTTTTAAAGGAGGCGGTGGAATTTATGTTGCAGGGAAACAATTTCTATTTATGTTATCAAACTAGTTGATATTTTAGGAGCCAGCTTTCTCCAAAATTTGAAAGAAAGTAATAGGATTTCACTTTTCCTCCTTAGTAGAACAGTCTTCTGAATATAAATCTAGAAACTAGATTTATTCTGTGATTTGGCAAGTCATATTTATATGTGTAATGGTTCCTTTCAGATTTGACCCAAACCATTTATTAGTCTCTTTCTTTGAAGGTAAAGAAGGAGAGCTATTTGCAGTGAATTTAAAATTTATATTTCCTTATATTTGAGAAACAGGTTTGAATACCAATTATAGCTGAACCTTCCTTACTTGGGAAAAAAAAAAAAAATAGAACCTTTGAATAACTGAAAAGCTGTATAGCAAGAGTGGGGTATATGGAAGTAATAGTGGACAAATTTTGGTTTTTCCTGTTTCTGAGGCTTAATTTTAAGTGGAAGATTTGAATGACCAAATACATAGGCATCTATTATAACAAGTGCTAGGTAATAATTGTAGCTTTAGATTTCAGTTGGATACTACTACAAGTCACATTTTCACAGTATTTCTTTGTAATGTCTAAATTCTTAAATCCATTTGAGTATGGAAATTCTGTTTTAATAACCAAACTTTTTGCCATCTTGTATCTTAATTTTAAGGCCCTCTATTCAAAGTTCATTCTTTCTTACGAAAATATTACTTAATATTTTTAAATTCTCTTAATAGGTAATTATTATCTGTAATACTAATAGCAGCTAACCTGTATTGAACGATGTCTGTGAGTCAGACACTGTGCTAATAGGTACCATTTGAGGTTCTACCCTTGGAAGTAGTGTTCTTCTTACTTACTCCCATTTTGCACTTGAGGAACCTGAAATTAAGACAATTGGAATAATTTTGCCAAAAGTCACAGAGTAATTGGAGTCAGATCTTTCTGACTACTAGAACCCTTCTTCTTCTTCTTCTTCTTTTTTAATATTTTATTTATTTGACAGAGATACAGCAAGAGGAAACACAAGCAGGGGGAGCGGAAGAGGGAGAAGCAGGCTTCCTGCTGAGCCAGGCCCAATGTGGGGCTCAATTCCAGGATTCTGGGATCATGACCTTAGCCAAAGGCAGACCCTTAACGACTGAGCCACCCAGGTGCCCCTAGAACCCATGTTCTTGACACTGCTGAAGTCTTAAGTGAAAGTTAAATATGTTGTCATACAATTTCTTTTTTTTTTTTTTTTAAGATTTTATTTATTTATTTGACAGAGAGAAATTACAAGTACACTGAGAGGCAGACAGACAGAGAGAGAGAGAAGGAAGTAGGCTCCCTGCTGAGCAGAGAGCCCGATGCGGGACTCGATCCTAGGACCCTGAGATCATGACCTGAGCCGAAGGCAGCGGCTTAACCCACTGAGCCACCCAGGCGCCCCTCATACAATTTCTTGATGAAATACTATGTAGCCATCAAAAGTGAGGCTTATGGTGACTAGTGACATAGAAAACATACACATGAAAAAAGACCAAGGGATTACAGTTAAATATTCATAGCAATTCCAAATATTTTTAGTGTTATCTTTGGTTTGCCATTGCCTTTTTTTTTAATGCAATATAAATAATGTTCTCTTATATAATTTTGCTAATTTGCAGAAAATCTGTAAGGAAACAAGAGTGCATGTAAACCAGATCTGGTCAGAAAACTAATAACTTAGTTTTATAATAGACTCGAGTATGTTCAGTTTTCTTTTTAATTTGACCCAAAACCATTTTTTACTGGACTTATGCCAGCTCTAATGTAATCTCTCATCTGTATTCTGGAAGGCTAATGGAATAGTAAAATTTTCTTAAATACAACTTAAATGTGTTACATAGTGTCCTCGAAGTAGCTTAACGCACAAAAGATGTTTTCTTTCCCACCCTGTAGAGGTATCTCATTAGGACACCCACTAGTGTCATTATTAAGTTTTCATGTGTTTCTCAGTTTTGATGCTAATCTTTGTGTGTATGTGCGTGCATTTTTTTTCTCTGCAGCACCAATGTGGTTATGAATTATTCAGAGATTGAGTCTAAGGTTCGAGAAGCAACGAATGACGATCCTTGGGGACCTTCTGGGCAACTCATGGGAGAGATTGCCAAGTAAGTGATAATATGACTCAGCAGTGCAGAAAGAATCCAACTATCTTTACACAGAAATACAAAATTTGCTTTCAGTTTTAAACAGTTTAGCTGCCAGATATAGAGAAAGTTTTATACAGAATCCATTTCCCTTTAAAAATGAGCTCAAAAAGTAAAAATTTCTCATCAGTGAAGTTTAGAAGACTTACCGTGGCTTTTCATAAAATTTTGACAAATGTGTATAAAATAACTTGAAATAAAGTTAGGAAAATTTTTTTGATGAGCATCTTGACCACTATCCTGGTAAGTAAAGGGCTTGTAAAAGATGATATGAATTAGTGGGGTTTTCACGTGTGCTACATATTACATAAACTATGAGAAAAATATTTTAATGAAAGCATATCTAAATTTTTTGAATTAAGCTTACTAAAATTTTTTAAGCTCTTTGGGAAGACACAGTAACTTAGAACAAGCCTGCCATCTACTGTTAAAATTAATATATTGCAAAGTCTTGAGGAAAATTATTCTTTTTCAGGGCTACATTTATGTATGAACAATTTCCAGAACTTATGAACATGCTTTGGTCACGAATGTTAAAAGATAACAAAAAAAATTGGAGAAGAGTTTACAAGGTATGGACATCAGTTTTTATTATTTGACATGTTGAAAACAAACACTTGAAATTTTAAGGTATATATACATAAGTGATTATGAAGGACATTAAATCCTAGAACAGAATATTCTTAAACACGTAAAAGAAGATTTGCTATGTGTGTTGTTTTCTATTAACCATGAACAACTATTCTGAATGTAAAATGCTTAAAAATAATATTTTAATACTTTAGTATTTAAATAGTATTTAAAATACTTTCATTTTATTAATTTTTTCTACTGGAGATAATTTGTGCATATCAAAAGTAATAAATCTATAGATGGATGTGTATTTAGTGGATGAGCGATTAAGATGAAAACCACAGTCTAATATAAATATGGTTTCTCATCTCTACATAAAAATTTGCCTGATTTACAATATTATAATATTCTACATGAGCAATATGTTAGTTTAAAATGTAATTAGAAATTGTAAAACATTAAAATTCTAGCATTTTAAATTTCCAAATATGAGCTTTTTATCAGATTCTTTTCATGTAGTCCTGATTTCATCCATGCGGAATTCTGCAGATTGTCATCTGTTTTCCAAACCCACCATATTTTTTTGCTATTCAGAATAAGTTTTTCTTTGCTTTCAAAATGGCATATAATATGTGTATTTAAAACTTTAAAAGCAGTATGTTGGTTTTCAGGACTGAAGAGCAGTACTTTATTTAGTTCCATGTTTTTGATGTTACTTGTTTCTAAAAACATTCACTGTCATTCTTTCAGCTTGTACAATATTTGTGATGAAATAGTTGATATTTCTTTATGTCAGATTTGTCCCAAGCAAAGTCAAGTTCACAATGCATAATTCAGTGAATTTTAGTGTATCCACAAAGTTGTGCAGCAGTCACTACTAATATCAGAATTTATTTTTATCACCCCAAAATGAAACCCCATAAAATGTTTTTTTCTTTTACTTGTTGGCAGCCAGTTCTTGAAACAAAAGCCATATCATTAACTTCAAAATTTAATTTAATCTGGGGAAAATGCTGTGGGATCATATAATTACCAAATAATTGTTCTCTTTAAATTGATATTTCGAACACCTCACAGTTCTCTATTGCCCAGGTGAAAACTAAAAATTGAGCCACTTTCTAAAAGCTTAGTGTTCATTTGTATCATACATCAGATATTGGAGAGCTATTTTTTTTAACCTTTTGATGCATGGTGTCCAGTGGACAGTGTAATTATTTACCGTGGTTATAAAAGGAATTTCAAATTGGTAATATAAGTTTTAGACTATGTATTTAAAGTCCAGTGTCAGGTAAAGAAACTCTCCCTGCCTCCCACTTACCCCACAAAGATTATTTATTTCCTGATGTTGAAATTATTTTTTTAACCATTTACCAAAGCTCTATCAGAATTTATTTTGTTAAATCATTTGGTGCTTTGTATTTTTACAGTCATTGCTGCTTCTAGCTTACCTCATAAGGAATGGATCAGAGCGTGTTGTTACAAGTGCCAGAGAACACATTTATGATTTGCGATCCCTGGAAAATTACCACTTTGTAGGTGAGCAATAGAAAAACCTTATAAGCAAATTAAAACAGTAGTTGGAGTTGTCAGTCACCTGAACCAGCTTAGAAGCTTCTCCGCTCTAATTAGAATGTGACTATTGCTGGTTGTGTGACGAGTGCAGAATCCAAGACGTGGGGCCCTAGAGTATTAATTAGTGAAGACAAGAACTTGCAGAAAAGACTGGCTAATAACAACAGAACCAACACAACATGAGTGTTCGGGTTTATATTAAAATATGCACTGGAGACTGGTCCCCTGTGGTGTCCATAAAGGAATAGCTTTAATCATATGGGAAGAAAAGGTTAGAGCTCCAAAACACACACATCTGTTTGAAGCTGGGTTTTTTTTTTCCCCCTCCCACCAAATAATATTTACTGTGCAAAGGCAGCAAGGCCAGAGTGTGTTTTGAATGTGAACGAGGATACAGAATAAACCACATTTCATTTTGTAGTATACCCCAGTTGAAAGCACTTTAAAAATTCAGTTTTTTAGCCACACTAAATTCTGGTAATTATTATTATTTCCAAACTTGTATTGGGGAAACCAGAGCATTTGAGTACATTTTAGTCATTAAAATGTTAAAGTGGATCTTTTGTTGTTGTGGTGGTGGTGGTGGTTAGAATACTGTAGGAAAAGAAAACATTTATGGATATGTCTTTTTCATATGGCCATCATTAGTAATGCTTTTTAATAGATCTTTCATTGATCTTGTGTAGCACCAGTATCTATAGTCCTTGTAGATACATCTTTACAGGCTTTTATAAGCCAGAATTGCTTCTCGAGACTTAGAATTTGCTGATGAGAAAAATTACAAAATTCCATAGCACTATTTGCCTCTTTTTGTTAACTTTAAATACTGAAGTTGGGTTTTTTATGTTGAAATTTTCATGTCTGTTTTTTGTGTTAAAGGGTTTGATACTTATTAATTGAATTCTTAAGGTTTTGTTTCTCCCTTACCATCCTCACAGATGAGCATGGCAAGGATCAAGGTATAAATATTCGCCAGAAGGTGAAAGAATTGGTTGAATTTGCCCAGGATGACGACAGGCTTCGTGAGGAGCGAAAGAAAGCAAAGAAGAACAAAGACAAATATGTTGGGGTTTCCTCAGACAGTGTTGGAGGATTCAGATACAGTAAGTATCAAAGACACAATGACACCTAAGCATTTGTTTAGCTTCCTTGTGGGTATTTTAAGAATCACGGAAATACAAAAGACCAAAATCTGCCCCCCACTCCCCGCCTCCACCGCTGAAATAGAATACTAAGGTATCTGAAGTACTCATTTTGGCTACTATTATATGGATATTAGGAATCTTCTTTTCTTTTCTTTCTTGTCTTATCTTTTCTTTTTTTGTTTTTGGTTTTTTTTTTACTTTTGTGGGTTCAAGAATACAATTTTAACCATTAGTTGTTAATCAAATGACTACAAACTTTTTAAATTGACACACAGAGAATAAAACAGATATATACCCTTTCCTCTTGGAATTACCATTTTTTAAAAGAAAAAAGCATTTCTCTTCCTCACCATCTAGAGCATAAAAATACAAAGTTTGAAGAGATTTTGAACAAATCAGCTCTATCTGGGGCCAAAAACAGTTAAGCTTCCTATAAGTTAGTTTTGCGTCAGTCTCTTTTTCCCTTAAGTAAACAGTACTTTAATTTGACATAGGAAAAGGAGACTAACAATACAATCAGTTTTTTACCTAGGCCTATCACTTTATTCCTAACACATTTAAGAGCAGCTAGAACATTGATTGCTCATGTTTATTTTTAATATACTAATACAGTTTCCCCAAAATAGATCACTAGGTACTTGAAACAGGCACAGAAAATAACTCTGTTACAACATGTTGCTTTGGATTCATTCTGTCTTCTGTAAGCTCTGACCATCCCTTGGTCATTTTGTGTATACACAGATAGGCTAGTGCTCTGTATACTTAGCCACAGATTGAGACTTCTCAGTGCCCCCCACCCATATCTCAGTTTTTTTAGTATTTGGATTACACTGGGATCTCAGAACTCCTGCATTGGAACCGTGTAAAAATTTTCTGTTTCTTCTCTTGTGATTATCTACAAAATAATATCTTTGTTCTATGCTTTTTTGCTTCCTTGCTCTCAAAGATAAAAAATTATATTTAATTATTAAAGGATGTTTTTAACAGGAAAATTCCTTTTACGACTAAGCATCACAAAACGTCAGTTCTTTAATTGGGCAACAATATTTCTCTTAAATCATTTGTATGTTTTGGAGTTTTTGTTTGTTTAGTGGAATAACAAATTTTTGGATTATTCACCTAAGTAGTTATTTTGTTCTTTAGCTTTTTCAAAGTAGTTATAGAGCAATTTAATGTGTTTTTGAGGAGAAATAGCTATTTGCAACTCGTTTCCTCATTCTACTTCTTTGTAACCCTCTTTTTATCAGCACAATATGTAATTAGATAAAATTTATAAAATTGAATAAGTTCTCAGACTCAGTCAGTGTGAACTAATTACAACATCTGCCTTAGAGGGAGAGTTGAACATCTTATGTATTTGTATCGCATCCTTTTAAAATTATTTGTGATGTTATATTTATTGGTCAAAAACTTAATCAACTTTAGCTGTTTTGTGTATTTTCATTTTGACCTTAGATGGTGTCTTGCCAATAATCCAGTATCTTTGACACTCATTTAGTAGGATATCCATTACATTAATCAGTTTTGTTTTCATCTGCTTTCATTTTTCCTATAAATTTGTCTTTTCAAAATCTAGTTTATCACATTTTCATTGAAATGTGTGTTCACATTATTGGAAAATCACTAATTTTTATAAAGCCCTCTGGTTAAAATTTTGTCAAATTCTCTTTAAGTTGGTGGTCACTTTCAGATCTAATGGACGTATTTTAAAATCCTTTTACAAAAATTTTGGCTTTGCAGTTTTAGCAGGCAGTTCTGCAGAATGGTATTCAATCTCCAGAGTGCTTTTTGGCCACCAGAACTTGGTCACAAAAGTTGCAGCACAAAGGCTCAGCCAGCCACCTTTTAATTATTTTGTTATTTCTCATTGCGTTTTCCCTTTTCTCTCCAACCTGCCTTAGTTTTCATTGTTTTCTTCTTTTTAACCTCATCTGATTTCTCTGTACCTTCTACTCTTGTCTTTTTGGTTGAGTTTGGATGTGGAAGTGGAGAGGTTCTTTTTAATGCTTAGAATCCCTCTTATTTAGGCCATCAAGGTCAGGGTCTAAAACAAATTTTGACATTTTGGGGTTTTTGTTTATTGCCATGATCTATTGTTTTCATTCTCAGATTCACACGGAGTCTCCCTAGGTTTTGCCATCCCAGCATATGTTTAGACTTGGTGTTTTAATAGATCATCACTGTTCTGAACTGCTTGAGCATATTTCGTGATTCTAGTCTCTGTAGTTCTGGGTGGTGAGAATATTCTTCTTTTTTTTTTTTATAATAATTAAAAGATGTTTTCCCATGCCGTGAAATCCATTGAATTATTTTTCTAGTTTGACACTTAAAGAATGACAGTTATTATCAGCATATTTACAGCATACCAGGATGTGTAGCATTCAGAGTGCTGTCACCTATAGTTGGTGTTTTTTTAAGAGACTAATGCTGTCCAGTACTTTCCTAATAATTGAAGAACTATTAAGAGATAAGAATGAAATACAGTGCATTGTGTGACTTATAAAAACAAAAATATTCCCATTTCTCTTTGGCTTATATAGCCTGCGTTGGTTTCTGTGTTTCCCTCTGCTCTTTTAAGAACTTCCTGATATGCTGTGCTGTGCATTAAGGTGGTGTAAGTTTTCATAAACAGAAGCTTTTGAATCTGCACTCCTGCCACTTACTGGCACTACATGGTGTGCCTTGCTGTAATTGTGCTGATCCAGCACTGTGTGAGCGCTCTATTTTCCTTTGAAAACTATTTTATTATGAGGAAAAGCTTCAGAAATAAGGACTATAGACACCTTTTGAATTTAATGTCCTTAGAGTTGCTTTTCTTTTTAATGCTTTATATAGGTGAAAGATACGATCCTGAACCCAAATCAAAATGGGATGAAGAGTGGGATAAAAACAAGAGTGCTTTTCCATTCAGTGATAAATTGGGTGAACTGAGTGATAAAATTGGAAGCACAATTGATGACACCATCAGCAAGTTCCGGAGGAAAGACAGAGAAGACTCTCCAGAAAGATGCAGGTATTAACACTTTGTTTCCTGGGTCTCTTGGAAAGGATGCTACACTCTACATATGAAGCTGGGTTTTTGTTTATCTGAATTTCAGATTTTCTTTTTTTCTTAATAGATTTTCTTTTTTTAGAGCAGTTTTAGGTTCACAGAAAAATTGTACATAAAGTAACAGAGTTGCCATGTTAACCCCCCATCCTGAGTATGGGTATATATGTACACACGTATGCATGCGCGCACGCACACAGGGATACATTTCTCCTGTTACTAACATCTTGCATTATTAGTGTGGTACATTTATTAACAGTTGAAAGCCAATATTGATCTACTGTTCTTAACTAAAATCTGTTACTTGCATTAGGGTTCACTGTGTTGTACAGTTGAGAAATGCATAATATCCACCATTATAGAACCATACAGAATAGTTGCTCTGCCCTAAAAATGCCCTGTATAAAAATACAGAATGATTCATGAATTTCCATGTCATTCCTGCACAGGGGCCATGTTAATCTTCTCTGTATTACTCTAGTTTTAATGCATTTGCTGCTGATGTGAACACTCCGTTGCTGTTTTTAAGATGCTAGGTCAAACATTATTTGTAATTAGTATTGATACACTTTCCGTGTTGTCTGTGTCCATTTTTTTCTAAAGTTGACTACATTTTCTGTGTTTTTATTCAGACTATTGGGGAAAAAAAAATTTCCCAGTAAGAATTTCCGTGGCTCATTTTGCATTTGGGCATCAGATCAGCCAGCCATCAAGTTATTGCTGAGGAATAATGGAGTTTGTTAATAATAAACTTAAATAAGTTTAAACAAAAGTTAAAAAGTGTTTGAAATTTAACTCTTTCTATGACATTTTATTATGATTTCATGCCAGTGTTACAGAAAAAAAAATCTAGATGAATTTTTAAGCTAAAATGCTTTCAAATGTAGATCTGTGTTTTCATAAACTGTATTTTCTGTTGTTAGGGCATTTGTATTTCATTTTATGTAGAACAATACTTTGAACTTCTCAGCATTCACTTTTTGTTCTTACCTACCAATATACCTATATAAAAGTTAAAAGGGTAATATATATATAAGGACTTCATTTGCAAAAGCAAGTTGTATTACAAGTTCTTTGTCATTTGTGCTTCAGAGTATTTCTCTTGGATAGGCTAGATCAAGGATTTACCGTGATTTTTTAGAAGTAAAACCTGATGCCTAATCAGGCTTTGTGGAACTTTCCTAAAGTAACAGTTAGTGATGGAGCTGTTTCTTCAGGGGAGTTCCTGTAATAAGTACCATCTCTCTCTCTCTCTCTCTCTCTTTTTTCTCCTTAAAAAAAAAAAAAAACAAGGTTCAGATTTAGGGGTCACTAAAAAGAAGTAAAAATAAAAATATAATTTGAAATTTAAAATATTTATTCAGTGCCCTTGGGTATGTTTCTGTATTAAACTTCTCAAATGCCTTTTTCAAAGACTGTTTCTGGAATATAATCTTTGAAGAGCCAAAATTTACTTTTCATACTTTGAATATATCTATTTTACAACTGCATTTTTAGCTCTTCTATACTGAAGAGTATGTATGTTATAATAATAAATGCTAAACTTGGGAAACCATGCCTACTCAAATATACTGTGAATATTCTGTTTTTTTCTCTTATTATTGTTCTCATGGCCTATGTGTTTGCGTTTTTAGTTTGGTTTAGAAAACATAGTGGCCATATAATGTGTTGCTATTTCCTGAAGAAATGTGGAAATCAGGTAGGTAGGCTGGTTAGAGATCTATGTGCATTCTTGTGTTGTTGCTTTACCCTACCACTGTCAATTTTTCTTTTTTCTCTTTTTTTTTTCCTGTTTCCTGCTTGATTATTTTTTTTTTTAAATGTTGCCTCTACAACAGGTTCTTCTAGTTCCTAAATCTTTTATATGGTGTATTTGGGTTTAAAAGAGTAAAAATATAGAGCGTATTATTCATCATAGTAACTGAAGAGCACACCAGGGGACTTTACATCTTCAAGTATTTGTGAAAGAAGAGTAGACTTTTAGACAAAGTTGTGTGTGACCTCTGGCATGTTACCAAAATGCCAGACTTATTATTAGTTCATTATTAGATTCAGGAATTCTTGAACACTGATCAGATACGAAGCTTCCATTTCATTATGTGCCAGTCAGTTTTATATTCTCATCGTATAAAGAAATTACCTTTCACTGATACTAAATTGGACATCAGAAAGGTAAGAAATTCTAGTTTTACTTACAGGGCTGATGGTGGGAATCTTTAGGTTATCTGTTGCTAAAAAACTGATGTAAGACAGGGCTTTTGAACACTTAATTGGAACTTGTGGATTCCCTAAAATGCTTATAGATAAGAATACCTTTAGCCCTTTTGCTGTATCTGAGAATCTCTTCTTGATCCTTGAATTATAGATGTTCCAAATTGATTTATCTTTAAGTAGAATGACTTTAGATTTGTCTGAGATGAATTAGTATAATTTTAAGTGTTTTATTTCAGAATATTTATAAATTAAACCATCTACTCTAAAATTAAATAATATAGGTAATGGAACATATTTCAGGTAATTTCTGTCTTGCTAGAACCAGAAAAAAGCCTCAATGCTTTATTACTGAAGAACAAATTAGTGCTGATGTTTTAAATTCATGGCATATGAAAAACCCAATTTTTAAAAAATTATTACATATGTTTTTCTTTTGCCCCATTAAAAAAGAGAATTGTTTTGGGTATGACTAAAAAGGAATTACTTCAAAACATTTCAAATTTACTTGTTTCCTATAAAGCAATTTTCATAGTAAGGTAAAAGTTTATTCTTCTTATACTAAGCAAAATAGAGCACTGTTGTTGTAAAGTGCCATACTTCATATTTTTTTGCATTTACAGGTGAGCATTTAATAATTTGAATTTAGTTGGGATAGTGTTTAAAATGTGTCCACTGAAATTGTAGTATTTTATTATATGTTTATATAAGTGTATGAATCAGTGACAGAATTGTTACTTAAATGGGACTGAAGTTTGCACACCATCCATTTCAAGAAAATGGTCATCAAATGCAGATGTTTGAGTACACAGGATCTCATCAGTTGATTCTGATATGATAATACTGCCATTTTATTTTTTAATTAAGCTTTAAATCTATAATAAACACTTGAATTACTTCAGACTTTATTTGTACACATTTATGTAAATGTGTTTTTGTGGCAGTGTTTTAGACTTACCTAGGGAATTGACCGCTCCCCAACACATACATATCATTATTCAGATAGCTTGGGTAACATTCTGTTGATCCCTGTCAAATAGTCAGGGTTTGGAATTTTGTAGCTACTGCTTTTGAAATTCTTTAGACCAAATCACTGAGGGCTCCATTTAAAAATAATCCCTAGTCTTATTATTTTGCTTCATTTTTAATATCTTTTAGCGACAGTGATGAGGAAAAGAAAGCAAGAAGAGGCAGATCTCCCAAAGGTGAATTCAAAGATGAAGAGGAGACTGTGACGACAAAGCATATCCATATCACACAGGCCACAGAGACCACCACAACCAGACACAAGCGCACAGCAAATCCTTCTAAAACCATTGATCTTGGAGCAGCAGCACATTACACAGGGGACAAAGCAAGTCCAGATCAGAATGCTTCCGCTCATACACCTCAGTCTTCACTTAAGGTGGGAAAGGCGTGAGTTTACACACTATATATAGTTTCGTTCTTACAGGTTACTTCTAGAATTACTTCATTAATAGGGTTTG
The DNA here is from genome assembly GCF_030435805.1 of Mustela lutreola. Lineage (NCBI taxonomy): Eukaryota > Metazoa > Chordata > Mammalia > Carnivora > Mustelidae > Mustela > Mustela lutreola. Next base: position 48,735,246 of record NC_081294.1, on the reverse strand, counting down.
GCATTCCTAGGCAATCATATTAATTATAGATCGTCTGGGCTGTATTACTCAGAGTCAATAATAAGAAATCTCTTTGGGGGAAGAAACCTGTCCAAATTGCTGCATGATTGTGTATGCACTTCCTATGAAAGTAGAAGTGATACTTTGGGTTTGTTTGGGAAGGGTGGCAAGTCAGAATTTAGTGCATTTGTTTCCTTCTAGACACCATCACTAGTTGCCGAACACAATCGAGATTCACTAAGGAAAACAGGAGTATTTAGAAGTTGTAAGAATTGACAGAAGAGGAACAACTACATATATAGGGGAAATAGTCTTATTTTATATTCCCTATGAAGGGAGGCTTATTTGCCTCATTACTGATCAGTAGCGACACTGCTTTCTCCTGCCTTCTTCATTTGTTTTTTTTATTCACCCACGGAAATGAAATCCACCTACTAGATACCTGGCCGCAAGTTAATGTCTTGGCAGTCTCCCCAACTTGTGTTTATCCAGTTTGTGTCTTCACATCAGAAGTAGCAAGGGGAAAACATTTTTCTTATATATCCTGCAGATTGTAGTTAACTCTAAAAAGAAAGTTAGTTTTTCAGAAAACTAAAGGTACCCGTAGGATGTTATAGTTACTTGTGTCTAAGTTGAGAATCAGAGATGACTAGAGCAGGTTTAGGAAAATAGTAGAAATTTGTTTTCCAAGCTTTATTAAGTTCTGCGTGTGTTTTCAGACTTCAGTGCCTAGCAGCAAGTCATCTGGTGACCTTGTTGATCTATTTGATGGCACCAGCCAATCGACAGGTAAGCTTCCACATTGGCTTTTTTCTTTTCAGTAACCTTTGATTTCAGAGTAGTTTTTCAAAATGCCAAATAAAGGATAGAATGAAAAATAAATTTTTTTGCATTGCATTTATTTTTAATAAATTAATGAGCCTTGACCATTATTTGGGAAAATGATTTAATTGCCTAAGGTAAAGAGGAGTGCGTAAATATTTGACCAATAATTCAGTATTATCTCTCTGTGTCCTTAATTTCTTAATGCTGAATGGGTTCCTTTGCTTTCTCTATAAGCAAAATGTACTGCTCTGCCCATTTTATTGCCTTTCTCTAACTCTTAATTCTGGCTCTCAGCATTAGCTATAGTAGCATTCATTTAAACTTTTTACTCAATTATTCAACAAGTATTTATTGAACCAAACACTGGTCTACGTGCTTAAGGTATAGTGCTTAGTGAAACAAAGTTCTTGCCATCATGGGAAGGTCAGGTGGAAGAAGTAGTCATTAATTAATGAGTCACAAATAGTTACCTAGTTGTACACATGATGAGAGCTTTGGAGGAAAGGGGAATTCTATGAAAGTACATAACCACCTGCTTGACATATTTTAAGGAGGCCGTAGTAAAACAGTAGTCTCTTCACCAAGATTTTCTTAGAGATAGGATTAATGATTTCTTCAGTTAGACTTTCAGTAAATGCCAGATTTGATTTGAGTAATTCCCTGTATATTAGGTTTTGTTGTTTTGTTTTGTTTTGTTTTTTCCCAAGAAAATTGGCATTTTAGGTTGCATTTGATGATTATGGAGCTCTAATAAAGTGCTATGCTACAAGTCAAAACACCTTAAGAAATACAACTTCAGTTTAAAGATGATCTTTCCCAACCTATTTAAAGTTTATTTCACATTAAAATGTAGATGGTAAGATTGCTGTATAATATGCAAAGTAAATCTGTTGTTCCTTGATGTGTGTAGTGATTTTTCAAGTGAATTGTTTTAAAATTCACAGTAGTGCTTAAATGGAAGTCTGTGATAGAAAGTACTTTCATTGATAGTATAGTACATGTAATTAATAAAAAATCTTCTGGTATTTTCTCCTTCTCCTTGCCCACTACCATAAAATTCTTGGATTGGGATTGAACTTCATGGGGCATCTGGTTCAACCAAGTTTCTGAGCTGCTTCAGTTCCTGTTCCCTTTTTGCTATAACTCTTAAATGTTCCTAAAATATTTTGTGAACTCCATTGAACTCTCATGCCCTAGATTACGAAAAACTACATCAGTTGTTTAACAGTTTATGTTGTGTCTTTTTGTATGTTTAAAATCCTAACTGTAGGGGTGTTTGCGTGGCCCATCGGTTAGGTGTCTGCCTTCAGCTCAGGATCCTGGGATTAAGCCCCACACAAAGGGCTCCTTGCTCTGCAGGGAGCCTGCTTCTCCCTCTCCCTTTGCCTGCTGCTCCCCCTGGTGTGCTCTCTCTCTGTCAAATAAATCTTTAAAAAAAATAAAAATAAAATCTTAACTATAGTATTAACAGTGTGTAGTCATATAATAAAACATAGTGTTACAGAATATCAACTATTTTGGACTTCCTGGCATGAAATATTAAGGAGCCCCTTTCATGCATCTGTGGAAAGTTTTAATGGAGCAATCAGAGAATTAACTAGGAAGGTCAGATGAGTGATGTAACTTTTTTCCTCAGTGATACCAAGATTACTCTGAACAGACAGAATTATTAAATCCCTACATGCTTCCTTTGTTTGGCAAGAAACCATTGAGAGCTTTTTCTTCTCCAGTGCAAACAGTAGATTGACTAATTAAATAGAAGTAGCAATTAATATTATTACAATAATTAAGACAGAGTCTGAAATCTTAGAAATTCCTTGCCTTGGCATTTGTTTTATCATAATATTCTCTAAAAACAAACTGAATATAGGTCTGCATCAGAATTATTTTTAAAGTTATCTTCTGCTTGAAACAGTATGCTTACCCAGTTTGTGAAGAACACTCTTCAGTCAGTACATAAATTTTGTTTCCCAAATCTCTATTTAAATACTTTAGTAATCTATTTTAAATTAACTTGAGCAGTAGAAAAAATATTAATATTTAAGCTTCGCCACCTACACGTGAAAAAGTCGAAGAATCTACCATATTAGCATTGCTACTTGGTATGCCGTATGGGTGTCATTTACCAGATGTGCCTGTACTTACAATATTACCCTCATGCAAGTAATATGGGCATGAACTGTAAACCCAAGCAGATACGGCAGCATCTGTACCTCTCACCAGATAAATACCTCCTCTGAGAATATGCTCAGATTTCCTTTCTTTTTTTTTTTTTAATGCTACTACATCCTTTTTGTTAACATCTTTAAGACTGTGTGTGGTAAAGTCATTGGAGAATAGGTACCAAGTTTTAAAATAAACATGTGAAACCTATTCACCAAGAATCCATCACCACTGTAATGAGGTTCTTTTAAAAGCTATACTCTAAGGATATTCTGGTGGCTTTTACATATAGTACATTTCTAAGTGAATATTTTAAAAAATATTCAGAAATATATAGAAAATAAGCCAGTTAAAGCTAGAATTCCCGAAACATCCCATTGCATTTTCTACTGTATCTCACTTTTATAAAAGTTCACGTCTCCTTTGTCCCTTCCTAATTAAGGAATTGATGTCTTGATTGACCTACTATTATTTAAGTTATCTCTAGTACAATAAATGAGGTTGAAGAGAAAATACACTATAGTCAGTACAGATAGAGGGCCATTACATGTTTTGAATTCTTTTTTTTTTTTAAGTTTAAAATGTTTTAAAGATCAAATATGTTAAATCCAAAATGTTGATTACATTTATATTTGAACCTGTTGTCTTGTACCCAGTAATCACAAAAATTAGTTGAGGATATTTACATGAATATGAGCCACGTGGTTACATATTGAGTACAATGATTTATATGTTAGAATTTCCATCGGGTTTTCTCTAGTTTAAGTCAAGTTTACTAAAGATAAAATGTTTTAACATTTTCTCTTCATTCATTAAAAGTCACGCATGCTCATTTTAGAAATTTGTTGGAAAACAAAGTGATTCACTGTGACTTAGATGCATAATTATTGGGGTAAATACTCTTTTTTAAGTACACTTTCTATATATTGAGTCCAGTATATTAAGCATTTATTAAATGGCAGATCTTTTTCAGACTTTTGATAAGGCTTTTACTTCACTGTGAACTGCTTTTCACCCATGTTCTTCTGACCATTTCCCTGTGATTGTTGGTATTCTTTACAGACTGGTAATTGCTTTATATCTTAACATTGTATGAGTATGCTGTAATTTATTTAACCAGACAGTCTCTTATTTTTGGTGTATTAGGTTTTGTTTTGTTTTGTTTCCAAATTTTTCTTTTGGAAAAGTAGTGGAGTAGCATCTTTCAAAACCATCCAGTTTGGTAAGGAGAAAGTAGTATTTCATTTTATTTTGTATTTGTTTGATGCCTGAGTTTGCATACTTTCCTTGTTCTTATAGGCCATTTGTTCCTTTGTCCATTTCTTTTAGTGGAGCTATTTATCCTTAGTGTTTTTTATGTAAGCTTCTTACATATATATTAATCTTTGTCATATGTTTATAATTTTTTATTGCATTTTGTCAGTTCCTTTAATTTTAAATTTGCTAGAATTTTTCTTGCACAGTTCTTTATAATGTAATCTAGATTAAATTCTTTGTTGAAGAACTTTTCATCTGAAGCCTAAGCACTGTCTAGTTGAGCTATATTTTTCCTGTTCACAGTATTGCTTTGGAAAATACATGTTCCCAGCTGGTGATTGTAAATAACCTCCTTGCTATCCTGAAAAGGCAGATGGAAATGGTTCATTTATAATGACAGCTCTCATGTGGCAATCTTGAAGGATAGGTCTTGTGAAATTTAGCAGTCTTCTATGTGCAGCAATTTTTGGTACACTCTTACTTAAATTCCCTTAGATAGAAGTTATCTGGGAAAATGCTTCAGTATAGAAAATTTCTGTTGAATTTGAGGCACTGGTATGAATAACATCACGCGTATAGATAAGGATAGTCCCTCCTGGGAGAGAGGATTTATTTCCTAAAAGAAATAAAAGATTTTAAATTATTGAGATAGTTTAGATCATTTTCAGATTGAAGATCACATTGTGTAAAACCCAAGGAGAAGCATAATCTGTGGCACTTCAGAAGGTTAGACGAAACTTAAGTCCTTTTCAAGAAAAGGTAGCTTTTATTTGTAAAATACTTATGTGTGTTTCCATTCTTGCAGTATTCTTTAATTGGTTATGTTGAAATCAAACTTCTATAGTGTGGGTGGAGAGGTATAATATTTGCTGTAGATAAATTATGAATACAATATAATTTCAGTTCAGATGTTAGAAGGTAAAGCAGTGGAAGAACAAAATTGGTAATTATCTGAAATACTAAATCAGGATATGATAAAATTAAAATATCTGGTTTGAAGTTATGATCCTATAGTATTCAAGTGCCTTTTTCTACATGGGCACTTCTTAACGCAGACTGGATAAGATTTGAAAATCTCTTAACTTGTTTAGCGTAATAAATTACATATTGATGTTTATTCACTGCTGGATGAAGCAAATTAAAATAATCCCCAATTTTCAGATCCCTTAATGTTCTAGCAAATGATTTAACTGTCATTCTATTACCTAATATTATACTTTGATCAATATTTTTAACATTCAGGAGCAATACAGAAGATAAATTTATGAATATAAAGCAGCATCTCTTTGCAACATTCATTTCCTTGCTTGTTTTTATTAATACATGTGCTTTATTAATTAATGTGCTTTATTTTTTATTAATACATGTGCTTTATTTATTAATACATGTGCTTGTTTATATAGTTTAAAACTATAGCTCATTGATCTTTTCTGCCTCTCACCACATTTTATCAGATTATGTATCTTTAAAGAAGAGATAAACAAATTGCTGTTATATCATCCTTTGGATAACTAGCCAGATGAGCTATAGTGTTGGTAGAAGTTGAGAATCTTGGCCTTGGTGGGAGTTAGGTTAGTTCATGGTGAGTGAGGATACATGAATATGTGCATCTGTAATGAGGTAAAGAAATGAGAAATTTGTTATGCTTGCTGATAGTTGACTACAGTAAATGTGCATTAAAAAGAAATACCAGGTACACATGTATCAGAAACTGATTTGTTCCTTTTATTACTGCTGGCCATTTATTAAGAAAGGAAGATGGTTCTAGTTTAATTAACCCAGTTGAGTGTAGCAGATGGGGCAGAATGTCTTGCAGCGATAAGACAATTCAGAAATGGCACCAGATGTTGGAATCTGTCCCTGGTGGTATTTGAGTGCAGCCCAGATGTTCCAGTCCCACCTGGCTAGTTTCTAAGCACTGCGGGCTAAGCAGCTGTGATGTAACCTATATAATGTTCGCATAACACTAAAAGCACCATAATTGAACTGCTGCTCTAAACTTCTAAGGTTGTGACTCTTAAGAGGTGAAATCTTTAAGGACAAAGAAAAATAAGGACAGCTATTTAAGGTTTTAGATCCTTTGACTACTGCTATTTTGTTGATAACTGAATTGGACAGAAATGGAATATTAAAATTTCGTGTAATATTGTTCAAATTGTAGGTAAAAGTAAATATTCTTATCCACATAGTGTTTACAGATAAAAATTTGTATGTGAATGTGCTGTTTATGCACAGAGATTGATTTTGCAACCTTTGGATCTCACCCCTTTAAAAACACCAGTCTAGAAGTAGCAAAAAGCTGCTATTTTTTCATGGATTAAAAGTATTTACCTGTTCGTGGAGTAGATAATAGAAAACAAATAGTCCACCAAAATCATTGCATTCATTTTTTCCTATGTAGATATTAAAACTGATTATTATGCAAATCAGCCTCAAAAATTCTTCTCTTTTTATTTAAAAAAAATTTCGAACCTACAGAATATTTGCCACATTTTCTTCATCTCTCTCTCTAGGTCATTTATTTTTTACTATATACCATTTGTTTATTGTGTACCATTTGAGAGAAAATTGGAAATAGCCAGGACATTTTGCCCCCAAAATTACTTAAGCATGTATCTTCTTAAAACAGGGACATTTTCCTGTATAATCACAATATAATTATCATACTTGAGAAATTTAACATTTAAACAGTATTGTCTAATACACAGACCATTTTCAGATTTCCTTGATGTCTCAATTATGTCATTTCAGGTTAGCACTTTTTAGAAAAATCCAGGATCCAATCAAGGATTATGTATTTCATTAATTTGTCATATTTCTTTAGGCTCCTTTAATTTGTAGCAGTCCTAGTCTTCTTTGTCTTTTACAATGTTGACATTGGGGGCGCCTGAGTGGCTTAGTGGGTTAAGTCTCTGCCTTTGACTCAGGTCATGATCCTAGGCTCCTGGGATCGAGCCCCACATTGGGCTCCCTGCAGGGAGCCTGCTTCCCCTCTCTGCCTGCCTCACTGCCTGCCTCTCTGCCTACTTGTGATCTCTCTATCAAAAAAAAAAAAAAAACAACAAAAAACAATGTTGACATTGTCTGAAGAGTCTTGAGAGTTGTTTTGCACAATGTCCCTCAATTTTGTAATTTGTCTGATTCATTCCTGATGATTACATTCAGGTTAAATATTTTTGGCTGGAATTCTTAACATGGGTGATGATCTCCTTTCAGTCCCTTGCATTAAAGTGCCCATGAATACTGTTTTCTCTGATTATTAGTGGCATTAAATTTGATCAGCTGTTTAGGTCAATATCTATTGAATTTCTCTATTGTAAAAGTAGGTTCATTCCTTTTTATTTATCAAGTAATCTGTGGGGTGATGTTTGGTGATTATGTGAATATTCCCTAGCAACATTTTACTCAAGTTTTAGCATCCACCAAAGGTTCTTTGGATTACGCATAAAAAGCATAATTGATTGGATAAACCACAGGTCCAGGCTGTGTTCAGGCAGTGTAACTGAAGGATAACTAACCACAAATGTAGTGTCAATTACTTAAAAGATAAAGAACGTAAGAGTTTGTGGTAGCTTAAAAGGAGCATGGTGATGTGAAAACTTAGATCAGCAAGCTAGCTTCTGTGATAGGTCTGGAGCCTCTAATATTAGGTAATTTTTAAGTGTGGTGCTGAAATGGCTTCCTGAAATTGGTATCGGTTATTCTGTGGTTTTAACAATTTAACTTTTCTTCATGCTTAATTTCTAGGAGGATCAGCTGATTTATTTGGAGGATTTGCTGACTTTGGCTCAACTGCTGCATCAGGCAGTTTCCCTTCCCAAGGTATGATACAGTTCGGCCAGAAATTGAGGGGCAGTGAAAAGGTTATCAAAGCAAACAGTTCCCTCCTCTACCAAATAAGCTTCTTTTTGGTGTTTTACTCCTTATAGTATTTATAATTCCTAAATCCTAAAGAATTTATTCACAAAGGTATTTTATTGGGTCAGTGTCTTAAATATGCTAAATGAATTAATTTAGTTGTAAACTACTCAGGCAGGCACACCTAAATAAAATTGCCCTCATTTATAAGCAACTCTTATTTAGCTTTTTTTTTTTTTTTTTTTGGTGGGGGAGGGATAGTGTTGTGGGGAGTATGAATAAGTACAAAGTATAATCTCAATTTAGCAGGAAGAATATTATGGTTTATGTTTAGGTTATATGATAATGATTCCAAAGACATTGGGATTGAGCAGATTATCTTAATAAAATTCATTTCTTTATTATTTAGATATATTAAGAGCACTTCTATAAGACATAACCGAACTACATTTTGACACATCCTTAAATAGAGAGCAGTTGAATCTCAGGCAAAACTTCCCTCCATGTTAGATTAGAAATTTTAAAATGCCTTCAATTTATTCTGGTGATCATTTCGCAGTATATACAGAACCAAATCTTTATGTTGTGTACTTGAAACTAACAACACAGGTTTAAACATCAAAGATTGAGGTGAAGCATTTGTCTTTTTCTCCCCATTATGAATATTTTTACCTTACTGCCTCTGCCATATAGTATGGTAGCTGTTTAACTTCGGAAAAGCTGCTGAGCCTCCAACTTTCTAAAATGAGGAACACCTTTTGACATGGTTCTTTATAAGGATATAAAGTAGTTTCTGTAGAAGTGTATAGAATAGGGACTATGTTGCTAAGTGTGCTTTCTTCTTCAAATTGTAAAGGAGTTGGCTATAGTGGTTTTTTGTATAAAATCTAGTCACTCTGAAGTTTGAGAGAGAATATGACAATTTAGTTATAAATTTTAAACGTGAAGTGAAGCAGGAAGAAAAGGTGTTAATTTAGCTGAATTTGTCTTACTCGTTTCAAGTAGAGTTAATGCCATTAGATTAGTTGAATTAAAACATATATTTAGTAATATCTGATGTAGTTTTGTCAGGATTTAGGAAGAAAGATACATAGGCTTTAATCATCTGGGGTTATTTTGGTAGCCTTCTTGTATAAATTCTGAGTATTACCCAGAAACCGGAATTGTGCAGTAATTAACTTCATTTTAGAAGTATGGTTTTGTCTTCGAAGGGTTAATACCTTACTTTAGGCAAATCAAGTGGAAGATAAACATTACCCTAATTTTACAGACTGCCTGTGTAATTCTTAAAGTTTTTATGTATATAAAGTTGCCTACTATGCAAATAATTAGAATATCTTAATGTTGCTAAGTGATACATCTCTTCATCTGTATGCATGTGATTAATATAACCTGATCACCATTACGCAAGGGGCTGAAACTGTTGTAACAATAATTAATCTTTTCTGAACAATATATGCCCCACTAGAAATCTCTTCCTCCTATGATTAATCATTTCAGATAAAGTTTTCAGATGGGGCAACGCGTTTTGCCCCAGTTTCCATTTGTACTCTGTTTTATAGATCAAGCACATAGGAAATCAGCATAAAGTTTACCTATATCCAGCAAGTCTTTCTTAAATTACTTTAAATTGTTTAATATATAGAATTAATTGTAAAACTTTTAAATCAGTCTTTTTTGTAAAGAAGATCAAAGACCTATTTTAATAAAACCCTGAGGTGATGAATATTAGCCCAGTTCTTATATTAAATTGTTGGTAGAACGGTTTTCTGAGTTATTTTCTTTTGAAGGGGCTTACATTATATATTACCATTATAATATGGTAATAGAGAAATATAATTTTAAAGACTTAATATTATTGTTCTCTTTAGATATTTAGCATAATGAGACACAGTATTGGAGTGGTTGGTTACCTTATAGACTAGACAAAGTGTATTTCCAAGTTGTAAGTGAACATGGAGTACAAAGAGATGGTGTTAATTAACTTGGAAATATATACTATTCTTTTTCAGATGACCGTTTATATGTAGCTCTTTCTTCACCTTTGCTTTTTCAACTTCTGTTAATTCATATTTATCTATTTATTCCTTTCTTAGATTTATTTACTTAGAGTCATGCATAGCCTATTTAAAGAATTTTTTTCCTTAGTATCTGTTGCCTTTATATTTATTATGATCTAAATAGTATATGTATGCAGAATTTTAGAAGTTTGGCCTATACTATTTTATGGCGTACCTAAAGAAAAGAAAATGTGATGCCTTTGGCCCTCACCTATGTTTTCACAATTAATCCATAGTAATAATAATAAACCCTAAAGGGCACTTAACATATTAAATTCACACACAAAAAAGGTTAATTTTCACAACTTAGATTTTAAAAAGTGAGACACGGAGAGGGTTATGTAGTTTTCCCAGGGTCACTCATTTAGTAAGGTACAAAATCTATGCTCTTAAACACTGTAGTCCATTAATTAACCTATTACCAATTTTTATATTATTGAATGCATTAAATCTTAAACTTGTTATAATTATCTTTGAATATAATGATAAGAGTTCCCCCTGAGTTCCCCTCTATACCCTAGTTTTTAGTTAAATAACTAAATAGAACAGTCCCGTTTGGAGTAAGCACTCTACTAGGGTTATACCATGGCTCTCTGCAGCCCTTGTGTTGTCAGTGAAAGTGTGGCCAAAAGGGTAAGAACTTCTTACAGAAACTTACTAACCCTACTCTTGATTTCACTGAGTTTTTCTTTTCCATGCTTTTCTGTTTTGTTTCTTTATGAGTTTAATATCGTGAATTTGGGATTTTATTTACTTGAGACCATATAAGTCATACTTTAATTTCTCTGAACCTTTCCAAATAATGAATGGGTGAAATGAGTTGAATTCTTTGATTTTATTGAGTGTCTCGTCATGTGAAGATTCTCAATCTCCCAACCAAAAGTTTAACCAGTTAAGTTTTCTCACTTTTCAGGGTTTTGGACTCATCCATAGTTGTTTAGCTGGTAGCATATTTGATGATACGCAAACTTAGGTTGGAGGAAAGTTTTGATTGTAGTTTCTGTGTATCACCTCAGACCTGCTAAGAGGTGGATTTTTCTTTCCTTTGCCACCTTGTTAACATTTGTGGAATATTCATGAGAAAAATAATGTCCAGATGGAGATGGTACCTGCAGATGTTAATCTGGATGGACACAGATCAGCTCTAATTTTTTTCAGTTCTGTTGTTTTGCTCTGCGCATTTCAGAAAGTTTCTTACCCTTACTATTCCCTCTTAGTTACAGCGACAAGTGGGAATGGAGACTTTGGTGACTGGAGTGCCTTCAACCAAGCCCCATCAGGCCCTGGTGCCTCCAGTGGTGAGCTCTTTGGCAGTGCCTCACAGCCAGCTGTGGAACTTGTCAGTGGCTCTCAACCAGCTTTAGGCCCACCTCCAGCTGCCTCAAATTCTTCGGACCTGTTTGATCTTATGGGTTCATCCCAGGCAACTATGACATCTTCCCAGAGTATGAATTTCTCTATGATGAGCACTAATACTGTAGGCTTGGGGTTGCCAATGTCAAGATCACAGGTAAGTTGTCTGCCTCCCTTGGAAACTTTGATTTCTAATCTTAGAGATTCTGTGACTAATGTAATGGTAGACTTGCGTGAGACAGGAAAAAAAGCCATACATAGATGGTTTTTGCATATGGCATGTTACTTTACACTCGTTCCCCTGGTAGTCATTTGAGTTCTAGATCAAGGCTTTCTCACCCATCCTGTAGTCCGTGCAAAGCCAAGCATGATGCCTTGCACAGAGGAGGCAATTGCTAAAAGTTTATTGCATTCATAAACAATTTGGTATTTGGTGTTTAAAAAAAATCTGTTTTTAAGAAGGACTAGAGATCACCCGTGGCCTATATTCACTTAGTAAAATATCTGTTCCTCAAAGAAATGTCACTTACTGGTTGCAAGCAGTCGTTACCAATATAGAAAATCGTTCTCTAAAATGACGAATGCTCTTCCCTATTTTGGGCCTGCTCTACATTATGTAATTTTTATATAGGCTCTTCTTTCAGCTCATTTTCATAAAGAAAAACAACTAAATGGGAGTTTTTTAAATTCACTTTTCTTTTAAGTTTTTTTTTTATAAGATTTTTTTTTTAATTTATTTGACAGAGATCACAAGTAGGCAGAGAGGCAGGCAGAGAGGGAGGGGGAAGCAGGCTCCCTGCTGAGCAGAGAGCCCATGGGGCTCGATCTCATGACCCTGAGATCATGACCTGAGCCTAAAGCAAAGTTAACCCACTGAGCAACCCAGGCGCCCCTAAGTTCACTTTTTTACAGTTAAATCTAAATTACCTAATACTAACTTGAATTCAGACAAGCAAGCAAGCACAGTGTTAGAGTACATGTGTCTGAGTTGTACCAGAGTGCTGTTTTTGATTCAGGCAATTCTGAGTATTTTTTATGATGCTAATTACTCATTTTAATGTGTAGATTCTCTCCTTTTGGGTGTTAGGATGGAGGAACAGAAGAAAGAAGCAGAAAGGTGACTGTTCTGTATAACAGAAGTTGGACTTGACACTAAAAAAAAGGATATGAAAGGCACACCAGTGCCATTAAATTGAACTATGCACCTCTAAACAGGCCCAAACCAGTTTATTCTTTTTGAGTTTCTTTCATGTGGTCTGTACATAAAGCCAGTTTACTTATTTGCAGTCTTAATTGCGCTATGTTGTAATTCTTCACATTGGTACCTTTTTAATTATTTTTCCTGTTTCTATTCCTTTTCTTTTTTTCTGTCCTTTTCATAGCTTTCCTTAGTAACTACGAGGCATCCCTGCTTCTTTCTCCTGAATTTCTCCTATTTCCTGAATTGGTCCACATGTATCAAGTTCCACTAATGTTGCTCACTTTAGGCAAGGGAAATGTACATGGAGCAGGAAGATGTCAGAATTTGTGCAATATAATTTGTTGGTTTTGTAGTTTTTCTTTTTATAACATGGGAAGTCATATCCTGAATTCCATCTTGTGATAATAAATTTCCATTCATATATTTCCTTAAAGCTGTACTAACCTGAAGTTGGTCATTCCCTGGGATGGTGGCTTCTAGACTTTGGGTGATGGGAGAGTAATTGTTCATGTAAACATGTTGGGTTTGTTTTCTTTTTTTCCTTTAATGCCAAGTATGATTTGGGATTCAGAGGAACTTTGGGGGGAAGCTAGTGATTCAGCTTAAAGATCTTAGCCTAGCACTTCTGTGGTTCTTTCTGGTTTCAGGAGTTTGTTACTAAGTCTTGTATATCTGGAGTTATTGTGATTAAATTGCCATCTGATGACCTTTATAGAGCCCAAGCTTAATTTTTAGAGCATTTTTCTATTTTCCAGCCTTTGCAAAATGTTAGCACAGTGCTGCAGAAGCCTAATCCTCTCTATAATCAGAATACAGATATGGTCCAGAAACCAGTCAGCAAAACCCTGCCCTCTACTTGGTCTGACCCCAGTGTAAACATCAGCCTAGACAACTTACTACCTGGTATGCAGCCTTCCAAACCCCAGCAACCATCACTCAACACAATGATTCAACAGCAGAGTAAGTTACTGCCAGACATCTTGATTCTTTGTGCACTTATAATCTTTACCCTGTTGCCAGGACTGGTTCAAGCCATGAAATAAGAATACATGGCACAGACCATACCGAAGGCAACTGTGTGATTGCTTAGGATTTTTTTCCTGTGATACTTGATAGACATCCCAGCATATTGGATTACTTTGTATTCTGCTTTTGGCTTGATTACATTGACTGTATTTTGGTGAGTTTGGAGAGTCTGATCACTAAAATAAAAGTAATTGGTGTAGAAAACGTTTTATTTTTAGGTAAATATGACCCGAAAACAAAGATCATCATAACTCCATAATCCAGGGATAATCACCATTAATTGATATTTCTTTTTTTTTTTTTTTTTTTTTTTTTTAAAGTTTTTTTTTTTTTTTTAAAGATTTTATTTATTTATTTGAGAGAGAGACAGGGAGAGAGAGCATGAGTGAGGAGAAGGGCAGAGAGAGAAGCAGACTCCCCGTGGAGCTGGGAGCCCGATGCGGGACTCGATCCCAGGACTCCGAGATCATGACCTAAGCCGAAGGCAGTTGTCCAACCAACTGAGCCACCCAGGCGTCCCAATTGATATTTCTTTCTGTCTTTTCTAACCACATTTTTAATACTTGAAATCACTGCTTATATTATTCTACTTCTTGTCGTTGTTATTTTGCATAAAGTTATCATTTTTCCTGTATTTAATATTCTTAGGGAAAAATGATTTAGCTATTTATAGTTACCATTATATCAGTGTACAATTTCTTTTTTTTTTTTTTTTTTTAAATATTTGATTTATTTATTTGACAGACAGAGATCACAAGCAGGCAGAGGCAGGCAGAGAGAGGGGGGAGCAGGCTCCCTGCTGAGCAGAGAGCCCGATGTGGGGCTCGATCCCAGGACCCTGAGATCATGACCTGAGCCGAAGGCAGAGGCTTAAACCACTGAGCCACCCAGGCGCCCCTCAGTGTACAATTTCTTTATTGTTGGTTATTTCTGTTGTTTTTAGCTTTTTGCAATTATAAACAGCTCCATCGTGATTTTATATAAATCTTTGTACTTGGGATTTTTTTTTCCTTAATGTAATGTTCTAAAAATAAAGTGAGTCAAAGGGTATAAAGTTTTACAAGGCTTTTGATACACAGTGGCTCCTGATACCTTGTTAGTTTGGATTCAACAATAAATTTTGTTGGAATGATTGTAAAGTGCCTCGTGTTTTCCCCCAGCCCACTCTTTGTTTCTACGTCTGTGGGAAACCAGAGTTAACAGCCACAAACTATTTTTCTAGAACAAATAATGCGAGTTAATTGACTGACTTTGTAAAATCACTGTAAAGGAATTTTATTAGGGCTTTAAAGTGTTGATGGTCAGGAATATTGTATTATTACTCTGCTGGATCTAATGTAAAGTTTTGTCTTTTTCCTTCTGGTAGATATGCAGCAGCCTATGAATGTGATGACCCAAAGCTTTGGAGCTGTGAACCTCAGTTCTCCATCAAACATAATTCCTGTCCGGCCCCAAACTAACCCTTTGATGGGGGGACCCATGCCTATGAGCATGCCCAGTGTGATGACTGGCACCATGGGAATAGCGCCTCTGGGAAACACCCCAATGATGAACCAGAGCATGATGGGCATGAACATGAACATGGGGATGTCAGCTGCTGGGATGGGCCTCACAGGCACAATGGGAATGGGCATGCCCAACTTAGCCATGACTTCTGGAACTGTGCAACCCAAGCAAGATGCCTTTGCAAATTTTGCCAACTTTAGCAAATGAGAAATGGTAAAGGAGCAGATTGAATGAAGGATTTTTAGTGGTGAAGATAGGTGATGTTGGGATGGAAAATGCTAATCAACTCCCGTTTCTTTTATTAATTAGTTAAAATAAATCTACATAAAGAACCAAAAAAGGCTGTTTTATAAAAGTGAAATATCTAGTATTTCAGATGACCAGGCAAGGGCACTTCAGATGAGGCAGTCAAAATTATTTTTCCCAGTGAGAATAGACCACTCGTGGGGTAGTGAGACCTTGAAAGCCTTTATAAATTGAAGAGCCCGTTTTAACATCATGATTTGTGGGAAGACTGGAATAGGGCTGAATAAATGTGTTTGAATCTCTAATTTTATACTTTTCTTTTCCTGAGGAACTTGATTTTTCTGTCCCTGAATCGCCTTGTCATAATTGGGTCTGTTCCTTTTACTACCACTCTTGAGTCCATAAATGAAATCATTAAAGTTGGATGATCAGTTTTTTATAAAAATATATATTTTTGTCCAAAAAAAGGCATACATATGTGATTATGGCTAAATCAAAGGTAACTGGAATGTATATACTTTTGCTAATGTTCCAGCAACTCTGCTATTCCTATTATACTATTCCAAATTTTTATTGTAACAAAACCTCTTCAAGCGACTTGTGATAGCTATGGGACTTTTCCCATATCTTCTGCTATAATTATCCTTTGCAGAACGAGGAAAAAAAAATTTTTTTTTTCAGGACTGCTCTATGGTTTCCTTTAAAAGAAAAAAAAACCCTCCAGTATTTTTGTTTGTTTTTAGCAGTCATTATTTACAATTTGCAGTGGTTAACTTGGCAAGGCTTCTTTCCGTGTTTGTCCGTGTAGCCACCACTTCTCAGTCAGGAACAGTCGAAAGAGAAAAATATTTATTTTTATTTTTTTGGTGTCTTTTAAAAAATTGAAAAGGTAAAAATTCATTAAAACCTTAAGTTAAATATAAATGTTAGAACTCAGCAATGTTGGCTTTTAGATTTTATACAGTATTCGTTTGGTTTTGGTTTTGAGTGTATATAATACGGCGTTACCAGTATGGTTCCAATAGAGAGGAGTTAAATATATATTATTAAAGGAGACCTGTAGCAGTCAAAAGGTTTTATTGATTTAATGGCAAATAAAGGAGATTAATTAAAATGTTTTCATTTTTCCTGCTGTAATTCTGCATTAAGCTCACATGAAAATCATGATCCTAGAGTTTGGAATGCACAATTAATTGTTTCACCCTCAAGCTGGGAATATTTTTAAAAATAAATATTATAATATAGGTATCAAATTATTACCTCCCCACTTTGTGTTGAAATTTTTTTTTATTAAACTGATAAAACTTTGTTTCCATTGTATTCATAATGTTCTGTTATACATAACATTAAAATGTTCATTAAAATCAATGTTGAACTGCTTTTTCTTTCATTCTGTTAGACATTTGAGACCGTTTGGGGAAAAAATAATTATAATTTGGGCAAAGTAATTTTTATAAATAATTTAAAATTATTTAATGACTTCTCTATTCTTTCCTCTCAGACTCTGCTGTTAGGAATTAAAAATGAAGCAGCAGAGATATTCTGACCCACTCCATTCTTGCTAATGTTCCATCTACAACATTTCTAATTAGGCAGAAATTCATGTACTTCAGCTAAGTGGTAATGAAAAGTGATTCATTTGCTGAATAAGAGATGAGAGGGAGTGTAATTAGCTGACTGTGGTTTTTAATCTTTCAACAATTCAATGTGTTTAAATTAGTTTCAAAGAATAGGAGCTTTCAAGTGTTGTTACTTCAGAACAGTCAACCCAGGCTCCGGTGGCAGCATGGAGAATATCTTCACTGATATTTAAAACCTGTCATCTTAAGAGAATTTTTTCATTAAACTGAGAGTCTAGCATCACCTTTCCAAATACATACAGTTCTTGGAGGAATTAAATATTTTGTTTCTAAACTTTTGTGTTGAAAAGTTCTTTTCTAATAAAATTAAGATTTATCTGTAAAGCATTTTCTGTACTATGCCTCCTTCCTGTATTGTGTCTCTGAAGACAGAAGGGAGCCAGCCCTATCTCCTGCACCTCAACGTACAGTTCGGTATCAGTTTTTTTGTTTCAGAGCCCATGAAAGGAAAGAATTGCCTCATTAAGGGGTCCATCCAGTCCGGTGACTTACTTTTGGAAGAGTTACTAAGTGATACTTCAAAATTACCAAAGAAAGGTCTAAATACCCGCAAATAATTTGGAGTTGGCAAGAAAATACTCTTAAATAGTCTGCTGAGCTCCCTTCTGCCGATCCTATATCCCTTCACCCTTTTACCAGCTTCTGCCTAATGTTTCATTTTTTTGTTGTGGTTCTGTGTGTGTGTGTGTTGCTGGGGGAGAGGGACATGGTTACTGTTCTCAAAATGTACAGGTGACTCTCCACTGCCATACCAGATTTCATTTTTTTCCCTTTTGAGGTTTTTTTTAACCTCTCTGACAAAATCTTCAGGAACCACAAATGTTCTCGAATGGGACTTTGGGTGTTTTATTTTTTTGATTATAATAAATTGTCTCAATGATACCCATAATGTTGGGTTTGGGGTAATCAGTAAGTTGAGGCCTATAGTTACTTCCACAAATATTTATGAAGCAAATATTTATATGTAGCAAAATAAAGCTAACTGTCCTAAGCACAGAACACACCCAGTAAATAGGTTTATGAAGTAAATTGGCTTTGTGTTTCAACTCTGCTGGGAGACAGCATTGTACTGTGGAAAGACCATGGACTTGGAAGCAGATCTATGCCCATTTCAGCTATGCACACTATCTGTGTGACACTGATCAATTTACCTGACTTCTCTGGGCCATAAGAAATCTTTCCTAAAATGAATGAAATAGGGAAGTGATGGATGAATAATGATGTGTCAGATCTACTGGCATGGACATAAGCGCACAAAGTACTTCTCTGCCTCCCATTTTTATTTTTTATAAACGCGCTCACCTATCAAGGCTACATGCCAGTCACTGCTCAAGAATTCACATGCACACCATTCATGCAACAAACCCCAAAGCTGATATTCCAGTTGTATTCCTAAAAGAAGTATGTAGTTAAGAAAACCTTAGAGGGGCGCCTGGGTGGCTCAGTGGGTTAAAGCCTCTGCCTTTGGCTCAGGTCATGATCCCAGGGTTCTGGGATCAAGCCCTGCATCGGGCTCTCTGCTCCTCAGGCAGTCTGCTTCCTCCTCTTTCTCTGCCTGCCTCTCTGGCTATTTGTGATCTCTGTCTTGTCAAATAAATAAAATCTTTAAAAAAAAAAAAAAAGAAAGAAAACCTTAGAGACTGATACGCAGTTGATTTCTGAGGGCTTTCCTATCTGCCTGAGTTTAATTCCAATCTCAGACAAGGAAATTATAAATGAGCTATTTTGTGAATGTACTGACTCACTTCTACTTAACCACATTAGTGCAGATGTGAGAGAGAAAACTATGAAGGTGGTATGGGATTTGCTGCACAAATAACCCTCATTAGAATGTTCCTAGCTTTTAGGAGGAGGCGAGATCTCAACTTTTCTATTGACTTCTTGCAGTTCTGTTGACTAAGATCTTGCTGTTCTTACATCCAGATAAGCAATCAGATACAAAGACTGGAAAAAAAAATCCATGAAAAGTTTTTTTTTTTTTTTTTTTAACTTTTACTCATTATGACCTTAATTCTTGTGTGTTATGTGTGTGTGTGTGTGTGTCTTCTTAGTAATGGCAACTTTGCATTGTTCCTCGCAGACAATAGGTAGCCCCTGGCACCTCTTCACACTGCACTTGCTCAGCCCAATGGGTGGGGGAACCTTCATCCAACCAATTTAGATGCTTAGCCTCCCAGGGATTTTGGAGGGATTTGAAATTCCTGATGGGCAAACATGGGTTTTATTTGTTACTCTTTAAACAAAAAGTCACTGGGCACCTGGGTGGCTCAGTGGGTTGAGCCTCTGCCTTCGGCTCAGGTAATGATCTCAGGGTCCTGGGATAGCGTCCCGCATCAGGCTCTCTGCTTGGCAGGGAGTCTGCTTCCTCCTCTCTGCCTGCCTCTTTGCCTACTTGTGATTTCCCTGTCAAATAAATAAAATTTTAGAAAATAATAATAAAATAAAATAAATGTCATTACTTGAAATAATTGAGTCCTGGACTGTGAAACCCTGCATTTTTTCTCCATCTGATTTTTCTTAACTATACACCTTGCAGCTGTGTTCTTTAAGTGCTCCAAGCATGCTCTACCATTTTATTCTGAGTGCTTAGAGTTAGTATATATAGCAATTTGATCTCAGAACCCCCTTTATACCTTAAAAATTATTGAGAACCTCAAAGAACTTTCATGTTTATGTGGGTCATATCAATATTTACTGTATTTGAAATAAAACCTGAACAACCTTAAAAATACTGACTTTTACAGTAACCCCATTACCTGTCAAGTTACGATTTTTTTAAGAAGGAGTATAAGCAGGGGTGGCGAGCCAGAGAGGGAGAGAGAATCTTCAGTAGGCTCCCTGTGGCATGCATATGTAGGGCTGGATCCTGTGACCTGGAGATCATGACCTGAGCTGAAAACAAGAGTCAGATGCTAACCAACTGAGCCACCCAGGTGCCCTGTCAAATTATAATTTCAAATTATAATAAATAAAATTTTAAAACTTCCAAAATAAAAATCTATGAGAAGAGTAACTTTTTTTTAACATTTTTGAAAATCTCTTTATTACCTCCCTTAATAGAATACAGCTGAATTAAGTTCTTCTGCATTCAGTCTGCTGTGCTATGTTGTTTTGGTGGAAATACATGAAAAAAGTCTGGGCTCAGGGATATGAGGTTGGAAAGGGTGGGAAGTTGCTCAGGGCTCCCCAGTGGTCCTCAGGCCACATCGCTGTCTATTGAGAATTAAAAGGTAAGATTATTTCATAGTAACTATCCATTTGCTTGATTTATTGTCTATAAGGTAATCTGCTTGAGGTACAAAGAATTTGGTTTTGTTCTTCACTTCAGTCACATTCTTCAGGCAGAATGACTGTCACATGAAATCTCTCCGGATACTGAGTTCTAGAACTCTGTGACATCAGTGTTTGCTCAGTTTTTCAGCTTGTTTCTTCTGATATATAGTGCATATTTCCTAGCTTTTAATGAAGAAGTAAAATTTTTACCCACGTTGAGTTTTTTAGAAAATCTTAGACTGAGAGACTGAGTGTTGAGTGCTTGGTGTGTTGTAAACCTTTTAAGCCTCCCTTTCTGCCCTTTGAGAAGAGCATAAAATGGGTCAAACCTGAAGACCTCTGACTTGTTTCCGAGGGGGCCTTGCAAGGTTGTATACTGTGTTCTCTGACAAACCCTTCACAGAAGCCTAAGACTATAGAAATCGTGCACCCACAGTGATCATGTTCCTGGTGAGCCTGGATAAATCTGATCTCCTGAACTGGGGGGATCCAGCAAAGTTTCCATCCATTCATGAAATTGCAGGA
Organism: Mustela lutreola; assembly: GCF_030435805.1. Classification (NCBI taxonomy): domain Eukaryota; kingdom Metazoa; phylum Chordata; class Mammalia; order Carnivora; family Mustelidae; genus Mustela; species Mustela lutreola. Next base: position 48,714,313 of record NC_081294.1, on the reverse strand, counting down.
GCAAGCTCTGTACTGGACACCTTCACCTTATAAACATCAACTCCCTTCGTTCTCATAAGCTAGAGAAGAATGTCCTCCCTCTGATAGATACAGAACAGGGATGTCCGGAACTAGTTAAATGTAACTTTGCGAAGATTGTTATGCAGGGTCCCAGAAAGGGAGACTCTCGATTTTCAGTAACTGATCAGCAAAGTCAGCCCCCAGGTAGTACGTTTGGCAGAGTTTTTGCCACAGAAAGAGAAGGAAATCCTCGGCAGGACTCCCTCTTGGAAATTTTGGAAATCAGTATATAATGGGCACAGAATCAGCTTCTGTTAATGAAGCACTGAAGATGTGATCTTTCATGTCTGGTGATTCATAAACCTGTTTCATTAAACTACTTTGTAAAATGCAGTTAAATATTAGGTAGTAGACTGGGTCCTAGTATTCCTATTTTTCATGGTATTTTTACTTCACAGTTAATCAAAAAATAAAAGGAACAATAGCAAAACAGTCAATGATAAAAATACAGAACGTCTAAATCCTCCTAGCTAGGAAACCAGACTGTAATATGGCCATGGGCCACTACCTAAATTTTATTCCATGTGTTTATTCCTACTTCTTTTTTAAAATATTGATTGATTCATTGATTGATTTACTTATTTATTTGAGAGAGAGAGAGCACACCTGGGAGCAGGGCGAAGGGCAGAGGGAGAGATGAGAGAGAATCTCAAGCAGGCTCCCTGCTGAGCACAGAACCAGAAGAGGGGCTGGATCCCACACAATGAGATCAGGACCTGAGCCAAAACCAAGAGTCAGACAATTAACTGACTGAGCCTCCCGGGTGCCCCCTTCCCTCCTTAGGTGCCTGCTGCCGGCACTACCTCCAGTTCTGCACAGTGGTGACTGCAACCGAACCTACCCATCAGGTCAGCACGCGGCAGTGTGCGCGTCTGAGTGTTCTGAAGGACACGGTCAAGTGGCTCTTACACAAAGATAGACGGAGAGGCCTAATCTAGGCGGGGGAATTCAGGAAGGCCTCTCGGAGAAGGGACCTTTTATACAGAGATCAGCAGAACTTGAACCAGACATGTGAAGACTCCCAAGTGGGGAAAAAAACAAAACAAAACAAAACCCAAAACCTATCAGAAGCTTAGTGGCTGTGGTGGGTGGTCGATGTAAAAGAAAAGCTGAGGAGATAGGCAAGGATAGAAAATCGTCGATATTTAGGATGCTGAGGTAAGTAATTATTTCACTCTCCCCCAAAGTTCCTCAGACGGGATTATGCCCATCCGAGATGGTATATTCTGAAGACCTCGAGTGCTGTCCTACCCATGGTAGTCACAGAGTTCACTTTGAAAAACTCGAGGGGAAGATTACATGGCAATCGTTTGATGTTTACTGTCCAACCTGAAATACATCAGTGGTTGATATGCATATAAGGATGGTCCAATGGGGCCACTTATATAAATACAAACTGACTCTTTCTTTTTTTTTTTTTTAAGATTTTATTTATTTATTGGGGCGCCTGGGTGGCTCAGTGGGTTAAAGCCTCTGCCTTCAGCTCAGGTCATGGTTCTGGGGTCCTGGGATCGAGCCCCGCCTCGGGCTCTCTGCTCAGCAGGGAGCCTGCTACCCTTCCTCTCTCTCTGCCTGCCTCTCTGCCGACTTGTGATCTCTGTCAAATAAATAAATAAAATCTTAAAAAAAAAAAAAATCTTATTTATTTATTTATTTGACAGACAGAGATCACGAGTCGGCAGAGAGGCACGCAGAGATTTGGGGTAGGAGGTGAAGCAGGCTCCCCACCAAGCAGAGAGCCCGATGTGGAACTCGATCCCAGGACCCTGAGATCATGACCTGAGCGGAAAGCAGAGGCTTAACCCACTGAGCCACCCGGGCGCCCTAAACTCTTTCAAGTAATAATTACTTGTATTTGCATATTATAGTTTACAGGGTGGAGTCACCTCATTTCCTCCCTGATCTTCACAGTCACCCTAAGCTAAGCTAAGAAGGTAAGACCATCACTGACCCCTCATTGTGGATGATGAAACTGGCTCCAGGAAAGCAAAGTAGTTAGTGAAGTCAGATCTCTCAGGACAGGTCTTTGGAATCCAACTCTAGTTCTAGTCCACTATCCCTCAGTTCTCCTCTATTAATATCTCAGACCTCTTAATTTAAAGATTGTACCTGCCATTCAGATCGTCAGGTTTTTCTTCCCATTTCCTTGATCTCTTACCACATTGTCCCAAGTGCCATGTAAAACTCCACATAGGGTAGACAGCTAGGAAATGGTTGTTAAATAATATGTTTTTAAAGTAAGCACTGAATGTTTATGAAATCTATTTGCATTTTCTAAAGGTCACCAGCAGGAGATGAGCCACAGAGCAAATAAAAACTCATCTCTTCTGAAGAGTAAACCTATTGTTTGTTTTGTAGAAATGGTGATATAACTTAGCATAAGACATTAGCCAAATCAGATGCAGAAAATTCCAGCAGGCTTGGAGCAGTATAGCACAAAGGCCCCTCAAGGAATCAGAAGAGATGTTAAGGGCAAACTGCAGGAAAGGTGGATGGCCTTGGATTGCTTGTTTAAGAAATCCATTTCAAAAAGTGCGCAGCAATGTTTTTTAAAGATTGTGTGCTCTTGGCAATTTTTTATTTGCTCCTGTGATTCTTGCATTTGAGAAACAGAATTGAGATGCCCAGCTACCAAATAAAACTAGAAATGGGATTTCCAGATCTAAGGTGTTCTTAAGGGAATATTTGAATTGACATCTTTAGAGTAAGTTTTTATTTATTTATTTTTAATATTTTTTTAAATAGCATTTAGAAACACATGGCTTCTTTTTAAAGGCCATTTAGAAATGTGGCAATTTGAAAACTAGTTTGCCTGCAGTTGAATTATTTTTTATATAGGAAAAATAGTAGCTTTAACAGAAAATATCAAATGAAGTATATATAAAGTTGAGATGACTGAATGGCTGAAAAACCATTTCTCAAGTCATCTTTTACAGGAAAGTGATAAGATTAAATAAATGTTAAAGTATCTCTAATTTTAGTAAATATACTAGCTTTACCAACGTCTCTTTCGCCTGTAATGAGCCAAGGAAGCGATGCTGTAGCTGAAAATTTCTCAGTCGTTGAGAACTTTCCACATTTAATCCCTCCAACATGGAAGTGTGTGTATGTATGTCTCCACACAGAACAGTATCTGTCTCTCTATATAAATATATAATAAAGGTTGGCTCTTAAATACTGTCTCTTCACCAAATTTTTTAGATGTCCCAAGAGTTCTCAGATTTGAATGATAAAAAGGGTGCCATAAGGTACCGCTTTAGTAATTAACTGGTTCCTTAATAAGTCCTCAATTACTTTGTTTCATGATAAGGAAAAAAAAAAATGTTCCAAGACAGAGTTACATTCGACATCTGGGAACCTCCTAACAGCTGGCTACCTAATGAATATGCATCTGCTTAAGAGCCTGTAGACCATTAATAAACCAATAGATGTAAAGCAGAAACAATCTTTGTCAGCTTCAAATGAGATTGGATGCAATGTGCTGTGAAGTGTCACTGTCACATTGAATCGAGTTTGGGAGGTTAACAATCAACTGTTAGCTACTCGTGTCTCCGTAGCTCTGCACTTGTGCTAACACTCTTCCCAGACTGATGGCCACGTATCTGATGTACAACTTCTTGCTCCTGATTGCCTGATTTGAGCCTTACAACGTCTGTGTTTCAAAAATCCCTTCCATTTTGTTCCACTAAACCACACATTTGCCAAGATGCTTTAAAACAAAGGCGTCATCTCCAGATAAGAAACGCAGAAAATATCAGGATCAAATTGGTATGAGATGGACTTCCAGTGAATTGGAAAATGTTTAGAACTAAACTTCCATGTGTCTACAGGAAATCTGGGAACTGTTGGGTCCTCCTGAGGGAAACCCTCACCCATCTGCACGTAGCAACTCAGACCCTCATGACTGGTCTCCATGAGATCCCGTCTTACGGTTGTGTGATTAGGACCATCCCTGCCCCATTTATTGGCTGGGATTCCTTGAGGGCCATGTTCTATGAATTTTTTCTATGAATTTGCTTGAGATTATTATCCTGGTTAAGTGAAGATTATACCTAGAAGAGCTTGCATGTTCTTAGCTAAATATATACCCGCCACTCTAGTCTCATCCAAGTGCTTGCATATATGTTTTGGGGGAATATTAAGGGCAAGGAGGAAGGCTGGAAGTTTCTTGTAAATTTAAGTAGCATTTCTATTTCATTTTGATGATCTCTTTAAGTCGTGGTAAAACATGCCTATTTTATCTTATGTGTATAAGTGTGTAAATTTATGTGTACAAGTGTGGTAAGTAACATAAAATTTCCCATTTTAAACATTTTGAAGTGTACAGTTCAGTGGCATTAGGTACCTTCACATTGTTTTGCAATTATGACCACCAGCTTTCTCTAGAATTTTCTTCTTCCCCATCAGTAAGCCCTAAACCCCCATTCCCGACTCCCCTCAGACCCTGGCAGCAACAATTCTACCTCTGTCCATGAGTTCCATTCCTCTAGATCCCTCATAAAGTACAATCACACAGTATTTGTCCATTTGTGCCTGGCTTTTTCCTGTTAGGATGTTTCAAGGTTCATCCATATCATCAGAATTTCATTCCTTTTAAGGCTGAAAAATATTCTATTGTATGTCCACACCACATTTGGTTTATCCATTCATCTGTCGGACATCTACATTGTTTCCACCTTTCGGTCATTATGAATAATACTGTTATGAATTCAAATTCCTGCTCTCAATTCTTTGGGGGCATTGCTGGATCATGCGGTAACTCTATGTTTAATTTTTGACGAAGTGTCATTTTGCTTATTTTGGATTTTGGTTGTTTCCTTGACATAGCGCCTTCAATCAGATTCCATTTTTTCCTCCCTGGTACCTTTGAGGAAAAAAACCAATACAACCTCAGAGTTTATTCTTTTTTTTTTTTAATTTTTTTTTTCTAATTTCATGTCTGGAAAATAAATAAAAATATCCATCATGGGGAATAAGTGTTTTTAAAAAGAAGTCAGGGGGAATTAAGGCCCAGTGACTCCCTACAACACCACAGACTGATGTTCTATCAAAAGCTGAGAATTATGGTTCTTTTTGAAAAGCCCCATAGCATTGAATACATATGTAAAACCACTTAATTTCTCAGTTGTGGGGGTGGCTCCTTTATTAAACAAAGCAACACCCTGAATTCCTACCCAGAGATCATCATCTTATTCATGGGGATGTAAGATTCATTTTCCCCCAAAACTATATGAAAATTACCACCACAACTACCACACATCTGCTACGCTCATATTACAATTGGAAAGCCAAACACCCAAAACTTCAAATGATGGGTTCCCCAGAAACAAGAAAGTGGTTTGGTACGGAAGGACAATTCATATTTTTCACCTAAATATGACAATATTCTCTACCACAATCCAGTCGGAAGTCATATTTGGATCTGTAATACTATTCTCTAACCCTGAGCAGGTGGGGAGACATTTGAAGGAATCCAGTGCCATACACGGGCAGAGACAGTACTGTATCTTTTTCAGTCCAAATATGATGAAAAAATAAATTTTTCTTTTTAAGAAAAAAAATTTCCTTAAAAACTCGTGGTACATCCTGTACAGACTTAGACATGCCTCTCTCAGACGTCAGCCAACCAATGGCTTAAACTCAGGAGATGTAAATAATACTATTTAATCACCCCTCGTGAATCATTTGCAGGACAACTTCTTTTTAATATTCGCTTCTTCTTCTTTCCCTTTATCCCACCTCATTTCAAAGCTATTTGGGGCAGATGATAAGTTCAGTTTCTTTCCGCTGGTACTGAGGAGATGGTGTTTTTCCCTGTCAAGGTTGTATGTTATGTTTTTATTTTTCTGAAACATGTGTAGGTGGGTCCCCGACCCCACACTGGGGATTTTTCCATGGGCTTCCCGTAACAGTTACAGTCTCAGGATTCAGCCCTCAGTGCTGTGGTTCATAAAATCCTTCAATAATGTTAAGTCATTACTTAAATTCCCATATGTTGTTCAGAATTCCATACTTTATACTTGAAAGGATTTTTTTTAAGAAAATTCATTGTTGAGTGGTAAAAACTTTTAAGAAGATGGAGTAAGGGACGCCTGGGTGGCTCAGTGGGTTAAAGCCTCTGCCTTCGGCCTATGTCATGATCCCAGGGTCCTGGGATCAAGCCCCGCATCGGGCTCTCTGTTCAGCAGGGAGCCTGCTTCCTCCTCTCTCTCAGCCTGCCTCTTTGCCTAGTTGTGATCTTTGTCTGTCAAGTAAATAAATAAAAATCTTTAAAAAAAAAAAAAAAGAAGATGTAATAAATAACTCTTTGTAGCAAAAAAGAACAATAAAATATCTGAGATCTGCTCCAAAAATATACACGATTATCATTTCTCTAAATCAACTAGTATCTTTTCCATTCCTCAGCCAACACTCTTGGTGAAGCTTAGAATGACTTCTCACAAATGTTTTGTAACAGGTTCCTCACTGGTTTCTGTGTTTCTAGCCCCTCTTTTACTTCCAAGAGTCTTGTTCATGTCTCCTCGACTCGTGTATCACCGAGGGCTCCCCATTCCCAGTGGAATCAAGCCCAGGCATTCAAGGCCCTCTAATCATGGGCCACACCTTCAGACTTTCATGCCTGGCTCCTCTCCCATGTGCCAACCCAAAGAAACCACTCCTCAGTGCTGACCCCCTGAGTGCCTGTTTCTCTTTCCCTGACACTGGTCCATCCAGTCCTGGCCCCAGGACTCTGGAGACCTTCACCCAGACCCAGAGTCTGGCAGTGAGCATACCCTTTCTTCTCTGTGAAGAGTGAGCAATGCTGTTTCATCCTCCCCTCCCCGCCTCTGGCCAAGCCCCAGTTTGCTCCTCATCTGTAGAACCAGGCCTACACGGTGGATTACTCTGTCATTTGCTGGGTCCTATAATTTTGTTGAGAGAGCCAATTGAAAAACTGGGATTCAATATTTCCAGAGACTAGAAAAGTAAATTCTCAAATATTTACTGTCACCAACACCAAATTAGGTCATTTTTCTTTTTCTTAAGATTTATTTATTTATTTATTCATTCATTTGACAGACAGAGAGAGATCACAAGTAGGCAGAGAGGCAGGCAGAGAGAAGGGGAAGGAGACTCCCTGCTGAGCAGAGAACCCAGTGCGGGGCTCAATCCCAGGACCCTGAGATCACAACCTGAGCCGAAGGCAGAAGCTTAACCCACTGAGCCACCTGGGCACCGGGTCATTTTCCTTAATACAAAACAGAAATGTGTGATGTGGGAAGTGAACCTTTGGCATTTGACAGAACTGAGAGTAGTGCTGACTTCTTAGAGATTCAGATCTGTGGATGGCTGGTGTGGGGACTGGAGCCCTGCTCTGCACAGGGCGTCCGTCAGAATCAGTGGGAGAGCTAGGCCCCAGCCCCGGGCCCTGGCAGAGAGGGCTATACTCTGTGAATCATACGGTCCCCAAATGGACAAGGAAAGCACATGATGGAGCTGAAGGTAGAATTTGTTGCTTGATCACAGGTGTCAGGACAGCCAGCAAAACCACATCAGGAAGATCCAGCAAGTATTGTATTAATTTTTAAATAACTTAGGACAATATTTCCAACGTGCGGTGCTTGAGTTTTTTCACTTGTTTGGGTTGGTTCAGTCATACTGGGGAGCATATGGAAGAACTTTTTTTTGTGCGGGGAGAACATTTTTAAAGGCTTTTTAAAAATATTAGTTTTACTGAGGGATATTTGACAAATAAAATTGTAAGGTATTTAGAGTATAAGTTGTGGTGATTTGATACATTCATATACACTGTGAAACACCCCCCCCCTCCAGTTCTTCAACACATCCAGCCCCACACATATTTATCTCTTCTTTCTTCCCTTTTTTTTTTTTTTTTTTTTTTTTTTGCGAGACCATTTAAGTTCAACTTTCTTGGCAACTTTCACTTATACAATACAGTGTTATCAACTACAGTCACCATGTTCTATGGTGGCTCCTCACACCTTATTCATCTTATAGCTGAAGGTTTGTATTCTTTTGTCAAACTTTCTCTTTTTTCCTCACCCCCAGCTTCTGGCAGCCACTTTTCTATTCTTTGTTTCTGTGAGTTTAACTTTTTAAAAAATTCCACATATAGGTGATAGATACCTTGCTGTATTTGTCCTCCTCTGTCTGGCTTATTTCATGTAGCATAATCCTCTCAAGGTCCATCCCTGCTGTCACAAATGGCAGGATTTCCTTCGTTGTCATGGCTGGATAATATCCCACAGGATATCCGTACACCACATCTTCTTTATCCATTTGTCCACTGACAGACACGTGGGTTGATTCCATAGCTTGGCTATTGTGAATAATGGTGCAATGAGCCTGGGAGCTCAAATATCTTTTCTTTTTTAAAAAAGATTTTATTTATTTATTTGACAGGCAGAGATCACAAGTAGGCAGAGAGGCAGGCAGAGAGAGAGAGTGGGAAGCAGGCTCCCCGTCAAGCAGAGAGCCTGATGCAGGGCTTGAACCCAGGACCCTGGGATCATGACCCGAGCCAAAGGCAGAGGTTTAACCCACTGAGCCACCCACACACCTCTCAGATATCTTTTCAATATGTTCTTTTCACTTCTTTCGAATGTGTACCCACAAGTGGAATTGCGGGATCATTTTTTGAAGAATCTCACACTGTTTTCCACAGTGACTACACCAATTTATAGTCCCACTGCCAGTGCCCAAAGTTTCCCTTCATACCAACTCCTCACCAACATTTATCTCTTGTTTTCTGTTTACTTAAAAGAAACTCATTTTTATGTATCCCCTGCAGAGGGAGGTCCCTTCTGAGTTTGGACAGTGGTGACTGAACGTGAACATCCTCTGGTTTTCCATTTAACATTTTGTTACCTTAGGTGGCTCAGAAGATGAAGGCTTTCTCCTTTATCTTTCCGTGACAATCTCAGATGAAGATCGACATCACCTGGCCTTCCCCTTGTCCACCTCCTCCTCCACCTAGGGGAGTCATCGTTGCAGTTGCTGTCACCTCAAGACCGCTCAGGCTCCTCTCTTGTCTGTCTGATGACAGCCATTCTAACAGGGGTGAAGTGATATGTCATTGTAGTTTTTTAAAAAATATTTTATTTATTTATTTGAGAGAGAGAGTATGAGCAAGGAGAAGGTAAGAGAGAGAAGCAGACTCCCCATGGATCTGGGAGCCCGATGCGGGACTCGATCCCGGGACTCTAGGATCATGACCTGAGCTGAAAGCAGTCGCTTAACCAACTGAGCAACCCAGGCGCCCTTCATTGTAGTTTTTTAAAGTAATTATATGCCTACTTGTTTTATTTCTTTCACTTCATGGCAAGTGAGGTTGGCATTCCATTCATGGAATAAAGGAATTCCTTCATGATATAAAGGATATTTTTGAATATAATAATTTAAGTGCAAATGAGAAAATTTAAAACAAAGTATTTCTAAAATAACAATACCATGGTGTTGATAAGGCAAAAATGTGGTGGTAATATGAGAAGGGCAGAACTTGGGGAAACACTGGTATGTGACACGATGCCACCTCTCTTTCATTGTTTTCATCAGTGAACCCCCCGCCCCAGAGAAGCTCCAGAGAGGGTCAAAAGCAAGAAGCTTTTGTTTAATACATTTTCCATCTGGATTCATATGTGAGAAATGTTCAAAACGCTCTTAAGATGCTTCTAGCAGATCTGTTCTCCATCAACATGGGACATATTTCTGCAAGAAAATACGTCTATCTCAAGTTACCTCAATGGCTCAGTACAGTGATTATCAAAGGTAGGTTCACACAGGCCCTGGGAAAATGCCAGAGGATCCCTCATGGCTGACGAGGATGAGATATCTATCTGTATTTATTTTATCTAAAATGTAGAAAAATAAATTTTACTAATGATTAATAGGCACACTGACAGAGCAGACATCTATTTTATAAGAATGTACATTTGGGGTCGGACAGTAAACACCATTTAATGAATCATATGTTTAGTCAAAATAGTTCAGTTACTACCATATATGAGAAAAAACATACTGTTGGTGGGTTTGCGGTCTGTCACTCTAGGTACACCTGCTCTCTCTCAATCTGTTCCTGAGGGAAGGCAGAAGACTCTGAAGAATTCACTCCTGAAGAAAAGAAGGGTGTCCAAGAGGTGTCCAAGAGGAATCCTATGCTGTCTTTTTACAGCCCTTTGGAAATCTCAAAACCTAACCATCTTATTTGAGTTCCAAATTTAAAAAAAGGAAAGACAACTCAGGCCACAGATGGACTATGTTCCCAAATTTTCTCACTATGCATTTATAACTCGGAATTTATTTTCCCGTAAAAATGGCTTATAGTAATTCATTTTCTTAGAAAATACTTATTTAACACTCAGTGTGGCAGAAGTAGTTGCAAAGACGATTTATAGATTATTATGCTGTTATAATGCTAGTGATTTAAGTGGAACAAAAATGTCTAAGAACAGTTTATGTTGAACCACAGGGAAAGCCACAAGAATGAGAACTGGAGACTCGTGCAAACACTTTGAAAAGGTCCCCTAGTCTGCTTCCAGGACATGAAAGAGACACTGAACTAGCTTTCTCTCGTCCAGGTTCACTGGACAAAACTCATGGCTCTTCTCCTCTTCAATACTGAAGTATCACTAGCATGCTCTTTCCGCTAACACTCCTGGGTAGGATCTATTTTGGGTCAGTGAAGAGGGGGAAACACCCCCCCCCCCCCGTAGCAGCTCTTCGTTATATAGGGGTCTGCTTACAATAAACCTTTTCTTGTGTCATTCAAAAAGGAGGTTTTTAACACACCTCTCAGAGATCATTCAGCTTGTGCTGGGAATTGGACGTAAATCGATCCCTGTGGGGGTAATGAAAAGTCCCAGAGGCCCACTAGGTAAGGGAAGGGCACATCTTGCTGGAATGCTGTTTAGTTCACAGTTGACAGAGACCCAGGAGGAATGATATTTTTCCCCACAAATTTGAGCAGCAGCCCACATCAGATTCATTGTTTAGGCTGGGTTGCTCCTTCCCAAAGAACTTAGCATCCATGGGACAATGTGGAGATTTATGAATATTTTAAAGTTCCATCAACACATCACGAAGGCACTAGGAGAGACTGGTGGTACCTAAACCAGAACTGTAACCACTTGCGGAACACGACTGTGGCGGGAAGTAGGGACCGGAAACCGCTCTCTCTGTAGGTTTCTGCCTCCCAGCGCACATATGGATGACAAGATCCACGCCAGTTCGCCCTGGAGGCCAACTGCACACGACCGACCGCCTGCCCTTGCAAACGAGTGACCAGGATACCACCGAGGGTGACAGAAGAGCACCACCTCCTGCTTTCCTTCAGTCTCTGCTCCCCGACACTCTCACCTCCACCCTGCCTCCCCCTCCCCAGTGGCCTTCCCCCTCCACCCCCCACTAGCTTGCAAGGGACACTAAGCAGAAAACAACTGGAAACACTGCAGGAAGAACACACTCTGAAGTTGTACCAGACCCTCCCGTCCACTTGCAAATGTTGCTTTCCTCCAAGAGAACTTCCCTGACCCTCAGTCACCCTCTGTCACAACCTCCGCTCTCCTGCTCGATTCTCTCTAGGCACTGTGAGTCTTCTGAAGTCGTTTCTACCTTGTTTCCTGGAGATGTATGGCTTTTGTCTCACTTCCCCGATAGAATGTAAACACCATAAGAGCGGGAAACTTGTCTGTCCCGCTCATTCCAGTATCTCCAGGGTCTAGAACAGTGCCTGGCCCCAGAGGTGCTCAGGAAATAAATGTCCACTAAACAAATACCCTGAAATACCCAGCAAGATGATCCAGACGTTCAGTACATGTTAGTCAGTAGACAGAAAGCACTTAGTAAATGGTGGTTATTATGTTTTTATGATTAAGTTGTTGGTAGCCAGAAAAAAGAAAATTACCTGGCCTCTAAGATTTGACAATATTCTTTCCCAGCCCAGCTAAATGATTTGGTTTCTCTTGCTTCTCCCTGACCCTTAAAATAAAATTCTACTTGAACCTGAGAATTGCACCCCCAGCCATAGTCCCAACACATCTGTGAATTAGCAATGCAGGCTTAGTGCTACGATGTACGGTCTCCTTTGTGAATATGGGGTGAAAAATCCCCACAGGCTTGGCCTCAGCTTTCTTTGTTCACGTTGTTTGCTTTGAAGACCTTAACACGATGCTGAGAAATCAATACGCAGGGATGCTGCCGACCCTGTATATGTCTCCTTCTGATTCTCCTCTGGGAGGCTTGGCTCACTCCAATGCACTGATAAGTCATGAAGTGCCCAGCTCTGTCTGCAAATTAAGGCTTTGTAAGTAATCAAGGAACACCAAGTTTAGCGTGCCGTGGATTTTCCATCCTGAGTGTCATTAGATGAAAGGAAAGTACACATTACAGGTTTGCGTAATGAACAAGCCTCAAGTTAGGTTTGCCGTGATAGGGTTATCAGTCATTGCACAAATTAATTATTTAGGAAAGCACTTTTTACAGTGGGTTTTCATTTAAGTTTTGCCCCTTGATATATGTGTATGAGAATGACTAATCCATCAGACACTGCTACTGTACTTGTGCATCTATCACTATCGGGCCTTTTTTCGTAATTGGTTTATTAATTATAGCATCTTAATGATCTGTTTAAAATAAATAAACCATTTGCACCATTTCAAAGGTATTTTGTGAGGCTCAGCTGATATTAAAATAGCACCAGCCTTATGTGCTTTTTCAGCAAGTGACCTAATTAGTTAATAAAGTAATTGAATATTAAAAAGGATGTTGCAAGTGATTAAAATTTAAGAGCCTTCAGAATGTTATTAAAGCTATAAATCATACATCACTGTTTTAATTTGCATAGCTACAGAATTACTAATGGTCCCACATGCACACGGGGCTTGGCAATTAGTCCTTTAACAAAATGTTGGTGATGTTGAGGTACCAAATTCTTTCAAGCTCTTTTGATAGCTACATAGAAACCTGCTTTTGCCAGATTAAATATCTAAGTGTTGAAGTTGCTGCTAGCTCCCTTCGACAAGTACAGACATCCATTCACTCAACAAATATTTATGATACCCCTCCGTCCAAGAACTGTGTTTTAAGTGTTGAGTATAACAGTAAGCCAAACAGACACAGTCCTGATGGAATTTAGGGACTGGAGATATCAGTCATGCACTTCCCTAAATTCATGTGTATTACAAAAGGTGATAACAGGCTACAAAGGAAAAGTATAGGATGTTCCAAAAGGATTTTGCTGGCGAAATCTGAACTCCTCTGCTAAATTAGGGACCAAACACTTACTTCCAGGTGAACAGACAGGGACTTCACCCAGCAGGTTGGGAAGTTTTATTCAAGCAAGAAATGTTTCATGAATCTACCAGTGGTGTGTAGGAAGGACTGGCTGAAACTGTTGGTTGTTTACTCAAGAGCCTCTGTTCTTTCCTGGCTATCAGAATCCCATTCTCTTTGGCTACAGCACTAGTACTATGCTTAGGGAATGTAGGCCCAGGGATAAATGATGAAAATTCTAAACCTATTATTGTAATTCCATTGCCCTTTGCCTGTGGATTGGTTTATGGTGGATGTGTTCTGATGAACTCTAAGAGGATTTCTGGAAGGATCTTCCTTACTGATAAAAAGAGACACACAAGAACACATTTTCCCTCCATGCTTTTTATATCATCATTAGTGAAGGTAATACTTGGTGCTATAGCAGCCATATTGAGACCATGAGAGGGGAAGGCAAAACAACAAAACAGTATACACACACATCTGCCCACGTGTATACACACACACACACACACACACACACACACACACACACACACACGCTAAACCTGAGAGCTCTGATATTGTTGAGTAGGCTGAACCAACTCTGGAAACTTTGGACATCCTACTACATGAAAGAATAACTTTCAGTTGGATAGTCTGTTACTTGCCCCCTAACGCATCTTAACTAAATCAGATGGGTCAAAAATGAAGACACTGAAAGCTAAAAGACAAATTAAGAGGCTAATATAATTGTCCATTTGAGCAGTGATACAACACTAAGCTATGGTGGGATGGAACAGGAGGAATGGAAAGTGAGGTCAAGAACAGAGCAGAGGCCTTGTGGGCAAGATTCAGCAGACTCTGTCAATGTACTAGTTATCCACGGTGCCAGGTAACAGTGATCTCCCTCAACTGAGGACTTCCCATGTTCCAGGCTCTGTTCTAAGCACTTCACAGGCAGTGCGCATGGAATCATTTCAACAGTTCTAGAAAATCCCATGAATTGTCACCATGGTTGAATTCTGTTTCAGTCAGCCTTGGTTTGCCAAGTTGAAGTCCAGTAGCCTCTGCCACCACTAGTAGGTGAAAGCAGATGAGTTGTTTCTGACCCCTTGAGAGAGCTGCTGGCTATACGGCTGTCACCAACATTTTTTTTTACTTCCTGACACACAGAGAAAATGACACTATTTTAAGGCACGCTGAAGGGAACTTAGGGCATCTGTATGGGGCTTGGCAAAAGCCTTTATGATTCTTTTTCTTTATATTATATAGTTATAAGAAAATAAAATTCAGAATTTAGGGAAGATATTAAACACTGAATTTGTATAAGCTTTCCAAAAAATAATGTTTTTAATTTTTAATGAGAAATTAGCATTTGCTTTTTATGACTATAGCTTTTCACAAGATTTTGTGCTTCAAATAGCAATTCCTGAAGAAGACTTTCGTAATCCAGTCAAGATTCTTTAATCACAGTCTCTCCAAATTCTTGATAGTCACCATGAACAATAAACTTTGTTCACACAAGTTAGTAATGCCAACAAAGTAAAACATTTTTTTAAAAAGATTTTATTTATTTATTTGACAGAGAGAGATCACAAGCAGGCAGAGAGGCAGGCAGAGAGAAAGGGAAGCAGGCCCCCTGCTGAGCAGAGAGCCCCATGCGGGACTCGATCCCAAGACCCCGAGATCATGACCTGAGACGAAGGCAGCGGCTTAACCCACTGAGCCACCCAGGGGCCCCAGTAAAACATTTTTTGAAGCCATTTCAAATTTTATAATATTTGAGTCATATTTAAAGAATCTATCTGTTCTTTTTCTTTCACTGACAATTGCCCTATTGGAATTCCTTGAGATTGTGTGACTGCATTTCAAATCTTTGGGAACTTTTTCAAACCAAATTATTTCAAAATAATAAAAATGCTTTAATTCATAGATCACTCATGCATAGTTAGAGTAGTTACTAAGCACAGCCAACTTGGACACCTCGGAAAGGGCACGTCAGTCACAGTGGGAAGAATCCAATACGTGTGAAGACAGACTCGGCGCTGTGCCTGCCAAGAACCTCTGTGCTCCCTCCCTGCCCCTGTTGAACTTGCAACCAGCTACACTTCGGCCTGCTGCTGTGCGATTTGCGGGGCCAGCTCCCTGGGTATGCAACCTGGACCGCCATACAGGACCCTGCACTCCGAAGGACCCCATTCTTGGTTTCTGGCTTTGTTGTTGGCATCTTCAAATGATTTTTGAACAAGTAGCCCTGCATTTTCATTTTTCACTGGGCCCTGCAAGTCATGTAGCTGGTGTTGGTCTCTGGGGCACCTGGAACACACACTCCTCCAGTAGCAGCCACCATGTGCCTTTGCCCACGATGGACAATGGCATGTGTTACCGCTGCCTTTTGAGTCAGGAAGCAACCTCTTAGGTTCTGTGTTCGGCTCCTTGACAGGTGGCGTAACGATCTGGATATCATCAGGCTCACCAGGTTCAATGTTGACATGACCATGGGCTACATCTTCCTACCTTGTTCCACTCAGCCACCCTCGAGGGACCTTGATGAAGCTGTCAGTGCTTCTGGCTGGAGGTGACTGGTCCAGAGTTTCCAGGTGCTACAAGAACGGAGTCATCTATTATATCACTCTAGATGCCATGGCTTACTGTTCGGACAGTCCTATGCGGGGTGTGTTCCTCGGCATGTTAAATTCTGCCAAGAAGGGGCGCCTGGGTGGCTCAGTGGGTTAAAGCCTCTGCCTTCGGCTCGGGTCATGGTCCCAGGGTCTTGGGATCGAGCCCCGCATCGGGCTCTCTGCTCGGCAGGGAGCCTGCTTCCTCCTCCCTCTCTCTCTGCCTGCCTCTCTGCCTACCTGTGATCTCTGTCAAATAAAAAAAAAAAAAAAAAAAAAAAAAAAAAAATTCTGCCAAGAAGATCTCTGTGACCTGAAGGAGGTCTACCAGATCCTTGCCAATAGTTTTCAATATGAAGAGTTTGTATTAAATTTTGAATACTCACTCAAAGAGAACGTAGATTTGAGATATGATCACTGAGGGTTAGATCTAGGAAGGACCAAAGTGGAAGGCAGAGCTGGAAGGGAACATTCTGACTTCTTCCAGACTCTTCCTCTGTCATGTGAGGGTTTAGAGCAGTTTCTCCCAAACGATTTGGAATCTGTATTACTTTTGGTTTGATGTCATACATAATGTTGATCTCTCTATTAAAATGACACATATATATTAATATATAAGGATATATAGATGTGCCTCTATCTATATCTATCTATCTATCTATCTATCTAAATAAATAAAATAAGAAAAAACAGTTCCAAGACTGTGAGGACAGATGACTCCCAACAGAGGTGAGGAAAGTTTCTGCCAAAACACTTTTCATGGAGCAACAGATGTGCTCAGATGACTCTGGGGACCGGGGAGAAGGAGGGGTAAGAGGACTAAGCTGAGGCATAATTGGACCTGGCAAGGGTAGGGAAGAGGCTGTACACAGGTCTAAGATTTCTCACACAGACTACCAAATGAACTAATTGCTTTCTGCCCTCAGAGGCAAAGATCACAAGTATGCATCAATCTTAGAACAAGGTCATACAAACAGAAACCCAACAGATATTCCTAAGTAAATACTATTTTATACTATTTTACATAAATACATACACAACATTCCCCATTACACAGTCTTACTGTTTCAGCAAGAATCATGCACTGAGAATTCTATAGATGTTAATGGCATGGAGTCGTTTCCTTGCTCTGTACGGTGTGTGGGTGTGTGTACACAAGTGCACGAGTGTGCAGTCATTAAGTGGTTCTTGTGGTTAAAGTACTCATCAGGTCTACATGCAGTGGAAGAAAACTATAACTGCATTCCTGCTTCTTAATATTCTGATTTTCTGATCTAAGTAAGTCTTCTGGCATTTATAAAATGGTCTGGCCCTCTTGCTACCCAATCAATGGCTTTCCAAGGATCATGAGAAACCTATAAAAGTATACCAGTAAAAAAGTAATAAAAGTAACCAGTATAAAAGTAAACCCAGGCAGCACGAAAGTAACAGGAGTGGCTTTTTGCAAGAGTCCATAAGGTAAGGGAGGAGACAGAAGGAAATACACTCTCTGTTCCTACATTGCTAAAATGTTAGGCTCTGCCTTATGGTAGATTTGAACCCAGATCCCTTTATAAGTCCCTTTTTCTGGTGAATCTCATCTCTGGACGTGGGGGCAGGAAGGGCGGACCTTCTGGACTTCACATTCATGAAGACCTCACGTACAGACTTGGGGCTCTATTTCTTTCTTTCTTTTTAAGATTTTATTTATTTGACAGAGAGAGAGAGAGAGATCACAAGTAGGTAGAGAGGCAGGTAGAAAGGAGGAAGAAGGCTCCCTGCTGAGCAGAGAGCCCAATATGGGGCTTCATCCTAGGACCCTCAGCTGAAGGCAGAGGCTTAACCCACTGAGCCACCCAGGCACCCCTTGGGACTCTATTTCTAAATGAGGCTACACACCTACTCACAGGCACACCAAGAGGATGTAATGCTATCTTTCAACTTGAATTTTTAAAATATACTGCGAAGTTTGCAACTTGGCTTTGACCTTTCTTCATTTTTTTTTAGTATATTGGGAGTCTCCAATAATGGAAGTGGCTGGGCCCTCTCTCAACCTTGAAGGGGTGTGTGTGTGTGTGTGTGTGTGTGTGTGTGTGTGTATCTTTTTATGTGCATTTTTCCTCCAGTGCACATTTTCATAACTGGATTGGATGTAACATGCTCAATTAATTAGGGAATACATTTTTATTACCAACACCACTGCTGGTTATAATTCGATCTCTATAAGGAACTGGCCAACCAGGCAGATTAGTATGAACTGGCTCATGACTGGAGGGGAACAAAGATGTGTGGCCAACACATCTGCTTTGCATGTTTGTGCTTTGTTTATCATAAAACAGGTGATAATGATAAGGACGTGTAAGAAGCACAGTGTTAATGATAGCACCAGTAGACAGTGTGAACAAAAGCCATGACTTTTGAGCAAAAGCTAGATGTAAATTAAACTCTGGATTTGTTCAGAGTTGAGGTTTTATAGCTATACATTTACGGCATTTAGAAAGACCTTTGGTGTTGAAATTCCTGCAAGAATAATTTCATCACTTCAAGTGTGAAACTCCCCAGTCACTGAACCCAACTCTTCCCACTGAAGCAACAGCTTCATAATATTGTCTCGGCTAATGTGACCATTTTATTACAGACACTGTGTGTATTATAAAACACATGAAGCTTATATATTGCAGCATTTACTAACACACAGGTACACGGATCACTTGTGGCATGGGAGAGGTCTGCAGATAAAATGTATGAAGACAAACATTTTAATTTCAATAGTTGTATATTTCTTTTAATGTGTACTTTCAATTTAGGGCAAATTTTCGCACTTGCCATTGGTGGTAGTGATGCACAGCTTCTTTTTAAGTGTAAGCTAAAAAGTGAGTCAATTTATGGAAAAATACTGAATAATTAAGCAGTAGTCTCTTTCGGATAAAGCAAAAATGGTGAAAGAGCTCTGCAATTAACCCATGTTTTGGAAAAAACGAACTATGTAATAAAAAGAAAGAAGATGTGGGCTTTGGGTTGAGTTTCCGATGGTGATGATGGCCACACTGAGCCATCCTGGAGACCAGTGCCACACACATGTAAGGCTGCTGCCTGATGCCCCAGGAGCGTGCTTTTCCACGTGACACTAATTGGCCCACACAGGAGTGAAACCATGACCCTTCCCTCATTAGCCACATGCTCAGACCAGCTGAGCTAGCTCACTCTGGGTCACTGGGGTCCCATGTAGGAAATTACCATTCCAGTGCCCTGTGGTCCTCTCGTAACCCCAACTAATGAATGTCCCGTGGAGCCTAATGTCATTCCTGGGGGAGCACACTGATCTCCCAGAAGTGGAGAAGTTGATGATATTCCGATGTTTTAACCCAGGGAAAGCTAAGTAAGAAAGCACGGAGAACTCAAGAAGCCTGAGAACAATCTTTCGAACACCTGTGTGCTAGAAAAAAGGATGACAACAGCATTCCGCTCTGTCCATCGTTTGCCAGGCCCGGTCTCAGGACACAGAGTGCAGGCACAGGGAGGTTATGAATGCTAAGCATCTCACAGCAAGCTCGTCACAGTGTAAATGACATTAAGTGATTGCTGTCTGGACCAACCACTGTCCTTCACCAACCCCATGAGGTACGTTTGATATAGGTTAATCCCTATTTTAGAGATCAGGAAGTTGAGGCTCTGAAGTAACTCTTGCAGGAGCCTACAATAGTGAACTCCTTTCAGGATTGCTGTATTCTGGAAATTCACACATTATCAGGTTGAAGGGAAATTCTACAAGATGGACAGACAGCTTGCCAAACCTTTCTGCTTGTGTCCCCTTTCAGGTCTCAGAAGAAAGACTGGAAGCCTTCAAGTACTCTTTATTTTTCTTTGCTTTAGCACTTCCATAGCTCAGCCCTGACAAGAGCTTAGGAAGATGAATTACTATTAAAAAAAAATAAGATGGGCGCCTGGGTGGCTCAGTGGATTAAGCCGCTGCCTTCGGCTCGGGTCATGATCTCAGGGTCCTGGGATTGAGTCCCGCATCGGGCTCTCTGCTCAGCAGGGAGCCTGCTTCCCTCTCTCTCTCTCTCTGGCTGCCTCTCTGTCTACTTGTGATTTCTCTCTGTCAAATAAATAAATCTTTAAAAAAAAAAAAAAAGATGAATTTATAGTCAAGGCCCAAAGAATGTATTTTTCCCAAATGTTGGAAAACATTGGAAGGAAAGAGACAGCAGACTATGCATATTGAAGAGCTGGGTAAGACCCCTGCATTACCCCAGCTGCTTTTTAACAAGGCTATTGGATCGATACCCCTTCTAGGGCCAAACTTACTGATGGATGAAATACCTCCTGGTGCTCACTTGGCAGCCACTAGTCCCACAGTCACAGTGGGCCTGTTGCCCTGGGGGTACCCACCACCCTTATCCTCTTTGGAAGCCACGAAGCCCTGTGTGCATGTTCACTTCCAGCTAAAGAACAGTATGAATCAAAAAGGGACTAGAGACACTTGAAGCAGATCCCCAAATTATATTTTAACACAGCCCTCTGGTTTCTGATTAATCAGAGGGGATGACTCAGCTTTGTCTGTTTCCTGGTCAGTGCCTGAGAAAATTAATATTTTAAAGTTACAGCGGGCTAATAATAAACTCAATAGTCAGACCTAGATAGTATCCCAAATTTGCCAATGATTAGCAGAGGTGTTGGCAATTTACTTTCTATTTTTTGTGGGTTTTTTAAAAGATTTTATTTATTTGAGAGAGAGAGAGCGAGAGCGAGAGAGAGAGCAAGCACACGCACGCACAAGCAAGGGAAGGGGCAGAAGGAGAGAGTGAAGCAGACTCCCCGCTGAGCAGGGACGCCCAAAGCAGGGTGGTCCCAGGACCTCGATAATCATGACCTGAGCCGAAGGCAGATGCTTAATTAACCTAATGAGCCACTGAGGCGTCCCGAGTTACTTTCTGTTTTACTTGCCTCACCTATGTAGGAGAGACAAAAATCTTTCTCTTATGGCGGTTGTATTTGAATAAGGTAATGCCTATAATATGCTTGGCACAGGGCTGAGATACTCAAAAATGACAGTATTTCTTATTGCCTGATCTGTCTGCTGCCCCTTCACATAGCATGATTGAGTGAAATGTGATGCAAGTTACTATAGTCCAAAAAGGCACAAGATAAATTTTTTAATTATAATCTTATCTTTAATTATTCATTTGGAGACCGTAGCTATTTATTATTTCATATTTGGTAATCCTCTTTATTATATGCTTCTGAGAAATTATTTCTTGAGATAGAGGGGACTAGGTCTTTTGAAGGCCTTGACGTGAAGTGCTAGGAGACTCACTACCACTGACCACTCACCCTTTATACCCCCCGAGTCCAGCCTAAAACAACAGACTTTTCTGTGTCCATTATAAGTTTTCCTTTGATTCAGGAGCATATTTACTTGGTCTCAGAGTGGAGACCCAAGTCTGGTCATGGACCCGTAAGACAAACGCAACCTTTCTCATAAGCGGGCTCTTGGGCATCAACACTAGGTGGAACTGAATTGTTTCCAAAAGTGAGACAACTGCTGATAAATGGGAGCATCGAGACGGTTTCCCTGGGGTACTCCTTAGCCAGCAGCTGGGAAGAGGCTGGGTGGAGCTGACCAGATGCGTGAGACCATGATGTGAGACCAGTGACAGCCACTCTGAAACAGGGGATGCTTAGCAAGTTCGCTGTTCACCACTCTTCTCCAAGCACATTCAGTGGCTGATTGCCATCAGTCAGCTTTCCTAGGCTTCAAATTAGGCAAATCCAATATTGGGAAGAAACGTTTATATTGCCACTTGGGTTGATTATAGCTTGTTTCTCCTCCATCATCTAGATTCAGACTGGTGAGCTTTTAACAATGACTGGTAGCGGTAGCCGTGCGGGAGACTCACGTCCTTCTGGGGACTCCAGTTTCGCCATTCTCTTGAACCCACTGCCACCTAGCGGCGGCTGAGCAGATTGAGGAGTGCTTCTCTTCCGTTTCGGAAAGAATGTGGTGGGGCAATCAACTTCTTGTCCTTGCCATTCAAATCCAGGAAGTTTAGGGAAAGATAATAGATATCTCTCCTTCCACTGGCTTCCATCCCCCTGCCCATATTTAACTGTCACCGTACATTTTAAATATCAAGCTAGCTGACTCTTCTGCCTTTATTTTGATTAATGAGGACATTCTCATTTAATCAGAAGTCTTTGAGATACAAAACAAACAAGCAAGGGGAAGAATTGGAGTACGTGGGTCTCGCCTCTCATCCCTCCACTGTATTGGTTAGAAAATTCTTGTATGTCGGCTAAGCCCAGCTCAATATATTCTTTGAAAGCGGAGAATTGGATCTTGATGGTTAACTTGAGGTTTCCTTAAGCATCAGTGTGATTTTTGTCTACCTTACCCCAGTGACTCAGTTCTGGAAGCACACAGAGGAGATCAAGTAGTCCATGTGGCAAATCTTGGGGCAGTTCAAATTCCGGTACATGCACAGAAAGAAGCTGGTGACAAATTCAAATATTTTCGGAACCATGTGAGGATCAATTAGTCAAATGTGGTCAAACCCTTAGAGGGAGCAGAGTGAAGGGTGACCTTAGCATGAAGAGAGGGGGTTAATGCCAGTGAGCTACTAGGTAGAATAAATTCACAGGGCAATTACCACTGCTTGGAGCTTGGAAGAGATAATTCATGATGTGGGCCTAGCTCCTTTTCTAAGAAGGAGTTTCTGTTAAACATGGAAGAACAAAGTCACCCCAAGGAGAGTTGATGTAGATGTGTGTGCTTTGGTAAAGAAAAGGCACAAGGTTACAACAATGAGATGGCAGAAGGCTTGAAACGCATTAACTTTCAAGGGGTGTCTTCACTTGGTAATAAACTCCCCTGCCTCCTCCCCTCCACTACCCCTCAAAATCAGCAGAGACAAAGCAGTCAGTACATTAATACAATCATATTTATTACAGTTTCCAGACTCCCATATGACACATACCTAAAGCAGAACACTGCAAACTGACGTTATTAGCAGCAATCCTCCCTAAACATGAAGAATTTAGGTGAACTTCACAATTGGGAGTAATTTCAAGACAAGATTATAAGTTATGGTTTTTCTTTTAGCAGCTGGTATATGAATACTCAAACTATAAATACAGAGAGTCATCCAGGTTAGCCTTGTCTAAAAAAACATTAATAAGTCACGGAGCAGAGGGGTATCCCCAGGGCTGCCAAACAGAAGGCTAATGTCTTTAGATGTTAATATGAAATAAGCAAATCACTTTTCAAGATATCGCTCACTATCTGTGTTACTGTCAGGACAACAGAAAAAGAACTGGACAGCTGCCCTAGAACCTAGCTTACACATAATTCAGCCAGATAATCATTTAAATAATACCTCCCAAGATTGTTTAGACTTTTTTTTCCCCCACAGCTCTAAAAACATAACATCAGACATAACATCAGACATTTGCTCCAAAGGATTAAAAATCAAAAGCAATTGCAATGTATTGGGAATAGCTTTTATAGCTTTCCTGAGGGACAGTTGCCATCTTTTCAGAGAGTGTTTTTAAAGCAGCACTAACTCTGGTAGCTTATCAAACTACTTCTCATTCTAAATAAATAAAAGACCAACTGAAGGTCTCAGGTGTACTTATTTCTTTTTCCCTAGATCTCTGAGCCATCCAAAGCCATTCCTTGACAGATAGCTTTCATTTTTATTAGAGGAGTGCAATAGAAGTTACAAACACTTGAAAAATACTCAAAACACTGAGAGTAAAAGAGGCGCAACCCTTCCTCAGAGCCCAGGAACCTGTGACAGGAACCCCAAAGACTTATCTAAAATCCACCAACTCAATTTGCAAGTAATGACAGACCACCCACCTTTGCAACATAGGCACAGATAAGATTTTCTTGCTTTACAATCCCTAAGAAAAGCATCTGGGAGTTACTGCCCAGGAAAACAGAGGTTGATGCATAGAAGCTACTGAAAAGGGGTTGATTGAAGTTAGTATCTGGCACAGGAAGAGAAAAATTAAAACACTTGCTAAACCATTATATCTATACCATGATACTCGAAGGTGAATCCTGGCCTTCCCATAGCAACCACTTCGTTCACAAAAAATACATAAAAATGGAAAAGCTTTGAGGCAGCACCAGTGACAGCCGGCTGTCTTTGAATAACTTTAATTTTTCCTAAAAGCAAAAATTAAGAGAAAATTTACAGAATCAATTCTATTTCATGATTTTGCCCATGTCAGTGGCTTTGGGGATATTGCAAATAGAAATATAAAACCCCTCAGCATCAACTTAGGGTTCTATTTTTCTCTCAAGCTTCCTAGACTTCTGTACACAGCTTCTGAGGATTAAAGACAGCTCGTGGTTCATGCTTTGACAATCTCTAAAGGTATGCCTGGACAGTTTTATCACAAGGAGAGATGAAGCCCCTCCTGACCCAACAACTCAGAGCAAGGATTCTCATGCACCTAGACTTTAATGCGAATGGTTTCTAGGCTTTCTGACTTGATATACACCATGCACAGAGAGCAAGAAACTGACTGGTGTAAAGCCATCTGCCTTAGACACAGCTAACGCTGCTACCCATCTCACAAATGGCCCGCCATCATAAGATGGTCTCTGAAAGAGCATAAATGCTTCCCAAGTTCTAGAACAAACAACCTAAAGCAGAAGTTCTCCTGGTGGTAGAGGCACAGGATCACCTCTGTGCACAAAGAATGCCACATGAAATCACTCTGGGTGTGAAACCACATCTCCCATGGCTCAGTGCTCCTGAGAAGACCTCAAGAAGTGCACAGGTATGCCCCATGAACTGTCTCGGAAATGAATTCCCATGTTTAGAGATTACTTTGAAGAACCCATGTTGGATGTTCAAAAATAAGTACTATTCCTACTGAATGTCCTAAGCCCAAATCCCTGGAGAACACCTGAAACCAGTTTTGTTGCATTTCAGCTGTGTAGGGCACCCCTTCAAGTGAGCTTGTGGGGGCCTCCAGAACTCTACCATTCTGGCTATCACTTTCCTTTTCTCTTTCCTTCTCCTGAGGAAGACTTCAGTTATTTTCATAGCAACTTATTAAAATGTTCTAGGTGATGACATATTTTGAGCAGCATGTAAGTTAATAGAACCAATTTTTTGTTCCTTTTGAAATATTTCTACAATAATAAAGAAAAGGCAATACTTTTAAAAATTGACTTTCCTAAAAAAGAATTGTCATACTTTATAGAAAACACCACATGTACTATTTAAATAGTTTTCATCCTAGAATCACTAAGAGGGGCATATGGGCACATCAGACTGATCACATGAGTTTAAAATAATTTTCAGAGCCAGAATTATTAGATTAGACAGAAAAGTAGCAAACCAATCGTTATCTAGACATATGAACATTATATACAAACATGAAAATGCAGCATGTGTTTAAAATAAATCACATTAGATTTAGTCAGGCACTAAAATGAATGGAAACGGATATATTCCTTTTGATACCAAACTTATATTTTATTGGGAAAACCTGGTATCTACTGCAGCTTCTAGCCGAGGGACAGAACGGCAGACACAGAAAAACACCTAACAGGAAAGACTGGTAAAGAGGTAGAGGCAGGGGTGCCTGATGATTAAACAAGATAACTATTAACTGAGTAACTGAGATTTTAGACATACCACTTAGACGAGAATTTAGATGAGCAGATTCCAAAGGTAACTGCTTGACTTTGTAACACGGAACCTCTCTAAATGTTTCTGATATGGCTCTAAAGAAAAATATTTACAATGCATTTTAAAATAAAAGCAAGTAAACGAAACAAAACAAAACATCTTCCACAATTCCCCTTTGGGGATGTGTCATTTTTAGATGTGCATTGTCCCTTTGGTACTACCGTATAAATCCCTTGAAAAGTTCAGGGGAATTCTTTCTGACGATAATCAGAAAAGGGCTGGGGCTGGGATGTAGGGAAGCAGCAAAGAAACACTACTCTTCTTTTATTGAGGATATTCTTCTAAGAACTTCCAT
Organism: Mustela lutreola; assembly: GCF_030435805.1. Taxonomy (NCBI): domain Eukaryota; kingdom Metazoa; phylum Chordata; class Mammalia; order Carnivora; family Mustelidae; genus Mustela; species Mustela lutreola. The sequence goes on along the minus strand of NC_081294.1, from coordinate 48,688,397 downwards.
TTGCCTTAGGAGAAAGAAATGGATTATGGAAAACAGTTCCTGAAGATATCACTGCCTTCTGAGGACAAGTTCAAAATTATGACACCTACAGAGATGACTTTCGTATGTAGCACCTACCCTGCTCTTAAGACATAGAACTCTTACCAAGCTATGAAATATAGTTAGTAAAAGTTACTCATGGCACTTAAATATGTTTAGAGACTTTAAAATGCCTTCCTAAAATTCTCTGTCTCAGTGCCCCTGTGAGGTAGGTGTCTGAGGGGAAAAACTGAGGCACGGAGGGGTTAAGTCTGCTCTCCCTTTACTGCATGATGAGCCTGTGGCCCAGCTAGCAGAAGGACCAGGTGGCCTAACTCCCTCGACGTTATTCACCCTGCTTCTCAGAAGGCTTACCTAAGTTACATAAAAAAACACAGAAGGGGAATTTTTTTTTCAAGCATTTTAACTAGTTATCTATTTCTTATTCTCACTTTGAACAAGTTATTCTAAAATAAAACCAAATACAAACAAAATGAAAAATCAATATTGCCTAACAGTCTGTGTCTAGATGTAGCCTGTTCTGTACTAGTGATTGAAAAAGCATATATTATGATTCAAGTAGAAGTAACAGAGGGTGCTACAGTGTTCCCATTACTCAAGCCAGGCTGTGAGTAAAGTGTCCCTTATAGATGCCACCCACTGTACTTTGTAAGAATCTCTTCGGCATGACACGAGGGAATAAAACTAGCACTCCTGTTTCATGGAAATACCATTCTGAAAGTTACTCTACACAGTCCAGCCCTAACTGGAAAGGGAACTCTCAACCATGTGATGCATACGTACTACTGAGTTCATGCAGAACTCTTTGAAGCCATATATGAAGGTCACAGTCACCTGCCATAAAGCTCACAGAACAGTTCACACTACATACAGAAGGGCAATACTTGGGTACATGCACTAGCACCATGCCACAGAAGTGTAGGAAAAGGACAAGAAGCCACCTCATGAGAATCTTCTAGTCCCACCTGGCATGCCAGTCTCAGAAGCTACCTCTGGTAAGTGGGGAAGACTCCCAAAGTCCCGTATCCCTTTAAATAATAAGGAGGGGTAAAAACAGAATATTCGTTGTTGGCTGCTTTGAGCATACCAGCTACCTGAATTTTACTCTTTCATAAGTTAGTAGCTTTCTTAGTTTTATAGCTATTCAAAGGTAATAAATTACATATCTTGATGAAGGAAGAATGGTGTAGAGCAAAATTCAAAGGTCAGTTACAAGTTGTGGATACAAGACTACTGGGAAATTTATACTGCTACTCTTAGAATCAAATTCATGAGTACTTAGGGCACTAGCTTTTAGAAATGAAATAACTTTTTTTGAGGTGTTTTTTTCCCCTTCCATCCTTATAGTATCTTTGGGGTGAATTTAATTCATACCAGACCTCTAATTCAAATGAAGATTTGATACTTGGTTTCAATGTCTAAAGTTGACCATGACATCAAATAAGATGCAGGTTGTTTCCTCCGTACAGCTTCTGACTTGATATTAATGCAAATACCCACCCTCCTAAGGCCTCTGTGCCCTGGAGGGAGCTCCTCTTCCAGAGGGCCTGAGCCTGGCTCTATGCTCTGTACATGCATGACCAGAGGGAATTATTCCAACTCAGAGTTTCACTGGGGTACTAGGATACAGCATAGCAGCAATTCATGCATTTTATTTCTAAAAACCAAAGCTCCCATGAGGCCGAGCTGGTCACTGTGCAAGATGAACCAGCAGGACATTCTCGCCTCGAATGAAAATCTGATTTATGTGTCGAGTGAATACCTGCTGGTAATCCACTTTGGGCTTTCGCTTTTTCTTACGGGGCTGGCCCCTGGAAAGGGTGGTGGCCCTGGAAAAGGTACCTCCCGCACTTGACCCTTCTGTCCGTGTAGTCCTCCCTGACATCTCTGACCTGGACTCCTCCCTTGCAGATGCCTGCAGGGAAGAAGGAACAGAGCGGGAACGCCTGCGTGAGCCCCGGTCAGTATCTCCTCTTCCCCACACTGAAGCCACCTTCCAAGTAGACGTCTGGGAATATCTGGACAGAGTGGAGTCTTCAACTGCAGACTTAGAATCTCCTTCTTTTTTGGAAGAATCTTGAAGTTTTAGGCGATCAAACAGCTATAAGGAAAGCAATGATAAGTATCAGCCTTCTCTTTAGCCTCCGACATCCCTATTTGAATATATAGAAAAAACCCCACCAGATTGCTTAATTAGGTTTTATAGGCTCCCTGTTGTGCATTTTTTAAAAAAGTTAGTAATAAATCTTTTGTGTGTAGCCATAATACAGATAAATCAATAATGTCAAGAGAAAAGGTACCTTCTTTTTCCTTTGGTATAAAATGGAAAGATTTCAAGAGGTAACCTCTTGTTTAAATACTATCCAGGTCAAAAGCAGACTCATTTACGATTAACTGAAAGCATGAGAAGTGAGACTAACAAAGATCTTCGTTCAGGCATACATAGTGGACAGCAACTGAGCTCTCCCACTAGGAAATCTGGTTGCCACACTCAGTGATCTCCATTTCTAAGCTTGAAAGCACACTGGGTACTCAGGAAGTCAGGGGAAACAGCCTACCCTAGTTAGAGTCAATGAAGAATCCCGCTCATATGCTTTGCCTAGAACAGGTTTTCGGTAGGTCTCATCCACATCAGTAAGTGCCTAGAAAAACACCCAAAGGAGAAAAAAATTCAGAAAATTAAAAATATTATTGTTATAGCTTCCAGGAAAAATTTTAAAAAGCAGAATAAACATCTCATTTAAAGGAACTAAACTTACCAAGTGACTCTGCTCTTGGGCAGAAAAAAATGGTAATACCTGGTACCTTCTGTGTAAGATTTCCAAGTTGCTATCATCATATAATATTGGTATTATATGGTAAGGGGCCTTTCCAAAGGTATGGTAGAGGTTCTTAAATTTCAGTATGCATAAACATCTAGGAAGCTTGTTAAAATATCAATCCAAGGCTACTTCCTAGATATGCTGATTTAGTAGATTTGGGATAAAGCCCAAGAACTTTCTGCTTTAACCAGAAACTCTACAATTGTGATGTAGGATGCCCCTAGGCCACACTTTGAGAAACACTATTCTACTGCTTCTTTTCCTTCCTCAGTTTCTAGGTCTTATGACAGCAATGAACAGGTATTAACCAGAGTTTCATATAAAATTGCTGGTGAATTTTTGTCCCTGAGAGATCAGTCTCAGAGGACAGCTATTTAGGATTCAGTGAGATCATGTATGAGAAATCAATTTGAAAAGTGTAACTCATCCCACAAATATAAGCTGTCAGGATTATTATTATGGCCATCATATCAAAGATGTTCTCTTAAATACTTTTCCTTCAAAGGTAAAATTGTAACAGTAAAGTACTTTTCCCTACATTTTAGATATAAGAAAAGTGGGCCTCAGAGAAATTACCTTGCCTAGAGTAACACAACTACCAAGTGGTAAAGCTAGGATTCAAATCCAGGTCTTTCCATTCCACAGTGGTTGAAAAAATGGTCTTAGGAGTCAGAAACACCTGGAATTAACTTCCACTTACTGACAGGATACTGACAGTAACTTCCACTTACTGACAGGATAATCTGGGCCAATCATTCAATACTTCTAGCCTCAATTTCTTCATTTGTAAAATAGAGCAGTAGTAAACTTTGCTCATTGAGATAAACCCTTAGTATACTATCCAGCAAATGCTAAGTGCTTAATAAATGCCAGCAACTACTATACTCATCTAGGAGAATGCATGGATGAAGACAAAATGCAGGAAAAAGAAAAGTTGGAGATGGAAGACCATATGAAAAAGAAGTACCAGAAAGCCTGGTGTTCCTATTTTAACTGCGTCATATTGAAGTTGTGCTATAATGTATCTCTTTATTCCCACAAATGTCTAGTAAGCAGACAGCCTCTAGGAGACTGGGGGCACACTTCCTTCCTAAGGAAATACCACACAACGTGTCTGGCTTATTAGGATGCCTGCTTCCCCTCTATCTTCATCTATCTTCCTAAAACTGTAGAGTAAAATTCCTTTCTGAAATTTCTGTACCTAGCTCTGTGGTAAAATACTAGTCAAAGTGTGAAATCAATAAATATTTTGAAATGAATGAAAAATGGTCAGTAGGAAATTGATAAAAAATTCCTAAACAGTTGGAATAGGTAACTATTCCTTAAGGCTGGGTTTCTTAACCATAGCACTTGACATTCTTTTTTAGGTTATGCAATTTTTTTTCCATTTTCTTTTCTTTTCTTTTCAGTGTTCCAAAATTCATTGTTTATGCAGCACACTCAATGCTCCATGCAATACGTGCCCTCCTCAATACCCACCACCAGGCTCACCCAATCCCCCACCCCTCTCCTCTCCAAAACCCTCAGTTTTTTTCTCAGAGGCCACAGTCTCTCATGGTTTGTTTCCCCCTCTGATTTCCCCCATCTCACTCCTTCTCTCCATCTCCCAATGTTTTCTGTGTTATTCCTTATGCTCCACAAGTAAGTGAAACTGTATGATAATTGACTCTCTCTGCTTGACTTATTTCACTCAGCATAATCTCCTCCAGTCCCGTCTATGTTGATACAAAAGTTGGGTATTCATCCTTTCTGATGGAGGCATAATACTCCATAGTGTATATGGACCACATCTTCCTTATCCATTCGTCTTTTGAAGGGCATCTTAGTTCTGCTATTGCTGAATGAACATTGGGGTACAGATGGCCCTTCTTTTCACTACATCTGTAACTTTGGGGTAAATACACAGTAAGCATTTGACATCGTGCACCAGATACTTCTTTGCTGTTGGTGGGCTATCCTGTGTGCTGTATGATGTGCAGCAGCCCCTCTGGCCTCGACCCAGTAGATGCCAATAATACCCTATGCCACCGTGATGACAATTTAAAAAATATTCCCAGGCACTGGCAAATGTCCCTAGGAGGGAGAGAAGAGTAAAACTATTCTGATTGAAAGCCAATGCCTTAAAGAAAAGGAATCAACAGAAAGTACTCTTTTGTTGTCAGCCAAGAATGCAAAAATCCTAGTTCTTCTGGGAAGTTATTCTATAGGTTTTCCTAAATAAGGTTACTTTAGACAGACAAAAGATGTAATCACTAAGAAGTTCTCCAGCCTCTTAAGAAAGGCTTAATTACCATATTCCAGAACTTGTCAAAGGCGACGAGGAAGCCTGTACAGACGCCCCGAAGACCCTTGAAAGTGCGGATGTGAACATTCACTTTCACTCCCTCCCGGATACAACGATGGAGCTCACCCAGAGGGCTGCCTTCATGCACTGAAACAAGACAAGAACAGTGAGCATAGCATGAACATCTGCTCTCGTTCCCAGAATTAACAACCAAGACCACCTAACCATTTCTAGCAACATTAGGCAACATAGTGCAGTGGAAACCTCACTATGGAAAGAGGAAGGCCCAATGGGCAACATAACTAGTGCAGGCAACATACACTGAAATAAGGCAAGATTCCACCAGACGGAGATAAAGCATACATTTGTTTATCATCGAAGTGTTTCACTACTCATACATCCTGTGTTCTATGATGTCATTGATTCTAAGATGCACCATTATTTAAAAATGTTTTTTTGGGAAAAACCCCATATTAAATGTATACATCAGCAGCAAAATTCTTCTAAGTTCTATATCTGGGTAAGAAAACTTTTTTAAAAAAATATTATTTATTTATTTATTTGACAGAGAGAGAGAGCGAGCACACAAGCAGGGGGAGCAGCAGGCAGAGGGAGAAGCAGGGTCCCCACTGAGCAAGGAGCCCAATGTGGGGCTTGATCCCAAGACCCTGGAGATCCTGAACTAAGCTAAAGGCAGACGCTTAACTGACTGAGCCACCCAGGTGCCCCAGGACAACATTTTTAAGGATAATTCTCATGAAGCACATATTCAGCTTGACTCTTTACCAAAAAACCCAAAACCAAACAGCATGTTCATATGTTTAAAGGAAACAAACCACGTAAAACATCCGCCCTTCATCATGTGCAGTGCTCTAAGACAGAAGGGACTTTCGGCCACCCATCTGAAGACACTCCATGCCTAAGCTCTCTGAAGCCGCTAGATTCCAGTGCACATCGTCTTCACACTAGGAGGAAGAGACGTGATTGCATTCCAAGCCTGGCTGATACAGAGGCACCTGCTAGGCATTAGGCTCCTATGATACTGCTGATAAGTATCACATAAAAAGAGTATGACGACTCATGGGAAGAATGCTGGGACTATAAATTGCAGCCTTTACTCTGATGGATTCTTTTTTTCAGAGCTTGGGAACGGAGATGAATTTTATTTTTATTACTTCACATTAACTTAGCCTTCACAATATGAAGGCTATACTATATAAAACCTTCCAAAAGAAAACCACATGTGCACACACACACACTCTTACACTCACACTCACGCATACACAGTCTCAGTCTTTCCTCCCAGATTTGCAAGGGAAAATCCTCTGGAGACTGATTACTGCCATCAGCTGCAAATACACAAAAATTTCTGTTTTGTTTCTAGTGGCATGAAAGAGAACAGCAGTCCTGCACTTCGGTTTGTAGAACTAAGCAGGTTACTCTTGACCCTCTTACCCCTCACTCATATCCCTCACTATCCCCTTCCCCCTCCCTATCCCTCACTCCTAGATCAGCTTATAAATGATGGCAGTGATAATTTAATAAAAGAAAATACTCTTTGAAGAAAGTAACTTAGCAGATGAGAAGTAGGAGTTTGTGTCAGACTGAAAAATCAGCAAGAAGGCACAGTTGAAGGCAGTGTGTGGCAGATACAGAGGCCTTGGAAAGGAACATGAGCACCTTGGTCTGACCTTCATCATCTACCTTTGCTATGGCAATAGCAGTATTTTGAAATTATATGAATGCTTGAGTGACTTTTTCTCCACAAGTCTGAGTTTCCTTATTCATAAAATGAAGTTAGGCTAGTTATCTTCTAGATTCATCTCAGAAATAAGTCTCTATAATTCAATTTCTTGGAAACTGATCATACTGCCTGGATCAGTCTCTTTGCATATACACGTTCCCTGTTTCCCCCCACCCCCGTGTGTGTTTCTTCCAACAGTGGGAAGACCATTCTTTTTCTAACTTGTAAATAAACAGAAGTACTACTTTGCCCCCTGAGCCCCCAAACCAGAGAGAAAACACAAACACACATCTTAACAACAGTTTCTTATTCTGGTTAAACAAATGATAAACTCAGGTCTTTCAACTCTCATATCTGTACTTTTCTCTTGACTTTTTTCTTCCAAAGATTTAATAAGGTGTAATTCCAGGGACCACTTCACTCCTTATCATCAAAAATATAACACTAGCACCACCTATCACAGCAAACTGCCAAGGCAAAAATGAGCTCCACATTCTGACTTGGAATGCACACTCTGATCTCTTTACAGCAGTCTCTATAACAAACTCCAAATGGATATGTATAAGCCAGTCTTTTAAATTTAATACAATAAAAATATATGCCTTATCTTTGAAGACAGTTATTCTTCCAGATCTCCTTCTCCATTGTCATTATTCTAAAGCCAAGTCATTCCTTTTTTTTTTTTTTAATTTAAAGATTTTATTTATTTAGTTGACAGAGAGAGATCACAAGTAGGCAGAAAGGCGGGGATGGGGGGTAGGGGAGGGAAGCAGACTTCTGCAGAGCAGAGAATCTGATGTAGGGCTCAATCCCAGGACCCTGAGATGGTGACCTGAGCCAGAGACAGAGGCTTAATCCATTGAGCCACCCAGGTGCCCCAAGCTAGGTCATTCTTTTTCTTTCTTTTTTGTTTTTTTTTTTTAAGATTTTATTTATTTGTCAGAGAGAGAGAGGGAAAGAGCGAGCACAGGCAGACAGAGTGGCAGGCAGAGACAGAGGCTCCTGCCAAGCAAGGAGCCCGATGTGGGACTCGATCCCAGGACGCTGGGATCATGACCTGAGCCGAAGACAGCTGCTTAACCAACTGAGCCACCCAGGCGTCCCAAGCCAGGTCATTCTTAACTCCATTTGTCTCCTTACTTGTGGCCACACTAAGCTCAGACAATAGATTCTCAATAACTAAGACATAACCTTTCCTTTCTCCTTCCCCAACCAATAATATAGTCCAGTGCCTTATCAGATGATTGGTTTACTACAACAGTCTCCCAGTTCCCCTCAGATCATCTCTGACACCATCAATTATCACCAATTACTGAGCACTCCGTATGAGCCAGGCCTTGGGGTAAGTTTAACTCTATGCATGTTATTTGATTTAATCCTCACAACTTTAACACATAGGTACTATTATTTTGTCCCACTTTATAGATGAGGAAAATGAGGCTCAGAAATGTTTATGTAAATAATTTCTCAGGGCACCTTGGTGGCTCAGTGAGTTAAAGCCTCTGCCTTTGGCTCTGGTGATGATCCCAGGGTCCTGGGATCAAGCCCCACATCGGACTCTCTGCTCAGCAGGGAGCCTGCTTCCTCCTCTCTCTCTCTCTCTGCCTGCTTCTCTGCCTAGTTGTGATCTGTGTCAAATAAATAAATAAATAAATCCTTAAAATAAATAAGTAAATTCTCAAGGTTACCTACCTAGTGAACAGCTGAGCCAACACCCGATACAGGCAGGGTATATTTACATCCTGACCTGGAGCTTTTAATTATGACAGTCTAAAACAATAACCACAACAATAACCTGTAACAATCACAATGACATTTAACATTTACTGAGAATTTCCCTACGTGTAAAGCTTTGAATGGGTTAACTAACTTAAACCTAACAACTATAAGTAGATACTATTACTGTTCTCACTTTACAGATGAGGAAACTGAGGCCCCAAAGAGTTTAAGTGACTTACCTACTGAAAACAGCTAGAAAGTGGAGGAGTCAGTGTTCAAAACTAAAAAAGTCAGCAGTCAAACCCTTGAGTTTGTGGTCTAAACCTCCATAAATACATTTTACTACTAGAAAGTAAGTTATTAGAAACATTGCCCTAAAAGTGCTTTCACTTAAGAATACACATGATGGTTCCCACTGTCTATCAAAACAAAGTCAAAGAGAAACTCTTTGGTCTTTAAAGTATTTTAATAAATCCTTCTCTGGACCCAAATTCAGTTCTCATTACCCTAGACAAACACCCCTCTGCCTCAGTTATGTGGCACCCTCCACCCACCAAAGAAACAAGAAAAATGAGAATGTACTCCCCTCTTCCTTTACTTGAGATTAGCATAAAGGCCCAGACACACAGGCCCTGGACTTGGACAAACTCAGCATTAAGTTTCACATGCAAACTAACTAGCTATGTGATCCTGGGCAAGTAGTTAAGCACAACAAACTTCATTTATAAAATAGTATCTAGGGGTAAAATAAGATAAAAGGCATCTAAAGGGCTTAGCAAAGTACACAGCAAAGTACACAGCACTTACCAGCTAAATAACAGTAGCTATAATTAGCAACAATGAAATTGTCTCTTGACTTAAAAAAGGACATGAGGGAACTTTCTGGGATGATGATTTGTTCTGTATCTTGATTGCGGTGGTAATTTCACAACTGCACATTCGTCAAAACTCACTCAAAATGCTTGTCATCTGGCAAGCATTTCTGATATCTGCCACTGAACACAGTGACCTAGTTAGCCATTCAAAGCTATTTTGTTATGTGTAAATTATACCTCAATAGCTTAATTTTTAAATAATTACTGTTATCTTCAACCATGTCCCTCCTTAAAATTAACTTTAAGATCTGAAGCCAAAATCTTCCGGGAACTCTTTCTGAATAAATTTAATCTTCACCCTTGCTTCTGTACTTTTTTTACTTTCTTCCTTTTTGATTTTTGAAGATTCATTTATTTATTTTAGAGAGAGAGTGTGTGCATGAGCAGGGGGAGGGGCAGAGGGAGGGAGAGGAAGAGAAGCAGACTCTCTGCTGAGTGGGGATCCCCAGGCAGGGCCCAGGATAGATCTCACAACCCTGAAATCATGACCCGAGCTTAAATAGAGTCAGACATTCGACTGAGACATCCAGACACGCCTGCACTTTTCTTGCTTCCTGAAGCTCACCAGTTCTCAGTGATGTCTACCCATCTCTATCATGGATACTCATGTATACTCATATATACTCTATTACGTATACTATCATGTATATGAGAAACAGCTATTTCTAGTGATGTGATTAAAATTTTCAGTGCTGTGGTGCCTGGGTGGCTCAGTCAGTTAAGCATCTGCCTTCAGCTTAGGTCATGATCCCAGGGTCCTGGGATCAAGCCTGGCGTCAGGTTCCCTGCTCGGCAAGGAGCCTGCTTCTCCCTTTCCCTCTGCCTGCTGCTTCCCCTGCTTGTTATCTCTCTCTCTGACTGAAATAAATAAATAAATAAATAAACGAATAAATAAATAAATAAATAAAATCAATCTTTAAAAATAAAATAAAATTTTCAGCGTCTATAGCACATTCTGAGATATTGATTCCAGGCATATATTTAACCATGGGAAATCAACAAAGGTGTTTTCATGCTGTCATCCCAATATACCACAGTGCTCTATAGGTAAAGCTAAAACCACTTGCCATATAGAAATAAGTCTTTCCCTTGCCAGTCTCAGTAGCAAAGCAACAACTGGCAAAATGGAAATAAATGTTACAATCTGAGGCTTGGAGTGCATTTCCAAGATCTGATAGTGGCAAAAAGTCTAGGCAAAATAAGGTCCCCCAAACTGCTCTTATTTTAGGAACACGCATACTTTATCTTTGTGTTACTGTTGGGCAAGCAAGCTGGGGTTCACCCTAGCTTTGGCAAGAATGCTCTGGCACTGTCACAGTAAATGATCTGACAAAGATACATCTAACTGCAGACAGCTTTTCAGGATGTTTCTTTCTTAATAAACACTTCTAGGAATGAAACAAAATACTCCCTGCTTAGCACAACCCTCTAAAGGCAGTGATTTAATAATGTTACAATTTAGCTATCAGGATACAGATGCTTTCTTTGAATGGCTAACTAGGTCATGGCGTTCAGTGGCAGATGTCAGAAATGCTTGCCAGATGACAAAAGACATAACCCTTGGTTGTTTTTATTCCATGTGCATAAGACCTAACTCACACATTAGCAACCTCCCCTGTTTACAGCTTTACTCCAAGGATCTATTAGGAAGGTCCAAGAGATTCCCTTGTGGCATTTTACACCTTCAGAACTTAAAATAACCTGCGCATATGGTAATATGAGTCTGACAGACACACTCCTGCGCCCATCCTGGCAGAATGGCTGTGAAGCAGTGTCTGGGTTTAAGTGGCATGTGTGCCTGCTGCATTCCAGCACTTGTGATTTGGTAATGCAAACATGTGTATCAATACCCCATAGCCCTTCTCCTATAAGCACCCTGGAAGGAGCTGTCAATGTGCAGGAGTTATGAGATTATGCCCTCTGGTCTAACTGAACAGACAGGTCTCCCCACACTCCATCCTACCATCCTCAATCCCCCTAACCAAACACTCTCCTTTCCTGAATACTGGTTGTGCCCTCCCCTCTGGCCGTGGTCCCCAAGGTTTCTCATCACCTCTGCAGATCCTCCTTGTGATGTCCCGTTTCCGGGCCCCACCACCTCTTTTGATCCCCATCACACCCGCAGACCCTCGCTGCAGGCCCCTCACCCCTGCAGCCACTTGTACGGACCCCGTTTACCTCCGCGGACTTACACCCTTACCCGCCAGACCCTTCCCATGGCTCCTCATTACCTCTACAGCCTTAGCACTCTTCCCCCGCTCCCCGCTCCTGCAGACCTCTCATGACTCCAGAAGACCCTCCCCACACTCCCATTAGCCATTTGACTCATGGAGAACTTCCTTAAGGTGGAGGATTATCTCCGCAGCCTTCACCAAGACCCTCCCCCTAATGCGTGCGGACCTACTCCAAGTCCCTAGCGCCCTGCAAACGCCCCCTGGGCCACCAGCTTCCGGGCAGCCCGCGGGGCCCTCGTCCCCACACCCCCCACCCCGCCCGCGCCCGCCGGACTCACAGGGCATTCGCGTGAGCACATTGCGCGGCGCCTTCCTGCTCCGACCCGGACCCCGCCGGCGCGCCCCGGCGGCCCCGTCCCCTTCCTCCTTGGCCACCATGAGGCGACGGAGGCGCTGGATGCGCTCGGGGTCTGGAGCGGGGGCGTCCTGGCGGCGGCGGGCTCTGGCCGAGGGCCCGGCAGCGGCGGCGGGGACCCCCGAGCCCGCGGCCGCGCTCCGCGCCCGCCCGCGCCCGCCGCCCCGGACCCCGGTCCTGAGGAAGCTCTCGTACTCGGCCAGGTTGTTGAAGCAGGGCGCGTTGGGGTAGGGGATGGGCGGCAGGCGGGGCGCGTACAGGGCCAGCAGAGGGTCGAAGCTGTCAGAGCTGACATCCAGCCGCGGGCTCGGCGGGCGCGCGGGGCTCCCGGCGCGAGCCGACCTCGCCCCCCGCTCCCGCTCCTCCATGTTTGAAAGGCCCGCAAGCCGAGGCCGATGGGAAGAAGGAGCGGAGCCGCCAGAGGGCGGCACTGCGCAGCCGCGGACTGGGGTTGCACTGCGCTGGCGTGGCCGCCGGAGGGCAGCATCTGTCCGCGCTCAGGCCCGCCGGGCCCTTTGCACCGGTTGGATAACAGGTTAATCTGTTTGAACGCGTGTTTCCCCAATTATATCATTATCACTTAGGGTGTTTCTTAATACTCCAGATTCCCCGGGGGTGGATCTTGGAATCGGCATTTTAACGAGCTTCCCTAGGCGTTTCCCTGCTCTCAAACTGCAGTATACTCCCAGCTTGAGCTGGTGGGAAGAGGCTGGAAGAGGGCAGAGTCCCAGTATGCTTTCATGCTGAGCCTCACTGGGGGCGAGCCTACCTGGGCTCAAGTTATTTCGCTTCTTTGGGTCTTTACATTCTCACCTGAAATATGATAGAAATAGTACCTAACCCACCAAATTTTCCTAAGAAATGAAGACATACTGCATGGAGAGCATATAAACGCTCTATGTTAGTTAGGATTAGACAATGAAGCTAGGATGGACCCCAGTCCTCCATTTCCTGCACCCTATGCAAAAAGTAAATTGCACTAATACCAGAGCGACCTTAGTATTAAAGAAAACTCACTGGATTACTGATTTCCTAAAGCACTGCTTAGGCAAGTGGAGGAAACTAGGATCCAGCTCTTGGAAGCCAGGATGATGGAAGATTTAGAAGACCTGGTTGTACCACTTGATTATTTTTTAGCTTCTGTTCAGCAAAACATTTTTGCTTTTTGATATTAAAGTAAACGTTTGTACGGAAGGCCAGGTATTACTACCTCATCCAGCACAGCTAAGGTGTTTCCAGTTACCTACAAGCCACACAAATCACCTTCCTGCCACCACTCTCCTTAACTATAATTGTATACTGGCCGTTTGTGTTTTAACATTTCTTTAAGCTTTGGAAAGCCCAAGAGAATGCTGTTCTCTACCTTAGAAAGCAAGATGAAAGTTAATAAACAACTGTGAAACCCTGGAAAGAATACATGATGCAGCAAAGAAAAGCCATCAAAGGGTGTTCCGCAGAGCACTATGGGTTATGGCAGGGCTATTAAATGTCTATCCATTTGCTCAAAACTTCCTGCCCAAACATAAAACAAAGCTGCAAACTGCTGCTAGTTCAATGATTATGTGCTCACACCCCTATCTTAGGACAAAATTGGGCCTCTGTAGTATCACATAGCACCCACAGAAAGCACATTTCTTCAGGTGGTTTTGTCCTGAAAGTCTGTAATTTAATGCCCGTATTTAAATTCATCTATATAGTGGATACCTATGTAGATTTTGACCTAAAATGCTATCCATTCACTTACCATTAAGTTACATTGGACAGTCAAGAGCTAAACATTACCTTATTGCCTCATTTGGCCTATCACAGTATACTGAGGGCCACGTTGCCCCAAGTGTCATGTATCATCTACCATGGGCATCACAAGCCTCTTTGGTTAAAAACTGAACTAGCAAACTTTCTATCTTCATAGGGGGAGAGGTGGAGGCTGGAATAGCACTTAAAATAAGCATTCCAGGTAAATTTTTGTATGCAGAAGTCTGTGAACCACTGCTGTGATGAAGGTACATTTATCCTGGCTTATGTAGAAGACACATATATACAGAAGTTGGATTCATATGAGAAAAGTAAATGAAAAACGAGGCCAACGGAGTTGAAACCTTTTTTTTTTTTTTTTTAAAGAGATTTTATTAATTACTTAACATGCACCAAATCTCTTCCTGTATAATGAGAACAGGAAGGGAAATAATGATTCGGATAGATGAGGTATCAGCTAGTGAAGACCACCAGCTGTTGCCTTCAAAAATACATTTTCTTCGTGACTGTAAAATGTAGGCTGCCGCTTAATTCCTTTTTGAAAGATTTTATTTGACAGAGCAACAGACAGCACAAACAGGAGGAGCAGCAGAGGGAGAGGGAGAAGCAGACTCCCCACTGAGCAGGGAGCTTGACGTGGGGATTGATCCCAGAACTCTGAGCTCATGACCTGAGCCAAAGGCAGATGCTTAACCAACTGAGCCACTCAGGTGTCCCTTAATTAATTCCTGATGGAGCCAAATCATCTTCCTCTGAAATATGAAACGAGGACAATGGGCAATGTGAGTTCTCCCACCACCTATCCTCGCTTCAGAGGCTAGCAGCGTGGCAACATGCAATTACTGCTGCTCCTCCCTCACCTACAAGGGCCCATCAGGAGCTGGGACCATTAGGTGTTGTTTGACACCTGCCACTTATGACCCAGTGTTGACCACTCTACTGTCTTAACTCAAATGTCAGTGTTCTGATTACATAGAGGCTACCTGAGAATCATTTTCAGGAAGTCCAGCAGGAAGGTAAATTTTAGAACTGAAGTATTTACAGGACATGGAGTCAGTGTTTTCTCTTCCTTTTTCATTCATTTTCACATTTTTCCTCATATATACACATAATTCTTTCTTCTTAGAAAGAGGTTAGTGGCCTTGGAGATACCCCTGGTGAGACAATGATCATGCTGACAACTCCACAAATCAATCTATGGAATGTTTACTCAAGGACATCCAAACTACTACTCATTTGTTCGGCCAAAGTTGCCAACTTGGGAACTGCACAAAACCCTAATTCTCCCTGGAATTCTGAACGCAGAGGCATCATGCAGCCACCAACCCATTATTTACCTCCAGTTCAGTGTTCCTGGGTAGGAAAGGTGAGATTTTCAAGGTTAGTGGAGTCTGTAGTTAAGAACAGGTGGTTGAGAATAAAGTTTGGATTCATATTCTATCATAGGTAGAAAAGGCTTGACAAGTTTTTATAAGACTTATGCCACAATCTAAAAATGATTCATTCTGCAAAGCATAAAATAGTTCTTGCTTTATAAAAATAGCACCACGATTTAAAAAAAAAAAAAAATGCACTTCTACAGAAGGAACCAAGTTCCAACATTGTAAAAAAATGTTCTACTTAAAGCAGAACAAGATAACCACCCCATCCATCCCTTCTTTCCTGTTCCCTCTCAGAGCAGTCATGTGTCACTCCTGGCACACTGTTCTTAGTAGTAGGGATCCTATGGCACCTAAGGCCAGGAGACTTGGGGGGTGGGAAACAGCAGGTCTTGCATGGTTATGCATGCCAGGGCTAAAAGCAAAGGATCAGCTGTCTTCATCTAGGATCTCTGGATGTTCCTTCCAAAAAGCATCCCCAATTATATCACAATATAGAGGCACTGGCTTTGTCCTGGTCCGGGTCACCGCCATCTTTTTTCCTTCCATTTCTGCTGGCAGTTTAACTTCTTTTGTTGTGACTTCACCCACCTACAAGGAAAAGTTAAAATACTGACATTGTTAACTGGGTTTGGGAGAGAAGAGGGGGATATGAGGGAAGTTTAGTTTTTTATTTTATATTTCTGAGTGATATATATTTATCAAGTAGATATACAGATACACATATCTCAACATTTATGAATTTGCTTATAGTTAAAAACTTTTTAAAAAAGTTATGTTGCTATATTTCCAAACAAGATCTTAGGAACAAAGGAGTGATTCCATGTTCCTTATCAGCAGAATTAAAGGTAATTCTGCTCTCTCATCTGCATTAAGAAGTATCCAAGCCTGTGCTAAAGAGCAAATGTGCTTTAAAAATACTAATAAGCTAAAGCTGCCAATGGGATGACTAATTCTTAAGGCACCACTTAACACCTGGAAACACTCATTAAAAAGAAAAACTACTTTACATGGAAGGAGATAAATTTAGAGAAATCATGCTCAGAAGCTGCTATGGAGGGAAAATATTGAAAATTAAGAATTTAGGTAAATGTACAGACTTATTACAGAATATTAAGGTAAGTATGACTATCTGGGGAATCTCCAGAATATTCTGCAAGTGACAGAACCCTCATATACAATACCTACTGCCTCATATTAGAGTTGTCATGGGATGGATGGACTATTTAATGGTATTATCCAGTGTGGAAGAAATGTTCTATGAATGCAATCATCCTTCTATCTGCAGTGTACCCTTTATAGGGTTTTATTTGATTTAGAGAGTTTAGGACACAGAAAAATAAGTGTACTAATTCTAAAATTGGTGATGCCACTTAGAGAAGAAATTCTAAACCATAAAGAACACTAACTAGCAAAATTAGCCCTGACAAAAAAAAAAAGCATCCAAAATAATATACAGCATTTCATTTTTAAAAAGATCTAATTCATGTTAGTGACTAGAATCACTCTGCATACATGTAGTAGGCAAGACAAAGCTTGGGATGAGCACAGGCTTTTGTCTTTCTGACCTCCATTTTTCTTTGGACACAACAGCATTACCTTCTGCCATATCAACACAGTCCCTTTCCTATACATCAGTGGCTCATTATTGTAGTTGATGTTGAATTCGGAAAACAAAATCTCATTCTTGTCTGCTGCAAGAGTTCCCTGAGAAAAATAAAAAGATAAAAAACAGACTTTTATATCTGCTCTCTGCCATAATCGTACCTACCCACTCTATCTAAATTTCCACAAATCAAAAAGTGGAAGGGTTTTATCAAACCTCTGATAGATATTAATGAATGTGCATTTAGAGAGCAGCTTAAATCTTATTTAGATGTATAAATTCAAAGAATTGTCTTCTTTAACAACTGGCTTCAGAAGTCACTACTGTGATAGGGTGACAGGAACTAGAAGTAAGAGGACCTGTTCTGTACTACGTACATCATTAACGCTATCTTATTTGATCCTTATTACCGTCTCCACTTGAGAGAACATAACTCCGAAGCTTAGAAAGATTATATAAGTTGCCTAAAGCTAAAGATTGCTTTTATTCTTCCAAGAAAAATCAAAATCTAAACTTGGCTCTTCCAAGCTCTGGATAAATCTACCAGTATTCCTATTAATGGTATCTGCAAATCCTCATCATCATTATGACAACCATTTATCATGTAATTACGATGTATCAGGCACTGTGTTGGGAGCCGTTACGATAAATCACCTCATTGCAGAGTCAGTCATCCTACAAGTAGCGCTGTCATTTAATGATGAAAGCCAGTGTTTTATTAAGTACTTACAATGTGCTTCATACTATGCTATGTGTTTTACATGCATCATGCCACTTAATTATCACCATAAACCTATGAGGTGGGAACATTATTTCCTATGTTTCACTTATAAAGAACTAAGGCAGGGTAGCACCTGGGTGGCTCAGTTGGTTAAGTGTCTGACTCTTGATTTTGTCCAGGTCATGATCTCAGGGTCCTGGGACTGAGCCTCACATCAGGCTTCCTGCTCATCAGGGAGTCTGCTCAAGATTCTGTCTGCCCTCACCCTGTTTGCTCACACTTTCACTCTTTCACAAATAAATGTATCTTTTTAAAAAAAGAATAATTAAAGAAAAAAAATAAAGAACTAAGGTAGAGAAGATAAAATTAAACAGAAGTCCCTGAGTACAATTATTTGACTCCCAGAGCCTATACTCTTACCAATACACACACCCAGCAGGGAATGGCCATGATGAAGAGGCCAAGTGGGACTGATGAAAAAGAAGAGCACATGCCCTGTCTAAAGAAGGCAACCAATATGCAGCACCAGCCAAGCATTACCATGTGGGAAGGTAGAGCCAGTGTCACTAATTCCATTTTCCAGCTGGGGACACTAAGTCCTAGGGAAAAGTAGTAACTCACTCTCAGTCACAGAGCAAGCAAGCAGCAGAGCTGCTACTAGTATGATTTTTATATCCTCTCAAAACAAAGCAGTAAAGAGAGCTTTAAAAGAATGCAAAATGCCATGGGAGAGTATAGAAAACAGCCCCAAGGTTAAGTATTAATGCAGTAAGATCTTATACCTGTAATCTCTCTTGGGCTTGTACTGGTGTTAGTCCAGACTGTTGTACAAGTGCCCAGAAAACTGTATTATACAGATTATTGATGTGACCTGTAAGAGAAGAGTAGTACTGTTTATACATAATCTTCATTCAATATTCACAGTTCAAAGAATACTAGAACTTCACCTCTCTCTTCCAAAGTAGAGAGATCTCAGAGACATTTAGTGATATGCCCAGAACCATACACTGGGAACACAGTGGGGAAGTGGTCAAGTATAAACAAACTTATTTCCTAAAAAGTTCTATTCTGTCATTTCAGTTATGCATTATATGAACTGGTTAACTTGAAAACTACACTTAAGAATACTTTCAAAGTTATTTGATTTAGATTATTCCTTGCTCTTTTCCAGTTCTTCTGGCAAAATCAAGATATACAAAATGAATTAAGTCTCACAAACGTGTCACCACAGTCATGTAAGGCAGGGGTCACAACTCAAATCACCCACTGAGGCCACCTTAAATATAAAAGCACAAAGCAGAATAGGTGACCCCTGGGGGAATAAGAGAGAATGGTAGAGACTATGGCACCTTGCGCACACGTGTGTCTCTGTGTTAAGACAGCAGTCACTGCCCTGTACAGGTTATGTCCAATACTAAGTTGGAATGATGTCCTAGTATTGCCAGGTCTTCTGATTTTCCCCAAAAAACTTGGAAAAAAGGAATTATTTACATAAATTTCCCAATAGTTTGATTGTTTTCAACTAATTAAAAAAAAAAAAACTGAAATACTGCCATTCTGAACAAAATATACATGCACCAAAACTGAACCAAATCATCACCTCTAATGTATGGAATTGGTGGTTTTAACTACATCCGTTTATTTGGTTTTACTTACAATCTGCTTGCCGCCAACTGAGGTAGTCCTTTAAGGTCTGGTTGCTAGGATACACTATGACTCTTCCATCAAAGCCTGGGGGATACAGAAGGGGCTGATCCTCAAAGTAATCTCGCCAATAAAACACATAGCTGGAGGCAAACTGGGAAGCCACGTGAGTCATGAACTTACTTGCAAAAGTAAGGCACATTGGGTGGAGCAAGAAAAGAGAAAATACAAGATATTAATTCAAAACCATGATAAGGGCCTGTGGGTGCAACAGAGTGATTACACAAACTACTCGGCACGCCACAACATAAAATGTGTTGAGCCAAGAAAAACTAAGCAGCCCACCTCTCTCCAGTCCTATCAGTAACTTCCTAATACCAAATTTTTCTCTGTAGAATGTGATGTAAATTTATGGTTCAAGAGATTTTTTGTTTCAGTCTTGGAAGGAAGGGAACCATTGTTTTAAAAACATGCCAATTCGCTATATGCTCTGTTTTCTGTGAAAGTTTCAATATGTCTGCCAAATGAAATATCTAATTTGTCTATTTCGAGACCCTCCTTAACTAAAACTTTGAGCAATACTGTAAGGCACATATATGCTGTCACTAGCTAGAGCAAACCTATGAATCATTAAAATTATAATCTTCTGATGGCCTCTGTTTCTAGTCTTAATATTTAAGTGCCAGATCTATCTAGAAGCTAAGGTGATGAAGAATGGAGGGGAATCAGATTGAGAGGCATACGTATGTTCAAATACCAGACGAAAGTACAATAGTCTAAACAGAAAACAGACATTCTGCCGTTGCAAATACCGCAGACTCTATCTGTAGTTCGTAAATCAGCAATAAAAAAGCAAAACCAGGGGTGCCTGGGTGGCTCAGTGGGTTAAGCCGCTGCCTTTGGCTCAGGTCATGATCTCAGAGTCCTGGGATCGAGTCCCGTATCGGGCTCTCTGCTCAGCGGGGAGCCTGCTTCCTCCTCTCTCTCTCTGCCTGCCTCTCTGCCTGCTTGTGATCTCTGTCTGTCAAATAAATAAATGAAATCTTTTAAAAAAAAAAAAAAAAGCAAAACAAAACGCGCTGGTAAGAAATATTCTGAAGGAGCTAGGCCGCGGAATTACCTGGCTCTTCTTTTAAACCAATTGCTTTTGCGCTTGAACACAAAGCTGTACTCGTCGCTCTGTCCATATGCAATCACGATATCCTCCAGTTCTTTCATTACAGTCTGGGCACATTTGGTCATTAGGTGGAGAGCGCGGCTGTCATTGGGTTTTGCAAAGTTGTGCTTCTCAGCAAACCTTCATAGAGGGAAGAGAGGAGAGAAAAGGGCATGAGCGGAAGAGAGCTTGTCATTAACACCAGGTATCAAAGACTGCACAGAGAGGGAGCTGCGTACTAGTTCTACTAGCCACAACCTGGCTCATTCATTCCTTAAGAACTCTAGACTTTTCCTGCCCTGAGAAAAAGGGGCCTAACTTGTAAGTCTCCATTCCCTTTTCTGTGAAATGGAGATAAAGCTTGCTTACGTCATAGGGCTGTTCTGAAGAGTAGAGAGAGATCAAAGTGTAACTGTGCCTGGCGCCTTGGAAGTGCTCCACAAATGTTAGTTACAATAACCATTATTAAAATAACACTTTCCAGGGGCGCCTGGGTGGCTCAGTGGGTTAAGCCGCTGCCTTCGGCTCAGGTCATGATCTCAGGGTCCTGGGATCGAGTCCCGCATCGGGCTCTCTGCTCAGCAGGGAGCCTGCTTCCTCCTCTCTCTCTCTCTGCCTGCCTCTCTGCCTACTTGTAATCTCTGTCAAATAAATAAATAAATCTTTAAAAAAAAAAAAATAAAATAAAATAAAATAACACTTTCCAGAATTAAATCTCCGTATTTCTGTGACCTGTCCAGTCCCTAATCATAATGAAACAAAAACATACTGTCAAGTGTTGTCCACAGCAAGACCTTAACAGGCCTCTAAACGGCCCTCAAAACCCGCTAACGACATAGCCAGGCCCTCGGCTGAAGAGCTCAAATAGTGCACCAGGGAGTGACTTTTCCCATCAAGACTTTGCCGACAGGTCTCTGCTCACCGGCACCACAGGCCCGCGGCTCACCGTGAGCGCACTCGGCCTCAGTCTAACTACTCAAACCAGCTCGCGTCCGGGCACGTCGCAGCCGGCACGTCGCAGCCGGCACGTCGGGCGATGCTCAATGCCGCGCGCTCATTGGCTGTCGCGTCGCCCGGTAACCAGGCGCCGCAAAGAGCTGCGTTGGAGTCCCAGGAAGCCCGGGCGCACCATGTGGCCGCGAGCCGAAATCGCTCACCGGTGGAAATTCCTGCCGTCCAGCCGCACCACCACCCAGCAGTGGGCCAGGCAGGTGTCGTCAGCCTCGAAGTTCCGCACGTACTCGAATTTGCTCTTTGCCATGGTGGCCCCCAACTTCAAACACCGTCTCAGAGGGACGGAAGTCGCGGCCCAGCAATTGCAAACTTTCACGTTGCAAGACGCCCACATTCGCCCCGCGGAAGGTGAAGGACCAATGGGGCCCCGCCCCGGAAGTTCCGATGTATCTTAGTGGCCGCTCTAGCCGTGGTGGAGGCCGGCATCTCTCGACTCTCCTTGTAGTCCTTAATTCACTTCCGAGCTTGGGAGGAGGATTCCGTTCTGTCCTTCGCTCTACGCACGCTTTTTCGTTTTTCTCCTCCCGTCGTGTCAGTCGACGAAGCTGTAAAAAAATAACTTTCTGACCAAGTTTGAAGATTTAGTTGTGTTTTTTTATCTTCCGAAATAACATTTATTAACTTGTACTAAATGTGTACTACAACGAAAAATATAAGAAAATACTTCCTATCACCCCTCTCCCTTCTAACCATTGTGGATGGTTCCCTCCCGTCTCTTTTCTATTTGTGTATCTCTATGTTCACACGGGGAACACATTAAATTGTACTCTTACATATATGTAGTTTGTATATTTTTCCACTTCACCACTTTCCAATGTTATTAAATATGTCAAAGGGTGATTTTTAAAAGAAAAATAGACTCTTATTCGAACGCGTGGACGTACTAAATTAATTTACTCGACTTTTTCCAAACATCCAATTTTTAATTTTTGTTGGTAGATAATAGTAACATTAAACCTTTATTATTTTAATGATGCTTTATGATTTATAAAGCTCTTTTGTGTTCGGTACCTACTTACATTATTCCTGCTACCCTCACGAAAATTATTCAAATAATATAAAAGAATGATGAAAAGTCTCTCACTGACTCCTAACTCAGTACTTCAGACAACTGCTGTTACTAGTTACTTGTATATCCATCAACGGATAGAGACAAACATGGATCTACATCTACTTTTGTATTTCTCAATCTACCTCGAAGCAACAGGAAGGAAGGATGGAATGTCGTAGATTTACGCCCTGGCTCTGCCACTTATTATGTGACCTAACATAAGTTACTTTTCTCCCAGATCCCTTTGCTAAGTGGAAAAACCATTTCCTCTCTTGCTTCCCTCTGAAGTTATTGTGAGCATCGAAGGACTTCATAGCAGCCATTTGTGGTATGGATACACACACACACACACACACACACACACACACACACACAGATAAAATAATATTCCAAGGTGACGTCAATTTGGAACCAAGATCAGGAAGTTCTTAGAGGAAAAGGCTAAAACACACCAAAAGGAAATAACCACACAAATTCATAATGTGGAATCTTCTATATAATTACCGACCTGACTTCTTAGAAAGATAAATTTCATGAAATATAAAAAAAAAAGCGAAATGAAAAAAGGATGGGAAAAGGTAGGACACTGTTCCAGAATAAAACCAAATACAATGTGAAAATCTGGAATGCATACTGGCCCCCAAAATATTAAAAATGACTCTCCACCATGTGGAGAAAGAGACAGAGATTTGAGAGATGCATCTACAAGCCAGGAAAGGCCAAGGAATATCAGGCATCACCAGAAACTAGGAGAGCAGCATGGAAATAGGTATTATCATTATTACCACTTTACAAATGTGGAGATTGAGTAGAGAGAGGTTAAGTGACTTGCCTAAGGTCATAGAAACAACAGGTGATGATTCGATAATTCCAAACCAGGCATTTTAACTACAGAGCTTATGCTCTTAGCTACTCCTCACTACTGTTTCCTCTTCTCTCTGTCTCTGTTTTTATTCTGTCTATGCCTATTATTGATTACTTCACTGAATCCTCAAATCATAAAGGTACATGGGTCATCCAATCCCTTAATTCTCAAACATAATTTATTCATACATGGCCTTTGTGAATTTTGTCATTTGACTATGCTGCCTTATTTTAAAACTATTTTTCTTTATGTCAGCTCTCTTCTTTTTAAATCTTTTCATTGGAAAAAATAAATATTTTATTGAAAATGAGCATATACATGGAAAAGTACACAAAACACCATGTAACCAGTACCCACTCAAGAAAGAGAACATTCGGGGCGCCTGGGTGGCTCAGTGGGTTAAGCCGCTGCCTTCGGCTCAGGTCATGATCTCAGGGTCTTGGGATCGAGTCCCATATCGGGCTCTCTGCTCAGCAGGGAGCCTGCTTCCTCCTCTCTCTCTGCCTGCTTGTGATCTCTGTCTGTCAAATAAATAAATAAAATCTTTAAAAAAAAAAAAGAGAACATTGTCAGTTCTCAGGAGTCTATTTCAATTACTACTCCCTCTCCTTTCTAGAGGTAATGCCTTCTTAATATCTATAACTTAGTTATGTTCATTTTTTTAAAGTAATCTCTACACTCAGTTGGGGCTTGACCTCATGACCCTAGGATGAAGAGTTGCACGCTCTACCACCTGAGCCAGCCAGGCACCCCAGTTATGTTCATTTTTAACCTTTATATAAATGAAATCTTGCAGTATATATTCTTCAGCATTTGGTCTCTTTGGATCAACATTATGTTTGGGAGATTCAACCAAATTGGAGTGTAACTGTAGTTCATTTTTTCTCATTCTTCTGTGGTATCCCATTGTATAATCATACCAGTTTATCCACTGTATCGTTGAAGAGACATTTGCGTTGCTTCCATTTTGGGGGTGAAAAATGCTACTTTGAACATTCTTGTACTTGTCTTTTTGTGTACATGTGCCTGAATTGGATATATACTTAAGGATAGAATTTCTGTATCATGGAGAATCCATCTGTTCATTTTTTATCTATAATGTTATACTTTTTCCCAAAGTGTTTTTACCAATTTACGTTCCTCAAAACAATATGTGAGATTCTCCATATTCTCACTAACACTTGATGTTGTTAGTTTTTTAAAAAAATTATGCTGCATCACTCTGACTTGTATATAGTAAATCTTTTGTGTATTACATTTCCATGATGATTAACAATGTTTAACATCTTTTATATTTATTGGCCACTTGGACACCCTTTATTGTGAAGTATGTGTTCAAGTCTCTCACACATTTTTTCACTCACTATTTAATACTTTGGTGAATTTATTTGAAAGAGAAACTATGTCATTGTCATAAATTGAGAATGAGTATCACATGCCAATAATAGAGGGCGATAGTACATTAAGATAAATGCAATTCCAGTATAATGCTCATGCTTTGTGGTAATAATTTGTTTTCTTTTTCATCCTGCCAACAAGGAAAAGGAAATACTGAACATTACCAGGTATCCTCAAAGTCATTCAAAAAGTCAGTTGCAGAACCTGATCTGGCTCAGAGCTCCCTTCCCCTTCCAATGACATAAAAATCTGGAAGAGAAGGGGCAGGTCAAAAGCCATACAACTTTCCCGAGATCTCCCCCAGGTTTATCTGTTAATACCAGGGACCATTCATAAAGTCCTAGCAACTTTACATTGTACTGTACTAGCAATATTACATTGATTATCTCATTTATTCTGCACAGTTGCCCATTGAGGTTGGGTTTTCCAATGTTGGTGTGGGTATACTATCCTTGATAGCTGGAGTTATCAGCCACTGCATTATCTGTTTCAGAAAGGAAGAAGAAAGGGGAAGAGAGCAAAGCTCACACCTCCAAACCAAATCATCTCTCTTTATCAGGTTTTTGCTGAAGCTGCACAACTTTTACATAAGTATTTTGAGCCTGCCTTCTTCCTTAACTGCAAGGGAGCCTGGGAAATGTAGTTTTTTTAGCTGGGCACTTGGCCATTCCAATAAAATAGAATATTTCCTCCCTCCTCCCTCATTCCCCTCCCTCCCTCCTTCCCTTCCATCCTTCCTTCCCTCTTCCTTCCTTCCAAAAGAAGGGAGGGTACCTGCGTGACTCAGTCAGATAAACATCTAACTCTTGATTTCAGCTCAGGTCATGATCTCAGGGTCCGGACCAAGCCCTGTATCAGGCTCCCCATTCCAGGGTGTGGGCTTCAGGATTCTCTCCCTCTTCTCCTGCCCCTCCCATCACTTGAGATTGTGCATGTTAATGCTCTATCAATTAATCAATCAATCAATCAATCTTAGAAAAGAAAGAAAAAGAAAGAAAGAAAGAAAGAAAGAAAGAAAGAAAGAAAGAAAGAAAGAAAGAAAAAGAAAGAAAGAAGAATGCTATTGCATGGGTAACTGGAAGTTTCTGCCACAAAAGACAATAAGAGTTATAAAGGGCAGCCTAACAGGCCCTGTACCCTGAACTCTAACAACCAGACTGCTCTTCCCACCACCTTCAGTCAGTCTATAAAAAAAGAAGTCAGAGAAGAAAAAGAAGAGATAGAGGTTTGATTGGAAATTCCAGGGGAAGATGTTACTTTCTTCCCTCCCCATACTGCCCTCTACCACTGGCCTTGGGTTCCCCCACTTCCAATCCCCAGAACAGGTAGTAGCAGGATGGGGGAGGCTTCAAAGGCAGGCAAGTATGGAGGACTACTTCCTTACTTACCAGCTGGGGACCTGCAGAGTTTTTCTGGTGCTGTCACTGAAGCAGGGAACCAGAAGAGTCACTGGGAGATCCTGATAGGTATTAAGCTCTTCTGCTCCCCTTGAGTTTGGGGGTGTATGTAAATGTAGAGACCATTGACTGCATGATACTTGGAGGTCTCTGGAGCAGCCTAGACCAGTAGATGAGAAGGATCAGTAATGTGGTGTGCCTGAATAAACTATGGGGATACCTCACTGCATTCCCCCTTGGCCTTTGGGGCCTGAAAAAGATAATCATCATCACTTGTTCCTTAAGAAGCTCAGAGGTTGGGGCAGGGGTGAGGTGGGCAGGAGCTGGGAGTTGTCTCTGAGACCACTGGGTGAGTAAAAGTCATCTCTCCTGCAGAGGATTTGGAGACAGAGCGAGCTGGAAGGGCCAAAGGCAGCTATGGTGTTCCTTTCTAAGGGATCCTTGGAGATCAGGCTGGTGCTAAAAATGGCCTCAGGATAACCATGCACCATGCCAATGCAGGAAGAGAGAAGATCTTCCCAGCACCAAGTGGAAGGACAATGACACAAAAAGGCCTCTGCTTTGCCTACACTTCAACCCAGCCCTCAATAGGATTAAGTCTTGAAAAGAGGAGGGTGATGGAGAAGATCTCAGAACCAGACTATGGCTTCCACCTCCATTTCAGATTGTTGGAGTGGAGCAGAGTGAAAGAGCAGACCCAGGGTCTCCTTCTTTAAGCTCCTTCAGTAATAGGTCTGGCCAGTGCTGGGGCTGCAGTGAGAGGCACTTGCCAAAAAAGACAAATATGGTATGATTTGCAGTCCAGTTCATAGAGACAGTAAGTAGGATGATGGTTGCTAGGAAATAAGGGGAGTGGGGGAAGGGGAGTTATTGTTTAATGGATATAGAATTTCAATTTTGTAAGATGAAAAGAATCTGGAGATTGGCTGCACAACAGTGTAAATGATGCACACTATTGAGATGTACACTTAAAAATGGTTAAGGTGGTAGATTTTATGTTATGTGTATTTTACAACAATTAAAAATAACTAAAATCCTGCATACGACAGATATTTATGACCTAACTGGACCATGACCTCTATTTCTAAAAATTTCTTTTTTTTTTCCTAAAAATTTCTATTACTTAGAAAATCACTTATCACAGTGACTGACAGAAAAAAATAATTGCCTTTGGTGTAGAAGTCATATTTCAGGTTGTCTTCCCTGATGCTGACTCATTTCATTTGTACTAAGAGCTGCATTATGTAAATGAAATTCAGGGTGGAGGGGGGGTGAGAAGAGGAATAATTTGTCTCTAAAGTCTCCTTCCTGCTCTGAACCACTCTAGTCAAATTTCTGGCTGGGAGCAATGTATGTACTTCCAGGAATGGACTGCCTAGCTCTGTCATGGTTCTGGAGCAGGTATAAACAACGGCATATATGAGGATATGCATGGGTATAAAATTTAGAATTACTATTATAGAATAAATTAATGATTACAGGGCCTTGAAATTGTTATAACACATCTGTTCTTTACTTTGAGATGTAGCTTGCATAGGTCAGAGTGAATGGATTTTATTTCTAAATAGTCATCAGTTGCGTCCTAAAATGGGCATGTTTTGTCAACTACCCATTCTTTCTAAATACTTAGTAGAAGTTTCAGAAGTCATGAGGATATGGTCACTTAGAGGGCCTGGAAAAAGACATTAGAAGAACAGAAAGGGGGGATTAGATGAATTTCCTAGTCCATGTGACCTTGTTACCACTTAATTCTGCAATTTTACTCATTCATTGAGCAGGTATTTAATTTCCTACTATGTATTATACTCGATGGGATGCAAACAATACAATACATGGAGTTCATGGCCCGCTGAAGAAGATGGATATTAAACAAAGGGTTTCACAAGTAACTCTTGGACTAGAATTGTGTTAAGTGTTGTGAAACAGGTTGGAGGCCCTGCCCTAACTGGGCAGGTGGGGATGGTCCATGAAGTTTTCCCTGAGGAAGCAGTATGTAAATTATGACCTGAATAATGAGGTGAAAAGATGGTTTGCTTTGTATGTTTCTGGAATTGTTGACTTTAATGTTGAATAGACATTTTGCCAAAACATTTTTCTTGTATAGAATTTTGGAAAACAACCCAAAATAATGTGTATTTCCATACCGTGGATCAGCCAAGTAACAAACAACTATCGTGCACCTTCAATGTGTAAAGACAAGATACTGACCAAAAGGATACAGTAAATAAAAATAATATAATTATAATTATTTATTTTTTTAAAAACACTTTCCAAGTGTTAGAAGATTAAAGTTTCCAAACAATACTGTCATATATTATCCTATTTTCCCCTTTCCATGAGTGTGTAGAGGGGCCAGAACAATAATTCTCTCCATTTAAAAAGAAACAAACTTTGTGGGAACTGGCTAAGTATTTGCCCAGTGTCTCAGGTTTCCAGAACTAAGATTAGAATCGAGTCCTTCTGATGACTAGTCTAAGTATCTTCACTCTATCGCTTTGCCTTGCTATGTTTTTTTTTTTTTTATTTTTTAAATTTTTTAAAAGATTTTATTTATTTACTTGATAGAGATCACAAGCAGGCAGAGAGGCAGGCAGAGAGAGAGGAAGGGAAGCAGGTTCCCTGCCAAGCAGAGAGCCCCATGCGGGGCTCGATCCCAGGACCCTGAGATCATGACCTGAGCTGAAGGCAGAGGCTTTAACCTGCTGAGCCACCCAGGCGCCCCATGCCTTGCTATGTTTTTAAGAAAAAAGATGGATAGCTGTTCTTTTTGTTTGCCTAGTATCCCAGCACCCCTCCTTCTGTCTTAGGGCAATGGCACCCCCAACTGTCCTTCCCCTGCCAGACCATTTGGTTTATTTGGAGAATACTTCATCTGACCTTTGCTCCAAGGTAAGTACATGACCAAGACCACTGATGTTTTAGTGTGAACTAGAAAAAGGCCCCTCTTTTCAACAGGCATAGTTGTATACCAGGCAAAGCCTCGGTAAATATGACCATACCGGATTTCAGGCCCTGCTTTCCCCCTTTGCAATGGCCAACCTGCACAAATATGATAGCCCCACTCACAACTGAGACCTGGACAGTGAGGTTCAGAGATGTGCACTTGACCTAAGCCAGGTCAATAAGAGAGTCTGACATGCTGCCAGAATGACTAGAAAAAACAGATTCTCTTCCTATTAGAAATGCTACACTGGTGACCACATTGCCTTCAAGAGGGAAGAGACTGTCCATGAATTAGGTCTATACAAAAGGCAAAAATCTAGGAGATAGAGAATATGATTTTTGAGGACATTGAATTGAGCATTGGTTCTGGAATCAGTGCTGCTTCTAGACTCTTATAAGTTTCTGGAGGGCAGGGGCTCTGTTTAATATTTTTCAAAGCTCTATTCTCTGTGCCTAGAATAGTGCCTAGCACATGGGAAGCAACCAATAAATAAGTGTTGAAAGATTAAGCCAGTAAGTTCCATTTTTGTATATGGAATTGGGTTTTTAGAAGTCTCAATTCATTGGGGTATAAATAAATTAACTTCATTTCCCCCAATAACTGCTCTCTCATGTTCTCTTTTATTGATGGTTAGAAATTCCCTTAAAGAATCTCGGCCAGGGGTGCCTGAGTGGTTCAGTTGGTTAAGCATCTACCTTTGGCTTAGGTCATGATCTCAGGGTCCTGGGATCAAGCCCTGCATTGGGTTCCCTGCTCAGTGGGGAGACTGCTTTCCCTCTGCCTGCTGCTCCCCCTGCTTGTGCTCTCTCCCTCTTTCTCTCTCTCTGTCAAATAAATAAATGAAATAAAACAAAATAAAGAAACTTGTCCAGATCCCATAACTTCCCTGTAGGTGAAACGTGTTAGTGTTGGTATTCAAATGTTGGTCAAGATCACTGTGCTCCTCCAAATGCAAACAACTCTTTCCCTCTCAGTCCTATTCTTCTATCAACTCAGGGTGGAGAGGTGGTTGACATAGCAAGTCTGATTCTGGTTTTTTTCAGCAGATCCTTCATGGAACCCTTAGTAGGGGCTCCTGGAACTCTGAGTGGATTACTTCACACTTTATGTTCTAGGCTTTTGGCCTTTGTTATAATTTAAGAACAAAAGGAAAAAATCCCACTCAACATCTTTTTTATTGGCTTGAGTTAGATCAAAGGCAATTCATATAGAAGAGATGAACTTGAAAGAAAATAGGATGACACTTTTGGATAAATTCAGGAGTATGAGTAATGTATGCAAGGTAGATTGAGGTATATGAGGAGACCCATTTTGACTCATGGTCGATGCAGTCTGGGAGTTACCTCCTCTTTAAATTATTACATTTAAAAGTAAAATTATGTAACTACATAATTTCATGATGAGTAACTGAAATATAAATCAAAATCAGACTAACTATATAAATACAACGAAAGTATATTCATTCTTGAACTATATTTAGGCTTTATTTTATACATGTTTGAAGATGAACATCATCTTCTCCATTTCCATACTGAATTTTGGCCATATTTTTCTTCATTTTCATAGTCAAAAGGCTTGAAAGTTTGGAATCATTATTGAATATTCTCTAATTTCCTCTAATAATGGCTAACATGATAATTAGGTGCCAAATATTTTATTGCTCCCTTTACATAGAACATTTAATATACTCCTAACAGTTCTTTTAGGTATATACTGTTGTTACCTGCATTTTTAGCACATAGAAATTAAATTATTTGTCCAAGGTCACATAACTAGTAAATAGTATAGCCAGGATGGGAAGCCAGAAGTGTAATGCTAGAGCTTATGCTCTTAACCAGTTTTTCTATACTGCGTCCTAATAACACCATAACATTGGTTTATAGATATATCCATTCAATTAGTTATTAATTTATCTATTCATGGCACAAACACATCATTTATTTATTTATTTATAAGAGCAAGCCGGGGGAGAGGGGCAGAGAGGAGATGGAGAGAGAGAATTTTAAGCAGGCTCCACACTCAATGTAGATCCTGACCCAGAGCACAATCTCATGACCCTGAGATCATGACCTGAGCAGAAACCAAAAGTCAGGTGATTAGCTGACTGAGCCACTTAGGCACTGCTGCTCAAACAGTTCTTAATTGCCATTCTTTTTTTTTTTTTTTTAAAGATTTATTTATTTATTTATTTGACAGAGAGAGATCACAAGCAGGCAGAGAGGAAGGTAGAGAGAGAGAGAGGAGGAAGCAGGCTCCCCGCCGAGAAGAGAGCCCGATGCGGGACTCGATCCCAGGACCCTGAGATCATGACCTGAGCTGAAGGCAGCGGCTCAACCCACTGAGCCACCCAGGCGCCCCTTAATTGCCATTCTAAATTGGAAACTGTAGAAGGTGCTTGGAATTTAGTCAAGGTCCCTACACTAACAATTTAGGGAGAAAACATGTTAGCAAAAAATTAAAGTATATTACAAATGTTTAACATTTGTAATGTTATTTTTATTCCTTTTCTATTACTTTGGATGCTTCTGGTTACAAATAACTAGGAGCCTAAGAGAAGCTTCAACAATATGGGTATTTACTTATATCACATAGAGAAGCTGAGTTTGGCAGTTCCAGGGCCCATTCAGTAGCTCAATGATGCCATTAAGGATTCCAACACTTCAAACACTTCTGCTTCACTGTCCATACTGTATCAGAGAGATCTCTTCTCGTGTTCACAAAATGGCTGCTATAGTAACAGATGTCATGTCCTCATACTATAACTTCTAAAGCAGAAAGGAGATGAACAGAAAAGAGCTTTCTTTGTATATTTGCTCTTTCTTCTATTAGGGAAAATGGTTTCTTCAGAACCATCCATTAGACTGTTCCTTATGTCTCAGTGGATAGAACCAGGGTCACATGCTCACCTCTAGACTAATCTCAGATTCAGGGAACAGTATTTGGCACAGTATCTTCTAAAAAAAAAAAAAGGCAGGATTTTGTTAGTAAGTAAAAGGGGAGAATGGTTAAAAGGAAAGCAACCAACATTGACTACCACACCCCTCTTCCAAAATAGAGGTACACAGAAAGTGCTGGGAAAGAATAGATTTAAAATTTGTTTTGCTCCACCTGTGAGAACTAGAGAAGGCTTTTAAAAGAATGGTACATTTAAGCTGACTATTGAAGGATAGATAGAAGTATGTATACCAGACAACAGACCAATATCTCAGAATATCAGAGATAACAGACCTTAAAGAATATTAGAAAAAAATTACATTCATCGACTGTGTACATCTCCTTCACAGTATTTCCCAAATCTGCTTCATTCTTTTTTATGACCTCTGTCTCTAGCTAAGTCAAAGCCAACAGTGTTTGGGCCTCTTTGCTTCAGTCAATAGTGATTTTATGTGGCAGGAGGTCCAAGATAATATAAATGCAAGAACCACATTTTTACCAGCTGACCAAATGTCCTTTTGACCAAATAAGATAATAAAGGACATGGTACACACACTGTAAGGGACCTCAGATATTTGCTCCCTTTCTCTATCTTCCCCCCTTTTTAATTATCTTTCAGTCTTATTTTAGGGAATGCCAAAATAGAAAAGCTAGAATTTTGATTATTCTGACAGTAATGTAATAAAAACTGTAGGATACCATGTGATAGAGACCAAAGAACTCATTTGCTCTTTATTCAGGATTAAAATTATATTAGTCATCCTTGCTGTGTAACAAATTATCCCAAAGCTTAGTGGCTTAAAACACAATAAGTACATATTGTCTCACATAGTTTCTGTAAATCTGGAATTCAGGAGTAGCTTAGCAGGGTGGTTTGGGCTCAGGATCTTTTATGAGGTTGTAATTAAGATGCCAATTGGGTTGTAGTCATCTGAAGGCTTGAATGAGGCTAGAAGATTTACTTCCAATAATTCACTTACATGGCTGTTGGCTGGAAGCTGCAGGCCTCTCCCTGTGACCTCTTCATAGGGCTACTCAGTATATGGAGGCAGAAAATACAGTAGCAGAGAAAACACAGATTGTTAGATGCTGTTAGGATAACTAGATATGAAATGAACTTGGATCCTTATTTTACATCATATATAAAGGAAAATCTCACATAGAGTAAAGACCTAAATATAAAAGGTAAAATTATAAACTAATGGAAGAAAATATAAAAGAATTCTTTTGAGATACCTGGGGTGGGAAACTATTTCTTAAACAAGACTCTAAAAGCATAAATTATAAGATAAAACAATGATGGCTGTAACTGTATTAAATTAAGGATTCTATTCAACAGAGGATATCAATGAACAGATGGGTCACAGAAAAGAAGATGTTTACAATGTCTGAGTACCTATAATAAACAAGGGACTCAGCTCCACATGGAAAAAGCAGGAAACAATAAAATTATAAATGATTTGAATATGCATAATTACTAACTGGGAAGGCTGAAAGACTAGTAAGCTTAAGATGAGATGGTCAATCTTTCTAATGATCAGAGAAGTGAAAATTAAAACAACAATCAGATACTTCTGGTCTCCAATAAGATTGGCAAAATTTGTTGAATAAAACCAAGTGTTGGTGGGATGCCTGGGTGGCTCAGTCAGTTAAGCCGCTGCCTTTGGCTCAGGCCATGATCCCAGGGTCCTGGGATTGAGTCCCGCATCGGGCTCCTTGCCCCACAGGGAGCCTGCTTCCCTCTCTGCCTCTGCCTGCCACTCTGCCTGCTTATGTGTGCTCTCTCTCTCTCTCTCTCTGACAAATAAATAAATAAATAAACCTTAAAAAAAAAGTGTTGGTAAAATAGTGGAAAACAGGAAATCCTCATGCACTGCCGTTATGAGTCCGAAGTAGAATATTTACCTGAGAGAGCAATCTGTTAGTAAAGTGTTGCAGGTGCACACCTAGAACCTAGCAATCCCACTCTTAGGTATATCTGCAGAGAAACTGCTGTACAGGTTTATGAGGGGTATGTCCCTAACAACACTGCTTGTGGTAGGAACTTGCTGGAGGTACCCCAGGAGACCATGATTAGAGCAATGGAGAAGAAAAAGTGCTTGACAGAAAACAGAATTCAGGAGCTCAGAGGCAGATGTAACTTTATGATATGGACAGATTTTTCTATAGATCTTCTGCTTCATAAAGACAGAAAATAGATCAGTAGTTTCCAGGGGCTGGGGAAAGGGAAAATGGGGGGTAACTATTAATGGTTTTGAGGTTTCCTTTTGGGATGACGAAAATATTCTGGAATCAAATAGTGGCAATTATTGTGCAATGTTTTGACTAAAACTCACTAAACTGTACACTTTAAAAATAAGCTAAAAAAACCCAACAGTTAACACATCCACTGGAGAAAATACAAATAACCAAAAAGAAATTTAAAAAATTACGTTAGGCAAAAAATGAAACAAATTGAGTCTGTATCTAAGATGATACATGTAAACTAAAAAACAAATACATGTGGGGCACCTGGGTGGCTCAGTTGGTTATGTGTCTGACACTTGCTTCCAGACCAACTGAGATCATGATCTCAGGATCATTGTATCCAGCCCCACATTAGGCTCCATGTTCAGTACAGAGTCTGCTTGTCCCTCTCCCTCTGCTCCTCCCCTGACTTACATTCTCTCTCTCTCTCTCTCTCTCAAAAAAAAAAAATCTTGATAAAAAACACAAAACCAAATACATGCATTCACCAAACACTGTATGTATCATTCAATGATACTTATATAACCAAAGACACACTAAATACATTAAACTGGGTGCCTGGGAATGGGAGTGAGGGTAAGTAGAATTGGAATGGGAATAGAAAATGGTGAATATAGAAGTGTCATAAAATAATAAAATAAAAGAGGAACAAGGGCTGCAGCAGATAGACTAATGCTCCCCCAAAGATATCCATGTACAAATCCTAGCAACATGTGAATACATTATCTTACATGGCAAAAGGGACTTTGCAGATATGATGAAGTTAAAGATTTAAAAATAGGGATATTATCATAGATTATCTGGGTGATCCCAGTGCAGTCATAAGGACATTTAAAAGATGGCAAAGGGAGATAAATGAGCCAGAGAAGATGACGTAATGATGGAAGCAGGGGGTCCTAGAAGGTCAGAGTGATCATTTGTTGACTTTGAAGATGGACGACGTCTGTGAGCAAAAAATGTGAGTAGCTTCTCAACAGTGGGAAAATCAAGAAACAGATTCTTCCGTAGAGCCTCCAGAAGGAAAGCAGCCTTACTGATATCTTAGTTTTAGTTCTGTGTGACCTATTTCAGATTTCTGACTTCTAGAATTATAAGGTAATAAATTTGTGTTGTTTTAAATAATTAAATTTATGGCTACAACAGCAATAGAAAATTTATATTGGGACTTATCCAGAGTAAAGCTACTACTCTGCTGGAACTGTAGAGAATAATAAACTCAATCGTCCAAAAAGAAAAAAAATGTCCATCTTCCCCCATAAACAATTAGTATTTGGTTATTTGGTTCATTCTGTGTTTGTTCTAAAAATTGGCAAGTGGTGGCAATTATATCTAAACCTTCTAAAATGTAAGTTTAATCAAATCAATTTCACAGTTTTAGAAGGATAAAAAGTATCCCTTTCTCATAGATATTTGGTTCTTGTTTGTATTAACTGCTTGGGCTGCCATAACAAAATACCACAGGCTGAATGGCTTAAAAAACACATCTATTTTCTTACAGTTCTGGAGGCTAGAAGCCCTGGATCAAGATCGGACAGGGTTCATTCTCGGTAAGAGCTCCCTTTCTAGCTTATAGATGACTATGTTCTTGCTATGCCCTCATATAGCCTTTCCTAGGTGTATTCTCAAAGAGGGTGGGGAAGAGGAGATAGCTCTCTGGTGTCTCTTCTCAAAAAGACACTAATCCTACTGGATCAAGGCCCCACCCTTATGGCTCCACTTAAGCTTATTTACTTTTGTAGAGACCTTATCTCCAAATACACCTACACTGGGAGTTAGTATATGAAGTTGGTAGGGGAGGGGTGCTGTCACAAACATACAATCTATAATACTGTTTTAGTGGATTCATTTTAAGTGGCCTCCTTAAGGGACATTTTTGTGACCTTAGACAGTTTAGTTATTAATTTAGAATTTCCGTTAAAAAGGTAAGCTGTGTAAGGGAAGAGAAATGGTTTGTTTTACCTCCTGTTATATTCCTAGCACCTAGCATAGAGCTTAACACATTTTAGAGGTTCATTAAATATTTGCTGAATGAATAAATTAACCAGTGAATGGAAGCTCTCCTCCAGGTTTTCAGTCAATGCATAGTAGCAGCCACAGAAAATAACCAATCCCAGAATTTTCTGTTGCACATTCTATATTAAGAGAAGAGAGAGAAGAATAAGGAATACATTAGTTTTCAAAGTGGCTGTAACAAAGTACCACAAATTGCGTAGCTTAAACCAAAGAAACTCATTCTCTCATGTTCTGGAAAATAGCACTTTGAAATAAAGGTGGAGGCAGATTGATTCCTTCTGAAGGCTCTGAGGAAAAATCAGTTCAATGCCTCTTCCTAGCTTCTGGTGCCTCCCAGGAATCCTTGACATCCCTTGACTTATAAGAGGAATCCTGTCAATCTCTGCCTCCAGCTTTACATAATCTCCCTCTGCCTCTGTGTCCTCTCCTATTCTTATAAGGACCCTAGTCATTGATTTAAGGTTCATCCAAATCCAGCATGATTTAATCTCAATCCTTAAGAAATTACATCTCCAAAAAACTCATTTCCAAATAAGGTCACATTCTGAGGTTCTGGACACAGATTTTTGCATATACTACTTAACCTACAACAAGGATCTGATGTAAAGAGTCACTGCAATAGATTTCTAACATTAAGTAAATAAATAATACCTCCTACTATGCCTTACATAAATTGTCAAAAAAAAAAAACCCTATGGAAGTCCATATATTATTTGACAATTACTGATACCCTTTCATAAAAGATGAGAGATGAGAGCAAAAATTTATCAGACCCATAAGCAAATTGAAAGATAGCTTTCTGTGAATAGAAATTTACTGGGGGGGGAGGGTCCAGATGTTGGATTCACAGACAAAAACCTCAAAGAAAGTACTATAAATATGTTCAAAGAATTATATATGCAATAATAACTAACAAATTGGAAATCTTAATAAGTAAAAGTCATTAAAAATTGAAGTCTGAGGGGCACCTGGGTGGCTCAATTAGTTAAAGCCTCTGCCTTCAGCTCAGGTCTTGATCCCAGGACCCTGGGATGGAGCCCCGCATCGAGCTCTCTGCTCAGTGGGGAGTCTGCTTCCTCCTCTCTCTGAATGCCTCTCTGCCTACTTGTGATCTCTGTCTGTTAAATAAATAAAATCTTAAAAAAAATTGAAGTCTGAGAATTGAAAAGTACAATTGAAATGAAAATTTTACTAGATAAAATCAAAAATAGAATTGAGACAACAATAATCAACATTAGAATCAGTAAGCTTGAAGACAGATCAATATAAATGATTCAATCTAAGGACTAAATAGAGATAAAAAGGAAGAAGAAAAATGAACAAAGTATCAGAGACTTACAGGATTATAGTAAGGATTCCAACATGTGTTAATGGGAGCCCCTGAAGGAAAAGAGAAAGAAAACGAGTAGGAAAAATATTTGAAGAAATAATGGCTGAAACCCTCCCAAATTTGATTTAAGAGGAACAAAACAAAAGTTACAGATAGAAAATCGCAACAAACCCCAAATAAAATAAACATAAGGAGAACCACACCCAAATTCCTGAAAGCCAAAAACAAGGAACAAATTATGAAAACTTCAAAAGAAAAAAATGACTAAGTATGTAAAGGGGAAATAAAAATCTAACTACTGGCTTGCTTTTCAGAAACAAAAGAGGATAGTGGAATGACAGATTGAAGGTGCTGAGAGAAAAAAAACAAAAAGAGATCAAGTATGAATTCTATATCCAATGAAACTAGTCTTCAAAGATGAAGGCAAAATAAAAATATTTACAAAGAAACAAAAACAGAGAGAAGTTGTTGCTAGCAGACCTGTCTTCCAAGAAATACTAAAGGAAATGATGTTGGACAATAACTTGATCTGCAAGAAAGAAAGAAGGACAGTGGGAAATAGTAAATATGTGGGTAAATATAAAAGACCATGTAATTTTTCTCTCCTTTCTTAATTTCTTTGAAAAACATATTTGTTCAGAGCAATAAATATAATATTGTATTATACATTTTACAACATATATGATAATAATAGTATAAAGCAAAGAGGAGGAAATGGAGTTCTCCTGGTGAAATATATTTTACCAGAATTAAGGCAGTATTAACCTATCTTTGGGAAACATATTTTTTTAAAGATTTTATTTATTTATTTGACAGAGAAACATAGCGAGAGAGAGAACACAAGGAAGCAGAGTGGGAGAGGGAGAAGCAGGCTTCCTGCCGAGCAGAGAGCCAGATGGAGGGCTCAATTCCAGGACCCTGGGATCATGACCTGAGCCAAAGGCAGACACTTAATGACTGAGCCATTCAGAAGCCCTGGAAATATATTAACCATGTTACACCTAAAGTAACTAGAACAAGAACAATAAAAAATCTAAAACCAGCAGAAGGAAGGAGATAATAAAGATTAGAGCAGAAATAAATAACACAGAAACTAAACAAATAGAAGAGATCAATGAAGCTAGGAGCAGGTTTTTTGGCAAGAGCAACAAAACCGCTCGCCAGACTCAAAGAGAGAAA
Organism: Mustela lutreola; assembly: GCF_030435805.1. Lineage (NCBI taxonomy): Eukaryota > Metazoa > Chordata > Mammalia > Carnivora > Mustelidae > Mustela > Mustela lutreola. The sequence continues at coordinate 48,649,692 of NC_081294.1, read as the reverse complement.
GAGAGAGAGAGAGAGAACTCAAAATCATAAATGAAAGAGAAGAAATAAAAACAACACAGAAATGTAAACAGTTGTGAAAGAATATTATTAAAAACTTTATGCCAACAAATTGGGCAACCTAGAAAAAAATGGACAAATTCTTAGAAACATATAACCTACCAAAACCAAAGCAGGAAGAAATAGAAAATTTGAACAGACCAATTACCAGGAAGAAGATTGAATCAGTAATCAAAAAACTCCTACCAAGCAGAAGTCCAGGACTACATGGCTTCACAGGTGAACTCTACCAAACATTTAAAGAAGAGTTAATACCTATTCTTCTCAAACTGTTCCAAAAAATACAAGTGGAGGGAAAACTTCCAAATTCATTCTATGAGGCCAGCATTACCCTGCTACCAAAGCCAGATAAAGACACCACAAAAAAAAAAAAAAAAGAGAGAGAGAGAGAGAGAGAGAACAAGAGGTCAATATCTGTGATGAACATAGATGCAAAAATCCTCAACAAATAATAGCAAATCAAATCAAATAATACATTAAAAAATCATTCACCACAATCAAATGGGATTTATTCTCAGGATGCCAGGGTGTTTTGCAAATCAATCAACATGATACATCACATCAATAAAAGGATAAAAATCCCATGATCATTTCAATAGATGCAGAAAAAGCATTTGACAAACTCCAATATCTAGTCATGATAAAGGACTTCAACAAAGTAGGTTTAGAGGTAACATAATAAAGCCCATATATGAAAAACCCACAGTGAACATCATACTCATTGGGGAAAAACTGAGAACTTTTCACTTCAGGACAGGAACAAGACAAGGATATCCACTCTCACTACCTTTATTCAACATAGTACTGCAAGTCCTAACCACAGTAATCAGACAACAAGAAGAAATAAAAGGCATCCAAATCAGGAAGGAAGAAGCAAAACTTTCACTATTTGCAGATGACATGATACTATATAAAGAAAACACAAAGAACTCCATCAAAAACTACTAGAATTGATTAATGAGTTCAGGAAAGTTGTAAGATTAAAAAATATCAATGTGTAGAAATCTGTTGCATTTCTATATACCAACTATGAAGTAGCAGAAAGAGAAATTTAGAAAACAATCCCATTTACAACTACACCAAAAATAGTAAGACACCTAAACCTAACCAAAGAGGTGAAAGACCCATACTCTGAAAACTATAAAAGACTGATGAAATAAATTGAAGAGGACACAAAAAAATGGAAAGACATGCCATGTGCATGGACCAGAAGACAAATATTGTTAAAATGTCTATACTACCCAAAGTAATCTATACATTCAATGCAATCTCTACCAAATACCAACAGCATTTTTCATGGAACTAGAACAAAGAATTCTAAAAGTTGTATGGAAATACCAAAGACCCTGAATAGCCAGAGAAATCTTGAAAAGTAAAACTGGAGGCATCACAATTCTGGACTTCGAATTATATTACAAAGCCATGGTAGTCAAAACAGTATGGTACTAGCACAAAAATAGACACATATATCAATAGAACAGAATAGAAAACCCAGAAAAAACCCACAATTATATGGCCAATTAATCTTTGATAAAGCAGGAAAGACTATCCAATGGGAAAAGACAATTTCTTCAACAAATTGTTTTGGGAAAACTGTTCAGCTATATGCAAAAGAATGAAACAGAACTACTTTCTTATACTATACACAAAAATAAAACACAAAATGGATTAAAAATCTAGATATGAGACCTGAAACCATAAAAATCTTAGAAGAGAGGACAGGCAATAATGTCTCTGGCATTGGCTGTAGCAACATTTTTTCTAGATAAGTCTCCCGAGGCAAGAGAAATAAAAGCAAAATTATAAACTACTGAGAATACATCAAAATAAAAATGTCCTGAACAGTGAAGGAAAGAGTCAACAAAACAAAAAGGCAACCTATTGAATGGAAGAAGATATTTACAAATGACATAGCCAATAAAAGATTAATATCCAAAATATATGAGGGACTTATATAACTCAACACCCCACAAAAACCTCAAATTATCCAATTAAAAAGGGAGCAGAAGACATGAATAGACATTTCTCCAAAGAAGACATAGAGATGGCCAACAGATACATGAAATGATGCTCAACATCACTCATCATCATCAGGGAAATGCACATAAAAACTACAATGAAATATCACCTTACACCTGTCAGGATGGCTAAAATAAAAGACACAAGAAACAAGTATTGACAAAAATGTGGAGAAAAAGGAACCCTCTAGCACTATTCGTGGGAATGCAAACTGGTGTAACCACCTTATGGAGGTTCCTCAAAAAGTTAAGAATAGAACTACCATACTATCCAGTAATTGCACTACTGGGTACTTAAAAAAATACAAAAACACCAATTCAAAGGGATACATGCACCCCTATGTTTATTGTAGCATTATTTATAATAGCCACATTATGGAAGCAGCCTGTGTCCATCAACAGATGAATGGATAAGGAAGCTGTGGTATATACACACAAGGGAATATTATTCAGCCATAGAAAAGAATGAAATCTTGCCATTTTTAACAAGGATGGGCCTAAAGAGTATAATGTTAAGAGAAATAAGTCAGAGAAAGATAAATACCATATGATTTCACTCATATGTGGACTTTAAGAAACAAAACAAATGAGCAAAAAAAGAGAGACAGAGATAGAGATAGGGAGAGAGAAACCAAGAAACAGACTCTTAACTAAATGGATGGTCACCAGAGTGGAGGTGGGGGTGGGTGGGTGAAATAGGTGATGGGGTTTAAGACAATGTATTTTTAATGAACACTGGGTAATGTATGAAATGGTACACCTATATTGTATACCTGAAACTAATATAACACTGTATGTTAACTACACTGGAATTAAAACAATAATAACTTAAAAATAATAAATTAAACATTTTAGAAATTGACTAATCTCTATATTAAGTATGCATTGCAGACAAATCAAAAGGACCTGAGATGACATTTTATAAAATGTAATAAATGCATTAAATGCAAGTTCACTGAAACTACAAGGACGACAAACTTGAGTAACTGCTGAATTTCAAATATAAATTTCCTTCATCTCAAGATGTACCATTCCATAATATAGTCCTTTACGGTTAAGAAAAAGCTATTAGACAATAGGAAGCAACCATTAAAAACTATAATAGATTGAAAGTAATAGGATGGGAAAAGGTATACCAAGAAAACCCTAACCACAAGAAAGTTGGAGAGGCTATATTAAAATAGACTTTAAGGAAATCACTAGAGACAGAGAGGAATATTTTAAAATTATAACAGGGCCAATTCATAAAAAAGATATAGCAATTCCAAATATACTTGCATGTAACAAGGGAACCCCAAAATATATGAAACAAAAATCGATAACTTTGAAAGGAGAAAAAGACTATTCAGTAATTACAGTTGGATATTTCAATATTTCTCTCTCACTAATTGATAATACTAATTGATAATTAACTATACAGAAAACCAGAAAGGATATAGAATACCTGAGCAATACTATGAAACAACTAGAACACTCCATCCAAAAACAGTAGATTATACACTCTTTCTAGTACACATGAAAGATTCTCTAGAATATACCATATGCTAGGTGATAGAACAAGTCACAGTAACATTTATATGGACTGAAATAATACAAAGTATGTTCTCTGACCATACTGAAATTAAATTGGAAACCAATAATAGAAGGAAATCTGGAAAATTTCTATATAGTTGGAAATTAAACAATATGCTTCCAAGTAATTCATGGAAATCATAAAGGAAATTTAAAAATATCTTTACTGCAACTTTGGGGTAGAATCTTTTGGGTTTCCCACATAGAGTATCATGTCATCTGCAAAGAGTGAGAGTATGGCTTCTTTTTTGCCTATTTGGATGCCTTTTATTTCTTTTGTTGTCTGATTGATGACGTTAGGACTTCTAGTACTATGTTGAACAACAGTGGTGATAGTGGACTTCCCTGTTGTCTATTCGATCTTAGGGGAAAAGCTCTCAGTCTTTTCCCCATTGAGAATAATATTTGCAGTGGGCTTTTCATATATGGCTTTTATGATACTGAGGTATGTTTCCTCTATTCCTACACTGTGAAGAGTTTTAATCAAGAAAGGATGCTATACTTTGTCAAATGCTTTTTCTGCATCTATTGAAAGGATCATATTGTCCTTGTCCTTTCTTTTATTACTGTAGTGTATCATATTAATTGATCTGTGGATATTGAACAATGCAGCCAAGGAATAAATCCTACTTGGTCATAGTGAATAATCCTTTCAATGTACTGTTGGATCCTATTGGCTAGTATCTTGGTGAGAATTTTTGCATCCATGTTCACCAGGGATATTGGTCTGTAATTCTCCTTTTTGGTGGGGTCTTTGTCTGGGTTTGGGAGCAAGGTAATTCTGGACTCATAGAATGAATTTGAAAGTTTTCCATCCATTTCTATTTTTGAAATCAGCTTCAGAAGAATAGGTATGAATTCTTCTTTAAATGTTTCGTAGAATTCCCCTGGGAAGTCATCTGATCCTGGACTCTCATTCATTGGGAGACTTTTGATTACTGCTTCAGAGTCCTTACTGGTTATGGGTCTGTTCAGGTTTTCTGTTTCTTCCAGTTTCAGTTTTGGTAGTTTATACATTTCTAGGAATGCACCCATTTCTTCCAGACTGTCTGATTTGTTGGCATGTAGTTGCTTATAATATGTTCTTATAATTGTTTGTATTATGCCAGTGTTGGTTATGATCATTCATTTATTCATTCATTCATTTTATTTATTTGAGGCCTTCCTTTCTCTTTTCTTGTTGATGAGTCTGGCCAGGGGTTTATCAATCTTATTAATTCTTTCAAAGAACAAGCTTCTAGTTTCTTTGATTTGTTCTACTGTTCTTTTGGTTTCTATTTCATTGATTTCTGCTCTAATATTTATTAAATTTCTCCTCCTGCTAGTTTTAGGCTTTTTTTCCCCCTTGTTCTTTCTCCAGTTCCTTTAGATGTAAGGTTGTATATTTGAGACCTTTCATGTTCCTTAAAAAAGGCTTTTATTGTTATATATTTCCCTCTTAGGACTGCCTTAGCTGCATCTCAAAGGTTTTGAGCAGCTGTATTTTCATTTTCATTTACTTCCATTAATTTTTTGGTTCTTCTTTAATTTCCTTGTTGACCCATTCGTTATTTAGTAGGATGCTCTTTAACCTCCATGTATTGAGTTCTTTCCAAAGTTCCTCTTGTGGTTGAGTTCAAGTTTCAAAGCATTGTGGTCTGAAAATATGCAGGGAATGATGCAAATCTTTTGGTAATGGTTGAGACCTGATTTGTAACTCAGTATATGACCTATTCTGGAGAATATTTCATGTGCACCTGAAAAGAATGTGTATTCTGTTGTTTTAGTAAGGAATGTTCTGAATATATTTGTGAAGTCCATCTAAGTCGAGTATGTCATTCAAAGTCCTTGTTTCCTTGTTGATCTTCTGCTTAGATGATCTGACCATTGCAATGAGTGGGGTGTTAAAGTCCCCTACTATTACTCTATTATTATCAATGTGTTTCATTAATTTTGTTATTAATTAGCTTATATAATCAGCTGCTCCCATGTTACAGGCATAAATATTTACAATTATTAAGTATTTTTGTTGGATAGACCCTTTAATTATTATATAGTGTCCTTCCTTATCTCTTATGAGAGTCTTTGGTCTAGATCTCATAAAGGAATACAGCGAAGTGGCAGATATAAAAATCAATGCAAAGAAATCAGTTGCATTTATATACACTAAAAAAGAGACAGAAGAAAGAGAAATTAAGGAATCAATTCCATTTATAATTGCACTCACAACCATAAGATACTTAGGAATAAACCTAACCAAAAAGACAAAAGATCTGTACTCAGAAAAATATAGAGCACTCAGGAAAGAAACTGAGGAAGACACAAAAAAATGAAAAAGTGTTCCATGTTCATAGATTGGAAGAATAAGTATTGTTAAAATGTCTATGCTACCTAGAGCAATCTATACATTCAGTGCAATCCCTATCAAAATGACATCAATTTTTTTCACAGAGCTGGAACAAATAGTCCTAAAATTTGTATGGAACCAGAAATGACCCTGAATAGTCAAAGGAATGTTGAAAAAGAAAACCAAAGCTGGTGGCATCACAATTCTGTTCTTCAAGCTATGTTACAAAGCTATAATCATCAAGACACTATGGTACTGACACAAAAATAAACATCTATTCAATGGAACAGAATGGAGAACTCAGAAATAGACCCCCAACTCTATGGTCAACAAATCTTCAACAAAGCAGGAAAGAATATCCAATGGAAAAGGGACAGTCTCCTCAACATATGGTGTTGGGATAATTGTGGACAGCCACATGCAGAAGAACGAAACTGGACCATTTCCTTACACCATAAACAAAAATAGACTCAAAATGGATGAAAGACCTAAATGTCAGATAGGAATCCATCAAAATCCTAGAGGAGAACAAGGTAGTAACATCTGTGACCTCAGCCACAGCAACTTCTTGCTAGACATGTTTCCAAAGGCAAGGGAAACAAAGGCAAAAATGAACTATTGTGACTTCATCAAGATAAAAAGCTTTTGCACAGCAAGGGAAAGAGTAATAAAAAAAAAGACAACTAACAGAATGGAAAAAGATATTTGCAAATGTCTTATCAAATAAAGGGCTAGTATCCAAAATTTATAAAGAACTTATCAAACTCAACACCCAAAGAACAAATAATCCAATCAAGAAATGGGCAGAGGACATGAACAGACATTTCTGCAAAGAAGACATCCAAATGGCCAACAGACACAAGAAAAAATGTTCAACATCACTTGGCATCAGGGAAATACAAATCAAAGTCACCATGAGATACCACCTCACACCAGTCAGAATAGCTAAAATTAACAAGTCAGGAAATAACAGATGTTGGTGAGGATGTAGAGAAAGGGGAACCCGCCTACACTGTTGGTGGGAATGCAAGCTGGTGCAGCCACTCTGGAAAAGAGTAAGGAAGTTCTTCAAAAAGTTTAAAATAGAGCTACCCTACGACCCAGCAATTATACTACTGGGTATTTATCCCAAAGATACAAATGTAGGGATCCGAAGGGGGCACATGAACCTCAATGTTTATAGCAACGATGTACACAATAGCTAAAGTATGGAACAAGCCTAGATGTCCATCAACAGATGAATGTATAAAGAAGATGTGGTATATACGTATACAATGGAATATTACTTGGCCACCAAAAAATGAAATCTTGCCATTTGCAATGACATGGATGGAACTAGAGGGTATTATGCTATGCAAAATAAGTCAATCAGAGAAAGACAATTATCATATGATCTTACTGATATGTGGAATTTAAGAATCCACTGATATGTGGAATTTAAGGATCATAGGGGAAGGGAGGGAAAAATAAAACAAGACAAAACCAGAGAGGGAGAAAAACCAGAAGAGACTCTTAAGCATAGGAAACAAACTAAGGGTTGCTGGAGGGGAGGGGTAGGGGAATAGGGTAACTGGGTAATGGACATTAAGGAGGACACGTGATGTAATGAACACTTGGTGTTATAGAAGACTGATGAGTCACAGACCTGTACTTCTGAAACCAATAATATATGTTAATTAACTGAATTTAAATAAAAATTAAAAAACTGAACTGTACCTCTGAAACTAATAATACATTATATGTTAATTAATTGAATTTAAATATATATATAAATAAAGAAGAAAAAATACCGACTGCATGAACATAAAATCATGATATATCAAAACTTATGGCATACAGGTAAAGCAGTACACTGAAGGAAATCTATAGCCTTAAATGCTTGTATTAGAAAGGAAACAAGATTTAAAATCAATAACCTAAAAAAAATCCAATTAACTAATCTCTCAACTTAAGAATTAGAAGAACAAAGAAAACCCAAAGTAAGTAGAATGAAGGAAATAATAAAAATCATAGTAGAAATCAATTTTTTAAAAAACAGCAAAATAATAGACAAAACCAATGAAAATGAAGTTCTTTGAAAAGACCTATGGAGTTGATAAAATTTTAGTAAAACACCAAGAAAAAAAAGGTATAAATTACCAAAACTAGAAATGAAAGAGGAAACTTTCTGAACCCTACAGAAATTTAAAAAATTATAAAGGAATATTATAAACAACCTTATGCCAATAATTTAACAACCTAATTGAAATAGGCAAGTTTGCAAACAGAAATGACCAAATTGACTCAAGATGAAATACAAAATCTGAATGGGCCAATATCAAGTAAAGACATTATTTACTTGAGTCACTGAAAAATAAAGGCAAGTTGAGGCCCAGAGGCTTTCTTTATTGGTGAATTCTTTTTTTTTTTTTAAAGATTCATTTATTTATTTGAGAGAGAAAGAGAGTGAGTATGTGTGTGTGTGTGAGAGAGAGAGAGAGAGAGGAGTGCACAGAGGGAGGAGCAGAGGGAGAGGGAGAAAAATCCCCAGAGAGACTTCCATCTGAGTGCTGAGCCTAATGTAGGGCCCAATCCCAGGAACCTGAGACCATGACCTGAGTTGAAATCAGAGTTGGACATCCAACTCATTGAGCCACCCAGATGCCCCTTTACTGGTAAATTCTATCAACATTTAAGGAATTAATAATAGCAATTAAATACAAACCCTTTAAAAAACAGAAGAGAAGGGAATGCTTTCTAGCGCATTTTACCCTGACATCAAAGCTGCAAATATGTCAAAAGAAAAGTTCACACCAATACCCTTCATGAATATACATGTTAAAATTCTTAAAAGAATAGTATTTGCATCCAGTAATGTATAAAAAGGATTATATATTTTGACCAAGTAAGGTTTACCTGGATTAACTTAACATCTCAATATCACTTAATTCAGTGCATATATTAATAGAATAAAGCAGGAGTCAACAAACTATGGCCCACAGACCAAATTTGGTATGCCTTTTGTTTCTGTAAATAAAGATTTATTGGAATGCAATTACACCCAATCATTCATATGTTGTCTAAAATTACCTTCATCCTACAAGAGCAGAGTTGATTGATTACAACAGAGATCATACAGCTCACAAAACCAAAAATATTTACTATATGGTCCTTTCTGAAAAATGTTGCTGACTCCTGGAATAAAGGATAAAGTCACATGATCATTTCAATAGACCTAAAAAATGCATTTGATAAAATCCAATAAACATAATAAAGCTCTCAACAAACTAAGAATAGAACTTCTTTAATTTGATGAAATGCAACTATATAAAAACTACAACTAACATCATGCTTAAAGATGAAAGACAATGCTTTGCTTTCCCTCAATATTAAGTATAAAACAAGGATATCCACTCTTGTCACTTCTATTCAACATTGGGTTGGAGCTTCTAGCCAGTGCAACAGACAAGAAAATATGAACATAATATCAATATACAATCAAGTAGAAATGAAATTAAGAAAAATTACATTCACAACAGTATAAAATATTCAGGAATAAATTTAACAAAAGATGTGCAGACTGTACACCAAGATTACAGGACATTATCAAGAAAAACTAAAGACCAAAATAAATGCAGATATGCCTTAAGTCTAGTAATCAGAAGACTCAATATTGTTAAGATAATCTCTTTTCTCAAAGTTGATCCACAGATTCAATGCAATTCTTATGTAAATACCAATAAGTTTTTTTTTTGGGGGGTGGTAAAAACTGGTAAGCTAATGCTAAAATTTATATGGAAATCCAAAAGACCAAACACAGCTAATAGGATTTTGAGAAAGAACTAAGTTTGAGGACTTATTTGACCCAATTTCAAAATTTACCATAAAGCTGTAGTAATCAAGAAAGTATGAAAGAACACTTTCAGAGAAAAACCTTTTCAACCTTAGGTTAGGCAAAGATTTCTTAGATATGATGACAGGCATATTGATAAATTGGGCTCCATTAAAGTTAAAAGCTTCTGCTCTTCAAAAGGCATCATTAAGAATGAAAAATAAAAAGAATGAAAAGAAGCCACAGACTGGAAGAAAATATTTGCAAATGTGTATCTAATAAAGAACCTGTATCCAGAACATATTAAGAAGCCCTAAAATAAAAATAATCCCTAGGGACACCTGGGTGGCTCAGTTGTTAAGTGTCTGCCTCTGGCTCAGGTCATGATCCCGGGGTCCCGGAATTGAGTCCTGCATGGGGCTCGCTGCTCCGCAGGAAGCCTGCTTTTCCCTCTCCCATTCCCTCTGCTTGTGTTCCCTCTCTCGCTGTGTATCTCTCTGTCAAGTAAATAAAATCTTTGAAAAAAACCATTAAAAATCAAAATTAAGAAAACCAACAACCTAATCTAAAAAAAATGGGCAAAAAGTTTAATAGACACTAGGCAATGAATATATATGAATAGCAATTAAACATATGAAAAAGCACTCAGTGTTGCTTATTGTTAACACTGTAACAATTACTTATTGTGAAAATGTAACTTAATTTATTTTTAAAAATTATTTATTTATTTGAAAGAGAGAGAGAGCAGAGAGCAACACAAGCTGGGGAAAGGGCATAAGCAAAAGGAGAAGCATACTCCACGCTAGGCAGGGAGCCCGAAACGGGGCTCAATTCCAGCACCCAGGGATCAAGACCTGAGCCAAAGGCAGATGCTTAACTGACTAAGCCACCCTGTGAAAATGTGATTTTATTTTAAATCACAATTATTTACTACTACTTATAATACACACCCACTGGAATGGCTAAAATTTAAATGACTTATGATACCAAATGTTAGAAAGAAGCAGGGAAGCTGGGACCCTCATATATTGTGAGTGGAAAATGTAAAATGGTACATACATTATACAAAGCACTTTGACAGTTTTATAAAATGTTATACATATATTTATCATATAACCTAGCAATTCTGTTCCTAGGTGCCACAAATTTTGTGTATGAACGCGCATTATGTTCACAGCAGCCAAAACCTAGAAATAATCCAAATACCCATCAGCCAGTGAAGAGATAAACCAGATCAATGAGAGACATCTTACAACAAAATATCTATGTACAATTTGGTATTTCCATACAAAGGGATACTACTCTGTAGTACAACTTGGATGAACTTCAAAAAAATTATGCTAAGTTAAAGAAGACAACAGTTAAGCTTACATATGATTCTGTTTAAATGAAATTTCTAGAAAAGAGAAAATTACAGAGACAGAAAGCACCTGGGGTTGGAGGTGGGGGCAGAATTTACTGCAAATGGAAGTGAAAGTTTTTTGGGTTTCACTTTTGACCTTTTTTGAGTTGATGGAAATGTTCTCAAATGAGATTGTAGTGATGGTTTATAACTTTATAAATTCACTGAAACTCATCAAATTGTACATTTAATTGTAAACACAGAAATCAAATGTCAAAGGAGCTATTTCTTGTTAAAAAAAAAAAAGACTGCTTTCTGCTTAAAATATATTCCTTGTATACTATTTTCATTGCTGTTACACAGGACTGTCATATCAGCATTTTAGAATACTTACTCATGTTGGAATATGAACTATTCGTGCACAAAATCAACACTAACTTGATTTATTTCTCTGCCTCTTTTATCATTCTTTGTCACGTAATTGGCTCTTCTATTAAAACCCTAGTTCAGCAGTTCTCAAGGGGTGATTCAGGGACCAATTCTTTGAGTCTGGTAGGTTAAGACTATTTTCCCAGTACTTCTAAGACAACATTTGCCTTTATCACTTCTTCCCTCCTGAAAGCACAGTGAAGCATTCCATATGACATGTAAAACACAACAGGCTGCATGAAGCAGACATGAGAATCCAAGTGTTTTCTTTTCTTTTCTTTTTTTAAATTAGCCAGACACTAGATTTAAATGCCACTCTTCTAATTTTGAGGAAAACATAGTGTTAGCATAAAATTGTGTTATGTTAATATATACTAGGTTTATTACTGACATTTTAAATGAATTGATAACCATTTTTAAAGTCCTTAGTTTTTATTTATAATATGGCAAGTATTTATAAGTAAAACCATATTGACAGATAAAACTACAAATATTGATCAATAAAAAGCTGTTTGGAATCTCCAATCATTTTTGTGGGTGCAAATGGTTCCAAGATAATAAAGTAGGAGAGCCACTGCCCTGTCTACCTGCCAGGTATAAGAACTCCTGTTTGTCACATTGGACAACAGGGCATTAGAGAACTGGGTAGATCTTCTTTGAAAGATAACTTGTCTTGGTTGCAAAAATCATCTGCCTCAAGATAAATCTATAGCTTTTAGTCAGGACATCATTTAGAAATGTAGCAAATATTAATCCAAGATTTCTTTTTCTTTATGAAAATAGGCACAGTCCTAGAAAAGGAGAAGCATAGTCATGGAAAGGACTTGGAGCAGCGCCAAGGATAAGAGTAAACTCTTAAAATGGATAGTAATTACTATGTTATTATTAGATTATGGCAGTCCTTATTTACCTAACAAGTGTTTATTGAATGCCTACTAAAGCCAGGCTCTATGGGTCAGCATTGAGGATTCAAAACACTGCCTGTCCCCAAGGAGTTTATAATCAAGTAGTGGAGTCAGTAGAATAATGACATAAAGATATATATAATCACGAATTGTGGTAAAAGTTTTAAAAGAAATGATGGACATATGAGAGCATAAAGGAGATCTGACCTGATTTTCAGAATCAGATAATAAGAATTCTCTGAGAAAGTGACATTTGGACTGCAGTTTTAAAAATGCGCAGCAGGAGGCAAGGAGACACAAGAGGGGAACAGCGTTCAAAGCCCCTTAAGGTAGAATGATGAGAGGCCACTGTGGCTGGAGTCCACAAAGCCATAGCCTTTTGGGGCTTTATATGCTTTGCAAGTATATTAGACCATTATCATGCGGTCAGTGGGGAGCCATGGGAATATCTAGGAGCGCGAGGTGTGACAGAACAGAATTATATTTGCACTTTAAAAAAGATCTCGGGCAGCTGGAACATAGTGGAACAAGGGTGACAATGGAGACTATTCACACAGCCTTGGCAGTATCCAGGCGAAAGATGATGGAAGCTTGGAGCAGAGTAACGGCGGTGGGAGGTCATTAGGATTTTTTTAGGAGACGGATTTGGCCTGTGTTTCTGCAAGTAGGGCCCAAAGAACCTTATGATTAATTCAAAGTTTAATAGTACAGTTATTGCACAAAAGGGGGAGTTGCAAAGCCTCCCCCTGTTCCCCTTGGTATGGATCCAAAGGCCCCCAGTGATGCCCGGCGCCTTCAGGGTACTCGGCAGAGCAAAGCGCACACTCAGGGCCAGGTTCCCCACGCCGCGTACGGGACTCACTGGACTTTATCCTCCGGAGGTCAGTGGCGTGGAACCGCACCGTCTCCTGGGCAACACCATTGTCGGGCTCTCCGGCCGGGGGAGGGGTAACTAAGGACAACGGCCGGATGAGAACTCCGGAAGAGAGGCAAAGTCAGAGGGGGAAAATGGGCAGCACGAGCCACAGCCCAAGCCATCGCGGGTGATTCGAGGGCGCAGCACGAGGAGAGAGCCGAGGGCCGGAGGGGCCGCAGAATGCGCCTGTGATTGGAGGGCCGGGGGTATCGGGACGCTTGTGATTGGGCGAGGCCAAGACGAAGGGCCGCTTTTTGAACCGCGTAGGGTTCTGGGTAGCAAGGACCTTGGAAGGGTCTTAACCGAAAGGGGGAGGGGGAAGGTCGCCAACAAACGGCTGAGCTCACAATCCGGGCCGGGACCCGGCCGGGGCGTCCCCCTCCCCCCATGGAGAGAGCCAGGCCGGAGCCGCAACCTCAGCCGCGCCAACTGCCGCGGGCGACCCCGCCGCGCCCGCTCCGCCCTGCTCCCCCACAGCTGCCGGTCGAGGGCGCCTCCTTCAGGGCTGCGGCCGCGGAGCTTCCCCCGTCGCCGCCCACCCCGTGCGCGGCCGCCATTGCGACCGTGGCCTCGTCGTGCGGCGAGGCTCAGGCGTCGGGTGTACAGCCCGCGGCGCGGCGGCTGCTGCAGGTGAAGCCGGAGCAGGTGTTGCTGCTGCCGCCAGGGCCACCGCTGGCTCAGGCCCGGGACGAAGTCGTCGTCGCCTCACCGGCGCAAGCACGGCTGCTGCAGCTGAGGCCCGAGCTGCTGCTGCTGCCGCCGCCTCCGCCCGCGTCCGACGGCGCCCCCTGCCGACCGGAGCTGCACCCGCTGCAGTCCCGAGCGCTGCACGTCAAGGCCGAGAAGCAGGAGCAGGGGCCCGACTTGGATCCATCGGCGGGGACGCGAAGGCCTGTGGAGGCAGGCCCTAGGGCCTCCAGGACGGCCAAGGTAGAAGGCCCGGGGCCAGCTCTCGACGGCCACGGAGGGGACGAGAAAAAGGGCAAGCTGGAAGCGGAAGAGGTCATGAGGGACGTGGTGAAAGGCGGGGAGGGCAAAACCCTGGCGACCATCAGAGAAGGAGTCATCAAAACAGAGGAGCACGAGAGACTCCGCGAGGACTGCAGGCTGGGCACGGAGCCCGCGTCCAATGGCCTGGTCCACGGCAACAAAGAAGTCATCCTAGCCCAGCCATCCAGTGCCTTTGGGCCACACCAGCAAGACCTCAGGATCCCTTTGACTCTCCACACGGTCCCCCCTGGGGCCCGGATCCAATTTCAGGGACCTCCGCCTTCAGAGCTGATACGGTTGACCAAGGTCCCCTTGACACCGGTGCCTATTAAAATGCAATCCTTACTGGAACCTTCTGTAAAAATTGAAACCAAAGATGTCCCGCTCACCGTGCTTCCCTCAGATGCAGGTATTAGACGGCAGGGGAATCTGGTTTTCAAACTTCGCCTATGTTGCCCCATAGCTGACATGTCAGCAGTTCAGAAGCCTAAACTAGAAAAATAAAATCATGGAACTGAATGATTACAGGGCAAAGTCCGCACAGGTATCACTTCCAGTTGACTTGTACACATACCAGTAAAATACACTAAGATGTTCCAAGATTCCCATTTTTCTAAAAATCGATTTTAAGGCCCCGTGAATGATGAGTTTTAGAGGTGACTAATGTTTATACACAAAATAGGAATATTCTCACTATAAACACCATTATGTCAGCCCTCCGTTTCTATGCTACACTTTGTTGTAGTAGTTCAGTATTTTTATGTGTATCAAGAAAATTTTATTTTTAGGGCGCCTGGGTGGCTCAGTGCGTTAAGCCGCTGCCTTCGGCTCAGGTCATGATCTCAGGGTCCTGGGATCGAGTCCCGCATCGGGCTCTCTGCTCAGCAGGGAGCCTGCTTCCTCTCTCTCTCTCTCTCTCTCTCTCTCTGCCTGCCTCTCCATCTACTTGTGATTTCTCTCTGTCAAATAAATAAATAAAATCTTTAAAAAAAAAAAAAAGAAAATTTTATTTTTATAAAAACATTTTATTTGAGAGAGTGAGTGAGAGAGAGAAAGCACAAACGAGGGGAGAGGCAAAGGGAGAGGGAGAGCTGACTTGCCACTGAGCAGGAAGCAGGACCTGAGGCTCCATCCCAGGACCCTGGGATCCTGATCTGAGCCAAAGGCAGATGCTTAATAGTCTGAGCCCCCCAGGTACCCCAAGAAGAATATTTTAAATAGTGTTTAATGAAAAAATGTTTATATTCAAATAGGAAAGTTTGTACTGAATTTGGAGGTGATTTGTCTTCTTTAAAAATGAATAGTAACCATTTTTCCAAGAAAACAGTACATGATTAATGTAATACTTTAGTATTGTAAAAGTTAAGAATGTAGAGAAATACAGAAAATGAAGATAGAATAAGCTAGAAATTGTTTTCAAAAATGACCATAGTTAGCAGCAACTAATAGATATTTTTTCACTACTCATTATTTACAAATATATAGTTAGGAAATTCTTAAGATTTAATTCAGATAATTTTATGCCAATGTCATGGAAAATCATACCATCAGTTCATATTTTTATTCACCTTATATTTGCTGTTTTCTTATTTTCCTTACTGATCTTTCCATGTCACCCTCTTTCTTTTATAAACTTCATTTTCTGAAGGAGAGAAAGGGAAAGATTTCTTTATAATATTTAATCCTTTGTGCATCTTAAAAAATTTTGTATAATAAGAAAATAAAGAGAGACAATATAAGAAGTTTATAGACAGTTTTTGATGAATTAGGTGAGAGATGTGAATTTAGCCACCGTCCTTTATTGTAATTTCAACTGGTTCTATGACTCTCTAAAAGTCACTTTTATTATTTTTCTTCTATTTTTTTCTCCCAGGTCATAGGATTAGTGTCAATCACCCACTTTGGCTAGAGCTTCACCTTCATAATGAAATAGAATATAGTATATTACAAATATTTTTACTTAACAGACAGTACAGGGGCATGTAAATGAGTTCCTTTAAACATTTAGGGAGCACCTAGCTGGTGGTAAGATTATAGTTATGAGTAAGTCCTAGTTCCTGTTCCCCAGTAATAGAAGATTTTATTTTAAATGGGAAAGAAACTAAATGTTAACTATTGGTAGAAGTATTACCAAAGACCAAGGAAGTAATAAGCCAAAAGTTTATGGTGTCTTCAACATTATCACTCCTACAAATTCTTCAACAATATTTTTTTGAGGAAAAGAAAGAGTCTAAGCTGTAGTTTAGAATGCTGAGTTCAGGGGTTATGAGGCATTCTGGAATACTGGCAGTTCTTTGTATTTCCTCCAGTTAAAAATAAATATAGATGAAGGTGCACTTCATTTTAACATTGTGTTTGCATCTGTGTGTATGGCACATTAATTCAGTCTTTTAATTTTTGTCATGTAGGAATACCAGATACTCCCTTCAGTAAGGACAGAAATGGTCATGTGAAGCGACCCATGAATGCATTTATGGTTTGGGCAAGGATTCACCGGCCAGCACTAGCTAAAGCTAACCCAGCAGCCAACAATGCAGAAATCAGTGTCCAGCTTGGGTTAGAGTGGAACAAACTTAGTGAAGAACAAAAGAAACCTTATTATGATGAAGCACAAAAGATTAAAGAAAAGCACAGAGAGGAATTTCCTGGTAATCAAATGAAACTTCTTTCTAATTTAAATTGATTTAGGTAAAGATTAGACAAAAATGCATATTTTTTCTAATCTAATATGTAAAATAAAGAGAATAAAGGCTAATAGTATAGTAATGATGGAATTGACTCAGGGCATACATTTTCTTAAATAGAAGCAAGTAGAGGAATATCTGGTCTCATATTTGCCAACTAATAACAAACCGGGGGACATAATTTTGCTGTGGTTTTTTTTTTTTAATGGGTTTTATTTATCTACCTGACAGAGATCACAAGTAGGCAGAGAGGCAGGCCGGCGGGTTGGGGGGTTGGGGGAAGCAGGCTGTTGAGCAGAGAGCCCGATGTGGGGCTTGATCCCAGGACCCTGGGATCATGACCTGAGCAGAAGGCAGAGGCTTAAACCCACTGAGCCACCCAGGCACCCCTTTTACTGTGGTTTTGATTAAATATACAGATATGAATTTAATGAAGTTAAACTCCAGAATGTAAGTCTACAATTTTGCAAATATACTAGAAAATGAAGATTTAAAATCATAGCAACAGAAACAAATATGCATCATACACTTAAAGACAATGAGAATGCAGGATTGGCACCAGGCTCCATTTTGATGTTATATGGTTATCAGAACACACTTATGTCTTCTAATTGCCAAATTTATCCTCATCATGATGTAGTTTGAAACAATTTCTGATTTACTCCCCAGCCATGAGGGCATTTCGATTAAGCTTGGGTAAAGGCAAAGTGTATGGCCAACATGATCATGCATGATGAGAAAATATTTTTTTCTAAAATATGAGAAGAAAGGTTTTGGGTGTCAGAGTCAACAGTTACAGAGAACCAGTTATTCTGTTTATACAATGGCTGCAAACTGTTAAACTCTATTCTTCTGACTTTGGAAGGAAATTGGGTTGTTTGTGGACTTGAGACTGCCAAGTTTAGGAGAGTGACTCTTCCTAAGCTAGGTATAAAAATAGTGACTGGTCATTAATGACCATTCCATTGTAAGATATAGACAATTATATCTCATAGAAAGTGAGGGAACAGGAGGAAATGAATAGCTTACAGGGGCATTGTTTTATAGGTAAAGGAAAAGCTTTGGGATTCAAACTCAGTTTCTTTAATGTTGATTTTACTGTGGATTCAATATGTGTCTTTGGATATAAAACATTTGATCTCACTCTTCCTTTGAATTATGGGTTACAATATTGACCACTAGTTGGGAACTATAAAGACATTAAAATGCACAGAAATTGCATAATAAGGTTGGAAAAGACATTTTACTATAGACAATAATTAGTTTTTTTAAGAAGTTTTTTTTCTGTGAAAAGAACTATTTAAAGGCTAAATAAATAGGGTCCTTATGTTCAAATTAAAAATTGCTTATCTTCTTCTATAGGTTGGGTTTATCAACCTCGTCCAGGGAAGCGAAAACGCTTCCCTCTAAGTGTTTCCAATGTATTTTCTGGTACCACACAGAATATCATCTCTACAAATCCTACAACAATATATCCTTATCGCTCACCTACCTACTCTGTGGTAATTCCCAGCCTACAGAACACCATCACTCATCCAGTTGGTGAGTTTATTATAGATTATGAATTTTTAAAAATATTTTATTTATTTATTTGACAAACAGAGATCACAAGTAGGCAGAGAGGCAGGCAAAGAGAGAGGAGGAAGCAGGCTCCCCGCTGAGCAGAGAGCCCGATGTAGGGCTTGATCCCAGGACCTGGGATCATGACACGAGCCGAAGGCAGAGGCTTCAAACCACTGAGCCACCCAGACATCCCTGTAGATTATGAATTTTTAATAGTTGTGTGAAAATTTTGCCTTTAGTTGAAATTTTGTTTTTGTTAACTTAAGAATTTTTAGAACCATAGTATTAAGAGAAAAAATCAAGAGGAAAGTAAAAACATAAAATTGGAGAAAGAAAAATTTCAGTAGATATGAAAGCATTTGGGTTTGCCAGAGTAGCAAATGTTCTGTGTGTAAAACCTCAGAGTATTTAACTAAATTGGATAAGCCCATAGATTAGGCAGATAATGCAGGAAATGATGAGGTAATTCAAAAGGAAATAGGAGTATCTTTTTACTATTAGCATAAAAGAATGCCTTGCTAATGGGGTACAGAGCATCCTGTTCTGGAATTTAGCAATGATGACTGATCTGTTAAGACCATTCTCTTGCTGCTCTAGATAAGCGGTGGAAGTAATCTGTTTTCTACCAAATATTTAGTTCTCTATATTGTCTTTACCTAAATTTCTCCTCTATTATCAGTTCTTTATAACATTCCTGTCTGTTCCTTTTAATAACCTAAAGTTGAAAAATTAGTATCTTAAGAACTTGTTGTAGGGCTGTCCCATCATGGGTTTGTTCTTCCAGAATCTCTTTTAACCACCTCTTAGGCAGAGCTTTATATATTCACTACTTACTATTACTTGGCCTAAAACTACTGCTCTTTCCAGTTTCCACCTGCTCAGACCCTTTTGGTAATAAAGCCACCCCTATGTGCTGAGAGGTTTAGATATCTTAAAAATTGACTTCTTAGAATATTACACATTTTCAATGTTTTTTTTCTCTGTGTATCATTATAGCAATTGACAGCAACAAAGCCACAGTCAGGATGTCTAGTCTCAAGAGAAAGATGCAGAAAGCTCATTCTATTGCCCTATTCTCTTCCAGCACAGTCAAGCACTTCCATACTTCACTATTTGGCAGTATCTCCTTTAATTCTGTATTTCAGCCTAGGCTTAATTATGCTTTTCTTAACTTACTTTGTTTTGTCTGCTATGATATTTATGATTTCTACCTTCATAATCTATATGTTTTCTCCTTATTCCTTTTTCTAAGACCTCTCTTTTATCTGCTTCTATCCACAGTTAAATGCCTTATGAGACCACTTGTATTTACTTCAGCTAATATTTTCTCAGTTCTGACTTGGAGTTTCTTTACAGATCTTAGGTGGCATTCACCCAAGATTTACTTCTATTAATTTTGTCAATCTGGAATAGAACACTCTGTGAACTTGCCATTATACCACAGTAGTGTATATATTCTTAACATATGTGCTATGAAAATGAATTGGGGTTCAGACATCTTACAGTCTTTTGTGTCAGAAGGGGTTTATTGAGTCTTTCTGTTCTTCTCTCTGTTCTTCTTTCAGTTGCCTTTTACACTGTAATGACTATTCCATTGATTCCACTGGGTTTCTTCTTTCTGTGATAGAGTCACTTAGCATTGACTTTGAGGTCCCTCAGATATGACTCCTTCAATTTTCCTTTGGACTGCTTAATTTTTATTTGCACTTATACACTTGGACTTCTTATTTTACACATTTGGACAAGCTTTTCATCTTTAAAGGATGTCTTTCCTTTTTGATAGGTTCTCTCTGATTTGCTCAGTTAACCATTAAAACTTTCTGATTTATTTGAGGCACAATTTTTCCTTCTGGGTTTTTAGCATTATCATATAAAATAGCCTTCATTTTTTAATGAACTCTTAATTTTAGTTATCCCTATTAGCTTTATTTCCCCCTAGCTGACATCTGTATTTCCAAAAATCTAATAACCCCAGGGTGGACTTTTTTGTCTTTTCTTGTTGTTGTTAAGATCTTAATATAAATATGTTGTGATCACTACTGCCTATATATTTCATATACAGAATTCATGCACTTTATATTAGTCTTTATCCATTATTTGGTTCTCAAAGTTATCTCATTTTACTGTGTATTCTACTAAACCTATTTGTTCTAATAAACAATTATGTGTTATGTATTATAATACATAAGATGCAAGCATCTTAGTATATTTTTATCTCATGAAGTTAATCTATTTGAAATCTAGCAATATAATTTGGTATTCTCCCTTGTTTTGGTGAATATTTCTATCTCAGATGTTTTCTCAGTCTGTAGTATATTCCACTGTTATATATGCATGCCTGCCTACCTATCCCCATTACATAATGTTTATTAAGTACTAAATATAGGTCAAACTCTGTGTTTGAGATAGAATACAAAGGTATCTTGATAGTCTCCTATTGAAGAGCTTATAGGGTAGTTGTAGAAAGAATAGATAACAATACAAGTAATTTTACTATTTCTTTGATGGCATCTATAGCACCTTATCTGTTATTATTTCCATGACCAATGCATTGTGTCCACTGTGTCTTTCATATTTAATTCCATATTCCAAGCTCTTCTATTTCTCATTTCCAAAAATGATTACAGCATGATAATCCAGAATTCTTTTTAGATATCTTTCTTTTATCAAATGTCTTTGATGCTGGCTATGCCAGCATTCTCATTTTATATTAAATATCAAATTTGTTTATTTTAAAGTCTTCTAGAACTCTGGTGGAAGCTATATTTATTTTAGGCTGGCTTTTATTTTTTTATAAAGATATATTTTTAAATTTATTTATTTGACAGAGAGAAATCACAAGCAGATGGAGAGGCAGGCAGAGAGAGAGAGAGGGAAGCAGGCTCCCTGCTGAGCAGAGAGCCCGATGCGGGACTCGATCCCAGGACCCCGAGATCATGACCTGAGCCGAAGGCAGCGGCTTAACCCACTGAGCCACCCAGGCGCCCTAGGCTGGCTTTTAAATGTCACTTTATACATAATATGAATTTTCTGGTGAATTATTTTGTTCTCTACATTTTATTTCTAAAGCCCCAAATTGGTTTGCCTTATTATATTATCAGTTGACATCTTTCACTCTTCTGAATTTATATTTTCTCTAAATTTTTAATTTAAAACGTTTACTACTATTTTAGTTGTTTGGTAGTAGATATATGGTGCCTTTTCAGTTATTTATCTATTTATCATTATTCTGATACTGTTATAATCCAAAAAAGTCTGGCCTTCTCTTTGCCTTAAGATCCATTCCAGCAAAGTATCATGTCCATGAGAAACACAAATCTAGGCTCAAAAATTCTTTGAAAAGTGATGTAGTTCTTTATTGTAGGTTTTCTTGATGGGGGCAGGGAAGGAAGAATCACATGGTTCAACATACTCCAAGTCATCTTGGGGCTCCTCGTTACCATTGTTTCTTTACAAATTCTCACTTTTTTTTTTTTTTTTTAAATCAGTTCCGTGTTTATCCCAATTCTCCATTCCCCATCTCTGTCTCTGTGTCTCTGCCTGTTACTCCATTTCTCTCCCCTCTCCTTCTCTCTCTGCCTCTCTTATTGTTCAGACACATGCTGGTCCTTCTCTCCAGACTACCTCCATACAACTTTTTCTTGTAGAGAAATTTGGTCTGTTCTCAGTTTCTGCCATTCTTCATTCCTTCACTATTTATCCCAGTCACACAACAAAAGCCTCATCGCACCCTCTGTCCAGTCAGTACAGACAGTGAATTCTTTCCCTTTTGGAGAGATGGTGGGGGAGTATTGAAAATTAATAACTTCTTTTGTTCCTGTCATATTATATCATAGATCTAGAATTCTTCTTTTATCTCATGTAATGATTAGATAATGCTAGCTGCTTTATAAGCACCTAAACATAATGGTTTAAACAGAATTATGGTTTATTTTTATCCATTTAAAGTCTAAAATAGGTATTTCTAGTCAGTGTACAGATGTCTTTGAAGGAGTGACTCCTGGGCACAAACTACTTCTCTGCTGTGGCACTGCCATCTTTCATATGTGGCATCCAAGGCCACTGGACTAGTGTGCATGAATCTACAGAACAGGAAAGAGCATGGAAGATAATACCTGAAGGTTTTCAGGGGCCAGGCTCAGAAGTGGTGCACATCTCTTCTACCTTCCATTAGGTAGCTCTTCCATGGCAACTCCTCTGACTGCAAGGGAGGCTGGGAAAGATAATTTAACTATGTGCTAGAAGAAGAGAAAACAGATGACTGGCTAGTTTTTTCAATCCCTTATCTAAAGTTTGATACATTAGAGCTCTGCCCTTCCCACAAGTCTTCTCTCTTCACTGACAGTTTATGGAAATGCCTAGATGTTGCAGACTTTAACTTCCTGCTTAGCAACCAGAATTTCAACATTTAGGACATCTTCCTTATACTTCTATGTAACTCTCTATGCATCTATTTTATTTTTAACCTCAGACCAAAACAGTGCCTGACATATGTTGGTTACTTGGTGAATATTGAGTTAAAGGATGCATGATTTATCATCTCATGCCTCGTACTGCTTTTTTTTTTAGAAATATCTTCGGTAAAAAAGAACATTTCATGTCAGCTAAAAAATGAGTTCCTTCTTTCTTCAGTAACTAAAACAATACCAGTTGGTCTATATAACTTTACTTTGCCTAGGAAGATCATACTTCTTTACTGAGGACTAAGAGCTTCTTGTACTAGCTATAGGGAGGAGAAGCCTGGGTCAGAGGTCTAACTTTTAGGAGCAGATGTTTTGAGTACAGTGATAATTCAATTACAAGTCATTCTGGCTTCATGGTTGTTTAGATAAGGGAGTTCTCCTTATAGCAGATCAGTGGTAGAAGTGCTATCAGGTATAGGTTTATTTGTTAGGGTTTCTTTTCCCCCATCTAGCCATAGCTTTCTAACTATTATTAGCCAAGTTCCATGCCAAAAACTTGGATGCAGGTTTGAAAGAAAGTGCTCCTGCTCTCAAGCTTCCAGTTTTGTGGGTAGGGGTGGCAGAGAAGCAAGTCACAGAGATTTATAACATTTTGTGATAAGTTATAGACTTACATGTTCTAAGGGAACATGGAAGAGGGAAATTATTTTATGCTTGATCAATCAAGAAAGGTCTAAGGCCTGTGCCTCATGGGGGCCGGGGGAGGGGGGCACATAGCCTTAACAACTATGAGTCAGGACAGCTTCACGCACACCCTGACCCTATGTTGTCTGTGCTTGACTGAGTCAGGGGCCATTTTTGAAACAGATAGATCGATCTCTTAATTCCCTACTTGCAGGTTTAGGAGGAGCATTGTATTCTTATTCTGGGGAGAAAGAAGGAAGGAAAGGCCTTCCCTGGGCAATGCTAAGAAAAGATCTACATTTCTTTCAGCCTCTTGCAGAGACATATTTCTAATCATAGTCTGTTCTTGGACTGCACTGTGGATCTAACTGCACTGGAATAAAACAGATCATGACTCTATTGCTGTGGCTTCCCTCTATATTTCTTTGGAAAAGTTTAATTAAGTTTAGGCTAAATGTGCTATTTGAATAACTTGGTGACTCACTCAATTAGTAGTCCTCTCTTGTTCAAGAGCATGATTGTTTCACCTACCTATTAAATTCTGCCATATTTGTTATGCCTTGCTGCAAAATACTGTTTTCATATCTGTCACAAATTGTTGACCTGTGGCAAGTCCTCTTCTCACCTGGGAATTTCCTTTTGTAATAGCATTGACATTGAATGCAATGAAGCAAAATAATTTTACTGGCTGTTTATTTTTTCAGTTAAAAAATTAAATGTAATTCTAATGTCAATTTAATATAGGGAAGTATATGCAATAGTAGAAAAATGACCCATATACTACCCTGAAATCTCAATATTCAAAGGAAAGTTAACATATTTACACAATAGAAAATTCAAACAGTACCAGTAGATATATAATAAAAGTCTACCTGTCCATTGTCCTGTCCCTTCTCCCAGATGACTGTTCCTTAGAAGTAACCACTGTCAGTAGTTTCATATTACTTTTTTTAAAGAAACATTTATATATACACATTAGCATTTGTATGTTTTCATCTTTCACTCAATCACTCAACTTTAGTCCTTTTACTTATCCTTTCAGAAATATTTGCTGAAGGCCATACAGACTTTTGAGCCCTGGATGTACAGCAGGGAGCAAAACAGAACAGGTCTCTCTTCTCATGGCACTTAGAATCTAGATGGGAAAGAGAGACAAAAAATATATATATAAACAATTATTTCAAATTGTTCAAATTCTATAAAGGAAATAGAGTGGTGTGGTGTGGTAATGTTATTAGGTGAGATGGTTAGTGAGGACTTCTGGTTGTACAGTTTATTAAATTCTGGATAAAGAAAAACATGGAGCAACTCAATTAATGCCAGACCTATGCTGTTTTTATTTCTGAAGGTGACGCCCCACCTGCCATCCAACTGCCCACACCTGCGGTCCAGCGCCCAAGCCCCATCTCACTTTTCCAGCCCAGCGTTTCCAGTACTGCCCAGGTGGGCATCCAGGCTCCAAGCCTGCCCCTCCGTCCAGCACTCCCACCCCAGCGCTTTGCGGGGCCCTCCCAAACAGACACTCATCGGCTGCACTCCGGAGCCAGTCGCTCCGTGAAGAGACCTACTCCGGTCTCTCTGGAGAACACCAACAGGATTCCAACTAGTGCAAGTACTGCCCATGCCAGATTTGCGACCTCAACCATCCAACCTCCCAAGGAGTATCCCAGCGTTTCCACTTGTCCCAGAAGTGCTCCAATCCCCCAGGCTCCTCCTATTCCACACTCACATGTCTACCAAGCTCCTCCCCTTGGCCATCCGGCCACGTTGTTTGGGACACCACCACGATTTTCTTTTCATCACCCTTACTTCCTACCTGGACCTCACTACTTCCCATCAAGGTAAATGAACATTTTTTTTCTTTCACCTGAAGACACATACAGCTAATGAATTTTTACCTCTGAAGGTACTCCTTATTTAGAAAGGGACTCCCTCAATTCTGGTTGGAATCTGATTTAGATTAGAGGCTGAACAGGGGCCAGGCAGTTAATATAAATACATGAATGAGGCTAGATGAGGACTAGGAGGCCAAAGAGAGTTCATACCCCATCTAATGGGGTAGCTGCTACTCAGCTGTAGCTGATGGTCACCACAAGATAATACAGGCTCCAATGTTGTCAGATCTGATTTTTTTTTGAAGAATCAGTTATAAGGGTCCTTAAGATCATTTACTTACTCTCCCCATACCCTATTCATAGACTTGTGCTTCTCAGACTTATTTTTTGTGTATCATTCCTAGGTGATCTTGTTACAATGAAGATGCTGAGTCAGTAGGTCTGGGGTAGAGCAGTATCCTATACCAGGGTATAGTAGGCTTGATA
This sequence comes from Mustela lutreola, assembly GCF_030435805.1. Classification (NCBI taxonomy): domain Eukaryota; kingdom Metazoa; phylum Chordata; class Mammalia; order Carnivora; family Mustelidae; genus Mustela; species Mustela lutreola. Next base: position 48,623,671 of record NC_081294.1, on the reverse strand, counting down.
TTCTGCATCTCTAACAAGTTCCCAAGTGATGCCAGTTCTATTGATTTGTAGACCAAACTTTGAATAGCAACACTATAGAGGAAAGTGCTTGGTCTGGGAGGTTTAATGACTTGTTCAAAGTTACACAGTTGTCTTTTTAACCCAAAAAATTCCCATATAAATTATCAGTGAAAGAATTGATTTTTATAGGAAAGCATCTAGGGAAAACAAATTTATAATTTTTCATTTTGGAGTGCTAGAATGTAGCTTCCTAGCAAATACTCTAATATAGTAAAAGTTCTACTTTTCAATTGTTAAGCACATAAGCCGATAGTTACTACTGAGATTAGAGTGTTACATGTTCAGTACCAATCTTCTATTGTTACTTATTTAGGAAAGTAAAATTACTTCCCACATAGACATACCAATAGCTCAAAGAACTTTTCAGGTATATGTTACATTACTCCAATTCATAATAAGAGTGTTTGTTTTCAAGGCCTTACCTCAGTTTGCCACAACGGTTCCCCATTTTATGGTTTAGTGGCGGTCGAGGGGTCGGTGACTCATGTTCTGGTGCAACTTTTTGCTGTTAGAGGAAGCAATATAGACATTTTTTCTCAAAGTGTTATGGTTGTGCATTTTGATTTATTTGGTGACTTCCTGAAGAATTGGCTCAAGGGCTTGCCTTTGTTTCATGAACCTCAAAATACTCTCAGGGTTTGAGTTGTCTTTCAAGTGGTGTTTGTGAAAAATATTCAAAGGCATACGCTACTTCCGCTTTCTGAGGGTAAGGGACAACAGTTGGGGCAAGCAGGAGGCACACTGAAAATCCTAGAAGAGGCTGGGAAGGAGGTACATGGGGAGTAAGAGCTTTGAAAAGCTCCCATATATACTGCGAAATCCAGAATGGCACACACACACCCAGGGCTAGACACATATTCAACAAGCACCTGAGAAGACTGTAAGCTTTCACCTCTGACTGATCTTTAGGCTCTGTGTAAGTAGAAAACTGAGTCTAAGAAAGAACTGTAAACAGCCTGGACAAGCACTAAAGGAGTACCCCAATTCAGAAGCAATCTGCATAGACTGGGAGAATGTTTTTTACTCTGTTTTGCTTTGTCTGGTTCTACATGTTTAAGGAAAGCTCTGCCAAATCACTAAGATAATGGAACAGAGACTTAAATAATCACAAAAGACAGAGAATGAAGTCTTTACAAAAAGTCTAGAAAAGTGACCAATGAAACACATAAGTACAACTCAAAAGAAACAACAGCATCATACCCTGGGGAGGGGCAGAAATCTGATTTTTAGAAATACTGTATTATAATACTAAAAACGTCCAGTTTTCAACAAAAAATTCCTATGCATGTAAGGAAATAAGAATATGGTATCTACAAGGAAAAAAGTTAACAGAAACTATCCCCAAGGAAGCCCAGACATTGGATTTACTAGACAAAGACTTTAAATTAACTGTCTTGAGCTAAAGGGAAATAAAAGAAACTATGGACAGAGAACTAGATGAAACAAGGAGAATAGAGTACCACCAAATAGAGAAAAAAATCAATAAAAATACAGAAATTATAAAAAGGAACCAAATAGAAATCTTGGATCTTAAAATTATAGTAACTGAAATGAAAAATCACTATGGAGACCCAGCAGCATGTTTGAGCAGACAGAAGAATTAGTGAATATAAAGTGATTAGAATTAGTGAATATAAAGTGAAAGAATTAGTGAATATAAAGAATTAGTGAATTTAAAGAATTAGTGAATATAAAGATCAATATAAAAATATAATTAGTGAATATAAAGATAGGTCAATTGCAATCATCCAATCTAAGAGGCAGAATTAAAAATAGTTAAGAGTAAACAGAATCTAAGGGACCTGTGGGACACCATCAGATCTACCAACATAATCATCAGAGTTTCTGGAGAAAAGGTGAGAAAGGAAGGGCAGAAAGAATATTTAAAGAGATAGTGGCCAAAAATGATCCAAATTTGAAGAAGGATGTGAATCCAAGAAGTTGAATGAATACTAACTAGGATAAATACAAAGAGATCCACACTAAGATACATTATAATCAAGCTATTAAATATCAATGATGAAGAAAGACTCTTGAGTGCAGCTAGAAGAAAATGACTTATCTTGTACAGGAGATTCTCAATAAAGCTAACAGCCAATTTCACATCAGAAACCGTGGAGGACAGAAGGCAGTGGGATACAAAGTGCTGAAAGAAAAAAGCCATCAACCAAGAATTCTATAATTGACAAAGTATCCTTCAAAAATAAAGGAGAAATAAAAGCCTGCCAGATTACAAAAGTTGAGGAATTTCAGAACTAGTAGACATGTCCTACAAGAAATGCTGAAGGGGGGGCGCCTGGGTGGCTCAGTGGGTTAAGCCTCTGCCTTCGGCTCAGGTCATGATCTCAGGGTCCTGGGATCGAGCCCCACATCGGGCTCTCTGCTGAGGAGGAAGCCTGCTTCCCTTTCTCTCTCTCTCTCTGCCTGCCTCTCCATCTACTTGTGATCTCTCTCTGTCAAATAAATAAAATCTTAAAAAAAAAAAAAAAGAAATGCTGAAGGGACTATTCCAAGCTGAAATGAAAAGACACTAGACAGTAACTCAAAGCCAAACAAAGAAATAAAGAACAGTGGTAAAAGTTACTATATAGGTAGTTATAAAACCCAGTGTTACTGCATTTTTGGTTAGTAACTTCTCTTTTTTTTTTTCTATATTATTTAAAACGTAAATGCATAAGCAATTATTATAAATCTATGTCAATGGATAAAGTATATATATAATTAATGACAATATAAAGTGGGAGTGATGTTTTATACAGAGTCTTCATATGCCAATAAAGGCAAATATCAGTTTAAATTAGATTGTTATACATTTAGGATTTTAATTGTAATCTCCAAGGCAACCATTTAAGAAAATAACTATAAATATGCAAAAAGAAAACAAGGGAACACAGTAGCCCTCTAGAAAAATCCATTAAGTATAGAAGAAGACCTTAATGGAAAAACTGAGGAAAAACAAAAAATTGACATATATAAAGCAAAATAGCAAAATGGCAAAATAAGTTCTTCCTTACTGGTAATCAATTTAAATATAAGTGGATTAAACTCTCTAATTAAAAGCAGAAATTGGCAGAGTGTATTAAAAATAGTATCAAAATATATTCTATCTGCAAAAGACTCACTTTAAATCCAAAGACACAAATAGGTTGAAAGGGGAAAAAATAAAAGAAGATATTCCATGCAAATAGTAACCAAAAAGAGATGGGCTTCTATAATAATATTAGACAAAATAGATTTTATGTCAAAAATTGTTACAGTAGATAAAGAAGGACATTACATATTGATAAAAAGTTAATACATTAAAAAGATACAGTGATTATAACCGTATACATATGCAACAAAGGGCCCCAAAACATATGAAGCCAAAATTCGCAGAATTAAAGAGAGAAATAGATAAACTTAATGATGACAGTTGATGTCTTAAATATTTTTTTGAGATATAACTGATATATACCATTAGTTTTATGTGTACAACATACATTTTTTTTTTGCTTGTTATGAGAACTTTTAAGATTTAGTCTCTCAGCAACTTTCAAATATACAACATGGTATTATTAACTATTGTCACAATGCTGTACAATATGTCTCCAGGACTTATATATCTTATAACTGGAAGTTTGTAACTTTAGACCACCTTCACCCTTTTTTCCCATTTCCTCCCCCATACCTCCTTTGGCAATCACCAATCTGTTCTCTATGAATTCATGTATTTTTAATTTCCATGTATAAGTGAGATCATACCATACCTGTCTTTCTGTGACTTATTTTACTTAGCATAATGTCCTCAAGATTCATCCATATTATTACAGGATTTCTTCCCTCTTATACAGCTGAATAATATTCCACTGTATGTATGGAACCTCTGTACATGTACATGGGGGTACAGTTATTCTTTCAAGTTAGCGTCTTTATTTCCTTCAAATAAATACCCAGAAGTGGAATTGCTGGATCATAAGACAGTTCTATTTTTAATTGAGGAATGTTCATATTATTTCTCATAGTGGCTATACCAATTTACTTTACCACCAATAGTGCACACAAGGGTTCTCTTTTCTCCACATCCTCACCAACACTTGTTAGTCCTTATCTTTTTTATAAAACCATTTAAACAGGTGTAAGGTAATGTCTCATTGTGTTTTTTTATGTGCATTTCCCCGATGATTAGTGACGTTGAGGTACCTTATCATGTACCTGTTAGCCATCTGTATGTCTTCTTTGGAAAAATGTCTATTTAGATCCTGTGCCTATTTTTTTTTTTTTGAGATATGTTGGTATTTTTTTTTAATCTTTATTTTTTTATAAACATATAATGTATTTTTATCCCCAGGGGTACAGGCTGTGAATCGCCAGGTTTACACACTTCACAGCCTCACCATGGCACATATTCTCCCCAATATGTGCCTATTTTTTAATTGGATTGTTGTTTTGTTGCTATTGACTTGTATGAGTTCTTTATAGATTTTGGATATTAAGGCCTTATCAGATATATGGGTTGCAAATATTTTCTCCTATTTTGTAGCTTACTGTTTCATTTCGTTACTGGTTTCCTTTGCTGTGGAGAAGCTTTTTATTTTGATGTGGTCCCACTTGTTTATTTCTGTTTTTATTGCCTTATGATGTCAAGCCCAAAGCATCATCAGCAAGACCAATGTCAAGAAGCTTACTGCCTATGTTTTCTTTTAGGAATTTTATGATATGGGGTCTTATGTTCAAGTCTTTAATCTTTAATTTTTGGGGTGATTTTTATGTATGGCATAAAATAGGGGTTTCATTATTTCCATGTGACTGTTCAGTTTTCTTAACATCATTTATTGAAGAGACTATCCTTTCCTGATTGTATATGCTTGACTCCTTTGTAAATTAGTTGACCATGTATGTGTGAGTTTATTTCTCGTCTCTCTATTCTTTTCTGTTGATCTGTGTCTGGTTTTATGCCAATACCATATTGTTTTATTATAGATTTATAATATAGTTTGAAATCAGGGAGTATAATGTCCCTAATTTTGTTCTTTCTCAAGATTGCTTTGACTTTGGGGTCTTTTGTGGTTCCATACAAATTTTAGGATTGTTTGTTCTATTTCTGTGAAAAATTCCACTGGAATTTTGATAGGGGTTGCATTGAATCTATAGATTCCTTTGGGTACTATAGACATTTTAGCAATACTTCTTTTGATCCATGAGCACAGAATATCTTTCCGTTTATTTATGTTTTCTTCAGTTTCTTTCACCAACATCTTATCATTTTCAGCATACAAGTCTTTCACCTTTCTGGTTAAATTTATTTTTAGGTATTTTATTCTTCTTGAAGCAGTTGTAAATGGGATTGTTTTCTTAATTCCTTTTTATAATAGCTTTTTTTTAGTGTATAGAAATGCAGAGGATTTTTGTTTATTCATTTTGTATCCTCAAACTTTACTGAATTTGTTGATTAGTTCTAACTTTTTTTTCAATGGAATCTTTAGGGTTTTCTAAGTATAATATATCAGTGCAAATAGAGACAGTTTTACTTCTTCTTTTCCAGTTTGGGTGCCTTTTATTTCTTTTTCTTGCCTGATATCTCTGTCTTGGTGTTCCAATACTATGTTGAATAGAAGTGGCAAGTGTGAGCATCCTTGTCTTACTCTCTTCTTTTTTTAAGATCTTATTTATTCATAGAGAGATCGTAAAAAGGGGAGGGCAGAAGGAGAGGTAGAGAAAGAATCTTAAGAAGGCTCCTTGCTCAGCATGGAGTCTGACGCAGGGCTCAATCCCACGACCCTGAGATCATGACCTGAGCAGGAATCAAGAGTTGGTTGCTTAACCGACTGAGTCACCCAGCACCCCTCCTAAACGTTATCTTAGAGAAAAAGCTTTCAGCTTTTCACCATTGAGTATGATGTTAGCTGTGAATACTTTCAATAATGGATAGATCATTCCTCCAAAATGAATGAAGATTATAAGGAAATAGAACAAACACTATACAATACTGGAAAGAACAACTACATAATAGACATATATAATGTTTCACCCAATGTTTGAATATAGATTCTTCATAATGGCACACAATTGCACATAGGATAGACCATATGTTAGATCACAAAGCAAGTCTCAAAAGTACTTAAAAAGATTTAAATCATACAAAGTTTCTTCTCCAACCATGATAGAATAACAGAAAAATTATAGCTGCCATGACCTACATTCAAAAAGAAGATCTCAAATCAACAAGAACGTTAAAACCTAACTAGAGCAAACAAAACCTTCTCTTCTAAAAGAAGAGTGAACAAAACCTAAAGCTTGCAGAAGGAAAGGAATGATTAGAGAAAAGTAAAGAAGAAAAAAGAGAGTTGAATGAAATAAAAGAAAATTAACAAAAGTTAGCTTTTTATTTTTTTATTTTATTTTTTATTTTTTTATTTTTTTTTTTAAAGATTTTATTTATTTATTTGACAGAGAGAAATCACAAGTAGATGGAGAGGCAGGCAGAGAGAGAGAGAGGGAAGCGGGCTCCCCGCTGAGCAGAGAGCCCGATGCGGGACTCGATCCCAAGACCCTGAGATCATGACCTGAGCTGAAGGCAGCGGCTTAACCCACTGAGCCACCCAGGTGCCCCAAAAGTTAGCTTTTTAAAAAGATCAATTGAATTGATCAAACTTTAGCTAGACTGACTAAGAAAAACAGAGAAGACATAAATTACTAAAATAAGATATGAAATTGGGTACATTGCTACCAACTTTAAAGAAATAAAAATGACTATAGGAGAATACAGTGAATAATTGTACACCAACCAGTTAGATACCTAGATAAAGTGGACAAATACGTGAATTATCAAAACTGACTCAAGAAGAAAATGCAAATCTGGACAGACCTATATTAAGAGGTTGAATCAGTTATGATGAATTTGAGAAACAAGACACAGGATTATAGGGGAAGGGAGGGAAAAAAGGAAACAAGATGAAACCAGAGAGGGAGATAAACTATAAGAGACTCAATCTCAGAAAGAAACCAAGGTTTGCTGGAGGGGAGAGGAGAGGGATGGGGTGGCTGGGTAATGGACACTGGGAAGGGTATGTGCTATAGTGAGTACTGTGAGTTTTCTAAGACTGATGAATCACCAACTTGTACCCCTGAAACAAATAATACTTTATATGTTAATTTTTAAAAAAGAGATTGAATCAGTAATCAAAAACCTCCCAGCAAAGAGAAGCCCTGGGCTAGATAGCTTCATTGGTCAATTCTACCAAACATTTAAAGAGGAATTAACACCAATTCTCAAATTCTTCCAAAATATATGAGGGGACACAGCTAGGACCAACATTACTCTGCTACCAAAGCCAGACAAAGATACCACATATTACAGACTAATATATCTTGTGAATATAGTTGTAAAATATGCTTAATAAAATACTAGCAAACTGAGTCCAGCAGGATGTTAAGAGGATGATATACCAAGACCAAGTGAGATTTACCCTAGCAATGTATGTGTGGTTCAACATCTGAAAATCAGTGTAATACACCTTATAAATAGAATGAAGGAACAAAACCACCTGATTATCTCAATTGATGCAGAAAAAAAAAGCATTTGATAAAATCCAACATCTTTTTTTATTATAAAAAACAATTCCTGATTTCAAAACTGAATCGTCAGGCTAGGAAGAGAAGAGAACTTCCTCAGCATGAAAAGAACTTCCTCAACATTGAACAAAACCCAAGGTTGATATCATCTTCATTGATGATGGACCAAAAGCTGTCCTCCTGAGACTGGGAACCAGAAAAGGATGTTTGCTTTCACAATTGCTTTTCAACATTGTACTAGAAGTTCTAGCCAGAGAAATTAAGCAAGAAAAAAAAAAAAAAAAGACATCGAGAAGGGAGTTGGGGGAAATTGGAGGGGGAGAAGAACCATAAGAGACTGTGGACTCTGAAAAACAATCTGAGGGTTTTGGAGGGGTGGGGGGTGGGAGGTTGGGTAAGCCTGGTGGTGGGTATTATGGAGAGCACGTATTGCATGGAGCACTGGGTATGGTGCATAAACAATGAATTCTGGAACACTGAAAAGAAATTTTAAAAATAAATAAAATTTTTTTAAAAGACATCCAAAACAAAAGAAATAAAATTATCTCTTTTTACACATGATCCTATGTATGGAAAATCCTATATAAAGAAAATCTTAAAGAATCTGCAGAAGTTTATTAGAGCTAATGATAAGTTGCAGGGTATAAGATCAATATACATAAATCACTTGAATTTTCTATACATTAGCAATGTGCAATCCAAAAATGAAATTAAGAAAACAATTCTATTTAAAGTAGCATCAAAAAGACTAAAATACCTAGGAATAAATCTAATGAGGGAGAGGCATAAGACTTACAAACTGAAAACTACAAATCATTACTGAAAGAAATGAAAGATCTAAATAAATGCAAAGTATTTATGTTCATGCTTAGAAGGCTTACTATTGTTAAGAAGACAGTACTTCCCGAAGTGATTTGCAGAATCAATACAATCCCTCTCAAAAATCCCAAAGACTTATTTTTACAGAAATGGAAAAGCTGATGCTAAAGTTTATATGGAACTGTAAGTGACCCAGAATAGTTTTAAAACAATCTTGAGAAGGGGAAACAAATTTGGAGGACTCAAAATTCCTGACTTTAAACTTACTATACAAAGCTACTATATCAAAAACTGTGGTATCAAGAAAATGAAAGTCAAGTCACTGACTGGGAGAAAATTTTTGCAAAAGATATATCTGATTAAGGAGTGTTACACAAAATGTGCAAAATATTTGAATTCTTAAAACTCAACAATAAGAAAACAGCCTATTAAAAGTGGACCAAAAACCTGAACAGACACCTCACCAAAGAACATATACAGATGGCATTTAAGCATTTAAGATGCTTCACATTATGTATCTTTAGGGAATTACAAATTTAAATGGGATATAACTACAAATCTATCAGGATTGCCAAAATCCAAAATATGGACAACACCAAATCCTGAACACCAAATACTGGTCAGGATGTGGAGCAAAGGAAATTCTAATTTATTGCTAGTAGAAATGCGTAATGGTATACCTACTTTGGAAGACAGTTTGGCAGTTCCTTATAAAGCTAAAAATACTCTTACCATATGATCCAGCAATCACACTCCTTGGTATTTACCACGAAGGAAGGAAGGAAGGAAGGAAGGAAGGAAGGAGAAAGAAAGAAAAGAAAGAGGAAGGAAAAGAAAAGAAAAAAATTGTGTTTACACAAATGTGTAAATCTGCACACAGATGCTTATAGCGGTTTTATTCATAGTTGCCAAAACAGAAAGAATCAAGATGTGTTTCAGTAGGTGAATAGATAAACTATGGTATGTGTAAACAGCAGAATATAAACAGGATCGAAACAAGATATACATATTGGATGTGATTGTGATTGTTTTTTAAGCCTCTTTCATGCTAGAACAGTTCTCTATCCTCTTTTATTGTTTTTTAATGCCTTGTATTCATTGAAGAAACATGTTATCCTCATCCTGGATTTTGCTTATTTTATCCTTGGATATAATTTACATGTTACCTTATTACCCTCCCCCCCCCCCCCGTGAAATGATAGCTCTTGCAACTTGATTTGACTCTGTTTCCGTTTTTTTTTTTTTTTTTTTTTTTTATTCTCCTCCTTTCTCTTCCTTTTTCTTTTCTCTCTCTTTCTCTTTTTTTGGCAATGATACCTCATGGGTGGTGCTGTGTAATTTGTAGTGTATCACATCAAGAGGTACATAACGTTTGTTTGATTCTAAGAGTGATGTTAAGAATGATCTGCAGGTTCAGGTATTATCATGATAGGTAAGTGCTGCTTCTCAATTCTTGGCTATACAGTAGCATCACTTGAAGAATTAAGACCAAATAAATTGGACTTTTTGTGTCTGGGGGGAGACCTGGACAGCAGAATTCTTTAAAAGTTCCTACACGTGATTGTAATGGTCAGCTAAGCTTGAGAAATACCAGTGCAATGATTTTAGTGCCTATGGAGATTGTTGCCTAGAACCATGAGATTGCAAAATGGTCATTTTTTGATTCAGTATTCCTTCACTCATTAGCTAGAATGCTTTTTTTTTTTTAAGATTTTATTTATTTACTTGAGAGAGAGACAGTGAGAGAGAGCATGAACGAGGAGAAGGTCAGAGAGAGAAGCAGACTCCCCATGGAGCTAGGAGTCCGATGCGGGACTCGATCCCGGGACTCCAGGATCATGACCTGAGCCGAAGGCAGTTATCCAACCAACTGAGCCACCCAGGCCTCCCGCTAGAATGCTTTTTTGAAGAAAAACTTAACCCTCATCAGTTGGTTACTCAGAAATACCAAAGGGTAGGATAAATTCTTGATTTTTTCCCCTCATATCATTGAGTCTTGTTTTGTTTTAGCAACACCATCATGAACAAGTAGATTTCTGTATATTTGGTATGTTTTTATACATTGCAGTCATTATTATATCTTTTGATGCTCAAATTATCCATTTATTTATCTTTGATTTGTCCAGTTGGCTACAAGTTATATCCTGTGTCTTTAATCTTTGATAGCTTTTTTGTTCTCTAGCACAATAAGTCCTAGGCTCATCTTGTACCTTTAGTGCACACCAGACATGGTATCAGCCATTTTACCCAGAAATCCAGATTCCTTTTGCTGAAATCACAATGTGAGCAATAAGGATGCTCATTGTTACTGAATTTTAAAAAAGTATCTAACGTGATGCCCGCAGTTTTATTTTTGTTTTTCAACATTTCCTTAGCGATTCGGGGTTTCTTCTAATTCCATACAAATTTTAGGATTATTTGCTCCAGCTCTTTGAAAAATACTGGTGGAATTTTGATTGGAATAGCATTAAAAGTATAGAGTGCTCTAGGCAAGTATAGACATTTTAACAATGTTTATTCTCCCAATACAAGAGCATGGAATGGTCTTCCATCTTTTTGTGTCTTCTTCAATTTCTTTCATGAGTGTTCTGTAGTTCCTCGAGTACAGTTCCTTTACCTCTTTGGTTAGGTTTATTCCCAGGTATCTTACGGTTCTTGGTGCTATAGTAAATGGAATTGATTCTCTAATTTCCCTTTCTGTATTTTCATTGTTAGTGTATAAGAAAGCCACTGATTTCTGTACATTGACTTTGTATCCTGACACGTTGCTGAATGAGTTCTAGTAGTTTGGGTTCTAGTAGTATGAGTTCTAGTAGTTTGGGGGTGGAAGCTTTTGGGTTTTCCATATAAAGAATCATGTCATCTGCGAAGAGAGAGAGTTTGACTTCTTTATTGCCAATTTGGATACCTTTTATTTCTCTTTGTTGTCTGATTGCTGTTGCTAGGACTTCTAATACTATGTTGAACAAGAGTGGTGAGAGTGGGCATCCTTGTCATGTTCCTGATCTCAATGGGAAGGCTGTAAGCTTTTTCCCATTGAGGATGATATTTGCTGTGGGTCTTTCATAGATAGATTTAATGAAGTTCAGGAATGTTCCCTCTATACTTTGAAGCATTTTAATCAGGAATGGATGCTGGATTTTGTCAAATGCTTTTTTTGCATCAATTGAGAGGACCATGTGGTTCTTTTCTCTTATTGATTTGTTCTATCACATTGATTGATTTGCGAATGTTGAACCATCCTTGTAGCCCAGGGATGAATCCCACCTGGTCATTGTGGATAATCTTTTTTTTTTCTTTAAATTTTTTATTTTTTATAAACATATATTTTTTTCCCCAGGGGTACAGGTCTGTGAATCACCAGGTTTACACACTTCACAGCACTCACCAAAGCACACACCCACCCCAATGTCCATAGTCCCACCCCATCCTCCCAAACCCCCTCCCCCTTTCTTGTCATTTGCGACAACATGGATGGAACTAGAGCGTATCATGCTTAGCGAAATAAGTCAAGCAGAGAAAGACAACTATCATATGATCTCCGTGATATGAGGAAGTGGTGATGCAACATGGGGGCTTAAGTGGGTAGAAGAAGAATCAATGAAACAAGATGGAATTGGGAGGGAGACAAACCATAAGTGGATAATCTTTTTAATGTGCTGTTGGATCCTGTTTGCTAGGATCTTGTTGAGAATCTTAGCATCCATATTCATCAGTGATATTGGTCTGAAATTCTCCTTTTTGGTAGGATCTTTGCCTGGTTTGGGGATCAGGGTAATGCTGGCTTCATAGAAAGAATCTGGAAGTTTTCCTTCTGCTTCAGTTTTTTGAAACAGCTTCAGGAGAATAGGTTACCTGATTTCAAGCTTTACTACAAAGCTGTGATCACCAAGACAGCATGGTACTGGCATAAAAACAGACACATAGGCCAGTGGAACAGAGTAGAGAGCCCAGATATGGACCCTCAACTCTATGGTCAATTAATATGTGACAAAACAAATAAAATATACAGTGGAAAAAAGACAGTCTCTTCAATAAATGGTGCTGGGAAAACTGGACAGCTATATGCAGAAGAATGAAACTCAACCATTCTCTTACACCATACACAAAGATAAACTCAAAATGGATAAAAGACCTCAACGTGAGACAGGAATCCATCAGAATCCTAGAGGAGAACATAGGCAGTAACCTCTTCGATATCAGCCACAGCAACTTCCTTCAAGATATGTCTCCAAAGGCAAAGGAAACAAAAGCGAAGATGAACTTTTGGGACTTCATCAAGATCAAAAACTTCTGCACAGCGAAGGAAACAGTCAACAAAACTAAGAGGCAACCCACAGAATGGGAGAAGATATTTGCAAATGACAGTACAGACAAAAGGTTGATATCCAGGATCTATAGAGAACTTCTGAAACTCAACACATACAAAACAGACAATCATATAAAAAAATGGGCAGAAGATATGAACAGACACTTCTCCAATGAAGACCTACAAATGGCTATCAGACACATGAAAAAATGTTCTTCATCACTAGCCATCAGGGAGATTCAAATTAAAACCACATTGAGATACCACCTTACACCAGTTAGAATGGCCAAAATTAGCAAGACAGGAAACAACATGTGTTGGAGAGGATGTGGAGAAAGGGGAACCCTCTTAAACTGTTGGTGGGAATGCAAGTTGGTGCAGCCACTTTGGAGAACAGTGTGGAGATTCCTCAAGAAATTAAAAATAGAGCTTCCCTATGACCCTGCATTTGCACTCCTGGGCATTTACCCCAAAGATACAGATGTCGTGAAAAGAAGGGCCATCTGTACCCCAATGTTTATAGCAGCAATGGCCACGGTCGCCAAACTGTGGAAAGAACCAAGATGCCCTTCAACGGACGAATGGATAAGGAAGATGTGGTCCATATACACTATGGAGTATTATGCCTCCATCAGAAAGGATGAATACCCAACTTTTGTAGCAACATGGACAGGACTGGAAGAGATTATGCTGGGTGAAATAAGTCAAGCAGAGAGCGTCAACTATCATATGTTTTCACTTATTTGTGGAGCATAACAAATAGCATGGAGGACAAGGGGAGATGGAGAGGAGAAGGGAGTTGAGGGAATTGGAAGGGGAGGTGAACCATGAGAGACTATGGACTCTGAAAAACAATCTGAGGGTTTTGAAGGGGTGGGGCGTGGGAGGTTGGGGGAACCAGGTGGTGGGTATTGGAGAAGGCACGGATTGCATGGAGCCCTGGGTGTGGTGCAAAAACAATGAATAATGTTACGCTGGGAAAAAAAAAAGTATCTAGGGATTTGCAGTGTAGAATATGAGAAAATATGTATTTTTTTGAGAAAAATACTTCATGAGTGTTATGTTGATATTTCCAAAATAAATTTAATATTGTAGTTTCAAATAAGAAGCACTGATCTTATGTGCTAGTATCTTTCCCCCTAAAAATCTTGTTTCCTAATGGTAATAACATATTTGCTTTATCTTACCAAACATGTTTTTTTTTTCTGATGTGTGTTTATATGTATGTATATATATAGAGAGAGAATAGTTTCAAAACAATTATATCAATAGTTTCAAAGCAGCACTGTCACAAACAATAAAATTACCAAATGCAGTGTAAGATTTGTTTGTGATTCTTTTCTTTTTAGGGTGTATCTTACCAGGAAGGAACAATAAAAATACCAGATTTAAATTATCCTGATATAATGTTTATGTAGTTAAGGTAACTACAACTTGATATAACTGGGGTTCATCTGTTTTCATTTGCTTTTAATTTTTAGGGATTACTTTTTAAAATACTACATTTGTTTTAAAATTATGTAAAATAATTTTGTGGTTTCAAAGTCAAAACCATAAGGCAAAGTCCATTCTCAGAAGTCTAGCTTCTTTGCCTATTTCTTCCCCACTTCCATCTTGCCTCCTACATGCCAGCATTTCAGTTAGTTTTTGTTCTATCTTTGCATTCTTTTTGAAAATCAATGTTATACACACATGTAAGTGTCTGAGTTTATGAATATATTATTACCTGTAACTTCTTGTAAAACTATATAATAATACATTAAAAGTGTTTTTCATTTCTAAAGTATGCATAGATATCCTCTCTCAGGTTCCTCCTGACAGATCTTTTAAGTTGGCAGAACAGGTGATATTATCTCTGTTTTATATAAGGTGTCCAAGGCTCAGAAAAACTTACGTTTACTTAAGGTTACCAGGTTTTTAAGTGGCAGAGTAGATACCCATGTAGTGTGGCGCAGTAGTTAGGAGAACAAGTTCTAGAGTTAGCTTGCCTGATTCGGTTTCACTACTCGCTAATTATATGACTTTGAGCAAGTTACTCAATCTTTTTAAGGTTCTCTACTCCCAGCTGTAAAATGGAGAGAGAGAGCGCCGAATCCTAACCACTAGACCACCAGGGATGTAAAATGGGGATACAATATCTGTCTCATATGGTTGGTCTAAAGAATAATTGAGATAACACATAAACTCCTTGGCTAATGCCTAGAGAACCTACTAAATGCTTATTGTTGGTTAACATGTTGACTAATATTACCATTCTAATAATTCTAATTGATGCTAAACTTATTTTTCATCCATGCAAACTTCTAGGATTAATCTTATCTTAATTGATCTGTTTTCTGAATGCTCTTATCATAATTGATCTGCTTTCTGAATATCTACATGGCCATGTAATGTTTGAGTTTGCATTATAGACTTTAGCATATGTCTAGTATATACCTAGATTTTAGATCTTCTTTTAAAATTAAATTCTCCACCAAGTCTTATGTAATATCTTGCTTACATTGAGTCCTGAACACAATAGTGGGTACATTGTTTCTAGCTGAAGTGAGTGCTTTATGGAGGGAGAGGTATCTGTGTAATTCAGTAGATGGAGGGCTGAGGTTAGAAGAGCTACAGAAGCAAAGTCATTCTAGCTAAAAGGATAATGTGTTCAGGACATACGTGTTATATTAAAAATGCCCGAAGGAAGATGTGGCAGTAGGAAAGGAAACCTGAAACATTTTGGAACTTTAGCCTCATTATTGTGATATTTAACAAGGGTAAGGTACCCAGCACTTGGGACATTTGGGGGTGGGATACCAAACCACTCAAGATACCCCCATATTTTCAGTGTTTGAGATAATAGTCTAGTTTGTCAATTGTACTTATATTTTAAAGGGAAGAAAACAAAGTTGACCTTTTTTTAAAAAATGTGGGCACATCAAGTGAAACCCTTAACTTGGGGGTTTTGCTGAGTGTGGTTATTATGTTTATGTTATTCTGTCACTAGATGGAGTCCATGAGTCCAGGGAACTCTCGCTTGGACATTTGTATACTCCTTCCTATGATTCCCATTATGCACCTTTGAAAGAGAGAATATTCTTAAAAAAAAAAAAAATTAGCAAACAGATTGGGATGGCAGAATTTTTAGAATTGCCTTAAAATCAATTTGTTAAACAGCAAAATAATCTTTTTGGTTGTTCACTTTGCAAAAATTTTATTTGGAAAAGATCTTTAAAACCAGAGTTTAATATTCATTCTAAATCTTTCCAATAGAAACAATATTTTTAATTTAACTTATTATGGAGATTCAATTAAAAATTGGGGAGGGTATGTGCTTTGGTGAGTGCTGTGAAGTGTGTAAACCTGGTGATTCACAGACCTGTACCCCTGGGGATAAAAATATATGTTTATAAAAAATAAAAAATTAATTAAAAAAAAAAAAGTTAGGTTGTTATCCTCTGTTCCAGGGTCACGGCCCCCCTGCCCAGGAACTCTCTCTCTCTTTTTTTTTTTTCTCAGTATAGTTGGCACATAATTTTATATTAGTTTCAGATGTACAGTATAGTGATTTGATGAGTTTATACATTATGCTATGTTCATCATAAGTATAGCTGCCATTTGAGCCTAAACATTGCTATTATATTATCATTGACTATGTTGCTTATGCTATACCTTTTGTTCCTATGACTTATTTACTTTATAACTAGAAGACTGTATCTCCACTCCCCTTCACTCATTTTGCACAACCTCCCATTCTGAGGTAACCATCAGTTTGTTCTCTGTATTTACAGTTCTCATTCTGCTTTTTGTTTATTTACATTTTAAGATATCACTTATAAGTGAAATCATATAGTATTTGTCTTTCTCAGTCTGACTTATTTCACTTGGTATAGATGCCCTCTAGGTCTATTTATGTTGTCACAAATGGCAAGAGCTCATCCTTTTTTATGACTGCATAAT
Source organism: Mustela lutreola (assembly GCF_030435805.1). Classification (NCBI taxonomy): domain Eukaryota; kingdom Metazoa; phylum Chordata; class Mammalia; order Carnivora; family Mustelidae; genus Mustela; species Mustela lutreola. The sequence goes on along the minus strand of NC_081294.1, from coordinate 48,606,990 downwards.
ATTCCTGTGTGTGTCTATGTATGTGTGTGTAAAACCCATCTTTTAAAAAAAATTAACATATAATGTATTCCTGGTTTCAGAGATACAGGTCTGTGATTCATCACAGTCTAATATAGTACCCAGTGCTCATTACATCACATGTACTCCTTAATGTCTATTATGCAGCTACCCCATCCTTCCACTCCTCTCCCCTCCAGCAACTCTGTTTGTTTCCTATGATTAAGAGTCTCTTCTGGTTTTTCTCCCTCTCTGGTTTCATCTTGTTTTATTTTTCCCTCCCTTCCCCTATGGTCCTCTGTTTTATTTCTTAAATTTCATGTGTCAGTGAGATAGTATGATAATTGTCTTTCTCTGACTGACTTATTCACTTAGCATAATACCCTCTAGTCTCATCCATGTCATTGCAAATGACAAGATTCCATTTTTTGATGGCTAAGTAATATTCCATTGTATATGTATATATACACCACATCTGCTTTATCCATTCATCTGTTGATGGATATCTAGGCTCCTTCCACAGTTTGGCTATTGTGGACATTGCTGCTATAAACTCAGGTTGCATGTGCCCCTTCAGATCACTACATTTGTATCTTTGGGGTAAATACCCAATAGTGTAATTGCTGGGTCATAGGGTAGCTCTATTTTAAACTTTTTGATGAACTTTCATACTGTTTTCCAGCATGGTTGCACAAGCTTTCACCCACCAACAGTAGGAGGGTTCCCCTTTTGCCACATCCTTACCAACATCTGTCATTTCCCGAGTTGTTAATTTTAGCTATTCTGACTGGTGTGAGGTGGTATCTCATGGTGACTTTGATTTGTATTTCCCTGATGCTAAGTGATGTTGAGCATTTTTTCAAGTGTCTGTTGTCCATTTCGATGTCTTCTTTGCAGAAATGTCTGTTCATGTCCTCTGCCCATTTCTTGATTGGATTATTTGTTCTTTGGGTGTTGAGTTTGATAAGTTCTTTATAAATTTTGGATACTAGCCCTTTATTTGATAAGACATTTGCAAATATCTCTTTCCATTCTATAAGTTGTCTTTTTTTTTTTTTTTTTTTACTGTTTCCTTTGCTGTGAAAAAGCTTTTTATCTTAATGAATTCACAATAGTTCATTTTATATCTCTTGCCTTTGGAGACATGTCTAGCAAGAAGTTGCTGTGGCTGAGGTCACAGATATTGCTGCCTGTGTTCTCCTCTAGGATTTTGATGGATTCCTGTTTGACATTTAGGTCTCTCATCCATTTTGTGTCTATTTTTGTGTGTGGTGTAAGGAAATGGTCCAGTTTCATTCTTCTGCATGTGGCTGTCCAATTATCTCAACACCATATGTTGAAGAGATTGTCCCTTTTCCATTGGATATTCTTTCCTGCTTTGTTGAGGACTTGTTGACCATGAAGTTGGGGTTCCATTTCTGGGTTCTCTATTCTGTTCTATTGAATAGATGTCTGTTTTTGTATCAATACCATACTGTCTTGATGATTATAGCTTTGTAACATAGCTTGAAGTCCAGAATTGTGATGCCACCAGCTTTGGTTTTCTTTTTAAAAATTCCTTTGGCTATTTGGGCTTTTCTTGTTCCATACAACTGTTAGGACTATTTTTTTCAGCTCTGTGAAAAATATTGATGGCATTTTGATAAGGGTTGTATTGAATGTATAGATTGCTCTAGGTAGCACAGACATTTTCATAATATTTGTTCTTCCAATCCATGAGCGTGGAACATTTTTCCATTTCTTTGTGTCTTCCTCAATTTCTTTTATGAAGTTTCTATAGTTTTCTGAGTACAGATTCTTTGCTTCTTTGCTTAGGTTTATTCCTAAATATCTTATGGTTCTGGGTTCAATTGTAAATGGGATTGACCCCTTACTTTCTCTTTCTTCTGTCTCATTGTTAGTGTGTAGAAATGCCACTCATTTATGTGCATTGATTTTATATCCTGCCACATTGCTGAGTTCCTGTATGAGTTTTACAATTTTGGGATGGAGCTTTTTGGGTTTTCCACATAGAGTATCATGCCATCTGCAAAGAGTGAGAGTTTGAGTTCTTTTTTGACAATTTGGATGACCTTTATTTCTTTTGTTGTCTGATTGCTGAGGTTAGGACTTCTAGTACTATGTTGAATAATAGTGGTGACAGTGGACCTCCCTGTTCTGTACCTGACCTTAGGGGAAAATCTCTCAGTCTTTTCCCCCATTGAGAATGATATTTGCTGTAGGCTTTTCATATATGGCTTTTATGATATTGAGGTATGTTTCCTCTATCCCTACACTGTGAGGAGTTTTAATCAAGAAAGTATGCTATACTTTGTCAAATGCTTTTTCTGCATTTATCAAAAGGATCATATGGTCCTTGTCCTTTCTTTTATTAATGTAGTGTATCACATTGATTGATTTGTGGATGTTGAGCTACTTTTGCAGCCCAGGAATAAACCCCACGTGGTCATGATGAATAATCCTTTTAATGTACTGTTGGATCCTATTGGCTAGTATCTAGGTGAGAATTTTTGCATCCATGTTCATCAGGGATGTTGGTCTGTAATTCTCCTTTTTGGTGGGGTCTTTGTCTGGGTTTGGGAGCAAGGTAATGCTGGCCTTAAAGAAAGAGTTAGGAAGTTTTCCTTTCATTTCTATTTTTGAAAACAGCTTCAGAAGAATAGGTATGAATTCTTGTTTAAATATTTGGTAGAATTCCCCTGGGAAGTCATCTGATCCTGGACTCATGTTCATTGGGAGACTTTTGATTACTGCTTCAGAGTCCTTGCTGGTTATGGGTCTGTTCAGGTTTTCTGTTTCTTCCAGTTTCATTTTTGGTAGTTTATACATTTCTAGGAATGCATTCATTTTTTCAAGATTGCCTAATTTGTTGCCATATAGTTGCTTATAATATGTTCTTGTAATTGTTTGTATTTAGCCAGTGTTGATTGTGATCTCTCCTCTTTCATTCGTGATAAAACACATCTCCTTTATCCATTCATCTATTGATGGACTCTTAGGTTGTTTCCATCTTTTAGCTTTTATAAACAATACTAAAGTAAACATAGGGATGAGTATATCTTTTTGAATTGGTGTCTTCATTTTCTTTGGGTAAATACCCCATAGTGGAATTATTGGATCATATGGTATTTCTATTTTTAATTTTTTGAGGAATCTCCATGCTGTTTGCCATGGTGGCTGTACCAGTATATATCTCCACCAGCAGCATATGAGGTTCCCTTTTCTCCACATCCTTGCCAACACTTGTTATTTTTTTGTCTTTTTGACTTCAGCCGTTTTCACAAGTGTAAGATGATATCTCATTGTGGTTTTACTTTGCATTTCCCTGGTGATGAGAATGTTGAGCATCTTCCCATGTGTCTGTTGACCATCTGTATATCTTCTTTGGAAAAATGCCTATTCAGGTCCTCTGCCCATTTTTTAATCAGATTGTTTTTTGGTGTTGAATTGTAGAAGTTTTTTTAATATTTTGGATACTATTGATATGTCATTTGCAGATATTTCCTCCCATTTAGTAGGCTGTCTTTTAGCTTTATTGATTGTTTCCTTTGCTGTGCAGAAGTTTTTTATTTTTATATAGTCTCAATAATTCATTTTTGCTTTAGTTTCTCTTGTCTTAGGAAACATATCTAGAAAAATGTTGTTATGACTAATGTTAAAGAAATTATTGGCTGCGTTCTAGGATTTTTATGGTTTCAGGCCTCACATTTAGGTCTTTAATCCATTTTGAGTTTATTTTTGTGTATGGTGTTCAAAGGTGGCCCAGTTTCATTCTCTTTACATGTAGCTGTTCAGTTTTCTTAGCACCATTTACTGAAGACAGTCTTTTCCCCATTGTACATTCTTTCTTCTTTTATCATAAATTAATTGACCATATAATCATGGATTTATTTCTGGGTTCTCTATTCTGTTCTATTGATCTATATGTCTATTTTTGTACCAGTGAAATATTGTTTTGATTACTGTAGCTTTGTAGTATGTCTTGAAATATAGAATTGTGATATTGCCAGCTTTTTTTTTTCTTCTCAAGATTGTGTTAGCTATTCAGGATCTTTTATGATTCCACTCAGATTTTAGGAATTACTTATTCTAGTTTTGTGAAAAATGCAGTTGATGAGTATTGATCCCAACTCAATTATATGTCTCCCCACCCCATAAGTTTTGTTTCAAATACTAGTAAAAACAATTGTTGTACTACTTACTAAGCATTGATTTTTAGCACAATATAACACAAGCCTACATTTCCAAAATCTTACATGGTGTCATGAGAGAAAAGTCCAGATTATCAATTTTTCTTTGTCAGGGTTGTCAAAGGTAAGAAGTACAAGGCTGATACTAGATACTAGCTCTGGTGAGTCACAGGCTTACTTTGCTATTTACTCTATGTTGGGACTTGGTAGTAGTAAAAGTGCAGATGAATACATGAAGTGGTTGCAGAAAGTTATCTTGGGCACTTTCCAGGCCCCAAAGAGGGTGCAGTTAAACTTGCTCAATTAGTCTGTATGCAAGTCAGCATGGGAGCAAGGTATGATCTAATTCCTTTTTTATCTTTCTGCTACAGCACCTGCCCTTATAGTCGGCCTCCCTTTGGCTATGGAAATTTTCCAAGTTCAATGCCAGAATGCCTTGGTTATTATGAAGACAGGTACCAAAAACACGAGGCTATGTTTTCAGCTTTAAATAGAGACTATCCTTTTAGAGACTATCCAGATGAACGCACACACAGTGAAGATTCTCGGAGTTGTGAGAGCATGGATGGGACCTCTTACTATAACAGTCATAGCCACAGTGGGGAAGAATACTTAAATCCCATGCCTCAGCTGGACATTGGAGCCTTGGAGAATGTCTTCACAGCCCCAACATCAACTCCCTCTAGCATCCAGCAAGTCAATGTCACTGACAGTGATGAGGAGGAAGAAGAAAAAGTGCTCAGAAATTTATAATTTTAAAACAAATATGCACAGAAAATAAACATTTCTTAAAATATATTCTGGGTCAGTTGGTATGAGAAAAAAAGAGCCTAGAATGCTTTGCTGGGAGTTGTCAGCCATGATTTGAGGAGTCAAATCAAACATAATTTATACCTTCATAAAATTTTGATTAGTGAAACTGGAGTCCTGATGTTTCATCATAGGAATATTTAAGATATGAAGTAATTTATTTTTGTGTCTGAAATTTGTATCAACATATATTATCATTACTTTATCTTGGAATGTGCAAAATACTGAATTCTCACAATTTTATTGAGGGGATAGGGAGTATATATCTGGCATGACAAGTGTGATTTGTATTTTATCTCAGGATACATTTATTTATTTTTCTCATATGATTTTTTGTTTGGTGTTTATGTACTACTTATTGATATTGTCTGTTTTTATGTAACAGTTTGAAAATATTTTGATAATTTTTAGTAATGAATTGAGACTCAGTTACTAAATTTAATTTACTTTAATAACCAATTATAAGTTTCAAATATGTTTTCATGGCACTTGGGTAATTCCTTCAGCTAAATTAGTCATTTCTGTTCCTAAACATTTTCATCATCTTTTTTGGATTTATTTTTCCATTTGGTATGCATTGTTCTACTTTTGTTATAATTAAATAAACATAGATAAAATTGTTCTTGTTGGATGTTTTCTGTTTGGGGGATAGAAATAAACAGAACGAGTACTGTTCAAATGAGGATGGTTTCCATACCACATACAGATAATTTATTTTTACTTAATAGTCTCCAGAATTGCACAGATCCTGTTAGCTTACATGAGACTTGAAACTTTTTCAACAAAGATGTTGTGCACATACTCTGATGCTACTTCTAAACTCTTTACATGTGTTGTACATGTGACTTAAGCACCCCCACAAATGGAAGAGCTCCTCCAGATTTGGTGCAAGCAGCTGTCTCTGAAACCATGGAGTTCATGTGTAAGAGCACATGGAATTTGTTTAATTCACGGTGAGCAATAAAAATCCTTCTTATGATGTGTCCTCATGGTGAGTGTCCACTATGGATGGAAAGAACCTATTTAGAACAAGATCAGGACCACCAGAATTGGGATCATGGTAGAAGAGATCTACAAGGCACCTGAACTGAGGATCAGAAGTAGCCACAAACCAATATACTTTTCCTTCAGTGATCTGTATAATTCATGCAAATTGAGATTTTGTTACTAAAACTGCTTGGAAATTTTGTATGGAAAGTTGTTCTAAGCTTCCAACTTCTTCCTTTACTAAGTTTGCATTTGTTCCTTAAGGAAAGGTTGTTAATACATTTCATCAGCCTTATACTTAATTGTATCTAAGATTTCCTCTACCCAATAAAAATTTTATTCTTATATTTTATATTCTTTATCACTCTGTGCAATGTCACTTCAATGTGGTTAAAGAGCAAAACAAATATCTTGGTGGAGAGAGCAAATGTGTAACCTCATGTAGGAACTAAAGCAACATCTGGTTGTCTTCACAATTGATGAAGGAAGAAATGTGTGTGACAGTTTGACCCATTTTATCCCATCTCATTTTATTTTATTTAAAGATTTTATTTATTTATTTGACAGACAGAGATCACAAGTAGGCAGAGAGGCAGGCAGAGAGAGAGGAGGAAGCAGGCTCCCCACTGAGCAGAGAGCCTGATGCGGGGCTTGATTCCAGGACCCTGAGATCATGCCTGAGCCGAAGGCAGAGGCTTTAACTCACTGAGACACCCAGGTGCCCCAATCCCGTCTCATTTTAATGACAGCATAGTGACTAAACTGGGTTTTGATGACAGACCTTATTCTTATAAACAAATTGGTTGGAGGAATCCCTTTGTAAGACAGCTGAATGTTATAGGGCATTGTTTAGTGTTTCCTAACTGTCTTCAGACTAGCCCGGCACCAACAATTCCTTCCTTCCTTCTCCTTAATGGCTGTTTGAGGATGAGCAACAGTACTGGGATCAGAAGTCAGGAGCTTAGATTCTGTACAGATCCACAGTATAATTTGGGCTTAAAAATATGGAAAACTTTTATGTAGAAAAGTCACCCAATTGCAAATAAGCCTGCCTAGCTACAAATGCCCCTATCTGCTCACTTCTAGCTCTTTAAATCACAGTTGACTCAGACTAGAGATCTACAGACTAAACAAAGCCCTGCCCCATTGACACTAATTCATCTGCCTCTCCAAGTCATCAGAGTGAAATTCTTTAAGATGAGAGCCATGAGCACATTCTATTAGGATTCATTGCCTTGTTTGTCCTTATAAATCAGAGGTTATATTTGTAATAAGACTAGCCTTCTTTAAAAGTGTGTTGAAATGTCAGTATGTTTAAAATGTCAAACTTTTCTATGCTTTGGACAAAACTGCTCTGGCTAGTTGCAAATTAAGAAAACTGCTCTCCGTGAAAATAAAACAAAAATAAATATAATCCCAATTTTCAAGAGCTTAGTTATCAAATTTAGAAAGGCAAGAGAGTGTTTCTTTAAGTATGTTAGTTGGAACCCAAGCGTTTTAGAGATTCTGACAATATTTAAGTTTGGGAAACACATACTATTTCCCCACCTTGGAGATTGTGAATGCCCATTATCATTGTAAAGGTTGTCAAAAGTTTTGAGGTGAAGAATCATGTTTAACAGTTTATTACAGTGCTACCCAAACTTACTGGCTTGAGATTCCCTTTTTTGTTTTATCGATGTCTGCTAACATCTCATAGAATCCACTTTGGAAGTTGCTAATACAATTATAGCTGGTGGCTTTGGTTTTCAATTGTTAACTTCACACATGGTTTCATGCGTTAGTAGCTAAATAAACTGGTTTTTGTTTTTTTGTTTTGTTTTTGCTCTAAGTATTTGATTATCTTTTTTGTTTTTAAGATTTTATTTATTTATTTGACAGACAGAGATCACAAGTAGGCAGAGAGGCAGGCAGAGAGAGGAGGAAGCAGGCTCCCTGCTGAACAGAGAGCCCGATGCGGGACTCAATCCCAGGACCTTAGGATCATGACCTGAGCCGAAGGCAGAGGTTTTAACCCACTGAGCCACCCAGGAGCCCCAAGTATTTGATTATCTTAAAAATAAGAACTGAAACTTATAGTTGTGAATTGCATTTCTCTAATGGAAGTTGATATTATGTCCAAGAATTCAAGTGGGCAAATGTGCTAAATACCCATACAAGGATATTTTCCACAGTGCAAACCAGCTGTCAGTAGGATTGTTCCTGAGCCAAACAAATTATAAGCTACATTTGAAAGTTGTAGTTTAGAACAGAAGTTGAAATTCTGGGGATTCTATGAACTACATGCACTATTTTAAAGCAGTATAATTTTGATGTGGGCAGGGTAATTCTGAAAAATTTCTGGCCTACATTTTGGAACAGATTGCTGAGGCACATCATATTTTTAGCTTTCTGAATCATTTAAACTTTTTGAATTTTAGAGGAATTCCAAAGGCTTCATAATAAAATCAGCTTTCTAAAAACAAGTATATAAGGAGTTACATTCAAATTCTTCTTGATGAAAAATTCCACATCCACTGGATATATATGTACTCTTTGTCTCTACATTCTGCATTCTAACTACTTGATGCAACGTTACCTATCTCCTGTCTCCTTTCTGATAATTTTAACATACACAAATCTTAGTAAACTTTCCACCAAGTGATGAATGCTCATAGGGAAGTTGGGGGTTCTGCCTGCTAGACCCTTATATCTCTGGCTCCTTTTCTGAAACCAGGAAAATTTTTATTTCTAAAAATAATGAACAGCATCTTACATGTATTCTTTTTCAAGGGAATCTCTTCAAAACTCTAAGCATTTGCCTGTGTTCCCTGAGACACTGTCTGTGGGGGCTGAGCTTATTGGAGCTCACTTAGACAATAAACAACACAAAGGTGGGCTCCTTTAGCACAGACAATGTCTCAACTCTATACTACTTTTTGACGTTCTCTGAAACACTAACCAGTACAGGTTTTCAAATGTGGTTAGTGCATCATTTCCCACAACATGATCTGGGATGCTTGGTAAGAATGCAGTCATTCCCCAGACCTATAGAATCACAGTCTCTTTGGCTAGAATCCAGAAATCTGAAGTTTTAATAAGCTCCTCAGGTAATTCTTCAGCACACCTACATTTGACAGCATATAAAGTTTTTGCAACTTATTTCAAATTGTATCTGCCATAAAGGTAATGTAACCACACTGGCTTTTAGAAAAGAAAAACCTTTCATCCACCCAACAATTGCTTTTGTTTTATGATGTTCTTTCTAATATTTGTCCATATACACATTCTTTCACATAATTAGAATCACAACATATGCACACACTATGTGCACTTCCTCAGTATTTTATCATGAGCTATTTTTCATGCTCTTTGACTTTATAATTGATTACCTTTCATGCTTACATAACACTGCTTCAGGCAGATGTGCCATAATTAACCACATGAAAGAGTTAGGATTGTAGTTTTTTCCAAATTGGTTTCAGTAATTTGTCCTAGTAATTTCAATGATGTGATTTCAAAGTGAGCTCTTTCAAAGACCAAAGGAGTGGGGGTACCTTTAAGCAACCATTATTCCAGTGACATGGGGGTTTTGATATCATTTTAAAGGTCATATTAGAACTGAGCACTGAATGGCCAGGGTAGATAGGCTCGCTCTAGGGGGGCTTCGAGTCCCAATATGAAGGATGATGAACAGAGCATGTGGAAAGAAAAGTGGGGCATGGTGTCCCATCCTGCTAATGGAGACACACTAGTACGCTCTTCTTGAGTCTACTCTGTGACTTACCCTCCCTAATGGCTAATAATTTTTAATATCTCAGTGTAGAGATCTTCCAGTTGTCTCCCAATGCTTTCCTTTTCTATTTTGGTAATAGAACTTAATATTTTTAGCTATGTTTCATTTCTTGAATGTACCTAAGTTCTGGACTATAAAATGTCAAAGGAATTTTCATGTGCAAATTCCAGAATATACCTTTAAATGGAGAGGTTATGCCTTTCTTTGCTCTTTGTTGTTCTTGCTGGAGGGAATACAGAAGTGAGGGCTGGAATCTGAGCAATCATCTTGGACTGTTTAGGCCTCATGATGAGAATGAGGAAAAAACAAGAAAGGAATCTAAAACACCATACCACCATAAAGGATTACTTTCCTCAAGACCTTTATGTGACAGAAAAAGAAATTTCTATCTAGTTTAACCCACTATAATTTTGTGTTTTCTGTCATGTGCGGCCGAACCAAATTCTAACTTATCCAGGATTCTTCCCTTCCATAAAGTTTTCTTCAACTACGTTGTTCCTGCTTTATATTCCCACAACACCTTTGTTCATATTTCCTGCTAGATTCTGAGCCCCTTGAGGCCCAATAGGCACAAATATCCTAGAAACTAGAAACAAACATATGGTAGTAAGCAGAGCAATAGACGCAGCTTTGTATTCTCAGCCTTGGTGACTAATAGAATTCATAGATTGGCTGGCAAGAATGCTTCTCATCTGATTGCCCATAAAAAAAAAAAAAAAAGCTTAAAAAAAATCCTAGACCACAATAATTTAAACATTGGGGGATGGGAATTGGGAACTATCTTTTAAAGGCTCCCCCAGGTGATTCTGGACCCTACCAGGCAAAGGTTGACAAAATGGCACTTGGAAATCCTGTAGAAGACTGTCAGGATTTTCCTATCAACAATCCATTTTTCTTTCCTCTTCATGTCCCTTAGGAGCCCATGGTTTAATGCCTTTCCAAGTTCAAGCTTACTCTAAATGCTGAACTCCTTGAGAATGGCTCCCAACACATAGATAAAAGGGTGGAGAGAGAGATTGAACTGGAGGGTTTTATATCAGTTATAAGTATGGAAACAATTTCATTTTTTTCCAAAGTAGTTATCACCATCTGTAACTATATTGTTTATTTCCTTGTTTATTTTCTCCTCACCAACCCCTGCTGTGAGAAGCTCCAGGACAATAGAAACCTTGTCTTTCTTTCTTGATTCATGATTCCTTATGCCCAACACTGTGTCTTGCAATGTAGTACACACTCACTAAGTATTTGTGGAATTAATTAAATAAAAGCTACACTTTGTTGAACGCCTGCTATGTGCCACTGTATCTGGCATTTTATATGATTATCTCAATGAATCCTCATGAGAACCTTGTAAATAGGTGTTATCATCTTTAACTAGTGAAAAATCTGGAGACTTAAAGAAGTGAAGTAACTTATCCAAGGCAGCCCAGCAAGTTAGCAAAAGAGTTGACATTTGAACTCAAGTCTCTTTGCCTCCATCGTGTTTTACCATGTTTCCCTTGCTGACAAACAATTCTGGAATAAAATCTGCCTCAGCTGGAATTCACAAATTGATGGAACTCTCTTCCACCAGATGTGGAAGCCTGACTTAGCTTAGGGTAAAAGAAAACATGAAAGGAAGCTGCAAGATTAAAGGGGCCATCAACTCATCCCTAATTTTGTCACCACCTTCCAGAGCACAGTGGTGGACTTCCAAATTTTCCCTCCTGGGACTATCACTCCCTACCCGTTCTTGTAGAGACCTTTGAAGCCAAGTGGTTCTCTCTGCTGCCAGCAATCACAGTAGTGCATTGGATGCAGTCCCGGACTGGTTGCACTAGTCAACAGGACAGTCAGAGCCTTCACATGGATTTTTCTAAGTGGATATGGAGGGACAGCTTTCCTTCCCTCATCAAAAATGATTCTCTAAGAAGTGACTTTGGAGACACACATGGCCATGTTTCCTCTCTCTGGGGTAAGGCACATCTCTGGTAGGAGTGGGTGACACCAACACAGAAGCAGAGGAAGGAAGACAGAGAGAGAATCCAGAGTCTTTGGTTCCAGTCACCACAGAGTTTTTCTTCATACCTGCCTATACTGGTTCTTGAGCCAGTTACCTAGCTCAAGCATTTATTCCTCAATGGTGGTAGGTTTTTATTTCTTGCATATTAGTCTTGACAATCACAGGGACATGTAAAGAGTCTCCTTCATGTGGTGCAAGGAGCCAGTCAACTCTTGAAACTCTGAATATTGCTTACAATGTGCATTTTTTACCTCTAGTGATACTGTAAAGAATAATGTTTAAGAATTTCTGCAAGTTTGGGGATCAGACATAATTAGAAAAGAGTCCTGCTCCATCATTCTGGAACTGTGTGACATAGGGCAAGTAACTTCAGCTCTCTGAACCCGTTCTCTGGACAATAAGAATTATAATTATACATATCTCACAGGATTTTTTGGAGGATTAATGATTGTGCACAACGCTGGAGGCATATTATGAGCAGTAGTTGTGTCCTGGTGTTTCCCTCTTCCCTTTCAGCGATGGCACACAGCATCCCCCTCGCCACTCTGTTTTATAATGTCTCTGGGACACCTCCAGGTTGCTAGAACAAGGCCAACCCTGAGAACATGATTGGGAGGGAAATAAATTTGTCTTACTCACGTGTTTACCTGCCCCAGTGTTGGCTTTTTTTCTTCCTTAAGATGTGATGGTATAATTGTTGGGAGAGTAGTAGCCACTACCACCTCCTGACACTTGTATAAAGCCAACCAGAACAATTTGCTTTCCCATTTGAGTTTCATGAAAAACACAAGGTGAAGAAACAGAGACCCAGAGAACAGCCATTGACTTGTCTCACATCAAACAGTTCTTCCTTGTTGGAAGAGCAGAACTCAGGTCTGCCAGGAAGAAGTTCAACTTTGTACAGGTGTAGAATCATAAGACATTAGTTATGAAATATTCAGACATTTTCTTAAAATGCCTAATATAAAGCTGAGGTGTACTTGTTCTAAACTTCTTTGTACAAACAAATTGTACTCTTTGAGTGAATTAGGAAAACACAGAAAAGTCCCAAATTCTTCCATAAGTACTCTCTTTCTGTAACTTCTTCTGTGAAAATATAGTTATGCATGTATTTTTCCTAATTATAAATAGATTTATTGTTATTTTCTGCTTATAAGAGTAACAATGATTACTGGAAAAAACTCAGAGTAGTAAATGCCATAAAAATTAAAAATTACTGTAGTCCAGGCTTCATAATTAATCATAGTTCATTAATCATTTTGGTTCACGTATTTCAGCAGATTCTTTCATGCATATATGCACACAGTTACAAAAACGAGATGGAACTTAAGATACAACCCCTTGTAGACTCTCTCTTTTCATGTAATATGACGTAAACACTTAACCTGTGACACAGATTTTCCTCTACACTATGTTTTCTAAAACTTTTTGTTATGGTAATTTCAAACTATACAAAAATAGCATAAGCATTGTAATAAACTTCCTGTACCTATTACCCACATTCAGCAACTACCAAGTATATACCCCCTACACACTTTACTCAATGGATTTGGTGGTGGGTATTATGAAGGGCATATATTGCATGAAGCACTGGGTGTGATGCATAAACAATGAATTTTGGAACACTGAAGAAAAATTTTTAAAAAGCAAATTGTAAATATTATTTTATCCATAAATATTCAGTATATATCTCTAAAAGATTAGGACTCCTTTTTTGACTTCTTCTTTGCCAGTTTGAATACTTTTTATTTCTTTTTGTTGTCTGATTGCTGTTGCTAGGACGTCTAGGAATATGTTGAACTACAGTGGCGAGAGTGGACATCGTTGTCCTGGTCCTGATCTCAAAGGGAAGGTTCCCATTGATAATAATATTCATTGTGAGATTTTCATAGATAGGTATCTTTTAAAAAAAGAAAAAGATTTATTTATTTGAGAAAAAGATCACAAGTGGGAGGGACCTAGAGAGAGAGAATCCAAGTTCTGAACTCAGAACCTGATATGGGGCTCAATTTCAGAACCCTGAGTTCACAACCTGAGCCCAAACCAAGAGTTGGATGCTCAACCAACTGTGCCACCCACGTGCTCCAAGATTAGAGCTCTTTTAACTAACTGCAATCATTCATATGTACCATCAAATATCCAGTGTTCAACTTCCCCAATTGTCTCATAAATGACTTTAAAAAAAAAAATTACATGTTTCAAACAGGATTTATGCAAGGTCTACTTACTGCATTTGTTTCAGATATTTCCTAAATCTCTTTTTTCTTTATGTATGCCTAATGTCATTTTGTTTTGTTTTGTTTTGTTTGTTAAAGAAGAAGCTAGGTTTGTTTTGTAGAGTGCTTACATTCTGAATTTTGCTGATTGTATCCTCTTGATGTCATTTAACATGTTCCTTTGTGCCCTAAATTTTCTAACAATTAGTAGTTAGATCCAGAGTTTTGATCAGAATATTTCTTAGGTGGTGGGTTGTATTTACACCAGGAGGTACTAGTCTAGAACACAACTTGTAATGGTTGACTCATATAGATAGACTATAATTTCTTTAACCAATCACTTACTATTGGAATTTAAATTGTTCCTTACATGTATCGTGATTACCAGCACTGATACCACAGCCTTTTGGCCAAAACAAATTCCTTTCTTTAGACTAGATTCCTATAAATAAACGCAGAGCCAGCGCTCAAAATATATGACCTTTGAGAAGGTTCCAAGGAGTTAAACTTTCTAAGAGGTTCTCTTGATAACTCCAAACTAGGCCACGGCATAAAGGCTGGCTGGGTTCAAGGCTAAGTGGGAGTACATCTCACTCTAGTGAGGTTGCTCTTACTTTGCTTTACCGTGGCCTAAACCAGTGACTAGTGCAAAGCCTGCCTATCAATCTGGGGTCCATCATGGCAGATGCAGCCACCCTCTACCCTCACCCTAGGCACCCCTTCTTCATGGGGGAGCTGCCCACACATTGGTCTCAGCACCCATGTGGAGTAAAGGGCTGCCAGGCCAGAGGAGACTGTCTGGGATCATTTCCTTGGATCCTTTGTTAGGACTATAATGCCTTGATTCTGGGTTTACAACTTCTTGTGAGACTTGTACTTAGCTCCTCCCATGTGATACCCTTGTCGTACTCAAGGAGTCAGTGTACGAGGCTGGCCTGAGTTTCCTTCACAACTTTTGTTGGGAATCAAGATGTTTGAATAATTCTGGAATCTTTAGTAGCTCTATCTCTATTCTAGTTTGAACGAGAAGGGAGGCAGAGAAAACCCTCCTAGCTCCATACTGGAAGTGTTGAACTTTGTCATATAATGGTGCAGGCCCATGACAAGTAGGGGTACAGCAGGCCAGCTTCTGACTCCCCTTGCCCTGAGAAGGCAATTCAGAGCACTGATGAATCCAGAAGCACTTTGTACTTGCAAAGTGTCTGACTACAAAGTCAAGACCCAGCAGGTGACTTTACAGAGCTAAGTAGAAGCAACGTGAGCACAGGCCCTGTGCTCCCGATACCCCAGTCTTGGGCAGAACCACACTTGCAACAAGTGGGTAAATGTCAGGGAAGACCCAGAAATAGATAAAGATGCTGAAGATAAATGAAGTTGATAATAGAGGCCACTGATTCAGAATACTGATTTCTGCTGCCCTGAGGGGAAGGAACACTAGAGCCAGCCTTTGTAACAGTCCAGCCTTGTTTAGCTTATCAAATCTGGCTAGAGCAAAAGCCCCAGGATCCACCCACTTCATCAGAAACAAGTCTGAACAAGTCAGGCACTGTGTGCTCAGATACCCAGGCATTTTGACAGTTCAGTTCTGACCACCAGCCAAATGTAAATTGAGAATGCCAAGTCATCCATCTTGGGTTAGCCACGTGTGAGGTTAATGCCCCATCTTCCTGAAGCACACAAAGGGCCATTTGAGCAGGAAAGTCCCACCACCTCCTGCTGAAACACATAGCCTGCATTTGGATCATCTTTCTGAACAGCATCTTGGTTTGGAAGGCACAGCTGTTGCCGAGATCCCTGAATATAGCCTGCTGTTCTCTGTGAAAGCTAGGGTAGATTAGTGTGGTTAAGTTGAGATGCAGTAAAACCCTCCAGCCTGCCCCTCCTCCAAATAGCCAATCTGCTGGCAGCCAGATGCTGATGTTTGCCCAATTATCCATGTCTGCTTGCAAATGGGAAAAGCTGGGTGGTAGTTGAACTCATCATATGACCTTAGGAACATCAACACCCCTCTCAGGAGCTTGGTTCCACTGACTCTGGACAGGAACAGGTGCTACTTCATACAGGAAAGTCCCCTTGGGAATGAGCACTTAGCACTTCTGATCCTGGGAGTGTAGTGATGGACAGAAGTGGCCTTCCTTGACTCGACTCCCAGAGGTGTGGCTTTTAGAGAATTCCCTGAAACATGAGACATGGACCAAGAACAGATTTAGAGTCAGGTTTATGCCTCTAACAGCTGTGGTTTTCAAATTCTTTCAGATTGAAGAAGTTGAAACAACAGCTGCACATTTATTCCTTGTTCTGGGGATGGGAGGTGGTGGAGGCAAATATGATGGAGACACAAAGGCCATGACTATTTTCTTCTTCAATAAACCCCAAATTATGTCTTGGCTCCCATAAAATAAGATGGAAAGTGATTTGGAATTAGGTTCCCCCAACCCCTGTGACTTTTCAAATTCAGATTAATATTTTTGCTGGAAGATGCCCCAGGCTCATAATGTTTCAAGAAACCTTAAAGTTATCTAGTCTACATATAGGAACTGCATGGTCCTCCTGTGTCATTCCACATGCTTACATCCATGACACACATTGTTAGTCACAGAGCTCTAGCCACTTTCAAACATTCATTCTCATCACAGAGGTGGTCCAGGCAGTCTCTAGCAATGATACAGCGCAGACACTCAAGGTAAACTCATTTGCCATCCCCAATCTAGTCCAACTTATGCATTTTACACATGGAAAACTGAGGGCCAGAGAGGGGAAAAGTCTGCCCAGTCACACAGTGAATCGGTGTTATTTGTGGAAAGCTAAATAAAGGGCGTAGAATTCTTAGAAACGTCAAGCAAAATATAGGCCACTGCTTATTTACCTATTGTGTTGTGTTTTTTTCTGTTTTCCTAGATTCATTGAACTGTTTATCTAAATTTCGAGGACTTTTTTTCCTAATATAAAAGCAATGTATCTCTATAGAAATACAAATAAACAAAACAAAAAACCCACTCAAAAGCAGCACCCACACATGAAACTACTGTGTCAAGCCATGGTCTATAGACCTTTCCTACATGTATGTATACATTTATCCACATATCTATACTTTTATATGGGAGTAAATCAACTTTTCTTTTTAGAGCTCCTGGTCACAAGAAATTCTTAATGAAAGCAATGCTTCAGTTTATACCCTTGATTGGACCCATCGTGTACATATTATTTTATGACCTGGTTTGAGTAAATGTTCAATTGTAATGTCTAAATATTCATGGAAATTTCGTTGTTAGACACTTAGACTATTACCAGTTTTTTGCTACTCTAATATCCACTATAAATTTTTGCTCACAGGCTTGTTTTCTTTAGGGCAAACATATTTTAAAGGCTCTTGACGCACATTGACAAATTGCTCTCCAATAGAGATGGAAGTGGGAGGCTAGCAGGGTCTCTGAAGTACGTTTTTTAACAACTTTACCCACACAAGATCTCATTATTTCTATTGTTCTTTTATTCTCCTGTTGGTATGCTTTGTGTGTCAAGAGAGAGTGTAGAATTTCCAAAGGTAAAATCACATCTTTGCAGTTCCTAAGGTAAGAGACATGACTGAACACATAATAATGAATTAACATTTACTGAAAATTTACCAAGTGTCAGGTGTCAGGCATTAACTCAAAGGGTTGACAGCAACCCATCTTGTAGGGAAAGTTCAAAAGGGTTGAGTAACTTGCCTGATGCTTCATGGAACCAAGCTTGGTTAAGTCTGACCTGCACACCAACCCCTTTGCCATGCTGTCTCCACATAGTCACTACAAGTAAATATTTGTATGTGGACTGATGGATTATTTTCCTTTGGTAGGACAGACCTGAGCAACTCAGAAGGGAACAGCCATAAAAATAGGCTAAAAACACAATCTTAGTTCTCCTAGTCAGCCCTGACTGGAATAGCCCCTGTGGATTTCAGCAATGTTTAAGCTGGGTTTGAGGGTATGACCTGAGGTAGTATTTTTATTAAGGATTTCTTATGACTGGGAACTCAAAGAAGTTAACTTGAATTATCCCATATAAAAATATAGCTACCCAAGTTTATCAGTAGCATTTCCTTTTTATAGTGTTTGGTGCTAATAATAACCCCAAACTCCTCAACCCAACTTTCCAGCTTTTTAAAAGAACAGTACTTATAAGAATGTCTGAATAATTGTGACTGGAGGGATTTATTCCATGCAGTGTTTCCTGTGGTTTCTCTGGAGAAAGCAAAGGGCTTGGGAGTTGGTGGCTATGTACAGTCTCTGTGCTGCTTCAGGGATCTTGTGAGTGAGAGCCAGAGAGGGGCTTCTAAGGAAGCGAGAGGGGATGTGAGGTAAGAGGAGGAGAGAGGCATGAGGATTTTCACAGAGAACTCAGAATAAATCAGGTTATCTTCTTGGATTCCAGGGAGCTGAGTAAGAACACTGGGCCCCTTTCTCCCTTTTGTTGTCCTCTGGACAGTGCTGTTCTTGCAAGGCCAGCACCTGGTGTCTGATAGAACCTGAGAAGGGATTGTCACCTCTTAGAGAACGAAAGGTCTTGGCAAAGCAGAACGTGATTTTACAAATCAAATGTTCTCTGAAGGTTTCCAGCTATCGTCTGCTTCAACATCTTCTACAACATGTCTGCTGGGTGAGGCCCTCTCCCTGCCACAGCACCTGTGGAACAATTTTCCATGTTTCAAGGTTCTCTCCTTTTGAAAAAACTATTTTTGGAGATATAATTTACATATAATAATAGGTACTCATTTTAAGTGCACATACACTAGATAAACTCTGATGAATGTGGGCACCCATACAACCACCACCACCCCATCACCTCAAAAAAATTCTTATCTGCTCCTTCCAGCCAATCCTCTCCCCCCAGCCTCCACTCTAGGCCACCACTGATCTACTTTCTATCACTGCAACTTAGTTTTGCCATTTCCAAAATTTCACATAAATTGGATCATAAAGTATGTACTATCTTGGTCATGACTTCCTTCACTAGACTAAAATTTTTGAGATTCATCAGTGTTATTGCATGTATCAACAGTTCTTTTGCATTGTGGATAATATACTATTGCATGGATATATCACAATCTGTCTAGCCATTTGAGTTTGCTTCTTTTGATTATCATGAATGAAGTTGTTATATATATTCATGTAAAAATCTTTTTGTGGATATATGCATTCATTTCTCTTGGGCAAATATCTTGGAGTGGAATTGCTGGGTCATAAAATAAGTGTGTGTTTAACTTAGTAAAAACCTGCCAAATAGTTTTCCAAAGTGGAGTAACTGAAAGTTCCAGTTGCTTCGCACCCTCACCAATATTTGGTTTTGGCTATCCCTTCAAGTTTAGTCACTCTCAGTGGTATCAAATAGCATCTCATAGTGCTTTTAATTTTCATTTCCCTTCTAACTAATCATGTTGAATATCTCTTCATGTGCTTACTGGCTATTCATACGTCACTTTTTTTGAAGGGTTTGTTAAAATTTTCTGTCCATTTTTCTTTAATTGAACTACCTCTCTTTATTGACTTTCCAGAGTTCTTTTTTTTTTTTTTTTCCAGAGTTCTTTTTATATTCTGGTTAAAAGTCTTTTATCTGATATTTGCGTTGCAAATATTTTCTCCCCGTATTGTGGCTTGCCACTTCAGTTTCTTAGTAGTGTCTCTCAAAGTGCAGTGGTGTTTTATTTGGGGAAGTCTAATTAGTTTTTCCTTTTATTAAACTTTTGTGTCTTGTCCATGAAATCTTTGCTTACCTCAAGGTTGTGAATATTTTCTCCTATGATTTCTTCTAGAAGTTTGTAGTTTTAGCTTTTGCTTTTAGCTCTATGATTTATTTTGAAGCAATATTTGTATATAATGTAGGGTAAAAGCCAAAATTCCTTTTTTTTTTTCATACAGATATCCAGTTGTTACATAAATGTGAGTTGACTTCGAGTCCTGCTACTCTCTGGCTATGACCTTGGACAAAGACTTAATCTCTCTGAGGCTCCATTTCTTTATCTGTAAAATGGGATAAATCGGGGCACTTTATTTTCCTTCAAATGATATATATATAAAAGATTTGTAATTGTGTTTGGTACAGTAGATCATAACTGAACTGTTATTATTCCTGGTCTGAATACTAACATCCATTATATTTACAAAGCTATTTTCCATTTATAAAGCCCACTTTTCCTCCATATCAGTCTTTAAGACTCCTAAGAAAACTGCTGGTGAGTCATCTTTACACTTCATCTGTACTCAGTAGAAATTGTAGGTAGAACTGTGGCTTCCTGAAGGGCAGAGGTTGTGTTTATTCTTCTTTGTATTCTCCCCAGTGCCTAGATTGTGCTGGCTATATACACTAGATACTGTGATTTCACTTAGTGGGACAAAAATTTATCTAAGCTCTTCTTCAAGTCAGTCATGTTTCTAGTTTTTTCTATCATCTCTCTTTCCCTCCACAGAGATCTCATGAGTTCTAAAGACCTTTGATGATCAACCCATGACTTCCATATCCCACCTTCTATTTGGCTTGCTTCAGTCTTCCTGTTCCCAACACCCTCACCCTAAAACGTTTAAAACCACACTCATTGGTGGTATCCTAATCAAAGCTCTTTGGATGCAAAAACAGAAACTCACTCAAGTTAGTTCAAGTAGAGGCAGTGTTAACTGAAAGGCTATAGGGGGACAATCACACAAGTGAAGGGTAAGAAAACAGGGGAGCTTGGAGAACAGCTTGCTTGACTTGAGTGACCAAGGACAGCCCTCTCTTTTATTCTATATAAAAGCATGTGAAATGAAGTCTGGCTCTGTTTGAATAGAACCTGGTGTGAGAAGTCTTTTCCAGTAGATGAAACAGCTTGTGTAAAGACAGGAAGATAGAAATGGCTATTCTCAAATACTGCTTGGCACTATGTTTATTTGGAAATCCAACTCACCTTCCCAACTGAATTCTGAATATTAACTTGATATTCTATTTCTTAACATTACTTTAAAATAAAATGATAATAATAATAATAAGAATTACCATCATCACCACCATCACCATTACCATCATCACCACCATGAGAACTATGTTTAACAATTACATGCTAACTACAGTACTAGATGATTTTCTATACTTGTTTTTTTCCTAATCCTCAAAAACTTTTGAAATTTTATAGCTGAGGAATTTGAGTCTCAGGGAAGGTGTGTTCTTTAACTTGACCAAAGTGATTACTTAGAAGACACAGACAGGGGAAAGACAAACCCTACAAAGATCTGTTGGTTCCCAAAGTCCCTTAATCTTGAAGCTCAAGGCCTCTTTAAGAACATGGTTTCAGTTCTTGACTTGCTTGTTGGATGAAAAAGTCTCCCTGTGATTGGTATTGGAAATTCTCCCCCAACCCCTTCCCAGTCATCTGTAACTATTAAGTTGTTAGTGCAGTCCTGAACTAAGGATCTTTAATGATGACTTTGTCTATCATGAAGGTTTCTAGCTCTTTAAAAGACAGAAAATCATTATTTCTTCTGATAAGCCCTTCTTCAAATGGGATCTTAATCCTCAAACCTGACGGAATATTGACACTGGGAGGAAGTCATTGCTCAGCCCCAGTTAGCACTGCTAATCTTTGGGAAAACTGCTTCTTTTCAAGTCATTTCCTTGAGTTGGCTTTCTGTGTAAAGAACTTGATTACAGAGAATGCATGGGAAGGGCTTTGCTACTGATACTGATCAATAACCTTCAAGAGGCAGGGAGGAAATGACAGGCTTAAGTGGCCCCTGGCGACCCTCTTGAGCCAAATGCACTTTCAAGATATGTACAACAATGGCTTTTAAAACCGAGATCCGTATTCAGAGAAAAATATTAATTTGTGATTTTGTTGCAGTCTCTGAGATGGAATCTTTGGGCCAGCAAAAGAAACTGTCTCATCTCCATTCTCTGACTCATGGTCCCCGTATACCATAAAATGACTCAGTCTGTAAAAGAAGAAGCAGGGTTATGGACAAGGACTGTGGCCCAGGAAGTAATATGAATCACTCCAATGTGGTACATGGGGCACCACCCCTTGTTAGCATTAAATTCCAACTCTGCCCTGCGCTCAGCATCCCCTCCCACTGTCTGCTCTGGTGATTTGTCTACCATACAGTTTCATAAACATAGCTCTGAGTTTGTTGCTAAGACCAATTATTGGCATCTATATAACTCTTTGTAGTTAGCAAGGCATTCTGAATCATTTATCAATCCACCCATGCATTCATTCAGTGAAAACGTACTTGGTAATAATAGTAATATTATGGGCCCACCATGGGACAAACATTGTGCCAGACATAGAAGGTATAGTGATAATCAAAAGAGTCATACAGTCATAGTCACTGCCATTATGGAGTAGGTAGTCCAGGGCAGAGTTTTTGTTTGTTTGTTTGTTTGTTTAAACGATTCAGTGAAATTCAGTTGAATTGTGATATAAAAGGTATTTCTTACTGAGGATCATGGTCAAAAACACAGAAACACACTGGTTTAGTGAAGGGTATTGTCAAAGATTCCTCTAACTACCCTCCCCACAGTCACTGGAGAGTTCATGGAGTCTCATGCAGGAGACAGAAAATATTACTATTCTTACTTGTAATAATATACATCAGGCATTGTACCTTGCAGGGTAAAACAAAGGTTATCAAACACATGTGTCTTAGCCTTCAATCCTTTTGAGACTCCGTATTACCCTCAGGATGAAGGCTCAACATCTTGGCCAAGAGGATCTTGTTTCTCTCTCTCTCTCTCTCTTTACCACTTTTCATACTGTTCACCTTCATCCTTCTCAAATGCCCTTCTGATCCCAGCTGCCTGGAAATACCTCCTCACCTTTGAACACTCAGGTTAAGTGTCACTTCCTCTGTGCCGTTGCTTCTTGTTTGGTCTTTCACTGTCATATCTCCTTATATATTCTGGTTAAGGCACCCTTTTTTCATTAGGAAGTCCCCTCAACCCCACGACCACCACACTCAATAAGGTGCTGATGGTAGGCAGGGCTTATCAGGTGGTCTCATGATCCAGACCTGGAACCCCATGTTCTGGATATTGCAATTGGTTCAAGGATGGCATACAATCCAAGCAAGGCCAGTCACAGTCTGTGAGCCTTTTGTGTTAAGACAGTTCAAGTTGGGTCCCCAAATGGTCATGAATATACAACGTCTAACTTTATAACACCCTTATTTGTCTATAACATATCTCCTACTGTACTGTAAATTCCCTCAAGCAGAGACTGTTCTTTGATTTAAAAAATATGTGTGTATGGCTTTGTATGTGTGTAAAAGTAACATATTCTCTTTGTAGAAAAGTGGGGGATAATTTGCTATAGAAAAATTTTAAAACACACAAAAACATTGTTAAACACCTGTAATACCCTCTCTCCCAAAGACATTCTTTAAAAGATTATTTATTTATTTATTTATTTTAGACAGACAGAAAGAGAAAGAGAAGGGGCAGATGGGGAGGAAAGGAGAAAGAATTTTTTTTTTTAAGATTTTGTTTATTTATTTATTTGACAGACAGAGATCACAAGTAGGCAGAGAGGCAGGCTTAGAGAGAAGAGGAAGCAGGCTCCCTGCCAAGAAGAGAGCCTGATGCGGGGCTCGATCCCAGGACTCTGGGATCATGACCTGAGCCAAAGTCAGAGGTTTTAACCCAATGAGCCACCCAGGAGCCCCGGGAGAAAGAATTTGAATCGACTCTGCACCAAGTGTGGAGCTCAATGTGGGCCTTGATCCACGACCCTGAGATCATCCGAGAGTCGGATGTGTAATTGACTGAGCCACCCAGAGGCAACTTCCCAAAGACATTTTAACAATCTTTTTATAATTCAGATACACACAAAACTCACATTTTGCATAAGTACAATATAATTGAACATATGACTTTATAACTCCATTTTTTTCACTTATGTGATACACTGTGAAAACTCTCCCATCTAATTAGCTGTTTTTCCTCATGATTTTTCTTGGCCATCAATTATTCTTAGTCAAGTAGAAAAGGTGTCATGGGCAATTCATCAAAACTCTATTGGAGGGGGAGGAGTCAAGATGGCGGAGGAGTAGGCTGAGATGACATCAGGTAGTAGGAGATCAGCTAAATAGCTTATCAAACCATTCCAAACACCTATGAATCCAACAGGAGATTTAAGAGAAGAAGAGCAGCCATTCTAGAAACAGAAAATCGATCACTTTCTAAAAGGTTGGACCCGCGTAGAAGTGAATCTGAAGCGACGGG
This sequence comes from Mustela lutreola, assembly GCF_030435805.1. NCBI lineage: Eukaryota > Metazoa > Chordata > Mammalia > Carnivora > Mustelidae > Mustela > Mustela lutreola. The sequence goes on along the minus strand of NC_081294.1, from coordinate 48,582,786 downwards.
AAGATAGACTGCAGGGGGATGGGCTGGCTCCCAGCAAGTGGCGGAGCAAAAGAGCACAAAATTGGACCTTTTAAAAGTCTGCTGCACTGAGGGACATTGCTCCAAGGCTAAGTGGGGCTGGAGCCCTCACAGGGACAGCATGGTCTTGGGTCCTGCAGGGTCACCAAAGGATCAGGGGTGTCTGAGTATTGCAGAGCTTACAGGTATTAGAGCAGGGATGCCAGCTACAGAGATGGAGCCGAGGAGTGAGCTCTCAGCTTGGGGTTACCTTAAACATGATCTGTCGCATAGTCAGACCACTGCTTTTTGAGCAGGGACTCCGCAAGTGGCAGCTCCAGGGACAGCTCCCTGGAAAAGCGGCAGTGATCTGCTGGGGATGGGGACTTCAGGTGAGGCTGTGTGCCAGAGACAGAGATGCTGGGTTGCAGACTGGGTGAGCTCGGCGTATAGCTGGAGGCCAGGGAGATGGGAGTGATTGAGCGCTTTTCTTCAAGGGCACCCTGAGGAGTGGGACCCTGAGCTCTTGGCTCCTCTGGGCCAGAAATTGGGAGGCTGCCATTTTCATTCCCATCCTCCAGAGCTCTACAGAAAGCATCCAGTGAACAAAAGCTCCCAAGAGTGAACCTGAGCAGATTACTTAGCTTGGGCCCTGGCAAGGGCAGTGTAATTTCGTCTCTGGCAAAGACACTTGAAAATCACTGCAACAGGCCCCTCCCCCAGAAGATCAGCAAGAAATACCACCCAGACCAAACTCACTTATCAAGGAGAACAGCAGAATTCCAGAGATTCCAGAGAAAGCAAAGCATGGAATTCATGTCTTTCTCTCCATGATTCTTTGGGTTGGCAAAGTTAATTAATTTTTTTATTTTTATTTTTTTCTTATTCTAATTTGTTTTTAACTTTTACTCTTTCCTCCTTTAACGTTTTTTAACTAGTTTATCTTAACAATACCTTTCATAAAAATTTTTTTTGAACCTTCATTATTATAGTCATATTTTATCCCTCATTGTATCTAACTTTACTTTTTGTGTACACATAGGATCTTTTCTTCTAAAATATGTTGGGATACAACTTCTTCTAATAGATCAAAATATACCCTAAATCTATCTCTAGCCTGAACAAATTCTCTCCACTTTCTTTTTCTTTCTTTTCCCAACCAACTTATCAACTCCTTTTTAAGAATTTTTTTTAAATTTTCATCTTTACAGTCATATTCCATCCCTTCATTGTGTTACACTTATTTTTGTGTGTGTGTGCATGTGCACATGCATATGTGCGTGTTTCTTTCCTTAAAATTTTGGGAGGTAGTTTCTTCTAGAGACCAAAGTACTCCCAAAATTAAGTGGGTGGCTCTGTTCTGTTCACCAGGCTAATATCTATATTTTCTTTCTTTCTTTTTTAATTAAAAAATTTTTTTGAACTTCTTTTTACCCCTTTTATTCCCCCCCTCCACAATTTGGGGTCTCTTCTGATTTGGTTAACTCATATTTTTCTGGGGACTTTTCCACACTTTTAGTATTTCATCCTCTCCTTCATATATTCTTATCTGGATAAAATGATAAGGTGGTAAAACTCACCACACACATACACAAAAAGAATAAGAGGCAGTATCAAAGGCTAGGGACCTAATCAATATGGACATTGGTAATATGTCAGACCTAGAGTTCAGAATGACGATTCTCAAGGTGCTAGCTGGGCTCAAAAAAAGCATGGAAGATATTAAAGAAACCCTGTCTGGAGAAATAAAAGCCCTTTCTGGAGAAATAAAAGAAGTAAAATCTAACCAAGTTGAAATAAAAAAAGCTATTAATGAGATGCAATAAAAAAATGGAGGCCCTTACTGCTAGAATAAATGAGGCAGAAGAGAGATTTAGTGATATAGAAGACCAAATGACAGAGAATAAATAAGCTGAGCAAAAGAGAGACAACAACTACTGGGCCATGAGGGGAGAATTCGAGATATAAGTGATACCATAAGATGAAACAACATTAGAATAATTGGGATTCCAGAAGAAGAAGAAAGAGAGAGGGGAGCAGGAGGTATATTAAAGAGAATTATTGTAGAGAACTTCCCTAATATGGCAAAGGGAATAAGCATCAAAATCCAGGAAGTGCAGAGAATTCCCCTCAAAATTGATAAGACTAGGTCTACACCCTGTCATCTAATAGTAAAACTTACAAGTCTCAGTGACAAAGAGAAAATCCTGAAAGCAGCCCGGGACAAGAAGTCTATAACATACAATGGTAAAAATATTAGATTGGCAGCAGACTTATCCACAGAGACCTGGCAGGTCAGAAAGAACTGGCATGATATATTCAGAGCACTAAATGAGAAAAACATGCAGCCAAGAATACTATATCCAGCTAGACTATCATTGAAAATAGAAGGAGAGATAAAAAGCTTCCAGGACAAAAAACAAACAAATAAACAAAAAAATCTAAAAGAATTTGTAAACACCAAACCAGCTCTACAGGAAATATTGAAAGGTGTCCTCTAAGCAAAGAGAGAGCATAAAAGTAGTAGACCAGAAAGGAACAGAGACAATACACAGTAACAGTCACCTCACAGGCAATACAATGGCACTAAATTTATATCTCTCAATAGCTACATGGAATGTAAATGGGCTCAATGTCCCAATCAAAAGACACAGGGTATCAGAATGGATTAAAAAAAACCCAAAACCCATCAATATGCTATCTACAGGAAACTCATTTTAGACCCAAAGACACCTCCAGTGAGGGGTTTGAAAAACAATTTACCATGCTAATGGACATCACAAGAAAGCTGGGTGTGGCAATCCTTATGTCAGATCAATTATATTTTAAGCCAAAGACTATAATAAGAGATGAGGAAGGACACTATATCATACTCAAAGGGTCTACCCAACAAGAAGATCTAACATTTTAAATATCTATGCCCGTAATGTGGGAGAAGCCAAATATATAAGCCAATTAATAACAAAATCAAAGAAACAGATCAAACAATAATACAATAATAGTAGGGGGCTTTAACACCCCTTTCACTGAAATGGACAGATCATCCAAGCAAAAGATCAACAAAGAAATAAAGGCCTTAAATGACATACTGGACCAGATGGACATCACAGATATGTTCAGAACATTCCATCCCAAAGCAACAGAATACATATTCTTGAGTGCACATGGGACATTCTCCAGAATAGATCACATCCTGGGTCACAAAGCAGGTCTCAAATGGTACCAAGAGATTGTGATCATTCCTTACATATTTTTAGACCACAACGCTCTGAAGCTAGAACTCAATCACAAGAGGAAATTTGGGAAGAACCCAAATACATGGAGGCTAAAGAGCATCCTACTAAAGAATGAAAGGGCCAACCAGAAAATTAAAGAAGAATTGAAAAAATTCATGGAAACAAATGAAAATAAAAACACAACACTTCAAAATCTTTGGGACACAGCAAAGACAGTCCTGAGAGGAAAATATATAGTGATACAAGCCTTTCTCAAGAAACAAGAAAGGTCTCAAATACACAACCTAACCCTACACCTAAACGACCTGGAGAAAGAACAACAAAGAAAACCTAAACCCAGCAGGAGAAGAGAAATTATAAAGATCAGAGCAGAAATCAATGAAATAGAAACAAAAAAAACAGTAGAACAAATCAATGAAATAAGGAGCTGATTCTTTGAAAGAGTTAATAAGATTGATAAACCCCTCAGCAGACTTATCAAAAAGAAAAGAGAAAGGACCCCAATAAATAAAATCATGAATGAAAGAGGAGAGATCACAATCAACACCAAAGAAATACAAACAATTATAAGAACATATTATGAGCAACTATACGCCAGCAAATTTGACAATCTGGAAGAAATGGATGCATTCCTAGAGAACTACTGCAACTGAACCAGGAAGAAATAGAAAACCTGAACAGACCCATAACCAGTAAGGAGATTGAAGCAGTCATCAAAAATCTCCCAACAAACAAGAGTCCAGGGCCAGACAGCTTCCCAGGGGAATTCTACCAAACATTTAAAGAAGAACTAATTCCTAGTCTCCTGAAACTGCTCCAAAAAGTAGAAATGGAAGGAAAAGTTCCAAACTCATTTTATGAGGCCAGCATTACCTGGATCCCAAAACCAGACAAAGATTCCATCAAAAAAGAGAATTACAGACCAATATCCTTGATGAACACAGATGCAAAAATTCTCACCAAATACTAGCCAATATTATCCAACAGTACATTAAAAGGATTATTCACCACAACCAAGTGGGATTTATTCTAGGGCTACAAGTTTGGTTCAACATCTGCAAATCAATCAATGTGATACAATACACTAATAAAAGAAAGAATAAGAACCATATGATCCTCTCAATTGATGCTGAAAAAGCATTTGACAAAGTACAGCATCCTTTCTTGATCAAAACTCTTCAAAGTGTAGGGATAGAGGATACATACCTCAATATCATCAAAGCCATCTATGAAAAACCCATAGCAAATATCATTCTCAATGGAGAAAAACTGAGAGCTTTTCCACTAAGGTCAGGAACATGGCAGGGATGTCCATTCTCACCACTGCTATTCAACATAGTACTAGAAGTCCTAGCCTCAGCAATCAGACAACAAAAAGAAATTAAAGGCAACTAAATTGGCAAAGAAGAAGTCAAACTATCATTCTTTGCAGATGATATGGTACTGTATGTGGAAAACCCAAAAGACTCCACTCCAAACCTGCTAGAACTTGTACAGGAATTCAGCAAAGTGTGAGGATATAAAATCAATGCACAGAAGTCAGTTGCATTTCTATACACCAATAACAGGACAGAAGAAAGAGAGATTAAGCACTCAACCCCATTTACAACTACACCCAAAACCATAAGATACCTAGGAATAAACCTAACCAAAGAGGCAAGAATCTATACTCAGAAAACTATAAAGTACTCATGAAAGAGATTGAGGAAGACACAAAGAAATGGAAAAATGTTCCATGCTCATGGATTGGAAGAACAAATATTGTGAAAATGTCAATGCTACCTAAAGCAATCTACACGTTTAATGCAATCCCTATCAAAATCCCACCCATTTTTTTTTTCAAAGAAATGGAACAAATAATCCTAAAATTTATATGGAACCAGGAAAGACCTCGAATAGCCAGAGGAATATTGAAAAAGAAAGCCAAAGTTTGTGGCATCACAATTCCAGACTTCAAGCTCTATTACAAAGCTGTCATCATCAAGAGAGTACTGGCACAAAAACAGACACATAGATCAATGGAACAGAATAGAGAGCCCAGAAACAGACCCTCAACTCTATGGTCAACTAATTTTTGACAAAGCAGGAAAGAATGTCCAGTGGAAAAAAGACAGTCTCTTCAAAAATGGTGTTGGGAAAATTGGAAGCCACATGCAGAAAAACGAAACTGGACCATTTCCTTACACCACACGAGAAAATAGACTCAAAATAGATGAAGGACTTCAATGTGAGAAAGGAATCCATCAAAATCCTTGAGGAGAACACAGGCAGCAACCTCTTCGACTTCAGCTGCAGCAACTTCTTCCTAGGAACATCGCCAAAGGCAAGGGAAGCAAGGGCAAAAATGAACTATTGGGATTTCATCAAGATCAAAAGCTTTTGCACAGTAAAGGTAACAGTTAACAAAACCAAAAGACAACTGACAGAATGGGAGAAGATATTTGCCAATGATATATCAGATAAGGGGCCAGTATCCAAAATCTATAAAGAACTTATCAAAGTCAACACCCAAAGAATAAATAATCTAATCAAGAAATGGGCAGAGGACATGAACAGACATTTCTTCAAAGAAGACATCCAGATGGCCAACAGAAACATGAAAAAGTGCTCCATGTCACTTGGCATCAGGGATATACAAATCAAAACCACAATGAGATACCACCTCACACCAGCCAGAATGGCTAAAATTAACAAGTCAGGAAATGACAGATGTTGGAGAGGATGCGGAGAAAGGGGAACCCTCCTACACTGTTGGTGGGAATTCAAGCTAGTGCAACAACTCTGGAGAACAGCATTTAGGTTCCTCAAAAAGTTGAATATAGAGCTACCCTACAACCCAGCAATGGCACTACTGGGTATTTACCCTAAAGATACCAATTTAGTGATCCGAAGGGGCACGTGCACCCGAATATTTATAGCAGCAATGTCCACAATAGCCAAACTATGGAAAGAACCTAGATGTCCATCCATAGATGAATGTATAAAGAAAAGTGGTATATATACACAATGGAATACTATGCAGCCATCAAAAGAAATGAAATCTTGCCATTTGCAATGACATGGATGGAACTAGAGGGTATTATGTTATGCAAAATAAGTCAATCAGAGAAAGACAATTATCATATGATCTCCCTGATATGTGGAAGTTGAGAGGCACCATGGGGATTTTTGGGGGTATGAAAGGAATAAATGAAACAAGATGGAATTGGGAGGGAGATAAACCATAAGAGACTCTTAATCTCACAAAACAAACGAGGGTTGCTGGGGGGAGGGGTGTATGGAGAGGGTAGTTGGGTTATGGACATTGGGGAAGGTATGTGCTATGGTGAGTGCTGTGAAATATAAACCTGGCGATTCACAGACCTATACCCTGGGGTTAATAATACATTATATGTTAATTTAAAAAAACCCCTATTGGAAATTTAGTGGTTTTTACTTCTCATTATTATAAAAAACACAGTATCTGATTTCTGCCAAAGATGACACTGCAAAGAATGGTCTTTTCATTGAATGATGCTGATTAATGAGATACCCATGTGGCAGGTGTATTGTTATCTATTGCTGGGTCACAATATTACCACAAGCTTTTACTTTAATGCAATGTAACATGTTATCTCAAAGTTTCTGTAGATAAGAATTTAGAGTGGCTTAAGCAGGCCCTCTGCTTCAGGGTCTCACAAAGCTGCAATCAAGGTGTTGGCTAGGGTTGCAGTATTGTTGAAGTTTCAACTGGGGAAGGATCTGCAATCAAATTCATGCGGTTATTGGGAGAATCCAGCTCTTTGCAGGCTGTCAAAATGAAAGCCTCAGTGTGTTTGTTTTTAAGGTTCATTTATTTATTTTAGATAGAGAGATAGTAGGGTGAGGGGAGGGGTAGGGGGAGTGTAAATCTCAAGCAGACTCCCCACTGAGCATAGGGCCTGAAGCAGGTCTCTATCCCACAACCCTGAGATCATGACCTGAGCCAATATCAAGAGTTGGATGCTTAACCAACTGAACCACTGAGGCTCCCCAAGAGCCTCAGTTCTCTGTTGACTCTTGGCTTTAGGCCATGCTTAACCTCCTTGCTGCATGCCTCTTTCCATGGAGTAGCTCAGAGAGAGACTCCTCCCTAATTGGGTGCTACAATTTTAAGTAACATAATCACATACATCCTGTCACCTTTGCTATATTTTATGAGTAAGAGACAACTCACAGATCCCACCCACACTCATGAGGAAGGGATCACCCTAGAACATAAGCATCAGTGTGGGAATCATAGCGGCTGCCCTCCACTCTGTCTCAGTGAGTTTCCCAAACTTGCTTGATACATGGCACCTTTAATGTCTCAGTAACTTTTTTCATGGCACCTATAGCCCAGAAAAAATACCTAATATTTTTTTATTAAGTAGTTAGATCCAAAAAATTTAGTAAATATTTATATCCTAACAATTTCATAATCATTTGAAAAAATAGTACATCTAATTTGAAATAAAAATAATATTTTATTTTACTTTAAAGCAATCACAATATTTGCTAATGGGTTTACACTCCTGTTGGGCACTGTAAGGGCTTCTTGGGCCTTGAATCATATTGAACACCATTCCATACCTCCCGATTTCAAGGGGTATTTACTTTTACCACAGCAACTTCAAAAAACCCAGCTTGGCAAAACTATGATATCATTGAAGAGAATGTAGTATGATTCAATGTTAAACTGTGAACTACTTACTCCAAGTTAATAGTTTTTGTGGTATCCAACAGGTGTCACTGTGCTTCTCTCAAAAATGTAAAATATCTTCCAGCACCCTGTGAATTCACTATGGCTTCCAATGGTCACTTGGTACATGGTTTGGGAACCATGGCCATATGGAAATATTTCCTAGACCTTTACTTCATACCGTAAACAAAATCAATTTCTGATAGATTGCTTATGTAAAGGTAAAACGAAAACAGTAAAGCTTTTAGAGGAAGAACATTTTTCTGATCCTAGGCTAGTGCACAATCTCTTGAATAGGATTCAAAAATGTACTAAACATAAAAAATTAATAAATTTGACAATATTAAGAATTTTTTTCAATCAAATGTGAGTAAAAAGGCACCTTAAAAAGGGAAATAGATTTGAACAGACTTTTCAGAAAAGAGGATATCTAATGACCAATAATTCTAGGACGTTTTCAACTTCATTAATCATCAGGAAATGAAAATTGAAACCACACCTTGATACTGACACACCCACCAGATGGCTAAAAATTTTTTAAAGTTTCATCAGGGATGTGAAGAAACCAGAACTCTCTTACAAAGTTAGTGGAGGTGCGAACAGGTGCAATCATTTTGTTCAACTACGTAGCACTATCTACTAAAGTGGATCATATGTGATTACCCAGCATTGTCACTCCCAGTTATATACTCCAAAGAACTGCAGATATATCTTAACCACAATACATTGACAACAGCACTGTTTTGTTTTTTTTTTAAAGATTTTATTTATTTGACAGAGAGAAATTACAAGTACACTGAGAGGCAGGCAGAGAGAGAGAGAAGGAAGCAGGCTCCCTGCTGAGCAGAGAGCCCGATGCGGGACTCAATCCCAGGACCCTGAGATCATGACCTGAGCCGAAGGCAGCGGCTTAACCCACTGAGCCACCCAGGCGCCCCAACAACAGCAGTGTTTACAACAGTCTTGTAGTCTGGAAACTACCGAAATGTCAAAAAAATAGCAGAATAGTAAATAACTTGTGGTATATTCCAGAATGGACTACTATGCAGAACAAGCAGCTTATAACTACATAAACAGTATAGTGGAATCTCACAAACATAGTGTTAAGTAAAAGAAGCCAGGTCATCCCAACCTCCTTCCTTCTCCCCCCAACTCTGTGAAATGTAAACCACATACTGTGTGACTCCATTTACATAAAGTACAAAAAGAGTAAAATTAATCTTTACTGTTAGAAGTCAAGCTAATAGTTCCCCTTGGCGGGAAGGGCATCTGTGAGTAGAAAGGGGCAAAGAGGGCTTCTGGAGGGCTGGGCATGTCTTCTTTCTTGATCTGGGACCAATCATGGCTGTGTTTAGGTTGTGAAACAGGTGAGCAGTATACTTTATTATATGTTTACTCAATACACACATGTATGTCATAATTGATACAAAGCTGAAGAAATGCTGCAATGAACATCTTTGTAGCTGTATTTTTGCAGATACACCTTTTTCTTCCTCTTTTGACTAAATTCCTAGAAGTGGGATTGCCAAATCAAATGGTTTGAACATTTTTACAATTTACAATATATCTTGCCAACTTGTCAGGGACTGCTTTTATTTGTCTCTGTCTCCCTGTGCTTTGCATCATGCCACTGACTAATTGACATTTGAATGGGCCAGTGGATGAATCAATGAGGGCCTTCTTTCAATTCCTTGAATGAATTGGGTTTTTTCAAGCCTAAGAGCAGGTCCTATTTGCTCTGCCCAGAAATCTTGTTCCCCTATTCTTCGTACTTCTAACTCACAGCTTTAAAAATATTCAACTGAGAGCCTTCCCCACCCATGCTGTCTAAAGTACTCCTTCTCTTATTCTCTGGCTTAGCTTCTCTTGTTTACAAATCCCAATGAAAAATTATTATATTTGATTTATTTGTGTAGTTGCTTGCTTGTTACCATCCTCCCACTGGACTCTAAGTATCGTTGAAGATAGGAATGATGTATGTCTTGCCCACTATTTTAACCCCAGCACACACCTACCACACTGCTTAGGAAAGTGAGAGCCTTTATGTTAATGAGACATTTTCAACCACAAGGGTGGCTCAGATGGACTCAGATAGAATTAAACAAAAAAAATTTTTTTTTTGGCTCATGTAATTGAGAAATTCAAGGGGTAGGTTTCCTTCAGACGTGACTGGATCTACAAGTTCAAATAATATTATTAGGCTCTTGTCTCTTTCTATTTCTTGTCACTATTTGACTTCATTTAAGACAGGTTGTTTTCTAACACAGGAGCAAAAGAACTACCCACACAGTCCCAAGCTTACACTGCTAACCAGCTCAGAAGAAAAGGAAGCAACTTTTTGATAGCGTTGTCAAGAATCTTGGGGAGGATGTTCATTGTGCCAGCTCAGAGCCATATAGCCATTACTGAGCCAAGCATAGTGGGTATGGGGATGGAGTTCTACACCCAGGCCTTGGTTCCTTGCCTGTCTCTGAGTGAGTGGATGGGTGAGAGAGGAGGTTCTACCCCATCCAAACCACAAGCATAGATGTGCACAAGTGCAAGACCACTTGGAGCTAATTACTTGCCTAACTCCCAGTCCCACTTACCACTTGATGAGCTGCAGGGACTCAGCTCTCTCACTTAATGGCATATGCAGCCATTAACCTAAACCAGGCAGCTGAGACCTACAAGTAATTGAACTATTTTCCAGCTAAGTGAGGCCAGCTAAAATTAAGTGCTTCCCTGAACCTTGATTGCTGTTTTTATTCAGGCAGTATATTGGCATTCCCTGAATGCCTTCGCCCTTTGCAATGCATTTGGGTTTTAGGTGGAGGTCTGCCCTTTGTAACAAATATAGGTGTGGAGTTCATGTATAACATTTTCCTCCTTCCCAATCCTTTTCCTAAACTAAGTCTGTTTATACAGTTTTCTTGATCTGTTTAAATCTCATGCTCCCACCCTTCTGTTTTAAACACCTCCTTCACCTGCTTCAATCAGATCAACCTAAAATTGACTGAGCTAAGTGACAAATAGGAATTTTCTCATTTGTATGCAGAAGTACATCAGATACATAAACTCACTGGCAGCCTTAGTATTCATTGCCTTGCAGACTCATCACTTTAGACTTCCAATTTGGCTCCTTTTTCAGAGTTTGTCCATGACCTTGAGGAAGTCAATTCCCTCTTTCTGGACCTTGGTATCTCTAGCTATAAAATGAAATAATTACCCCATTTGCTGAATAAGATGGTTTCTAAAGTGTCCCCTCAGATATCAGATCCCAGAATTATTTTTCTCCCCTCCTTAGCAATCTGGTGATAAGAAGGTTATCATTAAGTGTGAGGTGGCTGTAGGACCAGCCACTTAATTTGTGGATTCCCATACAAAATGTCCAAAATTATTAAGAATTTCAAGGTAGCAACAGCAAAGCCTTAAGCCAAGTATGGGGTCCTTCTGAGAGTGGAGTCTTGTGTATCTGCCTGGATTCCACTTCTGTGAAGCCAGCCATGGATGTCTGAATTAATTTGATAGGTTTAACCAGCTATGCTGATGACCCTCCTCAAAATTCTGCATTATATATCTCCGCTATCTTTTGGAGGCATAGCAAAATCAAATATTTATAAATTAATGAGTGATGTGGGCTGGGGTGGTGGTGACTGTGACAAAATGGAGAACAAATGTTCTCCCTAAAAGGAACAACTAATATTATCTGCTAGTTTTCACCATGGGAGAATTTAGGCTTATTATTATCCAACCTTTTAATGTTTCAAAAGAAACCAGGATCAGGATTAAAAACAAAACAAACTCCTGAGTTTTTTTTTTTTTTTTTTAATGTTGGTAACTGTTGACAAAAATTATCTAAAACTTGTCAATGAGGCAAAAGGATAATTGCAATTTCTTTTAATGGCACAATCAATGGCACCCAAGAACAGTGGTTCTCAAAATATGCATTCTAATCAACAACATCAGCATTACCTGAGAACAAAGAATTAGTATATATATGCTTATATATAAGTGATATGAATAAAAGCAAAGACACAAGAGACAGAAGGGAAGAATTGAGGTTATTTTGTTTTTATAAGGTATTCACACTACCCTTGATGTGGTATAGTGTTATTTGAAAGTGGACTTGTATTAGTTGTAAATACAGATTGCAAACTCTAGAACAATCACTAAAACAATTTTTTTTAAGTATTGAAATACAATCAATACACTAAGAAAGAAAATGGAGTCATATAAGATGTTCAAAAAACCCACAAAAAGGTGAAAAAGAGTGGAAGACAAAAATAAGAACAAAGAAAAAAAAAGAACAAAGAACAAGGACAACAAATAGAAAACATAACAAATATGACAGATATTAATCCAACTATATCAATAAGCTCTTGGAATATCAATAGTCTAAGTGAAATTAAAAAAGAGATTAAAAAGAGAGAGAGAGAGACTGTCAGAGTGAATAAAAAACCCAATTATATGGTGTACACAAGAAACCCACTTTAAATATAAAGACATGTATACATTGAAAGTTAATGGATGCAGGAAAATATACCATGCCAACACTATCCAAATAAAAATAAGAGCATCTTTATTAAGTTCAGAGAGAGCAGATATCAAAACAAGGAAAATTATTAGGGATAAAACAGAGCATTACTTAATGATAAAGGGGTCAATATCCAAGAAGACACAACAATCCTTAATGTGTTTGTGCCTAACAATAGAGCATTAAGGTACGTGAGGCAAAAACTAATAGAATTTCAAAGAGAAATAGATGAACCACTATCATGGTTGGAGACTTCAACACCCCTCTATCACAAATGGACAAGGTTAGCAGGCAGAAAATCAGTAGGGACATAGTTGGACTCAACAATACCATCAATCAACTAGATGTAATGGACATCTATAGACTAGCTTATCCAACAATAGCAGAATACATATTTTCCTCAAGATCATATAGAACATTCTTCACCATAGACCACATTCAGAGCCATAAAACACATCTTAACAAATTAAAAAGAATAGAAATCATACTATGTCAATGCTCAGACCACAGTGGAATTAAACTAGAAGGCAATAACAAAAGGATAAATGGAAAATTTCAAAGTACATGAAGATTACATCGTACACTTCTAAGTAACACATAGGTCAAAGAAGAAATCTCAAGAATAATTTATAACTATTTTGGGTTAAATGAAAATGAAAAACAGCTCATCGAATTTGTGAGATACAGTGAACATAGTGATTAAAAGAAAATTTATAGAATGTGTATATTAGAAGGATGAAAAATCAAAAATTAATACCTTAAGCTTCCATCTTATGAAACTAGAAGAGTGAATTAAATTCAAAGTAAGCTGAAGAAAATAAATAACAAAAATTAGAGCAGAAATCAGTGAAACCGAGAACAACAAATCAATATAGAAAGTCAATTAAACCAAAAGCTGGTTCTTTGAAAAGATGAATAAATTGATAAGCCTACTAGGTTAACTATGAAAAGAAGACAGAAGACACAGATTACCAATATCAGAAATGAAAGATGGGACATCAGTACAGATCCCATGGATATTAAAAAGATAGTAAAGGAATACTATGAACAACTCTATGCTGATGCATTGGAGAACCTAGATGAAATGGAATAGTTCCTTGAAAGACCCAATTTGCCAGAACTGACACAAGAACAAATAAACACAGTGAATAGGCCTATATCCATTAAATAAATTGAATCAATAATTAATAACTTTCCAAAACAGAAAGCACCAGACTCAAGGATTCACCAGTAAATTCTACTAAACACAATAAAAATGAAATTATACCAGTTTTCTACAATCTGTTTCAGAGAACAGAAGCAGAAGGAACACTTCCTAACTCATTATATGAGACCAGCATTACCCTTATGCCAAATCAGGTAAAGACATTACAAGAAAAGAAAACTACAGATCAAAATCTCTCATGAACATTGATGCAAAAATTCTCAATAAAATATTAGCAGATTAAATCCAATAATGTCCAAAAAGAATTGCATACAGTGATCAAGTGGGGTTTGTCTCAAGTATGCAAGGCTGGCTCAACACTCAAAAATCCATTAATATAATCTGTCACATCAACAGGCTAAAAAAGAAAAATCACATGATCATATCAATAGATACAGTAAAAGCATTTGACAAAATCCAAAACCTATTCATGATAAAAACTCCCAGTAAACTAGAGGTAGAAGAGGATTTCCTTAACTTGATAAAAGCTATTGATAAAAAACCTACAGCTAACATCATATTTAATGACGAGAAATGGAACATTTTCAAATAAGATGAGGTAAAGGCAAAGATGCACCTCACCACTCCTTTGCAACATCATACTGGAAGGTCTAGCTAATGTAATAGGAAAAGAAAATAAAAGATGTACAAACTGGGAAGAAAAAAATAGTTATTTTCAATTGCAGATGATATAACTATCTATGTAAAAAATCCGAAAGATTGACCAAAAAAAGCTCCTGGAACTAATACATAATTTTTGCAAGGTTGCAAGATATACAAGGTTAATACACAAATTCAATCACTTTCCTATATACCAGCAATGAACAAGTGGAATTTGAAATTAAAAATGCAACATCATTTATCTTGGCACCCCTAAAGTGAAATGTTTAGTCATAAATTTAACAAAATATGTATAAGATCTACATAAGGAAAACTATAAACTTTGATTGATGCAATCAAAGAACTATGTAAATGGAGAGATATTCCATGTTCATGGATAGAAAATTCATTATTGTCAAGATATCAGTTCTTCCCAACTTAATCTACAGATTCAGTGCAATCCTTATCAAAATCCTGGCATGTTATGGATATTGACAAAGTCATTCTAAAGTTTAAATAAAGAGACAAAATACACTTTAAATAAAGAGGCAAAAGCCAACACACTATTGAAGGAGAACAAAGTTGGATATTACTCAACTTCAAGACTTACTATAAAGCTACACTAATCAAGACAGTAATGGTATTGGCAAAGGAATAGACAAATAAACCAATAAAACAGAATAAAGTTCCCAGAAATGACCCACATAAATATAATTAACTAATCTTTGAGAAAGAACAAAGTGCAATACAATAGAGCAAAGGTTTTTCCTTTCCACAAATGACACTAGAACAAATGGACAACAATATTAAAAAAAAAAAAAGGACTTTAGATAAAAGCCTCACATTCCTCACAAATATTAGCTAAAAATGGATCACAGAATGGAGGGTAAGATAGGAAAAACCTAGATGTCCTTGGGTATGCAGTGACTTTTTAAATATAACACCAAAGGCACAATCCATGAAAAAAATAATGGATAAGCTGGACCTCATTAAAATGAAAAACTTCCCCTCTGTGAAAGACAATATCATTAGAATGTAAAGATAAGCCACAGACAATATTTGCAAAAGACATTTGGTAATAGACTGTTATCCAAAACAGAAGTGCCTGAGTGACTCAGTTGGTTAAGCATCTGCTTTCCGCTCAAGTCATGATCTCAGAATCCTGGGATCAAGCCTCACGTCAGGCTTCCCACTCAGTGGGGATTCTGCTGTTTCTTCTCTCCCTGCCTTTCGCTCTGCTTCTCCCCCTGCTGCTCATGCTCTATCTCTCACTCTCAAATGAAAAAAAAAATTTTTTTTTAAACAAAGTATACAAAGAACACTTAAAATTCAACAATAAGAAAATAAACAGCTTGATTAAAAAATGGGCCAGATTTTTAACAGACACCTCATTAAAGAAGATATACAGATGGCTAATAAATACATGAAAAGGGCTTTGACATCATATTTTGTTGGGAAATCACAAATTAAAATGAGATACCACTACACACCTATTAGAATGGCTAAAATCCAAAACACTGAACACCCAGTAGTGACAATAATATGGAGAAACAGGGACTCTCTTCATTACTGCTAAGAATGTACCACCACTTTGAAAGACAGTTTGACAGTTTCTTACAAAACTAAACATACTCTTTTTTAATTTATTTTTATTTTTAAAACTAAACATAGTCTTAACATACAATCTAACAATCACACTCCTGGAAATGAATTGCAAACTTATGTCCACACAAAAACCTGCATATGTTATATATAGCATATTTATTCATAATTGCCCTGAACTGGAAAGCAACCAAGATGTCCTTTAGGTAAATAAACTCTGGTATATCAAAACAACAGAGAATATTGTTCAGTGATCAAAAGAAAGTAGCTAACAAGCTATGAAAAGACATTAAGGGATCTTAATTGGATAGTGCCAAGTGAAAGAAGCCAATCAAAAAGGCCATATATCGTATGATTCCAACTATTCAACACTCCAGAAAAGGCAGAACTAGAGAGACAGTAAAAAGATCCATGACAGGCAGTTTGGGTTTTGGGGTGAGAGATGAATAGGCAGATCACAGAGGATTTTTAAGGTAGCAAAACTACTCTGTGTGATATTTATAATGGTAGATACACATCATTACACATTTGCCAAAACCCATAAAGTGTGTAACACCAAGAGTGTAAACCAGATACTTTTGGTAGATAATGATGTTATCAGTGTGGCTCATTTTATCAGTCGTAACAAAGGTACTACTCTGGTGGGGGATGTCAAAAGTGGCATAGGTTGTGTGTTGGGGGGGAAGGGAAGTATAGTGAATTCTTTATGCTTTCTGTTCCATTTTGTTGTGAACCTCTAACTTCTCTGAAAAATAAAGTTCATTAATTCAAAAAATATATTTTCTTTAGGGTCCTGTATCAAAAAAAATATCAAAACCTTTTTCCTGGCTGTTCTGCCAGCTGTGGAGTTACCACCACCCTGTTCTTCTCAGAAGGGCCTGAATTCAGCCCAGTTTCCGGAGCGACAAGGAGGAGATGAGGAAAAAAGGCAATGTGGCCAGGAGGTTGAAACTGGGGTGCCCTGTGAACTCGGGCATGGTAGATCCCACAGTCACTTCAGGCAACCTCACTTTGTCAAGCCGCAGTGGGCTCATCTGTAATAATACCACAGCAGCATAGTGGTTACAGACCATAATGGCTTCAGGGGCTCTGAAGCTCCTCATATTTCAGTTTGAATTTGGGTTTTTCTCCAATCTAGTAAGTGCATGAACATGGCTTCTGTTGCCACCCACCTCTAGCTTCAAAGTACGAACATCAGTTGTACTTATGGTGAAGGGTTGTCCCAAGGATAAAATGCGATAATGCACCTGGCACATGGTAAGCCTTGTGCAATCGATCGTAACTACTATTATTAGGTGGACATATTACATTGCCAAAGTTTGACCCATTCTGACCTACAAAATCAACAATTCCATGTAGTTTGACCTTATATCTCTTATGGGACTATTATCACTCAAGGAGATAATATAGGCACTGAGCTTGCTACCAGTTGAGGTGCTCAATACATGATCATGATTATTATTATTATTATCCACAATCCTAGGGACGGCACCTGTTGTTGAGAAATCAAAGGACCCAAGACATACATTAAGAAACTCGACCATTCTCTGTAACTGTCATTTCATTTACTGCCCAATCCTACTCCCATCTCTCTTTTCCCTGACCCCTCCCTACCCTAATTATTACAGTGAAAACCTTGTCTTAGAAATCTTTGTATTTGCAGATTTTAGCAAATGCTAGGCACGTAATAAGTGCTCAAGAAATGCTACTGAATGAGTGATTCCAAGAGTTTTATAGGTTTCCTAGGGGTTGGGAGGCTTTGCTTCTCTTGTGGATTACTGGGGTCAAAAAAAGGAATTAAAGACTAAAATCTTGAACATAACCAAGGGACTTGAGTAAAAGACCTCATTAGGCTTTAATTCATTCTGTCAGAATGGATCCAAGAATCCTAACCTTGTTCCATCACAGAGTATTTGAATTACAAGAGCATTGCTGGGAAAATACACATTTACTAAAATGGCTAAAATTGAAAGAAATGATGATACCAAGTTCTGACGAGGATGCAGATCACCTGGAACTCTCTTATATTTCTGGTGAGAATGCAAAACTGTACAACCACTTTGAAAAATACTTTGTGTAGTTTCTTATGAAAGGAAACATATATTTAACCACAAGACCTAGCACATTCACCCCTAATTATTTACCCTAGAGAAATGAAAACTTACGTTCACATAAATTTTGAGTATTTCTAGTGATTTTATTCACAGTTGTCAAGAACTAGAAACACCCAACGTCCTTCAACTGGTGAGTGGCTAAAGGAAATGCGGTACATTCACACAAGGGAATACTACTGAATAATAAGAAGATGGGAACTACTGATACATGCAACAGCATGGATGAATCTTAAATACGTTTTAATGAATGAAAGAAGCCAGACTCAAGCTAAATTCTGAATAGTCCCATTTATATAATATTCTGGAAAAGGCAATGCTATAAGGGCATGAAGCAGATCAGTAACTGTTAGTGATTGGGAGTGACAGGAAACTGGAGGGAAGTTTTTGGAGATCCTTATTGTGGAAGTGGTGATTTGATTGTATGTATTTGTCAAAACTCATAGTCGTGTACACTAAAAAATTGGAGAATGTTAACATATGTAAATTATACTCAAATAAACCAGACTTTTAAAAAGAGCTAGTTGCCGAGGAAATGGTTTACAAAGCAAAGTTATCACTGGGTCAACATTAGTACCATAGTAAGGGCCAATGGAGACAATTCTCCTAAGAGCAACTTGGAAGAGTTCTGAGCCAGAATGAAACAATAATTATTAATTATTTAACTTATAATTTATTTAATTAAACATTTATTGTGCTTTCCAAATGCCAGGGGGATGAGAAAGGAGTCAGGGCATCTCCTATTCACAAAGGATTCACAACATCGTGGGAGTGGGGTAAGAAAAAGAAAATTACGGTATAACATAATCATTATCTTTGATAATAATTAAAGAACAAGCATATAATTAGACTCTTCACACATTACACAATTAAAAGGACAAGCTAAGCATTAGGAATACACTCCTTATCCCATACTTAATAGCAGTAGAATAAGGATAACAAAAGCTAGTATTTAATGGACTGCTTACTTTGTGAGAGGTGTTATTCTAAGCACCCATTTAAACCTCACAAAAACCCTATGAACTAAGAGCCATTATAGAAAAGTTTATTTATCCCTGGTCACTCAACTGTAAAGAATAGCAACGGGAATTAAACGCTGGTGTGACGGCCACCTCCTAACCATGACCGAATACTGGAGCTAGAGAGGAACAGTGACCTGCTCACCTGAACTCCCCAAATTGGGAACTGGTTGTTCTAACTCTACCTCAGTTTCCCTAACATTAGAGGGAAGAGTCAAGCATGCAAAACTCTGTGTAAGACACCAGGGTAAACTGTGATTCCTCTTGGGATGCTTTCCTGTGCTTGCTATTTGCCCACACTCTCCCATTAATAAAGTAATATGGAATTATTATAAAAAATGGAAAAGAAAAAAAAAGACAAACAAAACCCAAGATACCAACTTAAACAAAAAAAGCTTCATTCATTCATAGTTTCACCACCCAGAGGTAAATATTGCTAACATTTTGGCACATTTCCTTCTAGTCTTTTAAAAAAAAAAAGTCTTTTATTTATATAGCTGAGATCATACATAAATGTAATTTTGGACCCTGCTTTTTTTTTTCACTTAAAATCAGAGCATGAACCCTTCATAAACATTATTTTAAATGGATATATAATAATCCATCATATAGATATTCTACAATTTATTAACCGCTCCTTCACAGTTGCATATTTAGGTCATTTCCAATATTCTCACTATTATAAATAACACCACTATTAACATTCTGGTCCATAAATCTTGTAGATTACTTTTTTAGGATAAGTTTCCCAGAAATGTAATTACTAGGTTAAATGTCAAGAATATTTTAAAGATTACACAGAGATGTAGTATTCTTTAAAAACAACAAATATATTCTTTACAAACAAATGGAAAGGCTTCTACGGGGTCAAAAGTTGTTTGTATGTTTGTGTCTGTGTAAGTATGGAGGGGTTGGATGAGACACAGAACTGGGAGCTCTCTCAGTACTTGGTCAGTGCAGTAACTACGTGACCTTTTCTCTTGGGAGCTACTGCTCAATTTTCAGGGGCACATGCTGATTAAATATTGTTCCCTGAATGCCACCAAATGGAAGCAAATTTCAGGTACGGAGTTTGTATGCCTTTTGCAAGTATATTGTCCATAGAATCAGTGAGACTTGGCACCTGTGTTTTTCACCAGGCAGAGCACTTTCACTGCCATTAATTACTTCAATATCTTCTCACAGCTTCTGGGTGAAATGGGTTGGGACAACCATTACCATTCCCAGGTCATTGGTTAGAAACTCAGGCCCAGAAAGAAGTGACTTACCCAAAGTCACAAAGCTTGTTGGAGAGAGCTGGGGCTAGAATTCTCGTCTCATGGTTCTAAGGTAAAAGCCCCTGTTATGGAGTGAATTATGTATCCACCTCCCTCCCCCGCAATGCCCCATCCATACGTTGAAGCCCTAACCTGCGATGTGACTATATTTGGAGACAGGACCTATAAGGATGTAAAAAAGATTAAATGAAGTCATAGGATGGGACCCTGATCTGGTAGGATTAGTGTCCTTATAAGAAGAGGAAGACCAGAGCTCTCTCTCTCTCTTTCTGCACATACACAGAGAAGAGGCCACAAGAGGGCACAGCAGAAGGTGGCTGTCTACAAGCCAGGAAGAGAGGCCTCATTAGAAATCAACCCTGCCAACACCTTGATCTTGGAATTTCAGCCTCCAGAACTGTGAGAAAATACATTTCTGTTGTTTAAGCACCCAGTCTGTGGTTTTCTGTTATGGCAGCCTTAGCAGACTAATACAGATTTTGGTACCAAGACGTTGGTTGTGGTGGGGGGTTTATTGCTGTAACAAATGCCTAAAAATGTGGAAGTGTTTTTGGAACTGGGTAATAGGCAGAGGCTGGATAAAATTTGGGGTACATGTTAGGAAAAACACCTAGGTGGCCTTAAAGGGACTGTTGGTAGAAATCAAGTGTTAAAGATAGTTCTGGTTAGGGCTAAGGAAGAAAAGAGAAGAACTGTTAAAGAAAGCATCTATTATTTTAGAGAAGACACACATCATCATGGACAGAATGTTGGTAGAACTGTGAACCTTAAAGGCGTAGAATTGTAGTGAGGTGTCACATGGAATTGCAGAACATGGAAATGGAAACTGGCAGAAAGGTGATCCTAACCGCAAAGTGGCAAAGAACTTGGCTGAACCATGTTGCAGTGTTTTATGGAAAGTGGAAATTGCAAGCGATGAACTTGGATATTTAGCTAAAGAGATTTTTAAGCGAAGTGTTGAAGGTGCGGCCTGATTTCTCCTTGTGGTTTATAATAAAACATGAGAGGAGAGGGATAAATGGAAGGGACTGCTAAGCAAAAAAGGAAACAGAATTTGAATATTTGGAAAATTCTTAGCCCACCCACGTGGCAAAAACCAAACAACAACAACAACAACAAAAAACACAAAACAAACAAACAAAAGCAACTAAGAATGCATGTCTTAGGGAGGACACCAAGGGTGTGCCTGGCCAACAACTCTAGAAGGAGACCCCCCATGCAGTTCATCAGACATCTCAGCAGAAACCGGTAATAGAGATGAGAGGTTACTAGCAAGAGACACTGCCACTTTGGACCAAAGGGAACAAAGAAGGGACAAAAATAAAGAAGGCTCTTGCACTTCCAGGATTCTATAGTACAGGATGGCTGAGCTATTTGGCAGTGAATATGCTTTATTCTTCAAGCGACAGGAAGAATGAGCTTGAAGGAGATTCAGAGATCATCAGGGCTGCCATTCCCACTATATGCCTGGGGCACTCAGTCCAGAGGGCAAGGCTATTTCCTTCTCAGGTTCAGAGGGTAAGGCCTACTCTTGGTTTCAGGGAGCTGGACCATCCCTGCCATGTGCTTCAGATGCAGGGCTGCACCAAAAAGCCACAGGGATGGGGTTGCTGCCCAGAGTCGAGGAGGTGGGGCTACTGCCTAGGGCGGAGGGATGATAATACTGCCCCAGTGGGTCCTGGGTGGCCGAAAATTCAGCTAAAGGATTATTCTACAGGTTTAAGATCTGGTGGAATTTGCCTTGCTAGGTTTTGGGGGATTTGTCTGGAACCTGTCACCCCTTCCCTCTTTCTGATTTCTCCCTCTTGGAATGGGAATGTCTATCTTATATCTATATTTTGGAAACACATAAGTCATCTGGTGTCCAGGTAGAAAGGCATTTTGCCTCAGGATAAATCATGCTTGAAACTGCATCCGTATCTGATTTAGGTGATATTTAGATGAGATTTTGGACTTGGAATTGATGCTAGAATGGGTTAAGACTTTGGGGGCTGTTGGGATAGCATAAATATATTTCCTATACAATGAGCATATGAATTTTAGGGGGTGGGGTCAAAGGAAAATGTTATGGACTGGGTCTCCCTCCAATTCACATGGTGGAGCCCTACCCCCCGCGGTGACTGTTTTTGGCAATGGGCCTATACTGAGGTAATAAAGATTAAATGAGGTTATAAGGGTGGGGCTCTGACCTGACGGAATTAGTGCCCTTCTAAGAAGAGGCAGAGAGAAGAGCTAGCACCTTGATCTTGCACTTCTAGCCTCCTGGAACTGTGAAAAAATAAGTTCCGCTGTTTCAGCCCCCCAGTCTGTGGTATTTTGTTATGGCAGCTCAAGCAGACTAATCCAGCGTCTAAATACATCAATGGCAAGACCGTATCTTTTATTTATCCCCTGGGTGCCCAGTGGTTTTGACAGACCAACCTACCTAGTCATCATCTTCAGGAGTGTCTTGTCCATCCCAATACACAGTATTTTGTTGACTTGTGCAAACCTGGGTTTGAAGAAAGAGGCTCAGTGAAAGAAACAGACGACAAGAGGTCTGAAGCTTGGCCAAAACTTGCTAAGGGATCTTAGGCAAGCCACTTCTTTCTGATTATCATTATCCATCTGTAAACTAAAGTGTGCTGCATCAGGCTCTGAAGTTATACAGATGTGGCCTCAAATCTAGACTCTGACATTAGTTGTGTGACCTCGCACAAGTTTGGTTTTCTCATCTCTAAAACAGAATAATAGTACCTACCCCAGGGATTACTGGGTTAATTAAGAGTTGATGTATCCGGAGTCCCCAGCACATTTTAAAGGACAATAAAGGTAGTTCTTTTCCTAGATTCATTAATTAATTAAGTTAATGTATGCAAAGTGCCAAGGACAGTTCCTGGCACTTAGAAAAGGCTGTATCCATCTTAGTTGCCTCCCCCACCCCCGCCTTATTCTAGCAGATAGTTAAGTCCTCAGTAAGTAAGATCCTTATTATTATTTTCAGGCTCCATCTCCTTTCATTTCCCTCCAAAGCCCTAAATCCTAACTTTACCTAATTTTGTCTCCCCCCCCCCCCCAATACAGCCCCTAGGCTTTGCTGCCCTAGTGTATTTGTCTACTCCGTTTTCTCTGCCTGATGCTCCATTTCTTTTCCTCCAGAGCGCAGCTGTCTTCTCCACTGGGAATCCTCTCTCCACTACCCTCCTCCTCCCAGGCAGAGGACTGGCTCCTTGATTTGTGTCTTGCTAAGAAAACAACTCCATATAGCACTTAGCTCTTTGTGCCTGGTGGTTCTGTTAACTCTTTCAGAGCCTGCCTCCAAGAGTAGCGGCCTCTGAGGCACGGTGCTGGGTGAGCAGCCTCTGGGTGTCACCCAAGACGTCTAGCACAGTGCGGGACAGAGGAAACGGCCCCCAGGGCAGAGAGGGGTCCAGTTTAACTCCTAGAAGCCCGAGCCTCCGACCCTCCCCAGGCCGCGCCCACCGTGAAGCCTGCCCCTCCGCGGGCTCGCACCCTCCCTCCGCTGCTCCCCATCACCTGAGTCGACCCGGCTCCCAGGGGTCCTCCGGGCTCCTTCCCGGCGGTCCCTCCCGCCCCCATCCTGGCGGGCGCGTCCCCTCCTCCACCCCGCGGCGGAGCCCTGCGGAGCTGAGGGCGGAGCGTCGCTGCTGATGGCTGGGAGCCGGGCTGGGAGGCGCTGGGCTAGCAGTGGGCTCCAGACGCGCCGCCGCCTGGCCGGGGGGCTGGCATGGCCGCGTGCTTGTGAACGCGGAGCGCGCGAGGGGCCGCTGCCACCATGCCCGGGGGCGTGGGCGCCGTCCGGCTCTGCCTGCTGGCGCTCGCCCTGCCGGGGTGGACCAGAAGTAAGTGGCGTGGTACGGGGAGGGGGTTTGGCGGAGGATGGAGGCGGGTGGGCTCGGGGGCCCGAGGAGCTGGGAGTCGCCCCCTGCAAGTCCGCGGGGCTGCTTCCCCGCGGTCGCGCAGCCTGGGAGTCCGGGCTTTGTTCCCACGTTGTGCGCCCCTGGAGGTGGTGGGGGTCCGGGAGACCCAGAGCAAGCAGAAAACAGCCGGTCCCCTCCCTGGCTTCCTTTTATCTGTTTTCACTGTTTTTTCTGCTTTTGGCTTCTCTTTCTGCTGCTTTTCCTCCCCAGTCTTGGTGTGTGTGTTCCTATAAATATATATCGATAAAACTGGAACCATACCATATGTACAGTTTTGTGCCTTGCATTCTCCATTTCACATTATGAGCCCACAACGTTACATTCTCCAAAAACATGATTTTAATGACTGTAGATTACATCAAGAAGTCGCAGAAGTGTAATTTTCAAAAAGTTAAAAACATAACATACAAATATAGGATGAATGGGAGGAAGACATTCCTTCAATTCATTAATGAGGTGGTGAGTAGAATGGTAAAGCTGGTGCAAAGCTCGAGAAGAATGGGTGGTACAAGCATCTGAGAAAAGGTTGAAGTCGCGTGCTGGGACAGATACAAAGTGGTCAGTGCCCCCATAGGGTCAAGGGACCTTAATTCTTAGTTCTCTTTCTATAATATGGAAGTCATTTGCATCTCTACTAGACAAAAATCTACAGCTAACATGTAACTTCACAGAGTATGGTTTTTTGATTTGTTGTAAATTTAAAAAGTCAAACCAAGGGGTATTCCCCTAGAAAAATGTGGTGATCAGTGGGAGGGCCTGTTAAACAGTGCTCCAATGTGACATTGAAAGGACAATCCTGCTTGCTTTTTGCCTCATTTGCTAGTTTTGAACAATTTTTCTTAAGATGTACTGTGTGCCTCTATCACTTGGCCTTGCTCTCCGTACTTTTTTGGCAATCATAAAGATAATTTCATTCCTTTAAACATTCCATTAAATATCATATAATTCCTTTTTATTGCAAAGAATCTAGACTTACCAGAGCCAGCAGAGCAGGAATATGCCTCTCTGTTCCCCCATGAATATCAAGCACCTAGCGTAGTACTTGGTAGCTAGTTAAGCATTCAGAAAACACATTATGAATAAATGAGTACATTGCTTCTGATTTTTACTAGTACGATGGAACTAACCCTTGTCTAATGGGATTATTTTTCAGATGTATTTTGACTGAGAATACATCCTATCAGTAATCTGCAAGGAACATTAATCACTCATAATCCTGCCATTTTACCAGCACAACTGTGGCGGGCTTTCATGCCACTTATTGTATTCTATGTGATCAATGTGGTTGGTTTAGAGAGAATAGATTTTGCATTGGGGAAGGTCTGTGCTATGGTGAGTGCTGTGAAGTGTGTAAACCTGGTGATTCACAGACCTGTACCCCTGAGGCTAATAATACATTATATGTTAATTTAAAAAAATTAAAAAAAAAAAAAGAACAGATTTTGAAATCCTCACTCCTACCCCGGGAGTCCTATGGATTTGGTCCCTTCTTGTGAAGGCTAATTTGTCTAGGTCTTGGGGAATTACTGCTTTATTAAGGGGATCTGCAAAAAGTAATTTGAGGTCGGCGGTATGTAGAACAAGTTTTTCCCCAAACAAGTTTCAGGTCACCTTTCTTGGAAAATAGAAGTCCTGCTACCTGTCTTGTCTTGAGGATGACAAAGGTTGATTGATAGTGATTAAGAAAGTAAGAAGTGATCTACAAAGGCAGACTTGCCGTTAGGAAGCTCAGGGTAGTGTGATGATGCTTTGTGGATGTGTGAGCAGTTTCATGGTGACTCTGTCCAGTACTGCTGTGAATAGGCAGGCTGGTATCACTGTCTTCATATGACAGATGAGCAAACTGCAGCTCAGGAGGAAAAACCCATGGGCCTGATTTCCAGAACATACCCAGAATCTGACCACTTCTTTCCTCTTTACTGAGCTCATTTTAGTCTGAGCCACCGTCATCTCTCACCAGGTCTCCAGACTTGCCTTCTTGCTTCTATTCTTATGCCCACCCCTCCCCCAGTGTACCCTCCATCTCCACCCAGCAGGCCGAATGAGCTTTTAAAAACCTGAATACAGATCATATTGCTCTGTGTCTAAACCCTCCAGTGTCTTCCAAGACTATTTATAATAAAATCCAGACACTTGCCATGGCCTCTGGGATCTCAGAACCGTGGCTGTTTTGCTGACCGTGTCTCCTACCAGCTTCCCTGTTCACTTGCTAGATTCTAGCTAGCTCTGCCTTCTGCATGTTCCTTAAACGGGCCAAGTCACCTTCCACTAGGCAGGACCATTGCCCTTGCTGGTCGTTCTCCCTGGGGGCACTCTTCCCCCAGGTCTTTTCATGGCTGCCTTCTTCCTGTCTCTCAGGTCTCAAATGCCATCTTTGCTCACCGGCCAGTCTAAAATAGGCACCTCCTCTTCGGTGTCTCTTTATTCCATGACCCCACTGGCCATTTGAGAATATTTGTGTATTGTGCATCTCCCACCTCTAGAAGGTAAACTGTGAGGATTACAGAGACTTTGTTTTCCTTGTTTACCACTATATGGCCAACAGCTAACAGTGCCTGAATCACAGTAAGTGCCAAGAGCCTGGCACCCAGCAGGTAGTCTAGTGACCCAGGAAGGGGGTTGTTCCAGTTGGCAATGCATGCTTAGCTTAGCTGGGGTGCAGAATTCTGAAATGCCAATGGTTGTGCATCCTGTTTTGGCAGGAGGAAGTGGGGAAGGCAGCCCCCAGCTACAGCATGAACGAATAATACCTCAGTGGAAGACTGCAGGAAGCCCCACCAAAGAAAAGGTAAGACACAAAATATCTCATTTTCAGAGGCAGGAGCTGACAAGTCCATTCTGTGACATGCGGGGCCCCCTTCTCAACTTTCCTGGAAGGCCAGTCATTGGTATTAGTTCTGTTTCAAGCCTACTCTGTCCTCTCTGTGCATTGGTTTTGAAAATCCCAGATGGGACTTTCCTTCATTGTGTGACAAACTTCTAGAACACTTCCAAATGCTATTAGTTGAGGAAACGAAAATTATTAATGCTGACACAAGCTAAGTGCAAATACATGTCACAAAAATCACCAGCTCTCAAATAGAATTGATTAAATATTGTCACTGTTATCTTTGCTTTATATAATACATGCTTTACTTTATTGATGAGATAATGTACTTGGAGAGAAAAATAATAATTCAAGCTATTTTTAAGAGACAAGGGAGGGATCTTGTACTGGGGGATATATCTTAAAATGCAATAGTGTCCTTGGGCCGTGACACCAGGAAAATGCACCAGCTTTATCATGGGGATTGGGAACAAGACAGAAAACATTAACCTATTATGCAAAGAGGACCTGTACGTCCAGGATATTCTTTGTGGTTCTGGTCTTTACAGTTCAAGTGAGACGTGAAAGAGTTCGAAAGGAGGACAATTGCTGTGTGCCAGAAACCAGCTATGGGACCTTCCTCTTTCTGAACTTCTAATTCCTCATTTATAAAATAGGGATTCTAGGGGATAGCAATAAAGAGGGCTGGGGAGAAGCGATAGTTAATAAGGTCCTTTAGGGCTCAAAAGGACCATGATTTATTGGGCAGCATATAAAAAAGCAAGATTATAGTAGAAGAAAATGGAGAGAGAACTGTGTCAGGAAAATGTCAGAAATGGAGAGGACAAATGCCTGGAATCCTTGAAGTTATGGCTAGGGTAATACACACATGTCCATAATGCTTCCATTTGAATTTATTAAGGGAATTTCCAGCAAAAAATTTGGGAGAAACGAAAGTAACATTTTATCCTAAAGACAATAAATGCGTGGACCTTATTTCATCAAAAAGTAGGAAAGACTGAAAATAGCTTCAGGAAGAATCTAGACAGATTGATGGATGGCCTTCCTAGAGCAGGTTATTTTTAAAAATTAGGATCTTGGATAGTCCAACATATCTGTTATTGCTTGAGGAATGGATCCAATACTTTCTGTAGAGGTTCTTTGTTCCTTCCAGATGTGGGATGCCATCCTCAGGAAGGGCCTGAGAAACAAAGTGGAGCTCCAGATCCTGTCTTTATTCCTAGCCATTCTCTGCCCGGAATCTGGGTCATTGTACTTTGTAGGAATAGTCAGCACAGTGCCTGGTGCCAGAAGTACTTGTTGAATGAACAAATGAATGAATGTCAGAGAGGCTGCAGAAGGTAGACTTCAGTCAGGCCTTTTATTCTCATTTCTGTAATTAATTAATTCACCAAGCATTAATTGAACACTCACTGTATAGTAAGTATTGTACTAGATCTTAAGTGGCAGGTGCACATACACAGGACAGGTTTCTGATACCCTATGAAGCTGAAGATCTATTTAATTTACCTCTAAAGAGAAAGGATTTTAACCTTTCACGGGAAGTATAACCAGCGGTTCGGCTCCCTCCACCTCCTAGGAGAGGTGAGCTTGCCTCTTCCTAGCACAGCGTGGAATTGCAAGGGAAAAGCTCAGCAGGGGAGATCCATAGATCCTGATAGAACTGTTTCATTGTTTTGCTTGAAATGTCCCTTGCAAACAAGGGACAACATATTTTAAATATTACTGTCTGAGCATCTTCCACACCAGAGAGAAATATTTTTGGATTACCCACTTGTAGGCATTTGTACTCATGTTGCAGCTTGTGTCTCTTTGGAGGAGAGGTGACAGTGTTTGATTTGATGTCAACTTTCCTTTTCTGTGTGGACTGTCACGCTTGCATAAGGGAATTGCTGCAGTTCTGTTGCTGTATACTCTTCCTCAGATGCCCACTTGCGACTGTGTCCCTGATGCTTAATGTGACTGGACAGGGTCCGTCTTCTGGAATATCTGGCATAAAGTGGCAAAGCCTCAGCAACCAGAATAGCAGTTATCGGAGCTGAATCAGGGCATTAGAGACAGGGATGTGGATCCCTTAGTGAAAGTTATTGGGCAAACAACCACCTAACTTCCTCTCCCCGTGGTTTTGAAATGTCCTTTTTTTAAGAGAAGTCGGTAGGATGAATTCATACAAAAATAGTAAAGGACAGGGTTGCCCAAGCTTCCTGGATCAGAATGTTCAGATCTCGTTGGAGCCCTTGGTGGCCTGATGTTTCAGGGATGCCCAGTGCCTAGGACCCTAAAGGGAAGTGCAGTTTGGGGCAAATAAAAAGAGGAATGTGCTTGGAAGAGGAAGGTCCCCAACCAGGGGTGGCAAAGCAGTGGACCCACTTTCTCCAATGCTAAAACTAAGCTTTGGGGTCAACTTCAGGAATTTATTAGTTCCTTGGTCCCAAGTTAGAGAACATGTATTTAAAACACACCAAAGAATTGAGCCTGTTTTTAATATGCTTAAAAATGTAAGTATCTCATTTTAAAGATTTTATTTATTTATATAAATAACTTTATCTTCGAAATAAGCTCAGCCACCTCAAGCTGAACTGTTGAAGCATGGAAGTTTGTTATGACTTGAAATTTTTTTCCTTTTTTAAAATTTTTAAACATTTTTTTAATTTTTAATTTTTTAATGTTCAGTTAGCCAGCATATAGTACATCAAGTCTTTGTTGTAGTGTTCAATGATTCATTCGTTATATAATTTTCCACAATAGTAAGGTAAAAATAGATGAAAAGTCCCTTACTTAAAATATCAAAGCAATTCTAAAAACATGGAAATATCCACAAAGAAAATAAAATTAACCCATGGTACTACTGCTGAGAGGTCACTGTGGTAATGTTTTGATTTATTTTGTTCTATAAAAGTATATTTAAATAAAATATATAGTGTTGTTTTGAGCCTCTGTGTGTTTAATAATTATCATGTCTACTTTCTTGATAGTTTAAAAATTATTTCAAGTCATCGTTTTTAATGACTGTAGAGTACTTTGTCATATGATTGGTCATCATTTATTTAACTATTCTTCTATTTTTTGGACATTCAAATTATACTTCATTAGCCATTATTATAAGTAATGAGGATCCCTGTATATAAACCTTTGCCTGTTTCCATTTGTTCTCTTCGGACAGAGTTTTGTCTAAACATTTAAAAACTCTTGTCCATCTGTCAAATTATTTTCCACTGAGTTGGTATCAATTTAAATTCTTACTGGTAGGGTATGAGAGTGCCTATTTTTCAGTGTGCTCATTGTGACTTATGGGTTTTTAAAAATCTCTGTCACTGTTTTTTTTTTTTTTTTTAAGGTATCTTTAAAAATTTTTCCTTTTCGGTGGGGAGCAGTTACCACTGATGTTGAACATGTTTTTTGTGCTTATGAGCCATCTGTATATCTTATGTGATCTCTTCTGGGTGTGCTGCTCTTTGGCCATCTATAAGTTTTTCTCATGTGTAAAATGTATCTTCTCCCAGCTGTCTCCTCTGAAATGGTTGGGAAACTGAGACCCGAAATGAAACTGAGAGCCAAAATGAAATAAAATAGAACTCACTTGGAAGAGTAGTCTCCTGGTATTTTTGATAATACCCAACAAGAATCAGTGGTTTTCTCTGCGCCAGCTCTGTGACAAATTATTTACATTTGCTATGTCGCTTATGTTGGTACAAGATTCCCAAAAGGCTGACTGTTATTATCTGTTTTACAAATAAGGAAGCTGAGTGGTAGGGTGGTTCAGTAGCATGCCCAGCTTCACGTACCTGGAGTGTGAAAGCCAGCCCTGGAATCCAGATCTGACTGCACAGAAAATTGACAGTCCAAGATCGTCGAGTGTGTGCCTTGATCAGACCTGCATGGAAGCACTTACATCATAGTTCAGCCTGGAGTTCCTTTCCTTTGTGTGTGAGGAGGAGGCAGATGGGGGAGGGGAACCCGGTCCTTCGGGGGTTGAAGTCATTTCATGTTTGGGCTGGAAATGCAATTGACCCTTTTTCGTTCACTTCCTGTGGATCAATGTCAGAGCACTGTGCTGGATCCTGTGCCTGTTCCAGGGAGCCTCGTCCCCCGCTTTTAGGAACTGACATTCTTTTGTTGTTGGTTTCAGCATCCACACAGAGCTGAGCTCAGGATAAAGGCCGAGGGTCGAGAATTCATCTTGGACCTCGAGAAGAATGAGTAAGTGGACTCCTCATTTATCCATAATGAAACAATTCACTTCCATGTCAATGCCGGATGCAGGTGCCACTGTTTTGGAAGGAAGCAGTTTGTGAAATCACCAAGCCCTCAATCTGTGGTTCCTTTGCGGGGAGTATCTTGCAAAGACAGCATATCCACAATCTCTTGACTTGCTGTGAAATTACTGGACTGTTTAACGTCTTCCTTGAATTTCCTCTGACTGTATTTCCGGGGCCTCCTAGAGTTCACTGCAGGCACACAAGGGTGTGTGTGTGTGTGTGTGTGTGTGTGTGTGATGAAGGGAGGGATGGAATGGAGGACTTTGGCAGCTGACTTACTAGCTCCAGCACAGCGCATGGCAGGAAGTGAAGATTAGAGGAAAACAGCAGAAAGCAGAGAGAGAGGCAGGGTGGAGTGTTGTGGGATTTCGTGCTTAGAACACAGGCTGCTCCATGTGTTTTGGGTCAGATAAGTCTGAGCTTCTGCTGATAAGAGCATGGTCAGCAGTCTCTTCATCAGGCTGATTCCGCCATCTTCCTAACCTCATTCATCTCGGGTGGCTGCCTGGCTCAGAAATATTTCCACATTGATTTGCTATCGAGCGCAGTTGTGTCTTGATTCATGTTATTGAGCAGGTGAGTAGACATAAAGCATGGCTGCTCGGCGGCCATTCCCAATCTGTCTGGCCACCCGAGCTCTCTCCTTCCTTGGCTGGGGGATGCTGAGGCCTCTGGTATTTTCCCACTAACTAGTTCTGCCCCGCAGACCTCCCAGATAAGACTGCATGGCTCAGAGAACTGCCTGCCTCCTCTTGGCAGCCTCTGGAGTCCCCTGGAAGCAGATGAGTAATCAGACGCATCACTGCCAAGAAAGGGATGGATAGGGACCTTCCCGTATCCAGAAGGATGGGAATGGCTGCTAAGCTTGGATAGGAGGCAAGAACATAAATTATTCCAAATTTGGGCTTTTGGATACTTGCAAAGGAGGGTGAGTCGTGTTGGTAGTGTGGTAAAAGCATGCCGTAAGCAGCATGGACAGGAATTGGCTTCATCCACATCTTTCCTCTGCCTCCAGAATATGGTGGCCTCCGGGAAGCTGGAAAGTTGGGCATCTCGATCATCTTTGCTGCTTTCCTCCTAACAGTGAAACCACCACAAGAATGGCTTCCTTTTGTCCCATTTGACTGGAACAGAATTGGCTGGCTCTGTCCCCAGAAGGTGTCGACTCTGCCTGCCTGGGATTTCTCCTTGTGTTGTCTTCCTCTGGTCCTGCAGGAAATGCCTTCCGAGGGTCTCTTCTTGGTGATTTCTCGGGAGTCTGCTTTCGTTTAGCCCTTTAGCTCCAGGCTGAATGTCCCTCTTGCCACCCGCGGCTAATCTGTCCTATTGGGCCTCAAGAGGACCCCTTGACCCTTCAGCTTCCTCTGGGCGGTCCAAGTGATGGGGGGATGTCATGGCCAAATGGGATCCCGGGACTCATTCTTTCCTCACGTTTTGGAACCTGTGCAAGAGGTCATAGGAAGTTCGAGGAGGAAGATGTCTTAGAAAACACTGGGTGCGATGGTCTTATGCTGTTGGCCATTTGTGTGATAGTCGTAGGAACTTTGAATCAGGGAGAGATAGGCAGGAACTTGTCTAAGGTTGCACAGCAAGTAATTGAGAGAGTTGAGACTAGGATCATTTGTGTTCTTGGCTTGGGTCTGGAAAAAACACCGGTTTAGTTCCTAACTGTGTAACCTGGGTCAGCTTGCTATGATGTATGTCAGCTCAGTGTCCTCATCTATAAAACGAGGGTAGTAAGCTACCGCCATAGGGTGGCTGTGAATGAGACAGTGTGCTCAAGACAGAGCGTGGTGAGTGAGCAGCAGGGTGCTGAGTTTTATGGTCCCACACTGACAGCTTCCGGAGCAGAGCCCTCCCGTAGTTCTACTGTCTGCTGCCCCATGCAGCCTTTTGGTTTCCCAGCGAGCAGCGGGGGGCTGGATACGGTTCCTGGCCTCCTTGAGCTGGCAGAAGGCAGGAGACTTGACAAAAATGGAAGCAGCCGAGCCAAGCAGTATGACCTCACCAGGTATCCCTGGGGGACGGCTTCCTGCTATTTTTGTCTAAATTGGGCTTTTTGTTTTTGAACATGTGTTAGCAAGCGGAACTCTAACTGCACACGACTTCCTAGTGTGTTTATTTCCCCAAGCCTGTTCATTCATGGTGCTTGTGAGTCCGGATTCAAAACAGCTCAGGGGTGGGGAGGGGTCAGGGAGCGAGGCTTTTCTGATTTTTTCCAAAGTGCTGCGTTAAAGTTTTTGTAATCCCATGATACTTGAGGGGAAGCTAGGCCCTGTGCCAGGTGACTTCTCAAGCTCTGGTTCTGAATTTCCTCAACAGATTCATTCATTGTTATTCGTCCATTATGCATTTATAGCATTGCTGGCCCAGCGTCCCTACTGGGGACCTGGCTGTAAGCAGAACAGTTCTGCCCTTGTGGAGCTTATATTCTAGTGTCAGGAACAGTAAACAAAAGAACAAAGGGAACTGTGGTATGCCCCAAGACCACAGTGGGGGGTGGGGGGACAGGTCAGGAGGGAGGGCCTTTTCAACACGGTGGTCAGGAAAGGCCTTGGTGGTGAATTAGTATTGGAGTCAAGACCTGAAAGAGGTGAGGAAGTGAGTGTGTAGAAGACAAGTCAAAGGAGAGGCAGCAGACAAGTTCAAAGCCCCTGATGGGTTATGAAGGTTCCCTTTCTCCACAGCTCACCAGCCCCCACCACCCCCCCATGCATTTCCCCATATATTGGATTCTCGGGCCTCTCAAGGCAACGGCTGTGGGCAAGGACTTCTGGAACTTGTGAGGGAAGGGAGAGGACATTTCTAATTTATTTTTCATCATCCCGAGGTGTCTGGCCTTCTCCCATCAAGTCAGAGCCGGCGTGCTAATGTGTGGCCCAAAATAGCAGTAAGCAGACCTTTAATGGAATTCGCACTTGAAGAGATTGCCAAGAATGGTGAGGATGGAGGAGCGGGGGGTGGGCCAGGAGAGCAGGCACATAGCAAACGGGCCCTCAGCTCAGGAAGCAGACACCCCACGTTGTCTTAATTTGATAACATGACGACCGGCAGGCAGCCTTTTCCTTCTGTGAAGCAACTCAGGATAAGTGGATGCGTCCGCATCGGAGACACACACGCTTTACTGAGTGCGGACGAAAAGGAGTGGCGTCCTAGGGCTAATCTTAATATGGCTCTCATGTCTGACAGTCCTAGGTTCAGATTCTAGCTCTGCAGCTTACTAGCTGTGTGTGATCTTTAAGTCTCAGTTTCCTTCTCTGGGATATAAAGATAGTCCATGCCATGAACCATGGGAGGATGAAATGAGATGGTGTGTGGAAAGCCAGCACGCTGCCTGGCTTCAGTCCTACTCAGTGAATGGCAGCTACTATTATTTCTTGCTCAGGATTTTTTAACTGTGAAAGTAATACATGCATGTCGTAAAACATGTAGCAGTACCAAAATATGGTAAGTAAAAGAGTGAAAGTCTCCCACCCTCAAGAAGAATCCATTGTTAGCAGTTTGGTGGGGATACCCTGGACCTTGGCTGCGTGTGTGAGAACATGCACACAGATACTCGAAAACACAGAAAACACAATCGCATACTGGCAGCTATTTTTGTCGGGGAGGGAGGAGCAGAAATGAGATTATACTATGTATCTTGTTCCATACTTGTTTTTTTAGACTCAACTGTACATCTGAAGGTATTCTACTCTAATAAAAGTATGTATTATGTTGCTTCACTCAACAGACATACACATAATTTGCAAAGCTTGGTGCAGAGCTGTTATTAGGAGAGCCTTACTTGTGGTTGAGGCAGTGTGGTTTGTGGAGTGAGGACTGAACTCAGAGACAGATGATGACGATCAACATGCCAGCTGGCTCTCCTGGAACTCAACATTCTTCATCTGTAAAATGGGGATTTTGTCCCTGTTGGGCTCTAAGAGCTTTTTCTCACACTACCTATTTAAAGGACATGGTGTCAGTAGAATAATAGAACAGAACTCCTGACCTCAGGAGTTTGCTTTTCATTTAGTTTAGAGACATTCAGTTTAGAGACATCTTCGAAACTAGGGCACTGGGATAAAGGCAAACGCTGCAAAACCATGGACCTTGAAGTTGAGAATGAACTCCTAGCTCAGGATTCACCACTTAGGCAACATAAACACAAGAAAGGAAATGACAGGGAAGAAATTATAGGCTGCTATTTCTACAAGCCACAAATATTGTTTCTGCATATAATTTCCCCCATGCCCTGAGGACTGCCTCATCAACCCAGAAGCTGTACTGAACAAAAATTTGTTTGCTGAAGTTAAATGGAATCTTCCTTAGCTGTAAGCATCTAGGTAGATGAACACCTCCAGGAAATGTAGGCTCTGGCTCACTCCTTTCTCCTTTATGTAATTTTTCCCAAGGAGGGCCCACTGAGCTATTGAATCAGCTTGCAGGATGCTCATTGGACTGCATTACTCAAGGGCAGGATCACTAGGTTACAAGGTCACCTTCAAAAACACATGAGCAGCTCAACTAGTGGGCACTCTGGCCAGAGGACCTTTGGCCATGCACTTTTCTCTGCTGGTCTCTTGAGCACATTCTGGAACTCTTAATTACCTCGGTATACTGTCCTTCCTTGAGTCCAAACGATGATAAGATTCAGATTTTGGCTTGGGAAAGGGAGAGATATCTTTTGGTCTCATTCCACTCATTGTGCTCCAGCCCAGCTAGCGAAAGGGAGATCCTGTTTGCACGAGTCTAGCTAATAAGAATGGACATTTGTTTTCTTTTGTGTGTACGTCTACCTCCAGACCTCATGGAGAACAGTAACTGTCGAGGCAGAACTTGGGCCTTTAGAGGCTCAGTGATTGTGGCGTCCACCGTTACTTCTGATGTTCATCTCTCCTCATCGCTCTAATTTCTTATTAGTCCCTCAGAGATGTCACTGTGAAGCAGACTGCTTTTGGTGTCCTGGAAGTCAAGAGACAACTTGGGAAATCAGCATTCATTCACTGCTAAGGGAGTGATCCAGAGCCCTCATTTTCTCCTTTCCCCTCAATTCTATTTGAATTCTCTAATACTGGAGGATTGGAGGAGGAGAGAAGAGCAGGCAAAAAAGGAGTTTTCAGCAAGACACAGGCTGGATTAGTTGCCACCTCTTAGTGTTCCACTTCTCTTCCAAAGAGGCCTGGTGGAAATACATAGCTGATCCAGAGGAAGATCCTTACTACACGCAGGCCACGGCACTCTCTGCTGCATCCACCTCCCCAGCCTCCTCTTGAGGTGGGAGTAGGCTTTAACATCTTATCTAGGATAAAGGACTGCTCCGTTTGACCCTCTCTTGTCAGGAGCTTCATTTGTTGTTGGCAAAATTCAATTTCCTGGATCAAAGGGAAGCTTAAGAAAGGCTTAGGCGCTATCCCAATGCTCTTGGTAAACCATGCTTCACGGAGTCTCATTGAAATGAGTCAACAGACATATGGATTACATTTCACTTAAAATACACAGGGCTTAAGAAATTAGAGGATATCATTCCTTCATCGAGTATTTGGCAGATCTAAAGCATTCAAAATGTTTTTCCAAACTCGGCACGCAGCTGGGCTGCCCATTCCCTGCGGTGGAGATCGTGTAACCCAGAGAGCCCGGTGCCGAGGAAATGGTTGAATGGATGGGTGGGGACACCAGAATTTGATGAGAGCTGCCTCCGAGGGTCTGGAATTTACTTCAAACGTTTTCTCAAGCATAGGGAACTGAGTTAACCCTGCTGTGTTGACTCTGAGGCAGGGAATGTGTAAGTGGATACAAATTCCAAGCGCTGTGCTAGGCACCTTGCCTCAGAGACACCTCGTGGTCCTGTTTGAGATGTAGTTTCCAATTGTAGCTTTGGAGGCTGAGATTGATTTCATCTGCACTTCCTGTGTTGTCCAGAACCCCTGGAGTTGAAGACCGTATGGACGGCCAGCCAATCTAAGGTGATCTTTTTGCCAGCCGAATTCTCTCATAAGCAGGTCTTTATTATTTCCAAACCACTGGAGACATGCTATTGCTGTCTTAGGGGCCATTGCATAAATTCAGTTTTGGTAATTAAGAGTGCTGCTCTGAAGAGATGCAGCCGTACGTTTGCCACACAGAGTATGAGGGAGGGTCTAGAATTGAAATAACCTAGGTGTGTTGATTCTGAAGGCCAGGAGCATGTAAGCCCGAAATTCCATAATCCATAGAGTCGAACAGGTTCTGGCTTTGGTACCAGAGAGACCCAGATTTAGTTCCAGGCACTGACACTTCCTGGGTAGGTGTCCTTTGGCAGTCACCTGCCTTCTGAATATTTCTTCATCTGTATTCATAATAATACTCACTCCTTAGGGAGCATATACTGAGAGCCCATCACTGCAGAGGCACGTCAGTACTGTTCTAGATAATCCTCATGGCACCCCTTCCAAGAGGTGTTATTGTTATTCACATTTTATATGTGAGGACACTCAGATGGAAGGAGTTTAAGTAATTTACCCAATGTCAGCCAGAACCAGGAGTCAAACTCAGTTCTACCCATCTCTTACTATCTCCTACCACATGCATAGAAATTAGATATTAATACCTTCATTGCAGAGTGTGCTAAGTTGGAAAAGGCCGCCCTCCCCAAGATATTCACATTCTAATCACTGGGACAAGAGAATATGTTACCTTATATGACGAAAAGCAGTCTTTGTGAGTGTGATTAAGTTAAAGATCTTGAGAAGAGATTATCCTGAATTATCTACGTGGGTCTTCGGTGAAATCACAATTATATTTGTAAGAGGGAGCAGAGGGATGCTTGATCGTAGACAGGAGGAGGCAGTGCGACCATTGAGGCAGAGACTGGACTGATGTGGCTACAAGCCACGGGATGCAGACAGCCCCTGGGAGCCTGCTGAGGCAAGGAGTGACACCTCCCAGAGGGCATCCAGTCTTGCTGACCTGGTGATTTGAGTAGGACTATTGTCATTTTTCTGGCTGCCAGAACCGGGATTTCCTGTTGTTTAAAGCCACTGAGTTTTTGTTAATAGACAGCAGCCACAGGAAACAAATACACCTCATGAGGTTTAGTGGTAATGTCTTGGGATGTGCTTGGTCCAATGCCCAGCACATAACAAGCAGGTTTCAATACACGTTAACTTTTATTAATGCAAAAGCAAAAACAAATATTTTCTGAAATGTCTGGGTAATGCATAGCATTGCATGTGGCCCCTGTGGCTATATCTTCAAGTATGAGGTGACAAGAGAAAAACATATTGAGAAATAGCATGTGTGGTTATCACTCATCAGCATTTCCTAAGTTCCGGTCATGTTCTCGGATGCTCCATCTGCCTTCAGGTTGCTTCTTGCTGAGGATGATGGTCACATATTAATAACGATGTCAACAATTATGGTAATCGTAGTTATTACCATGTAGAAGTTGCCTATGTAGCAGGAACTGTTCTGAGGTCCATAGATGGTTCATCTAAGTGAATCCTCACAACAACTCTGAGGCAGAGGTACTTGTATCGGCCTTATGTGGTGGATGAGGACCTTGAGTTATGGAGCAGTGTGACTTGCTCAGGGGCCCCTGCGCGGGAAGGGGAGAGCCAGGATGTGAAGCCAGATCTGTTTGACTCTGAAGTCCAGGCTCTTAGCTGGGGCTGTGAACAGACAGATGTCTTCAGATGCCTTATTCTTGCTTAGTAGGCTCTGTCTTGTTAGAACTGGCATTTCTTCCCCATCCTACCCTCCCGCTTCCCTTTTTTTTTACTGTCCTAGGCCCTGATTAGTATCCGGACTTCAGTGTGGGATAGTAGTATCGTCCGGGTGGTATGCACTCGGAGCTTGCTCCTTGCACCCACTGGCAATGTAAGCTTTGGCAAGTCTCTTCACTTCTGTGAATCTGTTTCCTCATCCACTCGGTGGGGCTCATGATAGTGGCCACCTCGCTGGATGTTGTGTGAATTCGATAACATAATGCTGCTGAAGGATGTACACTGTGCCAGGTGCTCCGTGAAAGTGCAATAAATAGTCGCTATTATTTGTATGTTGCAGGGTCGGAAAAACAGTTAAGAACGCAGTAAGAGGGAATTCCCCTGAGTTGGTTTCCAAATGTAATTTGGAAGGGTTGACCTTAAAACGCATGGCCTGAGAGAGGAATGTCCCTCCTGCTCTCCAGCTACAGCCAGTTTGAGCTCACTGTATCTCACGAACACAGCTTTGCAAGGCTCTCCAGCCAGCCAAACTGTACGTCTTTTCTGTGCCTGTGGACTCAGTGCCCATCTACTCCCTTGGCAAGGCCCTGAACTGTGTGATAAGGAGGCCAGGATGTGTCTGCTGGTTCCGGCTCTCTCTCCTTCCAGGGACCCACAGCCAGGGCTGCCTGTGTAGCCAGGAAGGATGTCCATGGCTTTCTTTTGTCTCAGGCTTATTTCTCCTGGCGGCCCTGCAGCAGAGCACGGGGTGAAATGAATGGGAGGAAGCTGTCAGCTGGCCTTAGATGGACCATGGTCAGAGCAAAGGGAAGCAGTGCCCTTGGAGGAAGTCAGGATTGATTTCTTGAGTTTGAGGATCCCTTTGCCATCAGGTTGTTTACCTTAAGATAACAACGATCACGGGCTTTCCGGTGTGGGAGCATTTACCCCGAACTTACCATTTTACCTAGGTTACTTTTTTTAACCCTTTGTAAGTTTCCATGTAAATTTACTCAAATGGGGTTATACTGTATCCTCAGTTTTATGTGTGTATTTCTTTCACTTAGAAATAGAGCACAGACAGGCGTCAAATCATTTAAAAAATTTTACACAAGAAATTCTTGGAGTGTGTGAAAAGTTTGATAATAAAATACTAGGAAAAAAATTACACATGTAATAGAGTTTTAGAATAAACGAGATTATGCTCTTTATGCTCTGCCATCGTTGGCTTTTTTATTATTTATCTTCGATAGCTTAACATATTAGCATATTTATAGGTCTGTCTCATTCTTTTTAATGGTGCCATAGGATGCCACTAAATGGATCGATCGCAATTTATTAATTTCCCAATGAATGCACAGTTAGGTTTCTAATTTCTTGTTATTACAAATAATGCTGCAGTAATCAGCTGACACCTTGTCTTTGAGAACACTTGCAAGCATCTCTGTAGGATGGATACCTACAGATAGAGTTGCAAGGTCATATAGCATGTATGTTGAAAATGGTTTAAATTTGCATCAGTTGTATCTCATTCCACAGCGTCTACCCCCGAAAGGCTGTACCATTTTGCAGTCAGAAAGCAGAATGTGAGAGCTCACGATAGGCACATATCCATGTAAATTTACAGATGATTTTTTATGCAACAATTCTTAATAGCTGTTTTATATTCCATTGTATGTGTATGCCATAATTAACTTTGAAAATTTCTTATAATGAAAAATCATCAAATGCACACAGAAGTAGAATAAAATAGTGAATCCCCATATACCCACCATCCAGACTCAGTAATAATAAAGATGTCACCATTAATGTAATTACCCCATATTGATGGGCATTCAAGCTGTCTCTTTTCTTCTTCTTCTTCTTCTTTTCCATTTTTAACAAACAGTGTTGAAGTGAACACCCTTGTATTCTTTGGAAGGTACTTCTAGAAAATCACCTTTTAGGTTTCAGTCCCTGGATCAGGAGACTTTACATGGAACACATGGATAAAGGCACATTTTCTTTGGCTTCTCTCCAAGTTACATCCTCTAGACTTGTGGAGAGAACTTGTTTTCATACACTTTCATCAATGGGTTGATTTTGGAGCTTGGGGACACTCTTTAAACCCAGCTCTCCTGCCATTTTTAAAAACAGCTTTATTGATCTATAACTCATAGGCCAGATAGAATATCCACTCAAAGTATACAATTGAGTGTTTAATAGAGTTGTGTAACTCCACATGTTCTAGTTTTTGAACATTGTATCACTCCAGAAAAGAAGCCATTAGTCGTTTTATGGGTTCAGTGTGTCCCCTGGACTTGTATGTTGAAGCCCTAACCCCAGGACCTCAGAATGACCTTATTTGAAAATAGAATCATTGTGGATTTAATCAGTTAAGATGAAATCATGCTGAGAAAGGCGGGCCCCTAATCCAACATGACTGGTGTCCTTATAAAAGGGGGAGATTTGGCCACAGACATGTGCACAGGAAGAAGGCTGTGTGAAGAGTGAGGTCATGCTGCCACAAGCCAAGGACTCTCAGAAGCTGGGAGAGAGGCCTGGAGCAAATCCTTCCCTGGTGCTTTCAGAGGAAGCATGGCTCACCAGCCCCTTGATCTTAGACTTCTAGCCTCCAGAACTGTGAGATAATCAATCTGTTTTTTAAACCATTCAGTTTGTGGTCGTGTAGGCAACCCTGACAAACTAATATGAGCAGGCACTCCTCATTCTCCCACATACCCATCAGCAACAGGCAACCACTGACCTACTAATGTCGAGATTTGCCAATTTTGGATATTTCATATAAAAGAGATTATATAATGTGTGTGTGTGTGTGTGTGTGTGTGTGTCTGTGTGTCTGTGTGACTGGGCTTCTTCACTTATGGTAATGTTTGTGAGTTGTGTCCATGTT
Organism: Mustela lutreola; assembly: GCF_030435805.1. NCBI lineage: Eukaryota > Metazoa > Chordata > Mammalia > Carnivora > Mustelidae > Mustela > Mustela lutreola. Next base: position 48,540,965 of record NC_081294.1, on the reverse strand, counting down.
GAATAGCATGTATAAGTACTTCATTCTCTTTTGTTATATATTGTCCCATTGTATGGATATACCACATTTTGTTCATTCATTCATCAGTTGATGGATCTGCTGCCTGCTAAGCCAGAGCTAACTTGGGTCCATTCCCCAAGGTTGATTTCAACAAATGCTGGTTGAGCACATAGGTGTAAACTCCTACGCTATGTGCTATAGGGAGTATATGCAAACGCACCATCCTTGCCCTCTGGCAGTTTGCTCTCTGTGAGACAGAAAACATGCAGGCATAACTCAAGGCAAATTACAAATTTAATAACAGAGTTGAAAATACAGGGCTGAGGAGGCAGGTGGGAATAGAGACTTTCTGGCTGGGGATAGAGAAAGCTTCCATAAGGACAGTCACTTGGAGCTCTGTCTTGCAGGAGCAAGGGGGGGAGGCTGTTTTTTTGTCTTTTATATTGAAGTATAATTGATGTACAGTAGCCCATTAGTTTCAGGGTACCTGGCTTGATATTTTTATACATTTTGAAATGATCCCCAGGATAAATTTAGTTACTATCTCTCACCATGCAAAGTTATTATAGTATCGTTGACTATATTCCCTATGCTGGGCATGGCAATCCCATGACCTATTTTATAACTGAAAGTTTATACCTCTTCATCCCCTTCGCCTATTTCAAGCTCCCCCTCCTCCAATAACCAAGTTTGTTTCCTGTTATCTATGAGTCTATTTCCGCTTTTCATTTGTTTTTGGCTTTTAGGTTCCACATGAAGGTAAAGTCACATGTTATTTGTCTTTCTCTGTTTGACTTATTTCACTTAGCATTTTACCTTCTAGGTTTGTCCAAAGGAGGGGAAGCTTTGGATGAGGGAGGGAGGAGAGGTGAGTGGAAGAATGAGAAAGGAATTCAAACTGAGAAATTAATATATAAATATTTGGTCTGGATCAAGGGGAGCCAAAGCTGTACTGCTAATAATCTCTTAGGAATTCAGTATTCCAACTAACCAAATCATTTTAATTCAGAAGGGTATTATGTAGGGAATAGGGAAGGGCTTTATTTTTCCTCCACATCTTGCTACCGAAGGATTTCAGTGCCTTGAAGCTCAATTTTTTAGTCTCACTTATTGTTGACTTTGAGTTGGACTCTCTTCCCTCAGGTAAAACCATGTGATCAGGGAAGTAGGTGGGGTACTTCCAGGGAAGATGCTTGAAGTACACTCTAAAGTTAGGCTGTATTTTTTTTTTTTTTAAGATTTTATTTATTTATTTGACAGAGAGAAATCACAAGTAGATGGAGAAGCAGGCAGAGAGAGAGAGGGAAGCAGGCTCCCTGCTGAGCAGAGAGCCCGATGCGGGACTCTATCCCAGGACCCCGAGATCATGACCTGAGCCGAAGGCGCCCTAGGCTGTATTTTTTTACACATGGGATGAGAAGAAGCTTTTCCTCCAGGCCTCCCCCAAGAAGGAAATTCAGGTTGAGTCAAGTAGATAGAGGTATAACTAGTGGATGGAGTCATGGACTGAGGGGTGAGCCTAAGACAGAAGTGCCCTCTTCCCAATTTAGGGATTGGAGAAAGCCTCTTAAGAAGTTGTGCATGGTGGGCGGGATGCAGATGGATGCGAGGATGTACTTTTGGGCTTGGAAGAAGTGTGGAAGTTCCACTTTCAAGACTTCTGTTTTCTCCCAAGCTGCCAGGATGCATTTAGGCTCTTCATCTAGACTCTCTAGAAATTGGAGGATATTTCCACTCCCCAACCTTTGTGCTTGGTCAATGGAGCATGAGTATCCCAAGAAAAATCTAAGGGAAGAGGGGGTCAATACTGGAGCCTCTGGATGGGTTCTGTCCTAAGAAGGAAATTGCATTTACACTTCACCCGGGAAGTACTTTGATTTTAAGAAAATGAGCTTACTCTTTCTCTGTGTGGAACTTAGTGCCATACACAGACCTTTAGCTGACACCTTGAATGCTAAATAAATGGGCCCTTGGGCACCATGGTACAAGTTGTAGGTCTTGATCAGACTCAGCTGTGGGGAGACTTTGGGTCAGAGAATCCCGGGTTCTTTTTTTTTTTTTTTCTCTTAAAGTAAGCTCCATGCCCAACATGGGGCTTGAACTCATGACCCTGAGATCAAGAATCGCAAGGTCTACCAACTGAGCCAACCAGGCACCCCAAATCATTGGCTTTTCTGATGAGGGTTTCTATTGTACTGGGCTTGAGCTCTAGACTACTCACTGGGAACTCTTAATTTCTTGTCTTTCCTTCCTTCATTTAATAAATATTGTGAGCGCCAGCCATGTGGCAAGTGTTAGGCTAGGTCATGGGTGTTCCCAGGAGAGCAGTGGTAAGCAAAACACAGTCTCTGTTGTCACGGGGCTTAGAGCTTAGTGGAGGAAATAGGGAATCAAATTATTATGGAACAAGGTAGGGCTGTCGTGGAGGAAGTGGAGGGCATTGTGGGACCTGGGGAAGGGGAACAAACATACTCTGAACTGGAGAGAGGGATGGCTTCTGGGAGGAAGTGAAGTAAGGAAGAAGTAAGGTTGGGGGGAGGAGGATGTGATAGAGTTGGCATATTCAAGCTGTACAAGTGGCAGAAACAAAGGCCTAACAGCAAGATTACCATGTGGAGATGTAAAGAAGTTCTTTGTGATTAGAGCAGAGAGGGAGGGGACTGGAGGAAAAGGTGAGGGAAGAAGTTGGCTAGGTAGATCAGGGTGAATCCTTGCAGGACCTCAAAGGGTTCTTAAATGGCTTAGCGGTTTACCTTGAGTGCAATGGGGAGCTAAAGAGTATTTTGAAACTTAGGTAGTAATAGCACCCAAAATGTATTCGAGAAGGACTACTTCAACTGAAGTGTAGGAGGGATTCCAAGGGACAAGACTAGGGAAGTTCTAAGACCCATTCAAAAGTTTAATTATCATCTGAGTGAGAAATTATGGTGGTCGAATTTAGGGAAGAGTTGGCTGATATGGAGAGAAGAGGATGCATTACAGAGGAGTTTACAGCTGGGAGTCAAGGAGACTGAGAGATGCATTGACTCTGGGCTGAGGGAGGAGATGGATTCCAGGGCCAATCTGAGTGTCCTGACTGAGTAGGTAGCAGGACAAGGCTGCCAGCCCCTGGGTTTGTCCTTAGCTCCTGCTGGTACCTCAGACAAGCCAGTCAGGTTTTTAGTTTTCTCATTAGATGAAAACAGTAATCTCCAGTCACCAACTTTGTGGGATCATGGTGGGGATCCACAAATAAAATCTAAGTGTAAAGTAGTGTCCTGTTCTCTTTCCATGACCGTAAAAGGCTGGGCAGAAGCAACGTCTGTCCTTACCCTGGTTATCTTTGTAATTTGGGCTTTTACATAGTTTTCCCTCCTTATCTGTAATTCTAAGCACTTAATCACCCAGGAACTGGTGAGACCTCTGCCTGTTTAGCAGCTGAGGCCTCACTGGGGGCCTTTCTGGGGGTTCTCAAACCCGCTTTTGTTTAAAACAATGACATCATTGAGTGGGTGGGGCTGGGCCAGGCTTTCCTCAGCTGGTTTAAGGAGAAATAGGGTCTTTATGACTTCTGTACTTATGGCTCTTTTCCAGTCCTTTCCATAGCTCCCATGTGCCCCACTGCCCCCTTTCCTTCTTTCTCCCTGAGGTTACAGATTTGTGGAAAACTGGCAGCCTCCACATTTTCTCCTCTTGCATCAGTCTCCCCAGAGAGAGGTCCACATGGGCCAAAGGGGCTATAATGGCTGCATTATATCAGGCATGGTTCTTTTTCCAAGCCCCCTCCTCCCCTGAAAGGAAAGGCAAGTCATGGGAAGGGATTCCTTTGGAAGGGAGATTGGGATGCTAGGGAAAGAGGTGATCTAAGTGTTGGGAGAGATAGCAGACTTCTTGTATTCTAGAAGCTCTTTATCTCTTGAGTTCTTGGTGCTAAATTTGGGCTTGGGTAAGGGTGCAAAGACTGAACTAGCCTTTCAGTTATGTGGTGGGGGGAATACGGCTGGGGGAAGGAAAGCAGAAATGTTGCATAAGAACCCTTAGTTCCTATTCCTTTACTCCACTCTTCCTCTCTGTCCTCAACACACTCTCACTCGCGCACATGGACGGACACACACATGTGCGCACGCGTGCGCACGCGCGTGCGCGCACACACACACACACAGAGTTGCTTAAGCACCCTTCCTCCATAGATGTGTAGGCAGCTTGTTAGGGGTACTTGGAAGCTGGTTGCCTAATGGCTTTGCAGCAATTCCAGGAAGGAAGGAAGATAGGCTGTTTAACAGTGACTTGGCCTCCAGCGACCAGATGGTCATACCCACCTTCTGTGTGGTCTGTTGGTGTTTGCCAAGTGCTTTCATAGCCGACCTTGTAGGAAAGGAAAAATCATTTTCCCTCTACCTTTCTAAGTTCTTGGCTGGGAACTCTGTAACAAAAGACAGATTAACGAGAAAAACAAACAGAAGTTTATTAACGTGTACGTAAGAGATACCCAGGGAAAAATGAGCAGTAACTCCAAGAGTTAGAATTCAGGCTTATGTAGCATCTTTCCCAAAGAACAATAAATCTGTAGAGAAATGACAGGACAGAGGAAAGCAGTTAGGCTTCCAAAGATGGTAAAATGTGGAGAGGTAGATATATGGGGAACTAATGGGAGGCAGAAGAAGCTAGTCAGTAAAAAAGCTGAAGTTGTCTCTGGTGATTAACTTTTGTCCTTCTTGGTAGAGAGGGGAGGAGGGACGCCTTTGAAGTTTTGTCCTACTTTTAGGCAAATAGAGGGAGGACAGAGAGGTTTTGTGGTTTTGTTTGGTTGGATTGATTTTGGGTTTTTTGTTTGTTTTTGTTTTTGTTTTGTATCTGCTGCTTCTCAGTCGCCTTCAGTGCAAACCAATCCTCGTGCTAAAGTGGCATATTTGTTGAGTGGCCTATTCTGCCCCACTTCTGCTTCTCTGATCTTCGTGATGGGAGAGGCAGGTGCTGGGTGGAGGACGGAAAACCTGTGCTTGTTCCACTCACATCCCCTAGTCTCCTGGCAGGTGCTCAGCACACCCCTGGCCTCAGTCAATATTTGTCGAATGAGTAAATGGGTTTACAGATGCAGAGCCTGAGGCTCAGAAGAGGTTCTGCTGCTTGGTGGGTGACCCAGAGTGAATTCAAACACGGAGGAATTCGGTCTTGCTGGGGCTGTGTGCCCCGCAGTTTGCATGGCATGATGCTGTTCAATAAACGGTTAATGATGAGCCTGCACAAATGTCCTTCCTCCCTCCCTGCCTCCTGGGAGTGTCTGAACGGCCAACTCTAGGATTACCTGCCATTGACCTTTAGCTGGCTTTTGTTTATTGAGACTGATGGGTTCAGAAGCGAAATACAACTATGTGATGTTGGGTGAGCTGCTTTTGCTCTTTCTCAAATTCTATAAAAGTGGATTGAGGGGAAGTATTGGACAGAGAAGGTAGCAAATAAAGATGCTTTTGTGGCAGTCAACTCTGCCATTTGTATCCTGATACTTTATGGAAAACATATAGAATGTGTTGGGAAAAGAAACTGAAGTACTAGGGCTCAAAAAGGACAGGGTCTAGGAATTCATAGGCAGCCTTTTCAGGTTCCACCACTGGGGTGATTCTGCTCCAGCCATTTTCACCAGATGTCACCCACCATGGAATTCGGTGAAGTAAGACCTGATTGTCCTGGCTTGTCACTATTGACCCCAGGTGCCTGTGGTTAGTATGCAGTGAGAGGAGAACACTTTTCTCAAGGCAAATCGGGGCAGTCTTCTGTCAAGGAGGTGGCAGGGATGCTGGAGGCTGGGGTGATAGCTGTCTGCTACGATCGAGGAGGGCTTTCCAACATCTGACCTTCTTGACTGTGCCAGAGCTATGGTTTAGGAGGCCAGGAAACATGAGATGAGGTTTTTCAAAGTTACTGGGATATTCATTCAGAGTCTGAAAGGGATCAAGCACACATTTAGGGCAGGTTGGTTTGTGGTCTTCATCCCTGTGCTGTTTGTTTGTTTGTTTGTTGTAGGATGGTCCCCCATTCCCCTTTTTCCTAGCATATTCTCAGAGGCCCAGTGATCTTCCAGAGTTTCCTTTTCTTCACTTACCTTTTGTCTTAATCACAAAGTATATCTCTACAGTATGCCTGTTGCCTCTTTCTTTGGCCTCTCCCTTCAGGTTGATCTGTTAAATGGGCACTATGGTTATTTATCAAAATTTGGTATTTAGGGATGCACGGGTGCCTCAGTGGGCTAAGCGTCGGCCTTCAGTTCAGGTCATGATCCGATGGTGCTGGGATCGAATCCCGCATTGGGCTCTCTGCTCAGTGGGGAGGCAGATTTTCCCTCTGCCTGCTGCTCCCTCAGCTTGTGCTCATGCTCGCTCGCTCTCGCAAATAAATAAATAAAATCTTTAAAAAAAAAAAAATGGGTTGTTAGAGAGGCAGCTATCTGACAATGTTTTCATTTTTTTAATTTTTTTTTTAAGAAATAGAGATAGTGCCCCATTTCCTTTAATGGTGGTGGTGGTGGTGGTGGTGGTGGTGGTGGTTCCTCTTCTTCTTCCTCTTTTCCTTCACCTTCTCCTCCTCCTTCTTTTTCTTTCGTTAACAGTCCAATAAATACTCATCATGGGCTTTTCAGCACACTGCAGAACAAATTTGTAAACACTTGGGTAAGCCATTTTTAGGTCCCTTACCTCAGGTTCCTGACAGTTAAGCTCCCCGACCCCAAGAAATCAGCACTGTTTGCACAGAGAGGTCACTCATTTTTGTGGAGTTAGCCAGGAGAGAGGCATGAAGAGGATTAAATAAAGACCCTGCTGGTCAAAGGAGTAAACAGTGCTCATCTAAACATCCTCTGGTATATAAAAGCAAAACACAGGACCAGGAGCTGGTCGGAAGGATGCCAGGTCTTGTGCGGACTGGGAGAAGATGTAATGAGAAGCAGTTGGTGAAAAGGAGTGTTGACTTAATGCATTGTTTAGAAACTTCCTTAATAAAAGGTTAAAGAAAACATGCCATGTAGCTTCAGCCTCTTGCCAGGGTTATGGGTGGCGCCATCTTGCCTCAAAGTGTTGCTTCTGGTCTTCTGGCAGGAATGATGATACTTGTTCAAGGAAGTCCTTGGGATAGGAGGAGATCCCCACTCTTGAGATTAGGACCAATGTTTAAAGTTCCTATTTCCTTGGCCTTTTTGTTCCCTCCAAAAGGAAGCTTTTGCCTGTGGGCCCCTGGGCTTGTCAATCCTTATTTGGAATTAGGGCCCATGCCTTTGGCTTGTTGGTTTGTTTCCATTCCTCTGGAGTCAGAGGTGGAATGAGCACTGGTTTGGAAATCTTGGTTCTGAAACAGCTGTCTCTTCTCCCCTTTACTTTCTCCTTCGAAAACAAAAGAAAACAATACTTACTGAATTTGTTTTTTGTTCCAAATATGGGCAAACATTGGCCATTACATTAGAACAGCACTCTGCTTTTCAAAAATCCTTCCCGTGCCTCCCTGTCCTGGACTATTTATGCTTGATTGAAAGGGGGACTAATGCCGAGTAGCTTGTGATTGGCATAATGTCCCCTAGCTAGGTAAAAAATTTTAACACCCAGGGGCGCCTTGGTGCTCAGTTGGTTGAGCATCTGACTCTTGATCTCAGCTCAGGTCTTGATCTCAGGGTTGTGAGTTCAAGCCCTGTGTTGGCGTGGAGCCTACTTTAAAAAAAAAAAAAAAAAATTAAGCCCCATAAAGAAAGAGACTAGTATTGTGAACCCTCAGACACGCATTTTCTGGATTTACCAATTATCAAGGTCTTGCCACATGTGCACCTAGCTATTCCTGGAGAAAATTATAACAATGATTTGTAGAACACAGATACTTTATGCTTTACGAATAGTTCTTTCATAGTTGTTGATTTTACTTGACAAAATTTCATAGGCTTTTGACAGCAACCCTGTTAAGTAGACTCTAAAATTCTTCCTATTTTATAGATGAGAACAGAGGCACAGAGAGGTTAACTGACTTGCCCAAGCTCCCCCGAATTTGAAGTGTCAGAGCTAGTGCTCGAATGTCATTTTCTCATTTGATCCTTTCAGCGATGCTGTGAGATAGTAATTATTACTCTGTTATTTTTGGTTGGATTTTGGTCAGCTAAACCTTGGAGGTGGATGAGATGGCTCAAGTTCCTTTGGTCAATGACAGTTAAAATGCTAATTAACACGTGTCAAAGTTTGATTTATCTCATTTATGGGGGAGCCAGAAAGATGTTAAAACTGGTTTAAAAGTTGGATAAGGGAAACATATACGTAGGCGTGTATTTTTTTTTTTAATAGTGAAAAAATGAATGTTGAGATAAGATCGCTAAGTTGGATCTAAAACTGGTTAATATCATTTTACAGGAAATGTAACCACAACCTTTGGAGTCATCTTTTCTACTGGGGGGAAATTATTTGCATCTCTATCGTACCTCATTAGCCTTTGACAAGTTAACATCTCATCTTACAGGGTTGTAGCAGAGCAGCCTTAATTGACTAATCTTTCAAAAACTAAGTGGTACCCCCCCCCCGCCCCACCCCCATGGAGTCTGAAGACCCTTAGCCTGGCCTCTCTGAGCATTCAGCTCCACGAAATTGAAAGCAACTGTGGTCATCTTTGGCCTCATTTCTAGGGTTTCAAAGGACAGTCATCTAGAGAGCAGTGCTGCTGGTACTTAAACCAAAGCTTTCGGAGCCTAGACTTGTCCTCTGTACTGGGCTGGTATCATCTTCCGGTTTGGAGGGGGTGATCAAGAGCCTAAAAATGGGAAAAAGAGTTTACAATGCTAACATAGATCCAGTGGAGCAGGAGAATTCTCAGAGCCTGGAAATGCATCACCTGGAAAAACTATTACAAATGCAGATTTCTCAGTCCTCTGGAGAATAGAATTCTCAGTGGGGCCAGTATGGGGCCTGGGATTTTATAGTTTTTCACAGCGCTTCCGGGTGTTGTGCAGTTCCTGGTCTAAGTCCCAAGACAACGGCATTGAGAGTATGAGCGACAGATAACGGAGGCTTGCATTATCATCGGCATGCGTGGACAGTGTGAGGATCCTCGGGGGAAAATGAGAGCGGCCAGCAAGGTTGTACCTCCCCAGTGTTTAAGCACCAGGATACTCTTGACAGACCTAGATGGAGCACGTTCTGGGGGCATGAGGTGTCCGTGAGACTAACCACTGTGGGATGAGCTCAGTAATGTTGACCTGTGCCGAGCAAGGCTGCACAGGTTGTTATCACTTTGTCCTCACCGGGTGCTTACCTCAAGCAGAGGAAGGAGGGTTGAGCTACAAGAAGCTGTTTTTTTGAGCTCTGCTGCCTCTCTCCCCAGAGGGAGTTTTAGAGATTGAAGTTCGGAGAGGCCATTGAAATGTGTCTGATAGCGAATGGAATAATCGTTAAAGGGATTGTTCTGGTTTGAAGGTGCTGAGCCTCTGGGGAGAGGGGTCAGAGTTGTTTCAGACTGTGGTGTACTTTTGGGGTCTGGCTGTGCCTCCGCATAGGGCCCCGGCCACCCCCAGACAGCTCTATTGTCTTTCCCTGGAGAGCAATCTTATGTCTAGTATTTGGGGGACAGCTTCTTTTCCCAGGTGGGATTCGGAAGATGCAGGTTTTGCTGGAGGACATAGGGTCTGAGCAGTCTGGTTTTTGCCCCAAGTGAGCATTTCCGTGGTGGCTTCTATTAGCACTGGGATATCATCTCTGCCTGCCTTGTGGGGTTGTGAGCCCGGAGGCTGTGTGTATGCAGTGGGGGAGCATGTCATAGAAACTGCTTTTCCATCAAAGCCAGAAAAAGGAGGGGGTGGGGTGGGAAATCTTGGACAGTCCTTCTCCCTTCCTGGACGCACTGCACTCACAACTTGTTTCCTGAAAATCCTAATACACTCCAGTGGTGAGAGATGGCTTCCTGCTGAGCTGCTGAGCCAGCCCCTTGTCAGGGAGGAGATGAGAACAAGATGTGGCTGAAGAAGGGGCAGATGGGCCAAGCTGGGCTGCTCATTGACCCCCCTAGCCCCCTCTCTGAGTCCCAAGAGCACTGCCAGGGTACCACCTGGACACACAGGCATGGGCGGGCCTGGCCAGGGCTGTGGGGAGGATATGAGAGTGGTGTTTTGTCTCTCAGTAAAATTGCATGGATGGTGGTGATGAAACGTGACCCTTTTGCTTCTGGAAAGAAGGACCTTGGCCAACATTGGCAACCCCATTTGGGGAAAGGGTTGTTGTTTCAAAAAACTGGTCCCGAAGTCCTTATATATTCATCCTCTTTCTCCTGCCGCGTGCTTTGCTTACCCATATTTTTCTCTGCGTATATGCACATCTAATAGCTCATGACATTTTTGTGACATCCTGTATGTCCCCAAGGCTGCTATCGTTATCATCAAATTGTGGTCTGGACACTGGTTTTTGGAAGTGTTTTAGTTTTATGCTTCCACTTTCTAAGAAAAAAAACAGAGCAGAAAAGTGCTTAAAAAGTATGGTCAGGGCCAACAGCCCCGGGTCTGAAACCTGGCCCTGACATCATGCCGGGAGAACTTGGACAAGTTAAATGTAGAGTTTCCAGGGTCCTTAGTCACACAGTGGGGAAAAGATTAGGACCTACCTCAGGAGTCTGTTGTACATGGGTATGTTTGATGGTTTAACACTTAAATATGTGTGAGCTGTTTTGATGGAACTTTTCTGGGTTTTTAAGGTTTAGAATGATCCAGGATGTGGTAGAGGCAGGAAGATGATGGGGGTTTGGGGAGTGAGACACTTTGATATTTCTGAGGCGTGCCTACCTCAAAAGTTAACTCACTAACTTGTGGTCTAGGGTGGTGCTTCTGCATCAAAATCACTTTGGGAGTTATTACAAAAGATGGCTGAGTTTCTCTCTGTCCCAGTACATCTGGGGTGGGGCCTTGCAATCTACATTTTTAACTAATTCCTAGACGCTACTGGTCCTGAAATGGCTGTTAGGCAGAAAAAGAAGCAGATCATTCCATGTGGATTCAGAAGACAGAATGAGGCCAGTGGGCGCCAGTTACAGATAGGTTCTGTGTAAGAACTTTCTCTGACTGCTAAATGGGTTCCGAAATGGAGTGGGGGCTCTCATGAACTCCGTGTCACTGGAAATGTCCAGTACTGAATGGCCAAGTGGTAGATTCTCACACAAGTAGAAGGTTCATTCATTCACCTATTCATTCATCCATTTCATCCACTAATTCACAGAGTAAACTGGTATTGCCTGCTGGGAGGTGCTGGGAGGTGGGGAGAAGCCTCGAACAAAGCACCTGTGCCCTTGTTCTCAGGGAACCCACAGTCCAGTGAGTTTGGCTAAATGATTACAAAAGTCCCTTTTAACCCTGAGGCTCTGAGAGTCCTATGATGAGATCCTCAAAATAAGAAGCTACAGAACAATGCTTACCCTGCTGAAGACATGGCCAGGGACTGACAAGAATGTGGCCATCTCTGAGGTTCAATCTGGAATGTTCTCTTCGGAGCATCTTCATGTGACTGAATCAATGATTCTCCCTCCCTAAGACTCAAAAAGAGGTTAAAAATGTATTTGCCAGGAGTGCATTTCCTGTGAGAAAATTCAGATTTCCCACTGGCACTGAGATAGACCATTAAACTCTGAACCCATGACTAGCTGTCCATAATGCTATCTGAAAGCAGACCCAGGAAATGGGGTTGTGAGAATGAGCTAATTGCTTTTTCACCTCTCTCAAGTGATCAGCTGGAGGATTAATGGCTGGGGACAGTTAGGGGGAAAGAGGTACATTCCATCTGTTTTTTTCTGGGTTCTTCTGTCATTATTCCTGGTGGAAGCAATGATGATGATTGCTGACCTTTACTGAGCTCACTTTGTGAGTCTAGGCTTGCCGTTAAGCTTTCTTCACGCATTTTCACTTAATTCTTTTTTTGTTAGACTCCCAATTTCTCTTCTCTTAGGAACCTTAGACACCTCTTTGCCCCTGGATTTCAACTTTCTATAAATGCATTTTGCTTTTAATGTGGCTGAGCTAGTTGAAATCTCCACTTGGCTCTTTTACTTTTCTTTAGGAACCTTGTTTGGTGTTGCCTTTGCCTTTGGTGAGAGATTCTTAGCCTCAGCCCAAGGGGTCTGTGGCAAGGGGGAAACCAATGTCCAATTTTAGAAAAGAAAAGAAAAGAAAAGAAAAGAAAAGAAAGAAAAGAATTATCTGTAAGGTTAATGCACAGAAGCAGCAGGTCTCAAGAAATCTGAGCCACTAGGTCTCAGAAAAGGCAGGCAAAGGCCGTGCGGGGAAGTCACGCAGTGGGAACAAAGGAACAGATGAATGACTCCCATCTGGTCAGTTTTTGCAACGTCATTCCATTGGCTTAGTTTGGATCTTGGGATACCGTTGGCCAGGGCCAGGTGGGACACTAAAACATGCAACAGGAAAGAGAGTTTCCCTTAAAGAAAACCTGGCATACTGAAAGCTGGTGGGTGCCGTACTAAGATTACCAGTCAGCGTAGGTCCCAGATCCGAGTCCACGAACACTTGGCAAGTGTTCGCGTGTGTATATTCTAGGTTTCAGAAAGCGTTGCAATGCTGCTTTAGCTTTGTCTGCTTCATCTGGTTGTGTCCAAACTAGGTGATGAACCCACTGAATACAAACTAATCCCCTTCCTCCTGGTTTTCTTTTTGTTCCTGAGGACCTTATGGCGGCTTATTTTCCTGTGCTAGGAGAAGCTTGGGTGGTTCTTCCTGGGTCACTGAGAATGGCTGGCTACTGTTTCCAGGAGGGCAGAGGCCATCACCTAAAGAGACAAAAGCCTGTGTTTATTCTTTGCAGGTACCTTTTTGCTCCAGCCTACACGGAAACCCATTACACTCCAAGTGGCAGCCCTCAGACCACCAGGCTGAAATCTGAGGTAAGTTCAGGTCAATAGAGATCTGCAGTTGGCCTATCCTCGTAGCACCCCTGGGGAGTGAGGAGATGCATGGTGGAGACAGACCCCCCTCTGAAGGGTTTGTTTGCCCTGACCCAAGACCAAGGGCGTGAGCAGGAGAAGCATTCTGTGAATTTGTTGTCTCATAAGGCTTCCCTCTCCTCTGCTGGCTAAAATGGTCAGACGAACAGTAGTTTAGGTAATTGCATCTGATTAAAATTGGTTTAAATAATTACGAAGCATACATTTTCTTTGTTGGGTGTTAATCACCCACATATTAACAAAAGTGTAAGTGAAGGCAATGAGTTACCAGGGATCCTGCCGTGTCACTTAATTAGATGTTTAATTAATCCTTTCCCATATGGATGGATAGGGTTTTGTAGTCTGCCTTCTCAATGTGATTTCAGGCTATGCAGATTTTCTTGTTTCGCTGCCATGTTTATATTGGATTCTTTTTTTCTTTCAAAGTGTTTTTGAGTTCAGATATTTGCACAAAGATTCATCACTTAAAAAATGATCTTTCAGCCAACTGGATGGCTCAGTAGGTTTAGCATCCAACTCTTGATTGCAGCTCAGGTCACGATCTCAGGGTCCTGGGATTGAGCCCGAATTAGGCTCTTCACTCAACTTGGAGTCTGCTTGTCCTTCTCCCTCCTCCTGCTAGACTCTCAAATAAATAAATAAGTAAAATCTGTTTAAAAAAAAAATAGTCTGTCAAATCGTTTGTCAGATGGATGCATTTTAGTGTGCTTCACCACACGCCACTGGTGGGCATTTAAGGTAGTGAACTGTGCCCATTTCACAATTTGCTGACTTTTCCTACCAGGGGACCATTAGCGTTGGCAGGATCAGAGCAGTGGTTCTTAGCTAGGAGTAATTTTGCCTAAATCATCTCTTTTACTTAAACTTTTGTTAACGTAAAGAAAGTAGGTTTCATGTTAATGAGGTCAATTTTAATCAGATGCAGTTACCAAAAAATATTCTATTTGTTTGGTTGACCATGTTAGCCAGCAAAGGAGGGGACTCTTGGCAGCGTCTGGAGACAGTCTTGACTGTCACAATTGGGAGGTGGATGCTACTGGCCTCTGGTGGGTAGAAGCCAGGAAAGCTGCTAAGTGTCCCATAATACATAAGGTGGCCCCTCCACAACAGAGTTATGCGGCCCCAGCAGTGCCCAAGATGAGAAACTCTGGATTAGAGTGAACTTTCTCAGTATGAGCAGATGAGATAGGGTGAAGGAGGGAAGATGGACTCCAGCAGGAGCAGCAGTGGTCTTCTGCCTTTGGGGCAGGACATCATGGACGTTGGTGGCATGCAGATGCGGAGTGTGGAGTATAGGGTAACAGGATAGGCCCCTTAGCCTCCGTGTTCTTCTGGAAGCTTCTCGTGGAATCAGAGAAGCTTCATGGGTCTCCATGACTCATCTTTACAATATTTCTGCTGGAGCACAGATGTCCAGAAGACAATGACTGCCACTCTCCGTCAGTAAAATCTCGGATTAGTTTATCAGATTAGCCTTGAATGGGGAAAGGGACCCAGGACTTCTAAGTTTTGACAGATCTGAGAGTTTGGGAGCATAGCGATCAGGTAGCTGAGGAGCTGTGTTCCATCAATGCTGTCTTCTTCACCAAGACCTTTCTGGAGGGGGAGGAGTTGGCAGTGTGGCCAGGACCCATAGCAGGCAAGTTGGCCTTGTCTTCTCATCTCTGGGGAGGCTCTCAGGTATGGCCCCTCACCTTCTTCAGTGCCCCTTGGTCGAAACTCCCTCCATTATGGAGACCTCCACTCTCTGCCTCCAAGACAGGGAGGAAGCAGGCGTGCCTCGAAAGCCCCAGGACCTCACCAAGCACTGTCCTCTGAGTTTGGCTTTGGCACTTCTCCACCCGCAGCTCAAGAATGGGTCTCAGTGCACAAGTTTGCCATGAGCTCATACTTCCTGCTGTGAAAGCCCCCTTGGGTGGCCCCCTCAGGCCAAGAAGCTGAGAAGGAATGTGGTGACTTCATGACTGTTCATTTACTTGTTCTTTGTGCGCTCAGTGTCAGGCAGAGACGCTGTGAGGGCCTTTCAGAAACAAAGGAGTGGAAGAGAACTTCCCCTCACCCCCAGAACACCCCTCCTTCCTGAAGGTCCTGTTGACCGAAGCACATCCTAGCTGCAGTATGGGACGACCCATTATTTTCGTACATCCCTCCTACTGGACTCTTGCAAAGCCCCCATCCAGCCCCATGGAACTCCTACTCCGCTTTCTTACCTGGGAGCTGATGACTTCAAAGAGATATGAGAATAGAATACGCCATTTAGCTGTGTCTGACCCAAACATGGAGGGCTACGCCCTGCGACCAGCCTTGGCCTGGGCTACTGGGAGCCCTGGGAACCGTCAGACCCATCCTTCAAGCCAGCAGGAGTTCCAGATGTGGAGTCCGAGGCCAGGCATGTAGACTTGCCTTTAACCAGCTTTGTGACCTTAACCAATGCTTTTGTCCACACTGGGGTTGAGTTTCTTCATCAGAAAATTGGATATATTAAGATCTGACTCTCAGAGCTATAGAAGGGTAAGATGAGTCACCGATTTTGTGGGAATTTGTAAACATATCTGCCAGCGCTACATCTTACTCATGAGGAAATTGAGAAGGGAGAAAGTAACATGTTTATGTTCAGATAACCAGCCAGTGGCAAGGCTTAGACTAGAATTAAGTCCCTGGTGGGGCTAGCAGAGAGTAGAGCTGTGACCAGTTCATTCCTGCACACTCTCCTGGGGCTGCTTTTGCTCGCAGAGGCGGCCGAGTCTCGAGTTAGGCTGCCGTGGTTCCAGTCTCCTCCTGGCTTGTGTGACCTTGTGAGCCACAGGAAACCTCTCCCACCTTTAATTTCCCTTTTTAAAAAATGGGAGTTAAAATACCTACTTCATAAGGCTGTGAGATGGTCAGAATTAAAGGAAAAAAAAATCTCCATTAGTTTTTTTTCCAGTCTGCAGGGCTGGGTGGATGTTAGCCTCATGGTTTACAACAGAAATGGCAGGTATCATTAGCATGTGTGACGATGTGTGTGAAAGCGCTTGGTCGATCTAAAGCACGTTATTCAAGTCCGCTGTTATGCTGTTTGAGAGGGCACCTTGGTGAACACTATTAGCATCATCTCAAAGATGGGAAGAGACCCGGGGAGTCTTTGTATCCATCCCTGGATTTGAATTCTCTTGATTTGTAGAGGGACCCATATTTTTGAAACAGTAGCTGATCCTCATTTCTGAACTTTTTGACTCTCCATCATTCTAACACCTGCAAACCCCACTGACCCTATATGGGCCTGGCCTCGTCTTCCACCGGTGAATGATTCGGGCTGTGGAGTTCATGGCCCTGTGGCTGAGTTCTAAGGATTGGTTCAGAAGCTGCGAGTTTGATGATATGTCTCCACGTCTTGGGAGTCTGGCGGAGGGGGAGAGCTGTGTGACAGGCCGGCATCTGCCAGAGGGTGGAATCCTGGCTGGAAGGAGGGTTATGCCTGCTTCCCCTTCCTTCACGGGTGCCGGCATAGCGCCTTTCCTCAGTGTTCCTCTGAATGCCGGCATCTGGCGCATTGGAAGTCCAGGAGAGTTTGATGCAAACAGAGAAGCCGCTGCCCATCTCTTGTCCTGAGCTAGAACAGGTGGAGGAGCCGAGCCACACTGCCAGCCAGCGAGTTGTCGCCACGAGAAAGGGCACCAGTGCTCTGGATCCTGCCCCTGAGCTGAGTTCCGGCCTGGCCCATAGCCTGTGACCTGGCATGTGGCTCAGCTGTCTATGACCCAGAACTGGTGTAGGACCACTGAGGGTTTAGGCCCTTGGTGGGCTTCTGGCTCCCTCATGGCCACATCCCACCTTTGACAATGAGACTTTAAGGCCTGTATCATGATCACTAAGGTTTATTGCCTGCCGCAGGTCCTCAATGGAGAGTTTTCTCACAAGCACCTCATGAGGTAGAGACCAAAGACACTGGAGGTCGGAGGGAGGTTATGGAACTGTTTCGACCACGGGCAGGTGTGGGCGCTTGCATGTAGATCCAGCCCGGCCGCACCAACGTGCCTGCATTTAATCATCAGGCCATTGCCCTGCCCAGAGCTGGGCGGGCGGTGGGGCCAGAGAGTGCAGACGAATGGGTTTGCGAACAAATGGGTTTGCAGCCTCCTGGGTCATGTCCCTGCCGGCTTTGGACTGAGAGAAACGACCACAAGTGTGGTCCTAGTGAGGGATCACTGGGCAGATCCATAGGCAGATGCCCGAGATTTCTGATTGGACCTGCCTGGGCACTGTGGGGAAAGAAAAAAACTCCTGTGTCTGCAGTTGCGTAGCTCAGACCCTTCCTAACACCTTTGCGAAACCCGGCTCTGCCCCGGGGATTTTTCCTTCTCTCTGTTCTGAGCAGCTAAGCTTCCTTGAACTATGTGGGAAGAAGTTTGTAGGAGTGTGCCCCTGTGTGTACTGGGGACAGTCTTGGGCTGCGCCCATCGGTCTCTTTGGTGCTTCGCTGCTCCCAGCTGTGTCCCGGGTGGCCTCGTAGATGCTCTGGTTCCCCTACTTACAATACACTCTGCTGGCACCTCCAACTTGGATTTCAAGCCTCTCTTCAGAGTTTGTAATTAAATCTCTGTATGGCTTTTTAATTAAGATTGGCTCTCGCAAGACACTAAGTCCCAGGAAGGCTGGAGACGTGCATGCTCTCTCCTTGTTGTGTCTCCCGGACGTAGCCGGAGGCCTGGCCCGGAGCGGCATTCGGCAGCTGCTTGTAGTCAAGGGGAGTCCAGCCAGGTCGGGAGGACCAGATGGCTGTAAGACACACCGATGTGAGAGCAGCATCAGCTCTCCAGGCGTCTGTGGGTGCAGGTGCCAAATCGGGTCTGATCCAGGCGCACAGGGGATTCAGGGAGGTGGGGGAAGTGAGGAGCTCTCTGTCTCCCAGGGCTGCTGTGGCAAAGCACTGGGAGCTTAGAGGTGCAAAACACAGTTCCGGAGGCTGGAAGTCCAAAATCACAGTGTCAGCAGGGCCAGGCTTCCTCTGTGGTCTCTAGGGAAGGATGCTTCCTTGCCTCCTCCAGCTTCTGGCGGCCCCCGTCAGTCCGTGGTGCTCCTTGGCTTGCAGCTGGATCACCCTAATCTCTGCAGCTGACTTCAGATGGCCTCTTCTTTCTCCCTCGGGCTCTCTGTGTCCTCCCCTCTTTTTCTAAGGACATCAGTCCAGTATGACTTCATCTGAACTTAATGCCATCTGAAAAGACCCTGTCCCAAAGAAGGCCACATTCTGAGATTCTGGGAGGACACGCATCTCAACTCTGCTGGGGATCCTGGAGGTGACTCGAGTGGGGAGGCAGGCTCTTCAGAAGCCATCGTGGCGTGTAGCCACGTGTCATGGCAAGAGCCCTGAGCTAGACCTGAAGTCCTGGCTTCTCTAACAGGGAGACCTTCAGCAAATCTTTCTGCTTCTCTGAATCTTGGTTGTTCATCTGTTCACTGGAATGATGACATCTGCTCTGTCCCAGGACTATTACGAGGATCAAATAAAAGGGTGGTTTTAGGAAGTTCTTTGTAGGCTGTAAGTTAGGGCATGCATAGTCGTCCCTGACCCTCACGGGACACGAACGTTGCCAAGCTTATCAGTGTCCTTTCGCCTGACCAGCCCCCTCTTCTCCTCGCTAGGACCACTGCTTTTACCACGGGACGGTGAGGAAGGCCGAGCAGTCCAGCGTGACACTCAGCACGTGCCGGGGAATGAGGTAAGAGGCCCTGGCAGCGCTGGGGGGCGCCTGGCACTCCCCGCACGCATGGAATTTTTAGGACAAGCAGGGCTGGCCTTGGGCAGGGACCTTGAGAGGCTGTCCGTTGAGAGTGTATGCAAGCCAGTTCTACGAAGGGCTGAGCTTCAGGGAGACAAGGAAAGTCCTGGATAATCCACAGATTCACTGGGCTTGAGCTTTCTCTTTCTTGAGGAGCTTGAGGTTTCTTTATTATTTAGGCATGGGGAAGCCAGCAGGTCAGGAGATGACTACGACTGAAAAAACAGTTTGCTCTTCTCAAGATCCCAAGAGAAGGGGCACAGCACACAGGGAAGCACAGGGGTCAGTCAGGGGCCAGGGTGTGGGAGGTGAGGGGATGTGGGCAGGAGTCTTCGCTTTGGTTTCTATAGGAAGAAACCAACACGGCAGAGTAAGCTGGCTTTGGGTTGGCCACTTTGAAGTGGGATCTGGGGCAAAAGGGCTGTTCCTAGTTGTCTGGCACCAGCTCCCAGGGTGATCAGGGCAGGGGGACTGGCTGATCGGGTGGCACCTGCCCCCGGGGTGATCTGGGCAGGGGGACTGGCTGAGAGGGTGAGAGTCTGCATCTCAGAGTTGTTTACCGTCCCTAGGAATTGGCTAATCCTGAGAAGGGCAAGGCCCCAGCTGTCAAAGCATCATAACACAGAAAATAAAAGTCATGGTTCATGCACTTGAAATGAATGTGAGCGCTTATTCCCACTTCTCCTTTGCTCTTTGCTGGTCTCAGAACTAGCAGGAGATGAAAAAGGAACTGGGCATTTAGGAGAAGAGAAGGGAGGAAGAGAAGGGAGAAGCTAGGTGATTTTCAGGATGACAGGCGAGACAGAGAATCTATGTTAGCTACAGCCCTCTACAGTGAAGCCCTGTGCTGAGACTTCACCCAGGCTCACGTGCAAATGCAAGGCCCCTCGTGCTGAGATCCCACGTGTTTGTTTATAAGTTGGGCCATGTCTCCTCTGTAAGGCTTCTTGGTGCGTCTGCCGGAGGGAATTAGGCAGGAAATAAGCTTTGGCTGGAAGACCATAACCGTAGCTCCCAATCCTCTGCTCAGATGACCTGGTTGAGCCAAGCCAACTGGTCTCCCGTGGTGTTTACAGGCCCAGCTGCCACCACCTGCAGTCTGCAAGTAAACAACGTCTGTCCCAAGAAGGAAGAAAGGGAACACGCAGGTGTGACTCGCTTCTCCCTGCCTCTTCCTCTGTGTCCATGGTCTGGAGCAGTGGGAACTTGGCTTGGGTTCTCACAAATCATTCCCGCAGCCGTGCTGACAGGGGGAAACCGGGTGAGCCGCTCATGTGTTTGTGTTCTGCACACTTCCCTCTGCTGCGGTCACCCGTCTTACTTTCCCAGCCTTCTCACTGCACACCTTAAGAACTGAAGGGCATCTGAGGGCCCGGCTGGCTTAAGAGCCAGAAACGTATACCAGATGTCTCATTCGGACCCTAGAGAGGGAACAGCTGCAGCAGCAGCAGACTTCAGACCCATGTAACCCTCAAGTCCCTCCCCACGGCTCATAAAGCCATGCTTCGTGGAGGAACCTCCATAGGGACGGCGCTTCTCTCCTGGGCACATGCTCTTTTGATTAGAGAAAATAGGTAGGATTTATACCAAATGGATCTTTGGCTGATAATACAAATACAGAGGAGTTCCCCTGAGTTTCCAGAGTTTCCAGATTGTTGCGGGCCCCCCTCTTCTTTCCAAAGCAATGTTTGAGTGACTTTAATTGGAGCAGTGATCCATGATCATGGTAAAAACAAATTCAAGTAGTACAAAAAGAGAGGGTACAATGAAAGACGGGGTCCTTTTTCACCCAGGATTTCCAGGCCCCCCTCCACCAGAGGCAGCCATTGTTAGCAGTTTCTTGTTTATCCATTTAGAAATATTTCTTGTGAAAAAAGAACATCGGTAGGTCATATCCTGTTTTATAATCATATTTGGGCTGCTGACACCTTTGAGAATTGTGTGACAGCTATGGATCCTTAAAAAAACACCAGCAGAAAGATGGGGCATACCATTTCACTCGGGATGTTGGGTGTCCAGGCCCCCCAGCCCGCCTCTGATCAGCAACTCATCCTTTAAATGTCCACCTGACTTCTTGCATACACAAATGCTTTGCAGAGGAGCACATAGGATCAGTGTAAGGAGAGATGGTTATCTGTGAAGGAATCCAGACAGTATCGGGATGAAGTGACCGTGAGTGAACCTGTGGGTTCTAGGAGACACACTGTGTGTGTATATACATGTGTATGTGTCCCTAGCTTGCTCTCTGCCAGCAAGAGAGGTATTGATTGCAGTAAAACTTTTTTTTTAACCTCATTGGTAAGTTGCTTATTTTTAAACAAAATGCTGTTTAAAAGTTATTATTGCATAACTGATGTGTTAAGCATTCAAATAATCTAGTGTCAAGTTAAAAGAAGTGGAAGTTACTTATCCCCGCCCACTGTTCCAACCAGTTGCTGTTGGGGATATATATAACTGAAAGACATAAGTGTGTGTATACATGGTGATTCTTAATCCAAATAAAATAACCCTATACATAACGCTCTGAAATGTTTTTCTCACTTAACATTATGCCTCAGGCACACATAGATCTAGCTCATTCTTCGAATGGCTACATAGTGTCTTTATGAATGTCAGGCAAGTTTAGTTACATTGAAGGTCTTTCAAGGATATATAGTAAATCTGATAGCAGCTCTGTCCTCAAAACCCTGGGCCCCACTTCCACTGTGGTTATACTGACCCTTCGCCCCAGGATCCAGGTCTGTGAGAGCGGGCAGGAGAGAGAACATGAGATGGAAAATGCAAGAGAATGTGTAAGAATGTGTGCATAATGGCCTGGAAGGAGCTCAGAATTTAGTCATGGGACCCACCTTTGAGACTCCACACCTCCTGGAGATGGGGACTCTGAGTTTTGCCTTTCCCGAATCATTCTCTGCTTGTCTTTGCCTTGGCTGGACTGGGGTCTCCCGTGGGCCTTCGTCGTGGATGGTGGATGGTGCTCATGGGGCAGAGGCTGGAAGGGGGCCGTGGGTCCGGGGTCTGGGGTCTGGGGTCAGGGCCCCCCTGGGGAATGAGGAGCCTGTTCACCAGAAGGCTGGTATCTGCCCCAGCTCTAACACGAACTCACTGGGTAACCGTGCATGTTTCTTTTTCCCTGGGCTTTGGATCTTCTCATCTGAAAAAGAAAACAGATCAGATCACGCAAAGGACTGTTGAACGTTGGAAGTTCTGAGCTACAGAGAGTGCATGGTCCCAGGGAGGCCGGTGCCTGGGGCAGGAGGGGGTGGCTCCTACGCCCCACAGCAAGCCAGCCCTGTTAGCCCCTCTCCCGGGGAGGGGCATGGCCTTCTGCCTTTGAAAACCTGGCCTGGCTTCTGAAGAACACATCATAAATGCTGCCTCTGTGTCCAGCACAGAGTAAGCCGTGGACGTGTAGCTCCTGGAGTTGAAGCAGTCTCAGTCTAGAATCTAATTCCCCGGCATCGGTTTTCTCGGCTATAAAATGAGAACATTTGTGACATCTTCAGTGGATTTACATTAAGGGATGAGGGCGGTCTCCTTGAGAGCAGGGACTCCTTTCAGTCCTATTGCCTCCGCGGTGCCGAAAACAGTCCCTGGCACATTGTAGTTTCCATATATGTGGCTAGGGAACGGCTCCTTGTACTCCAGTCAGTTATCACAACCACCGTGAGAGCCAGCCAGCACTGTGGACTTAGCACAATGCTAGTAGACAGCAGCCGGAATTTGAGCCCACGTGTGCTCCCTCCTGAGCTTACGCTCTCCACTTGTGCCTTGCCACCCCATACCCAAGGGAGCACATCACCTATGTGCCTTCTTCCTTCTGTGCCGCTTTTGATGCTCTCAGTACCTTTTTCTCATTGGATGCAGATTGGGGCCAGGGCGGGGAGGGGAGGGAAAGAAGGGGAACAGGGTGGTTACCTCTTAGGGCAGCTCTGGATGTAGGGACCTGGGATGTGTCCCCTTAGGTTTAGCTCTGAATGGACACATTCCTAGGAGGCACTTCTTGCTTAGGTTGTTCAAGGGTGCACTTGGGTGAGCCCTGTGATCATTGAGGAGTTAGGCGCGAATCACCCGCCACTGCCTGCCTGCCCTTCCCTGCCAAGGTTCCTCTGGATAATTTCATTTATATCAAGCTCTTAACAATGAGCAATAGGGTGGAGAGTGGACTGGAGAATAGCGTGTGAGGTCCCAGCCTCATAGCTTCCTGCGTCCCCCTCCTGTGCCCCCTGACTGAGCTCTGCTAGTGCTTACATTTAGCAAATTAGATCATCTGAGGCTCCTGGAAAGATAAATGACCTGTGGGTGCTCGGGGGAGAGCAGCTAGCAAGATTTTGGGGGTGGTAATGGGGGTGCCACGGGAAATGGATTCTAAGAAATCTCCTGACCATCGTGGGAGCTGGTGCTCACTGTGAAGTGCTGGGGTTCATGCCAGCTACTCCTCCAACCCAGGCAGTCAGGGAGGACTGCAACTGTGCCACGGGGCCGTTACCAGGGACCACAGTAGGGGGGAGGGGTGGGGAGTAGCCACGAGTTCTCAGTGCCCTTCTGAGACCTAGTATCTGCCACTCTCCGAAGCAGCATCATCTGGGCCTTTGTGAAAGGACAGGCTTCTGCCACCGAGCCTGGGCTCCAGGCCAGACTTCCTGAGTGTGCCTGCGCTGGGAATTACCGCTTGACTTGTTTACGCTGCAGATACTCCAGCCCCAGAATCAGAGTCTCCGACATCTGTCACGTTAATGTACACCGCAGAGCAGTCTGATAGGTAGCTCTGGGGGCTCTGATCCTGGAGATCTATGACCCCTCTGTTTGGAACTCACTGATGGAGGCAGATGGCCCAGAGGCTGCCAGAACTTAAATCTTTGGCTCTGGATACCCATCAGACCTTGTTATGCAACCTCTCTGGGGCTCAGTTTCCTCATCTATAAAATGGGACTCATGATGATGCCTTATAACGCTGAAAAAAAGAAAAAAAGAATGATGATTATAAGCCCAGAGCCTGGCCTATGGTTAACTCTCAAAAAAATGGCCTCTAACAAGGAAAATGGGCTAAATGCCTCCTTTGTCTTCTTATCTCCCGGCAGACTGGTATCTTGCTTTTGACAGGCCGATCTCACCTCTGCGGGGAGTTACTCATGCCTGACAGTTGTAGCCATCTATAAACCGGGCTGTGTGACATAGGTAGTGTGACAGTGTGGTTAAGGTTGTGATACCTGGGACCAGACTGCTTGTGTTCTTGCCTGTGTGACTTGGGGGCAGTTTATTAACCTCACCTAGCCTTAGTGCTCTTGTTTGCGCAATGGGGGTCAGAAATGTTAGGGTGAGCCACATGGGAACCTTCACTGGTTCCTGTGCGGAACTTTCCACTCACTGGGTGTTATCTTCGCAGCCACAACCTGATGGGCATAAAATCATCATCCGACTTGCTGTCAAGCCCTCTGTTTCCAATGTTTGGAGTCTCTGGGGGGAAACTGAGGTCATGGGAGGGACCTAGGTCAGCCGAGATGAGCAGAAAGCTTGGGAACAGGATGCCCACAGTGGCTCTGCCCGCTACCCTTTCCTGTCTGGACTCGACAGCGGATGTGACCCTGGCTGTTCACCCACTCCCACCTCCAGCTGTTCAGGGAGCACCTTGGGTGTCTTGCCGAGGGGATTGCTGTGTCAGCCTGGGTGAGGCAGCCGGGAAGTCGTCAGGCTCCCTGGCACCGGAATGAGGTCAGCCAGGGATGGGTTCCAGGAAGGCTGCTGCTGATCTGCCTGGCGCTATCTCTCCAGCAAGCATCACAGGCTCTTCCCAAAGGGGAAAACCTGGGTGGGGATTTGAGGGGGTAGGGGTGGAGGTGGAAGCTGGGGTAGCCAGAAAGAGGTCCTGCCAGGTTGGAGAGGCAAAACCAACTTGGAGATATCTTAGCTTTGAAATTTCTGGACAGATGAGGGCCTGAGGTTTTGGAACCCATACTGGTGCCCTGGGACTTATTACTAGGCTTCTTTCTCCCGCAGAGCCCTGACTGAATGCCTTCCTTTGCTACAGTATTCATCTCACTGCATCAAGGAAGGTAGATGCCTGCTACATGGGCCCATACTCATCCTTCCATGGATTATAGTGTGGTAGTGATCAGTAGAGAGGGTCATGCCCTTGGAAGCCTCATTGATGTGATGCTCCCAGGCAGCTGTGTCCAATCCATTTGTGTTAGGGGTGATGAAACCTTTGTGCTCTGTTATATACTCTGTTCTGTACTCTAGTGGTTTATTCCCAGGTTCAGAGTCTAAGCTCCACGGAGTCCGGGACTCTGTCTGTCTTGTTCGTGTCTCCATCCTCCTCATCTGGTTCGATGCCTGGCCCATAGCAGGAGCTCAGGAAACACTTGTGGAATGAATGACCGTCCTCCAGTGAAACTGAGAATGACTTGATGACAGGGATTATGTCTAGATCACATCTAGTACAGGTGAAAGTTCAGTGAGTGAAAGAATAAAATGGATGAACACATGTCCTTATTCTGAGTTCAGTGTTTGTGTCTATAACCAGAATCCAAGAACAGTCTCACATCCTTGGTTGTGGACATAACTTCACTGACGAGCGGCCCTACTCGGGCTAGTAGCAATGACATTGGTGATGCCACTAGTCTTTTGTACACAAAAATCTTTCCATTTAATCATCTGGAGTCCTGTTAAATAGTTAATTATCATTTGCATTTACACATGGGAAAAGTGAGCGATTTTTTTGTTTTTTAAGAGGTTTCTTAAAGACCATTTGACAGCTTAATGTTGGAGTGAACACCAGAACTTGGACTTCTCACCCCCAGGCCACTGTTTTCCTTTCCAGTCACCAGATCATCATTTTCTCAGTCTCTAAGTTTCAACTTTTGATTTGTCATATGCCATGTTTGAGTTGGGGGGCTTTTTGGAATCCTTGTCTTACCATCCTTTATATATTAACTGTCCTTGGTGAGCCTTTTTAGACCCTTTCAGCTTCTTCGTAACCAGCTTTCAGTACTTGAAATTGTGTACCACCTTTCATATACATGTTCAGATTTCCCTGGAGAGGAAGTCCAAGTTGGTGTCAGATTCTTACCAAAAGTTTCATGACCCTATAGTAAAGTTGAGAACCAACGATCAAAACCAACCATGTCACTTTGCATATGGAAAACCTGAGACCTGAGCAAGAAACTTTTCCAAGACTATAATCTTTGATCAGAGATTCTGTTTCTCCCGTTGACAGGGGACTGATTGTGGTGAGCAGTAACCTCAGCTACATCATCGAGCCCCTGCCTGACAGCGAGGGCCACCACCTTATTTACAGATCTGAACATCTCAAGCTACCCCTGGGGAACTGTGGGGCCGAGCATTCCAAGTCCACCCCCGGGGACTGGGTCCTTCATTTCACCAACCAGACCAAGAAACGACCTCGCAGGGTGAGTCTCAGTGCAGGAATCAACCTGGGGGTAGGTTTGTCCCCTCTGAGGATCCTTCCTTTGGATCCCGGAGTATTTCCAAATTAAAGGAGATGGCCAAGGAGGAAGAAATAACCTTTCTCTTAGAATAAAAATTCTAAGTCACTATCTTGTTCACTGCTGTGAGATACACTTGTATTGGGTGGAATAACTGTTTTGGGGAAAAATGCTACGACATTTAAAACACCCTGAGATGCTGATTTCAGAAACTTTAAAATGTGAGAAAAAAAAAAATATGTCTCTCCTTTTGGAATAACCGCTTAACCATACGCACAGAATACTTGTATTTATGTGTACTGGAAATAGAGGTATGTGGTTTCAGTGCGTTTTGGGAACTTGGTTGTCAGCATGTTCCCTCACAGTTTGGAGGCCCCTGTACTTGCCAGCCCAGCTCATTAGTTTTTGAGTATGAAGGACTGGACCCATAGTCCCAGAGCAGCCCCAGCAATAACCAAGATGGTGGGCGGAAGGTGTCGTGACGGTGGTGGGGACTATGGCCAGCATCAAGCGTGAAGTCAGTAAGGGGAGAGGGGGCACTGCTTATTAACCAGTACCATTTCTAAGCAGTTTGTTTTAAAATGAGGCCACACCCACAACTTCTACAGCTCTGACCCGCTCATATCTCTTTCTTAGATGAAAAGGGAAGATTTACACTCCATGAAGTATGTGGAGCTTTACCTCGTGGCTGATTATGCAGAGGTAAGGGGGAGGCAGTGGGTTTTAGTGGAAAAGCTACTCTGTGGATAGCTTCCATTTCAGGCTTCCAACCACTTTGGGGAAATGCTGAACCATTCCTCTTTCTCCAGTATGTCATGTGATTTGGGCCTTAAATCTGACCAAGGGCTCTTCTAGCTATTTTAAATATAGTTGGGGAAAAAAAAAAAAAAAGAAAGAATCTCTTCTGGCTCAATACATTAATCAAATAGAAGATCAGCAACTAGCATTATCTGGATTAATATTTCTTTTTTTTTTAAGATTTTATTTATTTTTTTGATAGAGAGAGAAATCACAAGTAGGCAGAGAGGCAGGCAGAGAGAGAGAGGGAAGCAGGCTCCCCGCTGAGCGGAGAGCCCGATGTGGGACTTGATCCCAGGACCCTGAGATCATGACGTGAGCCTAAGGCAGAGGCTTTAACCCACTGAGCCATCCAGGCGCCCCTGGATTAATATTTCTTAAACTGAGTCTTAAGACCTTTTGGTTCTGGTGCTTATTCTTAGGGAGCCCATAAATTCTCTACAGAAATTGTCAAAAGAATTTTTGCAAAGATAGTAAGGATAATCAGTCATTCTATTGAATACAATTTTCCTGCCCATGTGTGGGTCCATTTTTATAATCCCCTTAGTGCCAAATTAGAACCCTGGGAACCAAGGCATCAGCAGAACCTGGGAACATTTGAGTGTAAATTCTTGGGCCCCACCCCAGACCTGCTTGAGTCCTAATCTGTGGGGCTGGCGTCCAAGAATCCCTGTTTTAACAAGCCCTCTGGGTGATTCTGGACACAAGCAAGTTTGACAACTACTGACCTAAGGAATAGCTGTTTACCCTTTAATTCTGTATTTCTCAAATCAGCCAGCTTCTCACGGGCCTTGGCTCCTCAAAGTTGACGAACACTCATCTCTCTCACTCTTTCATTTCATCTGTTCATCAACGAAATCTTGGTTTTCTCCTATGTGTCAAACACAGTGTTTGGCCTGAGAAGATTAAGACCGTCCTGTCCCTGACATCAGAGTTTACAATAGCAGCACAAAAACTCAAGTGTGGTGACTGCCAAGATTGATCGTTATGGAGGATTAGAGCAAAGATCATGAAAGATCATGGTTTTGGGAACTGGGGAAAGCTCCAAAGGGAAGATGTTGGCGCTGACACATGAGAGTAGGTTCAGGCTCCAGAGCACATGTTTCCCTCCACTAGCCATGTTTCACCCCCAAGTCTCACTCTATGTAGTGACTCAGCCACAGCTAAACACATCTGGGCAGGGACAGTCACCATGAGCTGAGCACTCACCATGATCTAATGCCACAGCCTTGCCTGGGGCTCCCCTAGGACAGAACTCATCAGAGCTCCACCTGTCTCGTGCCCCATCCAGATGCTGTAGTTACCCGCTCCCCAAAAAGACCTCATCCCAAGGCAGCTTTATCTAGTCCACACTCCCAAAGCACAGGGCCTGGAGCAGTACAGGTCATGGAAAGAAACTAGGCTTCAGGCCTGAAGAGCTGCCTCTAAGAACGCTGGTGGCAGGAGCAGGTGGGCTTGAGCTGCCTTAAAGGACAAGGGGGTCTTAACTGGGCAGAAAGGTGGAGGTGAAGGGCATTTCAGGCCAAGGGAACATCAGGTTCTGCTTTGAGAAGAATTTAGCTTTGTAACTGATGTAGGTATTGGTTTTTCCAGGACCCTTTCCTTTTTTTTTATTTCTCTTTTGTTTTCCTTTCCAAAGGCTGGTGTGTGTGTAGGACAGGGGAGTAGTGTGGGGGAGCAAAATCTAAAGTTGATTTAAAAGCCGAGGCTCCACGGTCATGGGGAGAGGTTAACGACGCTGGCCCTGCCCGGCAGGACTGCCTTTGCAGTGAGAGGGCTGCTGGGAAAAAGCTGAGCTCCTCTGACTCTAGGACATTTTTCCATTTAAGCTTTTGTTAGATGATCTAAGATCATCTCATATAGTGGTCTTGAAACTTTCCTTGATATATATATATATATATATATATATATATATATATATATATATATTGGCCACAGAATCATTTGTACAGATAAAGCTCCTAGGCCCCCCAAAGCTCCTGCTCTAATGTGAAGGTGGGATGATCCTCCCCTTCAACCCTGCACTTGGCCCAGTGGCATCTGGCTGGAGGGCTCTAAAACCTACTGGGTGTGAAAGTCGGGAAACTGAAGTTGTGGGGGTGGGGTAGGGATTGAGCATCTTCAGTCTCGTGGCATTTGGGGTCACAGCAGAGCCCCAAGAGGAAAAGTGGCCCCCAAGTTGCCTCTAGGACTGTGGTGTGGTCTAGGGCCATCTTGTTCCAGAGGGGAGAGCCTCCAGCGCCGGCCCCATAAGCATTGACTACAGGGAGTGACTCATTCAGCCTGTGGGTCGGGCCCGTGCTCGTTGCTCAGGGTCCTGGGCTTCGAATGATTCACTGGAGGGGGTTGTAATCAGCCAGGCTAGGTTCACAGGCTCCCAAATCTCTACCTCCTACACCACCTCTCCCAGACTCCCTCTCCAAGGGGCAGAAGTGAATTCCTGACAGTTAGTTAATCTGAGAGGTGGGGAAGACAGGGAAGGGGAGGGCTGCCTTATCTGTGATTTACAGCCTGGTGCTGAGACAGGCCAGGCTCCTTCTCTGGGCTCTGAATTTGGCCCAGGGTGCACAGCGCCCAGAGAGTGCAGTAAAAGTGACCAAGCAGCTGGGCCTAGGTGGGATGGCCTGGGGCCGCTCTCCCTTTATTCATTCCGCAGGTGAAATAGGAAATCTAGGCAGGGAAAGAACAGCATAGTCTGTTGCAGGAGGATGTGGGATGGTTGTACAACCAGGCCTGCAGACTGCTGTCGTGCTCCGGACACCTAGTGGGGTGGCTGGCAAAGGCCAGGTGATGTGCCACATTTTACTTCCTTTGTCACCCTAGAAAGTATAAGATTGAGATACTTCTTTCTTCCCATCAGAGGTCCGCAAACTCTAGCCTATAGCCCACCACATGTTTTTGTAAATTGAGTCCTACTGGCCGAGATGCTTCCTGCTTGTATGTGTTGTCCATGGCTGCTTTGATCTGCCGCGGCGGAGTGGAGTAGAAGGGACACTGCGTGTCCGCAGAACCTCAAGTATCCACAGTCTCGCCATTTACAGAAAGTTTGCGACTCCTGCTTGAGTCTTCTCTTCTGGAAAACATGGTACATGTCTTCAACTACAGTGGTATTATCAGGCAGTTGTTGAAAGACAGGGTTAATATATTTGAAAAACAGTGAACTCTGACTCTGATGTTCTAATAAATATTCAGTAAATGTTGCAACCCTTTCTCTGCAGTGAGACCAATTTAGAAATGGGACGACCAAGAAACTTCAGGATTCACAAGTCATAGGTCCAAGTCATAGGGCTTCGCATCGAATTGCACTCTAAAAAGCAAGGGTCAAGTGCGAGGACAGTTCTGGTGAGCCACAGTTCCGAAGAAGCCCAGGAAAGTCCACAAGCAGTGGGAGAATAGAAACAGTGGCTTTCTCGCCGGCTCATGGCCAGACACACCCTAGTCCCAACAGATATCCCAGGGTGTTTTATCTGGCTGTTCTTTGTGATTCTTGCTTGAATGTTTTTCTGGGATGGGGTGGAGGAAGGATGCGAAGTGTTGGAATTGAAGTACCATATACAGTGTGTGTGAGGTAGATCAGATAGGCACCCTGATTCTCTGTGACAATGGCAGCATACAGGACATGCCCATATTTGCAAATTTAGGTTACAGTTGTAGCAGATTTTCTCTTTACACTGTGAAGCTTTCCTTCATCATTGCAGCTGAAGGAGATCTATTCCCTCTCAGGCAGGAATGATAAATGTGAGGCTACCTACTGGAATGTCTCCTCCCTACTGGTTCCCATGGCAGACATTTGTAATCGAGCACAACACTCTTTCCGGCTGAACCCCATGCCGTCTCAGAATTCTTCTCACTGTAGAAGGCCCTGCCAGTCGATCCAAGTGGCATGTCAGACGAATCCTGTGTGCCGAGGTCTTACGGTCCTGGTTGCCAGCCCCCAAGTGTGTCATTCACATGGCTTCCCATTGCCGTTATTTATGTGCCCATTTTAATTGTGTATTTCTTAAATACGGATTCTGCCATTGTTGTTATTTTGGGCTTTCTTTCTTTCTTTCTTTCTTTCTCTTCTTAAGATTATTTTAGAGAGATAGAGCAAATGAGCAAGCAGGGGAAGGGGGAGGGAGAGGAAGTGGGAGAGGCTTCCCAGCAGACTCCCTGTTGAGTGCAGAGCCTGATGCAGGACTTGATCTCACAGCCCTGAGATCATGACCTGAGTGGAAACCAAGAGTCAGACACTCAACCGACTGAGCCCCCCAGGTGCCCTTCTCTTTCTGTTTTAATGGAGGGTCCTCTGGACCAGTACCAGGGTCTCACACTGTGTCCTATCTAGTGCCAAGCATAATGCCTTGCACATGGCAGCTTTTAGCAGCAATTTGATCAGTAATGATTGATCACATGTAGGGAGGCCTCATGAGATCCCTGTGATGATGGCTTCATGTTGGAGCGATGACCAGCACAAGGATCAGACTGGTCCCACGTCTAAGCCCCCATGAGAGTTTGCAGGAGACCTGGTAATTTGGAGGACTGGAGAACGGGTTTGACTTCAAGGCCTGGAGGAAGAGAATCCAGTTTACTCTACAACTATGACCTGTCTACTGTGTGTCTGGCACTGAGCTGGCAGCTAGGGACACCAAGATGACTGTGACCCAGGTTCTGCCCTCCCTGAGCTGACACTGTAGGGAGTGTGTGGGGACAGAGGAAATTGTATAAAAATAACTGCTCTCATAGAAGCCTGGAGAAAATAAAAGCTCACTGAAAGACAAGAAATGGGGTCCAGGAAGGGATTCTGGGCCTCACCTAGCTCTGCTTGTTCCATTTAGTTTCAGAAGAATAGACGAGACCAGGACGCCACCAAACACAAGCTGATGGAGATCGCCAATTACGTTGATAAGGTGAGACCAGGTGTGTACTTTGTGGGAAAGGTGCCAGCACCTCCGAGGGGCCACAGAACAGGAGGTGGCATGGCACCTGAGCTGCCTCAGGGATTGGTCACCACAGCCAATCTCTGAAATGGAATAGCAATGCCATAGAGGCTCAGGGTGGTCACAACAAAGCTCTCAACTCTGTGACCTTAGCCAGGGAGCTTATCTTCTTTGGGTTGCAGTTTTGTGTTATGTTTAAATTTACAAAGTAGAGGGGCTGGCTTGAATCAGTGGCTTTCAAAATTTTTGTTTTTCTGGTGGAACTCTTCTTTTCAATGAAATCTTATGCCGTGTCTAATATAAAAGATAAAAACGGACTCTCAAAGCAGGGGTGAGCATCCAGAGTGCGGTCCTCTTGCTCCTTCCCCTCACCCCTGCAAATGGCTGCCAGGCAACATAAGACATGGAAGAGCCCAGCTGAAGAAAGCTTTAAGGTTCTCTAAGGTTCCTTCTAGGCATAAAGCCCAGAAGTTTCCTGAGTTAGGGAGAATTGAGGTAGGTGAGCATGGGAAAGGTACAAAGCCTTAAAAATTGAGTATAGAGTCTTTATCTATACACTTCATGTGTCATGAAGACTATGTGGTCTTCATCTATAAAATGGTTCTAAAATTATTTCTCACTCAGAAACACAATATGAATGGTTAACTTTCCTAGACCAGGCCCTTTTAAAACATGCCTGTAGAAAATACCCAAATTCTTGAATTTTACTAGAATATCCTGGTCTGGGACTTGGAAATACTGTTTTTATAAAAAAGGGCATTTGTTATACTGCAAAATGCAGTAGAATGATAACCTTAAATTACAGTACACTCTTGACAGGCTAGTAGTAAATAGTTTTTAAAACTAGAATTTAATATGTTCAAGGTCACAGGTCTCTAAGAATCTGAAAACATTTATTGTACAATTTCAGTGCATTCGCAGTGCTTCTGCAGCTCTGGGCCTGTTCGGGATTCATGGAGCCCAGGTCCAAAGGAGAAATTATTTTTTTCTAAACATTAGAAGATCAAGAAGAGAACTTTAAAAAAAAAATTTTTTAAATGGATTTACAAGCAAATGTGATAGCACTCTGAAGTCATCAGGCGGGAGAGTCTGTGGTCTATGTTTTTGTTTTGCCCTAGATGGCTCTGGAAACACTGGTGACAGGTGAAAGTCATGAGCATTTCCTGGAAGGAAGGCCTCCAGGGACACAGCTCAGTCCTCTCTCTAGCTCTCAGTTCACTCAACAATAACATTTAAATGATCCTACATCCCAAACACTCAACATCTGGGAAAACAAGAGAAGCTCATTTCCTGGGGGGTAGACAGGAGGCAGACCCTGTTCTCACCCATGTGGTGTCTATTGTTCTCGAGACCCAGCAGGTGGGAAGCTTGGCTGGGTCTCCCCTTTGTGAACTCTCCAGCTGGTCTGCAGGGGTAGAACCAAGGGTGCTGATGAAAAGTGGGAGAGGCAACACTATGCCTCAGCCCTTATGTGAAGCCCCAAGCCTTGCTTAGCTGGTCCCTTCTGGGCTTGATTTTCTCCTGAGCAGCTGATTTTAGTCACTGTGGCTGGGGTGAAGGAAGGCACTTCTGAGGCTTGCTGACCCAGCTACATGAACTGAACTGTTGTTGAACTAAAACTGGAATGAACTGCACTAAATTTGCTGAATCAGGAACCCAATCCAAAATGTTTTTCCTTAACTGTGAAAAAAGCCAAGTTTAAGTCCTTAAAAGCTCCCTCATGAAGCAAGTTCAAATTGGAATCCTAAATAAAACCCTTTATTTCCTGTAACAATTGACCTGGCACAAAAACGGGAAAATCAGAATTTCCTTGGCAATCAACTGCTCTTTCACCAAAGCTGGAACCCATCTTAGGCCACAGCTTCTTGGGGGCAAGATGATTCTCTAGATCTGTGAATACGCTGGCCCCGAAGTCAAGAGGGGCTTGAGTGATTCCGAGATCCGATCTCATTGTCTAGGCCTTAATCCCGCCTCCACCGTCCTCCTGCTGAGACTCTGGGTCAGTCACTGAACTTTCCTAAGCTTCCGTGCTTGGGACATAGAATGTGCTCAATAAACATCGAAGTGACGATTGTTGTTTTTAGCTGCCACACTACCCACCAATTTTGGATTAAGATGGTGTCTTCTGCTCATGAGATCTGGGTTTCCGTGCAATTTTGTTTTCAGAGTAACTGCCTCAGTAATCTCTAGGGTAGGCCAAAGAATCCCTGGGACCTGTGCCTTCCGGTGGCACTTAGCTTTGCAGAGAACCCTCTTCCTGTGTGTACGTGTAGGAGATGAAAGAGACCACATCACAAAGCCCAGGTGTCGCCCTCCTCTGAAGGAACCTGAGAGTCAGGTCTCGTTTCTAGAATTTCAGGATCTCTGGACAGAACTCGAGAGGTGATCTGGGACCTTTGCAGCCTAATGCTGGCCACTTGTTCGTGGCATTTGTGACAAAGTCCGAACACCTCCAGGGGCGAGAAAGGAAACTTGCGAATGAGCATCTCTCAAGGTGTAGGAGACCCCACACAGTAATGCATCCATCTACAGTCCAGCATATCCATACAGCGAAATACTGTTTAGCCATAGAACGAAGGACAAAGTGATAAAGAGGCCATGAGGGAGAGGAATCTCAAAAACACGCTGAGTGAGGAAAGTCAGACACAGAGACCTCATGTGTGGTCTGGTCGTTCTGGTTAGAGGAAACATCTAGAAAGGGTAAATCTGTCGCGGCAGGAAGCAGATGAGTGATCTCCTGGGTCTGGGGGTGAAAATAGGAAAAGACAGTCAGTGGACATGGGGGTCTTTCTCGGTGTGATGAAAATACTCTAATTGGATTGTGGTGATCATCTTACAGCTTGGTAAATTTACTAAAAATATTGATCTGTACGCCCCCCAACTGGGTAGATTTTATGTTATGTAAGTTACATCTCAATGTTTAAGAGGAATTTTGTATAACAGAACTTTTTAGACATGTATAAAAAAGATAAGTAACCATGTAAGGAACTGGGAGAGAGGATTGTGCTGGATGCCTGGGCCCAGGGTCCTTATCACAGACAACAGCACAGCTTAGCTCTGAGTTTCCTTATGACTAACTTTAGTTACAAGGATTTTTTTTTCCCCCTATTTTAAAATTAAACGAGTCTTCTGTCTGTCATACCTATTGGCCACGCCCCACTTTAGGAGCAGTTTAGAGACAGCATTGATGCTGTCTACACAGGATAGCCCTGTCCACGTGCGGAAGCAAGTCTGTGTCCTGTGCCCTATCCTTCCTCCAAGCTAAGTGACCCCAGCTCTGCCTGCACAACGTTGGCCATCTTTCTCAGGGTCTCACTGCTCTCTCCTGAGAAATGTGACTCACAGCCCCTGTCGCCCCCCATGCCCGGGGGGGGCATGTGCCAAAGAGAAATCTGGGATCCACTCTGAATGCCGAGCCTAGGAAGGGGCATGTAAATCTCAGGGTGGTGGTCACTGCTGATGCCGTGGCTCTCTGTGTGCGTTTTCAGTTTTATCGATCCTTGAACATCCGGATTGCGCTCGTGGGCTTGGAAGTCTGGACGCATGGGAATATGTGTGAAGTTTCGGAGAACCCCTACTCTACTCTCTGGTCATTTCTCAGTTGGAGGCGCAAGCTGCTCACCCAGAAGAACCATGACAACGCCCAGTTAATCACGTACGTGGCCTTCGTGCATGTGTGTCTCCTCGGGGCTGGCTGCACAGCACGTGCCTGCAGTGTGGGCACCCTGTGCCGCCCTCCCCCGCCCACCCGGTGCTCAGTGTGGGTGGTCCTAGCCATCCTGCCACTCTGGTCCAAACAATCCTTATTTCTCAGACATGGGCTCTGCTGCCAGGACACCCAGGAAAATACTAAAACCCTAAGAGTCAGAACAACCCCAAGAAGTGCTGACGACCTAGGTGAGAAGCTGAGACTTACACACATTCTGTTGACCATCTGAAACAGCAGGACGTGTATTTGGGAAGTGACTGACCATCAGGGGCTGCTTCCAAACAGCCTAAGGGGCTCCCTTTGGTCCTCATGGTGCTTCGTTGTAGAATGCACGCTCATCTTCTGCCAAAGCTGTAGCTTCCTCAGCTTGCCCTTCACTTTGTTCCCAGGGGTTCAGCACCAAGAGCCGGAAGGGCTTCAAGAGGCAGATAGTGCGTTGGAGGGGAGGGAGACATCGGGGTGGGGGGAGTTGTGCTGGAACTTCTTCAGTTCCGGAGAGAAAAGGATAGTGTTGGTGGTCATGAGGGCCCCTGAAGTCCCCCAGGGGTGCGGGAGGTGCGAATATCTGGTATTTTTAGTGTTAACTTCAAAAGGTGTTCTGAGACGGTTATAAGAAAAGGCACATTACATAGTAAAGCTATTTCCTTTTGTTCCCTAAAAAATCTTTCTGAATCAACAATCATTTAAACATTTGTTGCTTCTTTAAAAGAAATGGGGAGGGCACCCGGGTGGCTCAGTGGGTTAGGCATCTGCCTTCACCTCAGGTCATGATCCCAGGGTCCTGGTTGAGCCCTGCATCCTGCTCCCTGCTCAGTGAGGACCCTGCTTCTCCCTCTCCCTCTGCAGCTCCCTATGCTTGTGCTCTCTTTCTCCCTCTGTCAAATTAAAAAAAAAAAAAAAAAAGTCTTTAAAAGAACTGGAGAAATAACTGTACCAAAAATCTGGGCTATGGTTATTTCACAATGGTACATTCACCTAGGAGATTTTGGGGTTTTGCCTGAATTTTGGAAGCCTGGTGCCCTGCTTTGGGCAAAACCTTGAATCCAGATGTCCAGCAAGACTTCCTTAAGGCCATTTCTAAGTTTATAAAATAACCTTTGGGGCTTCATAGAGATTTGCTTGTATTTTATGTGTTTTCTTGCAAATTGTTTCTCTGAAGAAGAATCTGCCTTCAATTCAGCAAACACTTATTCAGTGCCCCCTATGTGTCAGATTCTATGCTAAGTTCTGGTGATCCCCCCAAAGAAATAAGGCCATCTTGGCCCTCAAGTTCTCATGGTCTAAATGAGAAGACAAACAGGGAGCTATGAGAGCCCCACGTAATGAGCTTCCATGTAGATCCTTTAAATAAATTCCCTGTTTTTGGCGTGCACGAGAATACTGGTGTTTTGTTCATTCCCTCTCCCCTGCCCTGGTTGGATACAGCTGAGAGAGGGATGGATTGAGCCGGGGGGAGTGTCGCTGGCTGTTGGCAGGTTTGCATCGCCATTGCAAAACAAAGGCAGAAACGGCTCATCTTTGCACCCAGCTGCATTTTCCTAGGCTCCTGATGGGACACATCTGTTTCTTGGGTCCCAAAGTGATGTGGAAATGAAGCATCAGCCCCCACAGCTGCTGCCCAGTCCCTCCACCCGCCCTGTCCCGCATACCGCAGAGCCGAGGGTATGGCACGGGACCCTGGCAGCTGGCAGAAGTGGTCATGAGTCACTTAAGAGTCAGAACCTGTGCCACTCTTCCTCAGCCCCTCCCTCTGACCTTTTCCTCTGCAGCAGGAATGGGATGCAGCTTTATGAACCCTGCCCATTTCCTTCCAGGGAATGGGGCTCTGGGCATACTGTGGGAAAAAGTGGCCTTTTGCCCTTTCTAGTTCTCTGGAACAGTGAGAGAGTAGGTGGCAGGAAGGGAGAGGTGTGGTGACCTGGAAGTTGTCCAGCTGGCCTAGAACACTGGGGTCTCTCCTTGGCAATGATCTGGGAATGGCAGCAGGGCCAAGGAATACCATGATGGCTGCCTGCTCCTGGGCACAGAGGAACAGCCCTCACAGCTGCCATCTGAATGACCTTCTCTTGTTCCTTCCTGCAGGGGCATGTCTTTCCACGGCACCACCATCGGGCTGGCCCCCCTCATGGCCATGTGCTCCGTGTACCAGTCTGGAGGAGTCAACATGGTGAGTCTCCGCCAGGATGTTGATGCTGTAGAAGACAGAAAACTGCCTTATAGGACAGGAGGTTGTCTTGTGTGTGTGGGGGGGGGGGGGTGGAATATATATATATATATAGATATAGATATAGATATAGATATAGATATGATTGCAGGGAAAAAAACCCTTGACATCAAGTATGGCAGTTGTTTAAAACGAAATCACTAAATTCTAAGAGATGGAAGTATCCAGGGGTAAATTTTCATTTATTATAATTTATCCCCAGTTTTCAAGCTCAGGAGAGCCCTACATGATGACATCTAGTGATGTCGCTAGATCTCTCAGGTATTCCAAACCAGGGACTAGAGAATAGTAAGATAGTAGAGATTTAAAAATATTCTTTATCCTAGGTTTTATGTTATTATGCATATCATTATGAAACAAGAGCCTGTCTCAAAGTCATGGTTGGGAAATTCCAGCCTTCTTTTGAAGTTCTCTCTGGCTCTGTGGGGCTGTTTGGATGACTCGTTTCTGACCTGTGAAGTAGATGTCAAGGAGGCCTTCTCTCCCATCTGTCTGTCCACGCCCCTTTACCACAGATGTAGCATGACGGTTAAAAGCACAGGCTTCCATCACGGAGTCTGTACACGCTGATCGTGGAATCAGTGGGCAGCTGTGAGGCCTGGCTAAGAAAAGACAGACCCAGGGAGCAGGGAGAGATGTCTTCTTGACCTGAACTCTCTCCTTGGGCAGGACCACTCCGAGAATGCCATCGGCGTGGCCGCCACCATGGCCCACGAGATGGGCCACAACTTTGGCATGAGCCACGATTCCGCGGACTGCTGCTCGGCCAGCGCGGCTGATGGCGGGTGCATCATGGCGGCTGCCACCGGGTGAGTTGGACGGCAAGGTGGGGAGAACAGAGCCTGTGAGGATGCTACAACCTGAGTGTTCCTCCCCATGGGCCCTAGGAGCCTCTGTCATAGCTCTTGCGGGGGCTTTGGAGAGAAATGTGGTTGACGACAAAGAAATTGGAAGAGAACCAAGAAAGCAAATGTGTGCAAGGAGCTCTAGGTCGGTAGCAGGTGGTTTGGTGCTGGTGGACCCCTAGATATATTTAATTTCTGTCTTAGGGTCTTCAGCTGGAAAATTGGCCTGACCCCATGTATCCTTTTCACTTCATGAATTTTTGAAGAGGACTCGTTTTGAACAGCCCCAACCCTTAAGTCCCTTCATCTCAAGGGAACTTGGTCAGTGCTGACTCAAAGTTCTGATGTAGCCTGCACAAAAAGGAAAAGGACAGGGAACATCCATGCCCACATAAATTCCCTCAGGGAATTTACAGGTTGCATTTACCATGAGGAACAAGAGCAAGCCAGCTACGTCTCCCTGTATCTGTGAGGGGTTTTTTAAACCAGAGCTTTTGAAAGAAAATTCTGTTAACACTGACAATTCTTAGTTACAACTCTTAATATTTAGTATCTGAACTCGTGCAGCAGAGGGCATTGGGTTCTTCCAAGACCCATTGGGTTCTACCAAGACCTGAGTCACTCTTTGGAAGGTATCGTGGTGGGAGTTTGTGTTCCCTCTACCCCAAGCTGTTAGAGCCTGCTTATGCTCCTTAGGAAGTGGTGTTTCAGTGACCCTAAGAGGAAATGCAACTCTCTTGGGGTTCCAGTGTTCAGTGTTTGTCTGTCACTTCTTGGCTGTGACATACAAAGGATGATGTTGATGTGCAAAATACAACTCCACGGGTCGTGCTCAACTCCCTCAGAGCTCACGGTTAAGGCCACCCCTTTCTCTCTCAATCTAAGAAGCGTGTTTATAGTCATATGGTTGGGAGTGATATTAATTATTACTCCATTTTGTTTTAAACTATACGCAAACATAAACTACTAAAGTAGTTTAAAAATTTTTGGCCACAAATGCCTTATGACAGAACGGACAATGGAAGGGGTTAACCTCTAGTTGGTTTAGTGCATTGCGGACAGGATAACTCTTCCTTTACAGACCTAAATTGTGGTACTGACCCAATGCTAGAGAATGTATGACTTCTGATTCTTTTTTCTTTTCCAATGAAAGGACTCGGCACCTTTCATAATCTTGTGATAAAACTATGCATATGTAAATTGCTGGTTGAGTTTGGAGTGCTGCCTGTATCCTTAGAATAGAGGTCATAAGATCCCCGGCCCCAGTGAAGAAATTAAACCCATGATCTTGGCTTTTTTTGGCCTGTTCTTTTGTTCCAAGAAAATCTCCATCTAATAACAGCTTCAGGAAAGTTTGGATTGGCTAGTATTCTGCTCAGCTCTAAAACTCAGGAAACCTATTATAACCTATTCAATTACCCTTTATTTATGGCACCCTTTCCTACAAAGGGCAGAAATTGCTGCTTCTGATTTTCACTTACCTCCTCCATGCACAGTGAGGGAAAAAAGAACGTCATGGGGTGCTGAGAAACAATTGTAAGATAATGTATCTGTGATGTTCTAAGGGGACAGAACACGTGTGCCTGGGACTATGGGGGTCTAAGTCTAGGTGGAATCGGCCTCATGGGTGGTAGGACTGAGACTGTTCTGGCCTCCTGGTGCTCAGATCCCAGCTGACTCCAGCCTTACTCTCTGCCAGGCATCCCTTTCCAAGAGTGTTCAATGGCTGCAACAGGAAGGAGCTGGACAGGTATCTGCAGTCAGGCGGTGGGATGTGTCTCTCCAATATGCCAGACACCAGGACGCTGTATGGAGGCCGGAGGTGTGGGAATGGGTACCTGGAAGATGGGGAAGAATGTGACTGTGGGGAGGAAGAGGTAAGGTGTCATGGTAATGCTAGGGGCAAGGGGAGAGTGTGCACTGGTTTCGAATCTTTGCGTCAAGGAGAATGCAACTGACCACTTCTTAGTCTTAGGCATTTCCCACATACGCATGGCTATCAAACACCCCATCACAAATCAGATGTGGGGAGTAAGACTTCAATATGGACCATTTGTGCAGACACGTTCAGATTGAGGTCAGCCCTGGTGATGTCCACCTACCTTGTGAGTGTATCTGGTCTAACCAAAACCCATCATCTCCTCCCCAGTGCAGTTACAGATGGCCTCTTGGTCCTCCAGCTGCACAAACTTTATTCTAGAGGCCACACAGTTGGACACATGAACTTGAACCTGGGCCTTGAGGAGGCTTAAAGTAACAAGCGTGTGCTCTTTAGGCTGGAGAAGAGAGGATTGAAAGAGGAGGTAGGAGGTACTGTTAGGTCTAGAAAGGGCTGCCACAGGAAGAAGGAACAGAACTTTTTGTGTTCAAGCTCTGTAGTTCCTTCTGATCTTCAAACTGGTGGGCATGCAGCATAGCTCTGTCATTTTTGCCAGATGTGTGTTGTTCTGCAAAAAAGGAGAACTGGACGGTTTCATGTCTATTTTCTGAAGGATGAAATATGTACGTTAATGTATGCAAAACAGTCAACTGTGTGTAGGGGAGACTAAGGGTTTGTATATGACTGTTTGATGTTATAACCTTCTCTATGGTTTGATTTTTGGTTTTTGTATTGTTTTTATTTTGAGAGAGAGAAAGAGAGAGCAAGGGTTTGCGGGGAGAGAGAGTCTTAAGCCAGACTCCATGCTCAGTTCAGAGCCTGACATAGGAATCGATCTCACGACCCTGAGATCATGATCTAAGCTGAAACCAAGAGTCAGATGCTCAACTAACTGAGCCACCCAGTCACCCCTGAGTTTTGTCTCCAATGCCAGCACCCAACTTTCCTAATAAAACAAAAACTAATTAAAGGCTCTGCCACTCCCACCACCACGAGTTCAGAGAGATCGATCCAGACCCATCAGAAAGGAGGGAGTCAGCCCTCTTACAATGGAGGGTCCGGTGGAGTTGAGGAGCAGTCTGCGAGTGGGCTCAGCCAACTGGCTTGTGTTCAGCAAGTACTTACTGAGCGTGGGGCACTATGTTGGGTGTTAGGGACAGGATGGGTAGCAAAAACAGACAGGGTTCCTGTCCTTGTGGAGCATATCATCTAGTGGGGAAAACATACATTGACCAAATAATGCAAAAGCATGTGAGTACAATCTCTGGTAGAGGCTTAGGAGGGCCAGTGGTATGTGCTGTGAGCACCTGCATTGTGAGAGCAGCTGCCCTACTCAGGTGGGCATGTGACTTCTGACCCCATATCTGAAGGCAACGTTAGTAGTTCCTGAGGAGCACAGGGAGAGAAAGCACACTTCAGCTAGAGGAGGAACCCGACCCTGAAGTGGGAGGAAACCCTGCCTGGAGCCCATGACAGTGGGAGATTAATGGAAGGAAAGCAGCCTCTTCCTTCTCTTAGGGAAACAAATGGATGGATATCATAGCAGGGCATGGGATATGTCTCTCCCTGCCAGAGCTGGGCGGTTAAGGTTATGATATGATTCATAAGCTTGGGACACGCCCCAGGCAGACACGGCTTAACTTCAGCCTCAGCACTTGCTAGGTGTGTGCCTGCCAGCATAGGACTTGTCTGAGCTCCATTTCCCCATCTGTGAAATGGCTGTAATCATGCCTCACAGTGCTGTGGTGGACCTAGGGGGCCTGGCACATTGTCAAGCGGCTTAGGATAGGCCTACGAATATAGCAGGAGAGTGATAAGGACACTCGGGGTCATTGGGATGTTTCAGCATCTTTTTAGATTTCATGCTGTACATCAGCACATCAGGACCCATAAGGCAAGAAGGAAGAACCTATAAAGACGTTCTGTTCCAGAACGGTCCAGGCCAGTGAAGGGTGAGGAAGAGCAGCAGGTGGGGAGAGCAGTCTGGGGAAGCAGGTCTCAGGACTCAGATTGTTCCAGCCTGGCCTTTGCTTTCGGTGGCCTTTTCTTATGGGATATCAGGCCCACGAGTGTGGGGGCGGGGAGGGCATGAGCACATTTTGTGTGTGAATATTTACAAAATGTGTGTCTATGTTGTGATGTTACTGATGATTGTGTCTTTGTATATTTTCTGTGATTAATATACACGAGCTTCATAATAAACCTATAAAGTGAATTTTGTGGTAAAGATTTTCTAGGGAGCTTGGGCCCCAGGGGCATGTGGGGCAGGGGTGGGGAAGTGTGGGAGGTGGGGGAAGGGCTTCACCCCACCAGTCTCCCTGCTCAGCTGCGCCAGAGCCTCATGACCATACCCTCCGCCCCTGCAGGAATGTAAAAACCCGTGCTGCAATGCCTCGAATTGCACCCTGAGGGAAGGGGCTGAGTGTGCCCACGGCGCCTGCTGTCACCGGTGTAAGGTAAGAGGCCCTTTTCCCACCCCACTGCCCCCAGAACCCCAGGGTTCTGATCCGACAGCTCAGTGCTCTGCTGTGGGCTAATGGCTGGGACTCAGCCTCCATCCTGGGGAAGTGGTGTCGGCCGAGTTTCAGGAACACGCAGCTGGGCTGACTCCCCGGATAAAGTTTACTATTTCCCGTACCGTGCCTCACTGGCTTCAAGTCATCCCAGAGGGCTGTGCTACCTGGAAGATGGAAGACCAACTTTATTTATCCATTTATTAAAACTTTATTTTATTTAAATTTAGCTAATTCACATATAGTGTATTCTTCGTTTCAGAGGTAGAGTTCGGTGATCATCAGTTGTCTATGACCCCCAGTGATCATTACATCACGAGCCTTCCTTAATGGGGTAACTGTCACTCAGTTACCCCATTCCACCCCCCTTCCCTCCAGCAACCCTCAGTTTGTCTCCTATCATTTAGAGTCTCTTATGGTCTATCTCCCTGACTTTGTTTTATGGAAGGAAGACTTTTTTTTTTTTCTCTTAAAGTAAGTGTTCAGAGAGAGTAGGGTTGATTTCATTTGGAGCTCCTAGTAATAATCGACCTAATTTTGATTAATATCGATGGACTTCTTATTAGCTGCCAGGGACTATGCAGAGATATATATTATATATATTATCTCATTCAATCCTCACAAAAGTCCCACGAGACGTCTATTAACATCCTCCTCACTTTAAGATGAGTAAACTGGGGCTCAGGGAATAAGTGGCTGACCCCCAGTCCCACGGCCAGGAGGGGCTGAACCATGCTTCCCTGCTTCTGGAGCCTACACGCCTAGTAGCGATGTGGAAGGTATTGCTACTCATTGCCACTATTGCTCTACAATCTCTTATCTGTAATTCTGAAATTCAGAAAATTCTAAAAACCGGAAAAAAAATTTCTTCACACATTTGGTGGCAAATTTTACCTGAATTGACATAATGACAGTCTTTTTTTAAGAAAGATACACTCAAAATGAATATTTCTATTGTGCTGCAGAAAAATTAATGTGTTTGATTATAAAGTATAACCCCAGGCCTTCCTGGGGCGGTCAT
This sequence comes from Mustela lutreola, assembly GCF_030435805.1. NCBI lineage: Eukaryota > Metazoa > Chordata > Mammalia > Carnivora > Mustelidae > Mustela > Mustela lutreola. The sequence goes on along the minus strand of NC_081294.1, from coordinate 48,496,923 downwards.
ATAATAGACACATGTAATGTGCGAATGCATATACGTACATATGTGTGTACACGTGTGTAATGTCTACTTTCTGAAATCTGAAAAGTCAGAACCCCGTCGGGCCCCAAAGTTTGGCTAGGACTCTGGACCTACGCTTCCATCCCCTACTTGCCAAGTGCTCGTTATGTGCTAGATACTGTTCCGGTGCTCTGTTTGAAGGCAGTCCTTGTAACAATCCCAGGAAAAGGTGGTTATCCCCGTTGACTCTGCGCTAACCCAGAGAGGTTAAGCAGCTGCCCCAGGCCCCACTGCTGGTTAAGGAGCTGCGATCTGAAGCCAGGCAGGCTGGCACCAGGTGCATCCTCTCCACCTCCCTCGTGCTGTGGTGGCAGAGACACGTCCTGCCTCTTCCTCCTCCACGCATCACCAGGGTCTGCCCTGGCAGCCGAGGCTCTGTGCTTTCAGCAGACTGTTCAGCGGGGCCATTCTCTGCCTTCTCTCCTGGGAAGGCCTTGTGGGTGGTATGGGGTGCCCTGGGAGTAGGGAGGGCCTCTTCTCAGATGTAGCTTTCCTTACAGGCCTGGGGAAACTCCCCATCTAGTTTGACTCCAGGGTAGACTTGGCATCTCCCCGTGGAGGTTGTGCTGGGTGGAGTCCTTTGAGGCTCGGACAAGGGCCGGAGAATAAGCATGGACAATGCCCATTCAGTTTGGTTCTCAGAAAAGATTCTCTAGAGAGAAGTATGTGCAGAAACATGAGGCTTGGAGCCCGACACCTTCCGTTCAAATCCTCTGGTGCAATCTGGGGCCGCCTACTAACCATGTGGGTCTAGGTTCCTTATCTGCGAAGTGGGAGGAGTGTTAATAACACGGACCCACTGACCACCCAGGGACACGGGAAGACTCAGATGGGAAACTTCGTCTTTACCATTGCCCACTGTTGCGCTATCGATCAGGTTATTATTTTATCTCCACCAAGAGGCAAATGACAGCATCTGGCTCATGGATATTGTGAGGCTCACATGGGATCAGAATGTGTAACTTAGCCCAGTGCTTGGCTCAGTAATGGGGATATATTGCTGCTCAAGTGCTTTGTAAACTCGGGGGTGTTGTGTGAATGGTGTGTGTGTGTGTGTGTGTGTGGGCGCGCACATTCGTGTGATTCTATTAGTGGGCCTGGCTCTTCAGCCACTTACTGACCAGTAGACTTCTCAATACCTCGCTTAACCTCTTCTGCCTCAGGTTTCATCATCTGTAAAATAGGGAGAACTGTATGTTATGCAGAACTCTCAGGAAAAGTAAATGAGGTAATATTCTTACTGGCCATTAAGTGGGAGCTCCATAAAAGTAACCATTCTTACTAAAGCACTTAGTAAACTGTAAATTGTTGCCTAAACATTAGTCTTACCTAGTTCTTAAAACTGCAAAGAAGAGGAAATGAGCTAGCATCTTTGAAAACCTTTAAGTCATTATTCATCTTAAAAGGCCGATGATGGTTGAAGCTAATGAGGTCATGCGAACGGTGCCTGGGATAATGGAAAAGGGAAACTCTGTTCCACGACAGGGATGCCCACGAGTCCTTTGCTGGTTGGGTTGAGGACATGCAGGAGACTGACTGTTTTTTCCCCTCTTGCTCCTCTCGGTTCAGCTGCTGGCGCCTGGGACCCTGTGCCGTGAGCAGGCACGGCAGTGCGACCTCCCAGAATTCTGCACGGGCACGTCTCCGCATTGCCCCACCAACTTCTACCAGATGGACGGCACCCCCTGTGAGGGCGGCCAGGCCTACTGCTACAATGGCATGTGCCTCACCTACCAGGAGCAGTGCCAGCAGCTGTGGGGGCCTGGTAAGGACTGTCCTACAGAGCAGCCCTCCTCCCACCCCACCGCTTCCAGGCGGCATCTCTAGATACTACCTTTCTACTTCCCCTTGACTCAGTGTAGACCT